>NC_137165.1:21094112-21694112 GCF_951394435.1 Stenella coeruleoalba
CCTTTATCCATTCTGCACCTCCACCCCACCCCTATTCTTTGTATTCGTGAGCTTGGGAATTTTTTTCTTTGGTTGTTTTTTTTGATTTTAGATTCCACATGTAAGTGAGATCATACAGTATTTGTCTTTCTCTGTTTGACTTATTTTGCTTAACATTATGCCCTCAAAGTCCACCCATATTGTCAAAAATGGCCAGATTTCCTTCTTTTTCTATGGCTGAATAATGTTCCATTGTGTGTGTGTATATGTGTGTGTGTGTGTGTGTGTGTGTCTAATGAATATACAGAATATATGGACATGTGTTTCTTCCATATCTTGGCTATTGTAAATAATGCTACAATAAACATAGAGGTGCATGTATTTTGAGTTAGTGTTTTTGTTTTCTTCAGATAAATACCCAGACGTGGACTTGCTGGGTCATATGGTAGTTCTACTTTTAATTTCTTGAGTAACTCCCATACTATTTTCCATATTGGTTGCACAAATTATATTCCCACCAACAGTGCACAGGGGTTCCCTTTCCTTTAATCCTCACTAACACTTGTTATTTCTTGTCTTTTTGATGACAGCCATTCTAACAGGTGTGAGGTGATATCTCACTGTGGTTTTGATTTTCATTTCCCTGAGGATTAGTGATGTTAAGCACTTTTTCATGTACTTGTTGGCTATCTGTATGTCTTCTTTAGAAAAATGTTTATTCAGATCCTGTGCCTATTTTAAAATTATATTATTTGTTTTGTTTTGTTATTGAGTTGTATGAGTTCTTTATATACTTTGGATATTAACCCCTCATCAGACACATGATTTGCAAACATGTTCTCCCATTTGGTATGTTGCTTTTTAATTCTGTTGATGGTTTCCTTTACTGTGCAGGAGCTTTTTAGTTTGACGTAGTCTCATTTATTTATTTTTGCTTTTGTTGCCTTTGCTTTTTGTGTCAATCCAAAAAAAAAACATCACCAAGACAGATGTCAAGAAGCTTACCACCTATGTTTTCTTCTAGGAGTTTTATCGTTTCAGGTCTAATGTTCAAGTTTCTGATCCATTTTGAGTAACTTTGTGTATAAGTGTAAGATATAGATCAATGGAACAAGATAGAAATCCCAGAAATAAACCCATGCACTTATGGTCAATTAATCTATGACAAAGGAGGTAAGAATATAAAATGGAGAGGGACTTTCCTGGTGGCCCAGTGGCAAAGAATCCACCTTCCAATGCAGGGGACTCACGTTCTACCCCTGGTCGGGGAGCTAAGATCCCACACGCCCCAGGATAACTAAGCTCTCACGCCACAACTACTGAGCTCACGCGCCTCAACAACAGAGCCTGTGTGCGGCAAACTACAGAGCCCACGTGCCCTGGAGCCCGCGTGCCACAACTAGAGAAGAGAAAACCCGTGCACCACAACTAGAGAAGCCCACGCACCACAACAAAGAACCTGTGCCACAACAAAGATCCCATGTGCGCAACTAAGACCCAATGCAGCCAAAAAAATAAATTAATAAATGTATTTTTAAAAAAGAATATAAAATGGAGAAAAGACTATCTCTTCAATAAATGGTGCTGGGAAAACTAAACAGCTACATATAAAAGAATGAAATTAGAACATTCTCTATCACCATTTACAAAAATAAACTCAAAATGGATTAAAGACCTAAATTTAAGACTAGAAACCATAAAACTCCTAGAAGAAAACATAGGCAGAACACTCTTTGACATAAGTCGTAGCAATATATTTTTTTGGACCTGTCTCCTAAAGCAAAGGAAATGAAAGCAAAATTAAACAAATGGGACCTAGTGAAACTTAAAAGCTTTTGCACAGCAAAGGAAACCATTGACAAAATGAAAAGACAACCTACTGAATAGGAGAAAAGATTTGCAAATGATACGACTGATAAGGGGTTAGTATCCAAAATACTAAAATAGCTCATACAACTTAACATCAAAAAACCAAGCAACCTGATTTAAAAATGGGCAGACGACCTGAATAGACATTTTCCCAAAGAAGTCATACAGATGGCCAACAGGCACATGAAAAGATGTTCAACATTGTTAACCATCAGAGAACTGCAAATTAAAATGCAAATGAGATATTATCACCTCATACAGTCAGAATGGCTACTATCAAAAAGAACACAAATAAAAAATGTGGGGCTTCCCTGGTGGCGCAGTAGTTAAGAATCCACCTGCCAATGCAGGGGACACGGGTTCGAGCCCTGGTCCGGGAAGATCCCACAGGCCGTGGAGCTACTAAACCCGTGTGCCACAACTACTGAGCCTGTGCTCCAGAGCCCACGAGCCACAACTCCTGAAGCCTGGGCGCCTAGAGCCTGTGCTCTGCAACACGAGAAGCCACCGCAACGAGAAGCCCGCACGCCGCAATTAAGAGTAGCCCCCGCTCACCGCAACTAGAGAAAGCCCGCGCACAGCAACAAAGACCCAACGCAACCCAAAATAAATAAATTTTTAAAAAAATGTTGAGCTTCCCTGGTGGTGCAGTGGTTGAGAGTCCGCCTGTCGATGCAGGGCACACGGGTTCGTGCCCCAGTCCGGGAAGATCCCACATGCCGCGGAGCGGCTGGACCCGTGAGCCATGGCCGCTGAGCCTGCGCATCCGGAGCCTGTGCTCCGCAATGGGAGAGGCCACAACAGTGAGAGGCCCGCGTACTGCAAAAAAAAAAAAAGAAAAAAAAATGTTGGTAAGGGTGTGGAAAACAGTATGGAGCTTTCTCAAAAAAATAAAAAGAGAACTACAATATCACCCAGCAAGTCCACTCTTGGGTATATATCCAAAAAATGAAAACACTAATTTGAAAAGACATATGCATCCCAATGTTCATAGCAGCATTATTTATAATTGCCAAGATATAGAAGCAACCTAAGTGTCCATCAACAATGAATGGATAAAGAAGATGTGGTATATATATATATACAATGGAATACTACTTAGCCATAAAAAGAATGAAATTTTGCCTTTTGCAGCAACATGGATCAACTTAGAGGGTATTATGCTTAGTGAAATAAGTCAGACAGAGAAAGACAAATACTGTACGATATCACTTATATGTAGAACCTAAAATATAAAACAAACTAGTGAGTATAACCAAAAAGAAACAGACTCACAGATACAGAGAACAAACTAGTGGTTACCAGTAGGGAGAAGGAAGTGGGAAGGGGAAAAATAAGCGTAGGGGATTAAGAGGTACAAACTACTATGTATAAAATAAATAGGTTACAAGGATATACTGTACAACGCAGGAATATAGCCAATATTTTAGAATAACTATAAATGAAGTATAACCTTTAAAAATTGTGAATCACATACTTACCTGGCAGGGGAGATAGCATGATCACGAAGGTGGTTTTCCCAGGGTAAGGCTTATCTATTGCACTCTGGATGTGCTGACCCCTGCGATTTCCCCAAATGTGGGAAACTCGACTGCATAATTTGTGGTAGTGGGGGATGGCACTCGTGTTTTCCCCTGGTCTTTGTAGGTTTTGAAAAACAGACGTCTGGGACTTCCCTGCTGGTCCAGTGGTTAAGACTCTGCGCTTCCACTGCAGAGGTCACGGGTTCCATCTTTGGTCCGGTAACTAAGATGCCACATGCCGTGTGGCATGGCCAAAAACAAAAAACAAAAAAAACCCGTGAATCACTGCACTGTATACCTGAAACTTAAATGAAATCAACTGTACTTACATACATACAAAAAATTTTAAAATAATTATTGATGGGTTTGCATTTAGTACCATTTTGTTCATTGTTTCCTGCTGTTTTGTAGTTCCTCTGTTTCTTTTTTCTTCTCTCACTCACTTGCTTTGTGATTTGATGATTTTCTGTAGTAGTATGCTTAGATTCTTATCCCTTTATCTTTTGTGTATCTACTATAGGTTTTTGCTTTGTGGTTACTGTGAAGCTTACCTGTAACAAGTTATAATGGTCTATTCTACATTGATAACAACTTAAGTTTGAACACATTCTAAAGCTCTAGATTTTTACTCTCCCCTACACCTATGTTGTTTTTGAAGTCACAATTTGCATCTTTTTATCCTGTGTATCCCTTAACAAATTATTGTAGTTATAGTTATTTTTTACCACTTTTGTCTTTTAACCTTCATACTAGCTTTACAAGTGATTAACCACCACCTTTATAACAGATTATCCTGAATTTTACTATATATTTACTTTTACCAGTGAGATTTATACTTTCATGTTTTCCTATTACAGATCTTCCTTGACTTATGATGGATTTATGTCCCAATAAACTCATCGTTAAGCTGAAAATATTTTAAGTCAAAACTGCATGTAATACAAGTAACCTACTGAACATCATAGCTCAGCCTAGCCTACCTTAAATGAGCCAGAACACTTACATTAGCCTACAGTTAGGCAAAGTCACCTAACACAAAGCTTACTTTTATATTAAAATGTTGAATATCTCATATAATTTATTGACCACTGTACTGAAAGTGAAAACCAGAATGGTCATATGGATACTCACCATTAAGGTACAGAGCTGAAAGCACAGTAGGCCTGAAGAATGTTTGAAGCATTGAACTAAAATGAATTGCTGGATGATATGGAGGCTACAGAGACAGGGTCATCAATTTCTCTCCTGATGAGGCTTGAGAATAGCTGGTAGAAGGCATTGGGGCATCTATACTTGCTAATGGTTTAGCAGGCATAGTGTTATTCAGGAAGCTTTCAAGTTTTGACTGTACAGTTTGTTTCTTCTTTTCATTACATATTTCTCTACAGCAAATAAGAGTATCCTGTATCTGCCTGTTAGCTCTTGAGAACCTCTTGTAATTGATGTCCATCTCTTCTAATATCCATACGCCCCTGCTCATAGTAGTAAATGTTTCTGCCAGTTTCTTTGCTATGAACTTTCTTGGTGCCTTGGGTATAACTTCTTCTTACTCTGCCTCAACTTCTTTACTTTTTTTTTTTTAAGTCTTTATTGAATTTGTTGCAATATTGCTTCTGTTTTATGTTTTGGTTTTTTTGGCTGCGAGGCATGTGGGATCTTAACTCCCCAGCCAGGGATCGAGCCCACACCCCCTACTTTGGAAGGTGAAGTCTTAACCACTGGACTACCAGGGAAGTCCCCCAACTTTTAAACTTTTTTTCCTCCAGTTTGATCAGCTCCTCATTGGAAAGCTCTTCAGCCTTGAGGCCAACAAGCTCATGAATATCCTCTTCATCAACGTCCAACTCTAGCTGTTTCTCAAGCACTAGTATCTTGTTACTTACTATTTCATCAACAGCAGAATCTTTTGAATGTGTTCACATATGTCTTCACGCATTGCTGTGTGACTTCTTTCCATGCTACAGCAATGCTCTGGATAGCATTTAGAATGTGAAAACTTTTCCAGATCTCTCAGAGCATTTGGCCAGATTCAGCCAGTTCAAAAGCGTATGCAAACATTTGGCATAAATAGGGTGCTCTGAATGTAGCTATTGCACCTTGGTCCATTGACTATATGAGTACCGTTGTGATCAGCAGCAAATACACAACCTTTACATCATGTCAGTGATATGACATGGATGCCTTGGAGCATTGTCTAAGATCAGAAGAATCTTGAATTGAATGTTTTGCCTACAACATTCTCTTGCGTGCACAATAAAACTGTTCAAAAACCTGTTTTCAAACAATGCTAATGTCATCCAGGCTTTCCTGTTATGGCAACAATAAATGGGAAGTATATGCTTTCTCATATTCCTGAATGCTCTAGGGTTCTCCAAGTGGTAGATTAAGAAAAGCTCTAATTTGAACCTTGCAACATTTCTACCCCAAAGTGGCATTATATAGTCTTTGAATGCCTTGAATCCTGGCATTGTCTCGGACTTCTGATGAATGTATGTATGCTCTGGCATACGCTTTCAGAACAAACTACTTTCATTGACCTTACATACGTGTTCTGGCAAATATTTCTCATCCACAATTATCCTATGCAGTTCTTCCTTAAACGCTGTGGTACCTTTAGTATCAGCAACCTGATGCCTCACCACTGACGTTCATGTTATGAAAATTACGATGCCTTTTGAAACGTTGGAATCACCCACACCTCGCTATAAACATTTGCATATATGTAAGATCATCAGCATGCTCTTTTGTAGTTTTTACAAGTTTTAAAAAATATTTATTTGTTTATTTTTATTTGGTTGTGCTGGGTCTTAGTAGTGGCAGGCAGGCTCCTTAGTTGTGGTTCAGGCTCCTTAGTTGCAGCTCACTGGCTCCTTAGTTGTGGCATGCGAACTCTTAGTTGCAACATGCATGTGGGATCTAGTTCCCTGACCAGGGATCAAATGGGGGGGCCCTGCATTGGAAGCACGGAGTCTTAACCACTGCGCCACCAGGGAAGTCCCAGCATGCTTTTTCAGTGTATGGAAAAAACTTATTGCCTTAGCCTAGATCCTCAGTAGGCTAAGTGGTATGCACTTCTGTATCTGGTATTCCACTCTAGTGTCGATAAATTTTTTCATATCATCAATTAGCCCAGCTAATTTCTTCATGAAGACAGTGGATGTAACTGATGCTGGCAATTTCATTGCATCACTGATTCGCTTATCCTTTAAGATGGTCGAGATCATCGATTGCAAAAGTCCTAACTCACATGTGATGGCCATTACTGGCTTTCTACTTTCATGCAGGGCAATTATCTTGAGTTTCAACTCAAGAGTAATTGCCTTCTTGTTCTTCTCATCAGAAGCAGGAAGCAACACAATATACTATAGAGTATCGGTTGTTTAACCCTCATGATCGCATGGCTGATGGGGAGTTGTGGCTCACTGCCACTGCCCAGCATCATAAGAGAATATCATATCGCATGTGACTAGCTTAGGAAAAGATCAAAATTCAAAATTTGAAGTATGGTTTCTACTGAATGCGAATCGCTTTTGCACCACCATAAAGTCAAAAAACCCTAAGTCGAACCATCTTAAGACAGAGACCATCTGTACTAATTAGCACCCTTTCATTTCAGCTTAAACAAGACCCTTTCACATTTCTTGTACCACCAGTCTAGTGGTGATGAACTCCTTTATCTTTTGCCTGTCTGGAAAACTCTGTATCACCTTCAATTCCGAATGTTAAAATGACGATTCTGCTGAGTTCTTAAGGGTACCAGCTGAGCAATTCAACAAGCCCTAACTCCTCCAAGTGAATAGTGTAAAAGTCATCCAAGAAAATGCAGAGAATTTTGCAGGATGGGTAATAAATTTTGCCTCTTCTTCATTTCCATTATAAATACTCTGAATGTCATCAATCATAATCTTTTCTAAGTTATAAAGGTTTTCTGGGTATATCCTGGGAATTTCCGTTGTTGTTGTTATTAAAAATAAAAGTATTGCCATTTTTCCCAACTTAAAAGTGGAAGGCAATTTATCCATAAACTATGCATGGAGTAAATAACAAACTGTGCACAGCATAATTAACAAATTTATTTTCTTAATAACTCTTAAGCAACACCTATGAAGACCATTTAGGAAGAAATAAATGAAGACTAAATTTGATTTTCCAAGGTCCCATCATGTTGTCTTCCTTGCAAAGCTTTTCAGAGGCATATTTTCCAGAATTTGAGAACACCATTGACTATATAATGAAAAACATCTTTGTAGCTTGGTCTACTTTCCATGGTTCAGGTGAGCCTTAGACAATATTTAAACATCCTTTTTTCATTCCTCTGAAAGTAATCCATACTGATTATCTGAGAGGTGTTGAGAAATCTCAGAGTCAAATTGGTCATTCAAAGGTCTGAGCCTCTTCAAGACTATAAAAAGGGCCTTCTTCAAGTCACTCATTGTTTGAGTGGTTATAAGAGTGTAGGACTTAGGGTAAATTGCAGATGAGCTTGAGTCATGAAGAAGTTTTATATTGCCTTCAGTCAATGTAGAAGATTCTTCACTCCAATAGATCTTTGTCATGACACACACTTTCCCACTGTAACCACCAATTTTTACCAGTTTCTTCTTTAAAGTTAAGGCAGTTTGTATAGAATAACCTTTTAATTCCTTATACGGTTCCCTGAGGAAGGTGTATAAGACTGGTGGACGGTCCTGGGCAATTAGAAGTGCATCACAGATGACTTTCTGGTTCTCTTGCAAGCCCAGATCCAAAGACCAGCTCTTAGAAAAGATCAATGTACCTTGACGAACGGAGCCTATTTCATTATGTATTAACTGTGCAAGTCCTTTGGGTTGTGAGAACAGTTTCTCATAGAGGATTTCTGGAACATATGTCACCTTTTCTGATGGCACTAGATATGAAAATAATTATAATAAAATTTTAAACACTGGAAGCTTCCAATTCCAACCATGGCAAAGTAGCTTGTACCAGACCAACCCTCCCACCAAAAACAACTATAAAAGTTGTATAAAATATATAAAACAGAAATTTAAAGAATTGGAGAGCAACCATTACAAGCAGGACTTAAAGGGTTACAATCTTTGATGGAGAGGAAGCACAGGAAGTACTGCCACAATCATCCCAGCTTTTTGTCTAAGGATATTTTCCATATCATGTCATGGGTGAATAGAGCCCAAGCAAAAACATCAGTTTTACTAGGCTGAATTAAAAGAGGTTGGAATTCACGGCTACCAGAGGATCTGGAATTTGAGTGGGAAAATCTCAGAGAGGATGAAACTGCAGAGAAGCAGCCAAAATCTACATACAATTTTTTTTCAATTCACTGGCAAATACAGGGTGAGATGCTGGAAACCCAGAAGAAAGTATCAACTGGGAGGCTAAAGAGCTGAACCTGAATTTCATCAACCTCATGGTGATGGCGGACTTAGACTGGAATTCAAGTCCCTTCAAAGTGGAGGGCCTGGGGTAAACACCCCAGACTTTAAGCTGAGATTCAAGAAGAGCCATGACCTAATAGTAAAGGCAAATTTTAAAGATATTATCCCTAGAAAAGCATAAAACCAATCTTCAAAAAAAAATCAGGGTTATCACTGGTACTCTATCTACCTGACAAAACAAAGTATAATCCTCTTTGGAGGAATGTAACACCTTCCAAAGCCTCTATAATTTGCCATCCATGGTATAATAAGAAAATTCAGAGATATGATAAAAATCAGGACAAACTACCAAAAAAAAAACCAAGAGAAAAAATAGATACGAGAAAAAGACTGACAAGTGATTCAGGTATTAGAATTTATCAAAAAGGGACTTAAAGACCAAGAGGACAGAACAGGAGGCTCCAGACTCTCCCTCCACCTGTGGATGCAACAAACAAACAGCTACATGTGGATCAATTCCCTCTGAGAAAAATCTAGAAACTAGTTGAGAGACTCCTGCACATTGGGTGACTGAGAAAATAACCACATTGAAATGGGTAGGAAAAGTTGAGACACAGCCTTGCCATAAACTTCACCCCTAGCACAGCACCATACAGTCAGGAGGGTACCCTCAAATCCTAGCTTCGCCCTAAGGAGCAAAAGGTTTGGACCACACATCTAGTACCCCATCAATTATGGCTGCTACCCAAGAGACTGGCTTCTAACTTGCCTATCTCTGAGAGCTGATGAAGCCCAGCATTCACTAGTCTCCTGGGCCCAGAGCACTTCCAGTGGTTCTTCCTTTTGGCTCAGTAGAGAGCAAGCAGACAATAAAGTCAGTTCCCAGCTTCTCTCTGGAAGAAGAGAAGAGTTAGGGCACATCTAGTGCCCTAACTTTCGTACCTGCTGTCTGAGAGTCTGTCCAGGGAGCTGATGGAGAAAGCAATCATTAGTCCCTTGGAGTTTGAATGGGCATGTGGATACCTCCTGTTACTCTTCCCCTGACCCACTCCAGTTATAAAGCCAAGTCTCCGATTCTCCCTAAAAGGAGTTGGAATGCACATCTAGCTCCCAAAACATTCCAGTTGCTACCAGAGGGACTGACTTCTAACCCATCCTTCTCTGAGAGCTGACAGGTCCTGGCATTCACTAGGTTCTGGAGGGCAACAGAGAGCAAAGCAACAGTTTGAAGGAGCACACAGTCTGAACTAGTAAGCAGGTATTTGTCAAGAGCAAGTGGGTGATAAACTCCATCTCTCAACTTCTCCCTAAGAGAGGAGGAATTGGGACACACATCTAGTGCTTCAACTTTTCTGGCTGCAACTTGAGGCACTGGCTTCTATCTTGCCTGAATCAGGGCACTGATGGGACTTGGCTTACGATAGTCTTCTGGGGAACACTAAGAACAAAGACAGCATCTAAAATGAGCACAAAGCTTTGAGAGGTACCCAGAATCTCTGGCTGAACTGATTAGTGAGTTCATCTCCTACATGAGGTCAGTCTGTGAAAACTGGAAGAAGTGGCTGTTTTATATAATGTGCAGAAACCAACACAGAGTCAAGAAAAAAGAAGAAACAGGGGAATATGTTCAAAATTAAAGGACAAGATTAATCTCTAGAAATCTTTTCTTAATGAAGTGGAGCTACATGATTTACCCAAAAGAGAATTCAAAATAATGGCCTTAATGATGTTTTCTTAGGTCACGAAAGCAATGTGTGAACAAAGGGAGGTTTTCAACAGAGATAGAAAATACTAAAAAGTACCAAAAAGAAATCATAGAACTGAAGAATACAACAAGTTAACTGAAAAATTCAATAGAAGGGTTCAACAACAGACTAGATCAAGCAGAAGAAAAGACCAATAAACTGGAAGACAGGTCACTGGAAATCATCCAGTAAAAAGAGAAAAAAGAAAAAAGAATGAAAAAGAGTGAAAACTGATGGCACACCATAAAGTAAACCAATGTATGCATTATGGAAGTTCCAGAAGGAAAAAAGAAAAAGGTGCAGAAAGCTTATGCCAAGAAGTAATGGCCGAAACCTCTTCAAACCTCAAAATGAACATCCAGATCTAGGAAGTCCAAAACATACCAAGTAAGCTGAATCAGAAGATACTTACATTTAGACACATTATAATCAAATTGTCAAAAGTTAAAGATAAAAAGGATAACTTTGAAAGCAGTAAGAGAAAAGCAACTTGTAACATAAAAGAGAACCCCCAATAAGACTATCAGTGGCTTTTTCTTAAGAAACATTGAATGCCAGAAGAGAGTGGGATGATATATTCAAAGTTCTGACAGAAGAAAACTTCCAACCAAGAATATATACACCGCAAACCTGTCCTTCAGAAGTGAGGGGGAGATAAAGACTTTCTAAAACAAACAAAAGCTAAGAGAATTCATCACTATTAGACCTACTTTATAAGAAATGCTAAAAAGAGTTCTTCAAGTTGAAAATAAAAGATGTTAAACAGCAACATGAAAGCATAAAAGTCATTGGTAAAGGTAAATATAGAGACAAAAACAGAAAACCATATTATTATAACAGTAGTGGATAAATGACTTTTAATTTAGTATAAATGTTAAATGAGATTCGTTCATTCATTCACCGAATTCTTACCAAGCACAGTGTGCCAGGCATTGTGTATACAGTGACAAGCTAACTAGAGGCAGTTCCTTCCTCTGGGGCTTCTGGGATGGAGTCCCTTCCACACAGAGCCAGGATTGTTCCTCATCTCTCTGCCTCTCTCTCCTAGACCCTGAGATACCTTGGTTCAGGAATCTTGGACCCGTCATATGTCCCTTTGGAGCGATGTGGCTGGCAGGGTCTTGGTGCTCCGGCCAGGTGTCAGGCCTGAGCCTCTGAGGTGGGAGAGCCGAGTTCAGGACATTGGACCACCAAAGACCTCCCGGCTCCACGTAATATCAATCAGTGAGAGCTCTCCCAGAGATCTCCATCTCAATGCTAAGACCCAGCTCCACTTAACGACCAGCAAGCTCCAGTGCTGGACACCCCATGCCAAACAACTAGCAAGACAGAAACACAACCCCACCCATTAGCAGAGAGGCTGCCTAAAATCATAATAAGTTCATGGACACCCCAAAACACACCACCAGACGTGGTCCTGCCCACCAGAAAGACAAGATTCAGCCTCATCCACCAGAATACAGGCCCCAGTCCCCTCCACCAGGAAGCCAACACAACCCACTGAACTAACCTTACCCACTGGGGGCAGACACCAAAAACAATGGGAACTATGAACCTGCAGCCTGCAAAAAGGAGACCTCAAACACAGTAGTTAAGCAAAATAAGAAGACAAAGAAATACACAGCAGATGAAGGAGGAAAGTAAAAACCCACCAGACCAAACAAATGAAGAGGAAATAGGCAGTCTACCTGAAAAAGAATTCAGAGGAATGATAGTAAAGATGATCCAAAATCTTGGAAATAGAATGGAGAAAATACAAGAAACGTTTAACAAGGACCTAAAAGAACTAAAGAGCAAACAAACAATGATGAACAACACAATAAATGAAATTAAAAATTCTCTAGAAGGAATCAATAGCAGAATAACTGAGGCAGAAGAATGGATAAGTGACCTGGAAAATAAAATAGTGGAAATAACTACTGTAGAGAATAAAGAAGAAAGAATGAAAAGAAATGAAGACAGCCTCAGAGACCTCTGGGACAACATTAAATGCACCAACATTTGACTTATAGGTGTCCCAGAAGAAGAAGAGAAAAAGAAAGGGACTGAGAAAATATTTGAACAGATTATAGTTGAAAACTTCCTTAATATGGGAAAGGAAATAGTCACATTCAGGAAGCCCAGAGAGTCCCATACAGGATAAATCCAAGGAGAAACACTCCAAGACACATATTAATCAAACTATCAAAAATTAAATACAAAGAAAGAGTATTAAAGGCAGCAAGGGAAAAGCAACAAACAACATACAAGGGAATCCCCATAAGGTTAACAGCAGATCTTTCAGCAGAAACTGTGCAAGCCAGAAGGGAGTGACAGGACATATTTCAAGTGATGAAAGGGAAAAACCTACAACCAAGATTGTTAAAAAATATTTACTTACTTATTTATTTATTTATTTATTTTTGGCTGCATTGGGGCTTCATTGCTGAGTGCGGGCTTTCTCTAATTGCGGCTAGTGGGGGCTAGTCTTCATTGTGGTACTCAGGCTTCTCATTGCAGTGGCTTCTCTCGTGGAGCACAGGCTCTAGGTGTGAGGCTTCAGTAGTTGCAGCACTTGGGCTCAACAGTTGTGGCTCACGGGCTCTAGAGCGCAGGCTCAGTAGTTGTGGTGCATGGGCTTCGTTGCTCTGTGGCATGTGGGATCTTCCTGCACCAGGGCTCAAACCCGTGTCCCCTGCATTGGCAGGCGGATTCTTAATCACTGCACCACCAGGGAAGCCCTACAACCAAGATTACTCTACCCAGCAAGGATCTCATTCAGATTTGATGGAGAAATTAAAACCTTTACAGACAAGCAAAAACTAAGAGAATTCAGCACCACCAAACCAGCTTTACAACAAATGCTAAAGGAACTTCTCTAAGCGGGAAACACAAGAAAAGGAAAAGACCTACAAAAACAAACCCAAAACAGTTAAGAAAATGGTGATAGGAACATACATATCGATAATTACCTTAAATGTAAATGGATTAAATGATCCAACCAAAAGACACAGACTGACTGAATGGATACAAAAACAGGACCCATATATATGCTGTCTACAAGAGACCCACTTCAGACCTAGGGACACATACAGACGGAAAGTGAGGGGATGGAAAAAGATATTCCATGCAAATGGAAATCAAAAGAAAGCTGGAGTAGCAATTCTCATATCAGACAAAATAGACTTTAAAATAAAGACTATTACAAGAGACAAAGAAGGACACCACATAACGATCAAGGGATCAATCCAAGAAGAAGATATAACAATTGTAAATATTTATGCACCCAACATAGAAGCACCTCAATACATAAGGCAAGTGCTAACAGCCATAAAAGGGGAAATTGACAGTAACACAATCATAGTAGGGGACTTTAACACCCCACTTTCACCAATGGACAGATAATCCAAAATGAAAATAAATAAGGAAACAGAAGTTTTAAATGACACATTAAACAATATGAACTTAATTGATATTTATAGAACATTCCATCCAAAAACAACAAAATACACTTTCTTCTCAAGTGCTCATGGAACATTCTCCAGGATAGATCATATCTTGGGTCACAAATCAAGCCTTGGTAAATTTAAGAAAATTGAAATCGTATCAAGTACCTTTTCCAGCCACAATGCTATGAGACTAGATATCAATTACAGGGAAAAAAACTGTAAAAAATACAAACACATGGAGGCTAAACAATACACTACTAAATAACCAAGAGATCAATGAAGAAATCAAAGAGGAAATCAAAAATACCTAGAAACAAATGACAATGAAACATGATGACCCAAAACCTATGGGATGCAGCAAAAGCAGTTCTAAGAGGGAAGTTTAATAGCAATACAATCCTACCTCAAGAAACAAGAAAAATCTCAAATAAACAACTTAACCTTACACCTAAAGTAATTAGAGAAAGAAGAACAAAAAAAATCCCAAAGTTAGCAGAAGGATAGAAATCATAAAGATCAAATCAGAAATAAATGAAAAAGAGATGAAGGAAACGATAACAAAGATCAATAAAACTAAAAGCTGGTTCTTTGAGAAGATAAACAACATTGATAAACCAGTAGCCAGACTCATCAAGAAAAAAAGGGAGAAGACTCAGATCAACAGAATTAGAAATGAAAAAGGAGAAGTAACGACTGACAGTGCAGAATACAAAGGATCATGAGAGATTACTACAAGCAACTATATGCCCATGAAATGGACAACCTGGAAGAAATGGACCGATTCTTAGAAAAGCACAACCTTTCAAGACTGAACCAGGAAGAAATAGAAAATATAAACAGACCAAGCACAAGCACTGAAATTGAAACTGTGATTAAAAATCTTCCAACAAACAAAAGCCCAGGACCAGATGGCTTCACAGGCGAATTCTATCAAACATTTAGAGAAGAGCTAACACCTATCCTTCTCAAACTCTTCCAAAATATAGCAGAGTGAGGAACACACCCAAACTCATTCTATGAGGCTGCCATCACCAGGATACCAAAACCAGACAAAGATGTCACAAAAAAAGAAAACTACAGGGCTTCCCTGGTGGAGCAGTGGTTGAGAGTCCGCCTGCCGATGCAGGGGACACGGGTTCGTGCCCCGGTCCGGGAAGATCCCATGTGCCGTGGAGCGGCTGGGCCCGTGAGCCATGGCCGCTGAGCCTGTGCGTCTGGAGCCTGTGCGTCTGGAGCCTGTGTTCCGCAACTGGAGAGGCCACAACAGTGAGGGGCCTGCGTACCACAAGAAAAAAAAAAAAAAGAAAAAGAAAACTACAGGCCAATATCACTGATGAATATAGATACAAAAATCCTCAACAACATACTAGCAAACAGAATACAACAGGACACTGAAAGGATCATACAGCAATGATCAAGTGGGGTTTATCCCAGGAATGCAAGGATTCTTCAATATATGCAAATCAATCAATGTAATACAACATATTAACAAATTGAAGGAGAAAAACCATACGATAATCTCAATAGATGCAGAAAAAGCTCTTGACAAAATTCAACACCCATTTATGATAAAAACCCTCCAGAAAGTAGGCATAGAGGGAACCTACTTCAACATAATAAAGGTCATATATGACAAACCCACAGTCAACATTGTTCTCAATGGTGAAAAACTGAAACCGTTTCCACTAAGATCAGGCACAAGACAAGGTTGCTGACTAGTTTTGGAAGTTTTAGCCACAGCAATGAGAGAATAAAAAGAAATAAAAGGAATCCAAATCAAAAAAGAAGAAGTAAAACTGTCACTGTTTGCAGATGACATGATACTATACATAGAGAATCCTAAAGATGCTACCAGAAAACTACTAGAGCTAATCAATGAATTTGGTAAAGTAGCAGGAGACAAAATTAATGCACAGAAATCTCTTGCATTCCTATACACTAATGATGAAAAATCTGAAAGAGAAATTAAGGAAACACTCCCATTTACCATTGCAACAAAAAGAATCAAATGCCTAGGAATAAACCTACCTAAGGAGACAAAAGACCTGTATGCAGAAAACTATAATACACTGATGAAAGAAATTAAAGATGATACAAACAGATGGAGAGATATACCATGTTCTTGGATTGGAAGAATCAATATTGTGAAAATGACTATACTACCCAAAGCAATCTACAGATTCAATGCAATCCCTATCAAACTACCAATGGCATTTTTCACAAAACTAGAACAAAAAAATTCACAATTTGTATGGAAACACAAAAGACCCCGAATAGTCAGAGCCATCTTGAGAAAGAAAAATGGAGCTGGAGGAATCAGGCTCCCTGACTTCAGACTATACTACAAAGCTACAGTAATCAAGACAGTATGGTACTGGTACAAAAACAGAAATATAGATCAATGGAATAGGATAGAAAGCCCAGAGATAAACCCACACACATATGGTCACCTTATCTTTGATAAAGGAGTCAAGAATATACAAGGGAGAAAAGACAGCCTCTTCAATAAGTGGTGCTTGGAAAACTGGAAAGCTACATGTAAAAGAATGAAATTATAACACTCCCTAACACCATGAAAAAATATCAACTCAAAATGGATTAAAGACCTAGATGTAAGGCCAGACACTATAAAACTCTTAGAGGAAACGTAGGCGGAACACTCTATGACATAAATCACAGCAATATCCTTTTTGACTTACCTCCTAGAGAAATGGAAATAAAAACAAAAATAAACAAATGGGACCTAATGAAACTTAAAAGCTTTTGCACTGCAAAGGAAATCATAAACAAGGCGAAAAGACAACCCTCAGAATGGGGGAAAATATTTGCAAACAAAGCAACTGACAAAGGATTAATCTCCAAAATATACAGGCAGCTCAATATCAAAAAAACAAACAACCCAATCCAAAAATAGGCAGAAGACCTAAATAGACATTTCTCCAGAGATATGCAGATTGCCAACAAACACATGAAAAGATGCTCAACATCACTAATCATTAGAGAAATGCAAGTCAAAACTACAGTGAGGTATCATCTCACACCGGTCAGAACGGCCATCATCAAAAAATCTATAAATGATAAATGCTGGAGAGGGTGTGGAGAAAAGGGAACCCTCTTGCACTGTTGGTGAGAATGTAAATTGATACAGCCACTATGGAGAACAGTATGGAGGTTCGTTAGAAAAGTAAAAAACAGAACTACCATATGACCTAGCAATCCCACTACTGGCCATATACCCTGAGAAAACCGTAATTCAAAAAGAGTCATGTACCACAATATTCATTGCAGCTCTATCTACAATAGAAAGGACATGAAAGCAACCTAAGTGTCCATTGACAGATGAATGGATAAAGAAGATGTGGCACACGTATACAATGGAATATTCCTCGCCATAAAAAGAAACGAAATTGAGTTATTTGCAGTGAGGTGGATGGACCTAGAGTCTGTCACACAGAGTGAAGTAAGTCAGAAAAAGAATAACAAATACCATATGCTAACACATATATATGGAATCTAAAAAACAAAAATGGTTCTGAAGAACCTAGGGGCAGGACAGGAATAAAGACGCAGACGCAGAGAATGGACTTGAGGACACAGGGAGGGGGAAGGGTAAGCTGGGATGAAGTGAGAGAGTGGCATTGACATATATACAATACCAAATGTAAAATAGATAGCTAGTGGGAAGCAGCCTCATAGCACAAGGAGATCAGCTCGGTGCTTTGTGACCACCTAGAGGGGTGGGATAGGGAGGGTAGCAGGGAGACGCAAGAGGGAGGGGATATGAGGATATACGTATACATATAGCTGATTCACTTTGTTATACAGCAGAAAGTAACACAACATTGTAAAGCAATTATACTCCAATAAAGATGTTAAAAATTTTAAATGACTAAAGTATTAAAAATAACTATAATTAACTTATGTTATTAGATACACAATATAAAGAGATATAAACTGTGACATTAATAGCATATAATGTGGAGGGAGACGAGGTAAAAGTATAGTTTTTATATGCAAGTGAAATTAAGTTGTTATCAGCTTAAAGTAGACTCTTACAGCTATAAGATATTTTGTGTGAGCCCTATGGTAATTGCAAAGAAAATACCTATAGAAGTTACACCACAAAAAGAGGAAGGAGTCAAGCCTAACAATACAAAAAATAAAACAAACAACCCTCCCCACAAAACCCTAATGAAGCACAAAGATGACAGCAAGAGAGAAAAAAGGGACAAAAGAACAAACAGAAAACAGTTAAGAAAATGACAATAATAAATCCTTCCCTACTAATAATTACTTTAAATGAAAATGGTTTAATGTTTCCAATCAAAAAATTTAGAGTGGTTGTATGCATTAAAAACCAAGATCCAATTATATGCTGTCTAAAAGAACTCACTTTAGATTCAAGGATGCATATATGTTGAAAATGAAGAGATGGAAAACGATACTCCAGAGAAATGGTAACTAAAAGAAAGCAGGAATGGCAATACTTATATCAGAAAAAGTAGAATTAAAGTCTAAAATAGTCTTTAGTGGGACCTCCCTGGCGGTCCAGTGGTTAAGACTCTGAGTTTCCAATGCAGGGGACGTGGGTTGGATCCCTGATCAGGGAACTAAGATCCCACATGCCGTGCAGTGAGGCCAAAAAAATAAATAAATAAAATAAAATAATTTTTTTAAAAAAAGTAGTCTTTGGAGACAAAGAAGTCAAAACACAATGATAAAAGGGTCAATTCAACAGTGAGATGTAACAACTGTAAATATATATGCACCCAACATCACAGCACATAAATATATAAAGCAAATACTGAAAAATCTGAATGGAGAAGTTGGCAGCAATAAAATATTAGTATAAGACTTCACTATTTTCACTCTCAATAATGGTTAGAACATCCAAATAAGAAAATAACAGACTTGAACTAAAGATCAAATGAACTTAGACATATACAGAACTTTCCACCCTCCAGCAGAACACACATTCTTCTCAAGTGCACATGGGACATTCTCTGAGACAGATCACGTTAGGTCACAAACAAGTCATAACAAATTTAGGAAGATTGAAACCATACCAAGTATTGTTCTGACCAAAATAAAAGGAAACTAGAGATCAATAACAACAATAAAATGAGAATTTCACAAATACTTGGAAACTAAACAGCACACTGTTGAATAGCCATTAGGTCAAGGCAGAAATCCAAAGGGAATTTCAAAAATATCTCAGGACAAATGAAAATACAATATACCAAAAATTATGGGTTGTAACAAAAGCAGTATTAATAGGTAAGTTTATAGTGATAAAGGCCTACATTATAAAATAAAAATATAACAAACAACATAACCTTACACCTCAAAGAACTGAAAAACAACAACAAAGTAAGCTCCATATTATCAGAAGGAAGGAAATCATAAAGATTAGAGCATAATTAAATCAAGTAGAGAATAGAAAAATAACAGAAAAAATCAACAAAATTAAGAGTTGGTTTCTTAAAAAAAGATAAACGAAAATGACAAACTTTAGCCAGACAAACTAAGCAAAAAAGAGAGAGAAATCTCAAATAAATAAAACCAGAAATGATAAAGAAAACATTACAATGGGTGCTTAACATATAAAAAGGACCAAAAGGGACGCTTATGAATAATTATATGCCAACAAACTGGATAATCTAGAAGAAACAGATAAATTTCAAGAAACATACAACTTACCAAGACTGAATCAAAAAGAAATAGAAAATCTAAACAGACCAATAACAATTAAAGAGAATGAAGGATTGAAGCCTCCCTATGAAGAAAAGCCCAAGTCCAGATAGCTTCATAGGTGAATTCTACCAAACATTCAAAGAATTAATTCCAATCCTTCTTAATCTCTTCTAAAAAATAAAAGAGGGAACACCTCCAAACTCATTTTATGAGGCCAGCATCACCCTGATACTAAAGCCAAACAAAGATACCACAAGAGAAGAAAAGAAAACTACAGGCCAATAACCCGAATTAACATAGATGCAAAAGTCTGCAATAGGGCTTCCTTGGTGGCGCAGTGGTTGGGAGTCTGCCTGCCAATGCAGGGGATGCGGGTTCGTGCCCCGGTCCGGGAGGATCCCGCGTGCCGCGGAGCGGCTGGGCCCGTGGGCCACGGCCGCTGGGCCTGCGCGTCCGGAGCCTGTGCTCTGTGGCAGGGGAGGCCACAGCAGTGAGAGGCCTGCGTACCGCAAAAAAAAAAAAAAAAAAAAAAAAAGTCTCCAATAAAATACTAGTAAATCAAATTTGAAAGCAGACTAAAAAGACTATACACCATGACCAAGTAGGATTATCCCAGGGATGGAAGGATGGTTCAGCATTTACAAATCAATGTGATATACCACATCAACAGAGTGAAAGATAAAAACCACATAATCATTTCAAACAGAGGCAGAAAAATAATTTAACAAAATTCAACATCCATTCTATAAAAACTCTCAACAAAATAGGTATAGAAGGAATTTATCTCAACACAACAAAGGCCAGATATGAAAAGCCACAGCCAACATCATAACCAATGCAGAAAAACTGAAAGCTTTTCCTCTAAGATCCAGTACAAGGCAAGAATGCCCACTCTCACTACTTCTTTTTTTTTTTTTTTTGCGGTACGCGGGCCTCTCACTGTTGTGGCCTCTCCCACTGTGGAGCACAGGCTCCAGACGCGTAGGCTCAGCAGCCATGGCTCACCGGCCCAGCCGCTCCACGGCATGTGGGATCTTCGCGGACCGGGGCACAAACCTGTGTCCCCTGCATCGGCAGGCGAACTCTCAACCACTGCGCCACCAGAGAAGCCCATCTCACCACTTCTATTCAACACTACTGGAAGTCCTAGCCAAAGTAATTAGACAAGAAATAGAAATAAAAGCAACCAAATCAGAAAGTAAGAAGGTAAATGATCTCTGTTTGCAGATGACATGATCATAGATGTAGAAAACCCTAAAGATTCAACAACAACAAAAACTGTTAAAACTAATAAGAAAATTCAGTAAAATTGCAGGATACAAAGTCAATGTACAAAAATCTGTAGCATTTCTATACACTAACAATAAACTATCCATAAAGGAAATTAAGACAACAATCCAATCTACAATAGTAACAAAAAGAATAAGATACTTATGAATAAACAACTGAAGAAGTGAAAGACTTGTACACTGAAAACTCTAAAACACTGATGAAGGAAATTAAAGAAGGCACAGATAAATGGAAAGACATCCTACAGCAGAAAAATCTTTAAAGCAGTCAGAGGAAAAAAGACACATAATCTATAAGGAAGCAACAATAAGACTTATGATTCATTCTTCTACAGAAAGTCTATAAGCCAGAAGACATTGGAATGACATCTTAAAGTCCTGAAAGAAAAGGTTTGCAAACCTAGAATTCAACATGTACCACAAATATCCAACAAAAGGCAAAAATAAAACATTTTCAAATGGGTGGGGGGAAAGAGAGAGGAAGAGATAGCTTATTGTCAGAAGATCTACACCACAAATAACATCAAACAGAGTTCTTCTTCTTAAAGGAGAATTATCCCAAATGAAAGCATTAAACTTCAGGAATTAATACATTTTCCTGGAAAGAGTAAATGTTGGGCAAATAAGAAGTATTATTGACAGTTTTAAAACAATAAAAGGATTCATATAAAGCTAAAAACTTGGGAAGAAGTAAAACTAGCAAAATAAAGATGTACACTGTAATTTCTAGGCAAACCATGTAAAGGAATAATAGAATAATATGTATTAAAGGCTGAGAGAAGAACAGGAAAATAAAATAAAATAATCCAAAAAAAGGCAAAAAAAAAAAAAACAGATGAGAGGTTTTTGTCTCTAAGCAATGGTAGAGTAGCTTAGTCAGACTAACCCTCTCACTGATGCAAAGTGTAAAATCTGGACAAAATATTAAAAATTAAGTATTTGAAGGCACTGAAAAGTAACCAAAGCAGGAGATATAAACAGAAGAGCAGTCTCCTCTTCCTTTTTTTCTTTTTTTGTGGTACGCAGGCCTCTCACTGCTGCGGCCCCTCCCGCTGCGGAGCACAGGCTCCGGACGCGCAGGTTCAGTGGCCATGGCTCACGGGCCCAGCCGCTCCGCGGCACGTGGAATCTTTGCGGACCAGGACACGAACCCGTGTCCCCTGCATCGGCAGGTGGACTCTCAACTACTGCACCACCAGGGGAGTCCGAGCAGTCTACTCTTGAAATACAATTGCAACTGGAGAGATTTTTGAGTTTGCAGCATTCTTCCGAGGACCGGTTCGTGCCCTGGTCCGGGAAGAT
The DNA here is from genome assembly GCF_951394435.1 of Stenella coeruleoalba. Taxonomy (NCBI): domain Eukaryota; kingdom Metazoa; phylum Chordata; class Mammalia; order Artiodactyla; family Delphinidae; genus Stenella; species Stenella coeruleoalba. The sequence continues at coordinate 21,116,317 of NC_137165.1, forward strand.
CCCACATGCCGCGGAGCGGCTGGGCCCGTGAGCCATGGCCGCTGAGCCTGCGCGTCCGAAGCCTGTGCTCTGCAACGGGAGAGGCCACAACAGTGAGAGGCCCGCGTACCGCAAAAAAAAAAAAAAAAAAAAAAAAGGGTTAGGAAAACATAATCAGTATAATTATAAAGAACATAAAAAGAATCTATGGACAAATTATTCAAAATAAATTTTAACAAGGTAGCATGAACCCAATATTTAAAATTGATTGCATTTCTACACACCAGCAACAAACAATAAGAAAATGTAACTTTTAAAGAAAAACATCAGGAATTCTCTGGCGGTCCAGTGGGTAGGACTCTACACATTCACTGCCGAGGGCGCAGGTTAAATCCCAGGTCAGGGAACAAAGATCCCGCAAGCTGCACAGTGCAGCCAAAAAAAAAAAGAAAAAAAAAAGAAAGACATCAATTACAATTACAACAACAAAAACTTTTTAAAAGCCTAGTAATAGGGCTTCCCTGGTGGCACAGTGATTAAGAATCTGCCTGCCAGTGCAGGGGACATGGGTTTGAGCCCTGGTCCAGGAAGATCCCACATGCCACAGGGCAACTAAGCCCGTGTGCCACAACTACTGAACCTGCGCTCTAGAGCCTGCAAGCCACAGCTACTGAGCCTGCATGCCACAACTACTGAAGCCCGCGTGCCTAGAACCCATGCTGTGCAACAAGAGAAGCCACCATAATGAGAAGCCCACGTACTGTGACAAATAGTAGCCCCCACTTGCTGCAACTAGAGAAAGCCTACATGCAGCAACGAAGACCCAACACAGCCAAAAATAAAATAAATAAAATAAAAATTTTTTAAAAAACTAGTAATAAATGTAACAAAAAACTACAAAACTTGTACACAGAAACTTATAAAACTTTAAAGACATTAAAGAAGATATAAACAAACGGAGAGATTGCCTATGTTCAACTGTACAAAACAATTGATGTAAATATGTCACAAATCTACCTAGTCAATGTAACTGCAATCAAAATCCTTAAAGGGTTTTTTGTGGCACTTAAGCAGATTCTAAAATTTGTATAATATATTAAATGATTTAAAATCACCAAGACACTGTCAAAGAAAAAGAATAAAAGCAAGGTGGCTTACCCTGCCAAGTACTTAATAGGATATTATAATATTAGGACAGTATAGTGGATGTAGGGACAGACAAATTGACCAAGAGAACATAATAGGGATTCTAGAAATATGGCTATACTTATACTTAGTAATATGCTGGAGGTGGCATGGCAGATCAGTGGGTGAAAGTGGGAACTATTCAGTAATTGGAGCTGGGTAATGTGGCCATCCACATGGAACAAAATGAAATAGTACTCTTACATCACCACTGAGATGGATCAAGGATTTAAATGTTAAATGTAAAGTGCAAAACCCTAAAACTTTTAGAAGAAAATGAAGGGAGATATCTTTCTAACCTTAAGGTAGAGAATGATCTCTTACACAAGGCACAAAGAGCATTAAACCAGAAAATTAAAATATCAAACTACTAATTATCATAATATGCCTTAAGAAAAGAGAAAACAAAAGCCACAAACTTGGAGAAGATCTCTGTAATCTGTAATACTTATGACCAAAAGAGCATTTGGATTCTAGAATCTCCTACACATCAGCAAGAAAAAGACAAAAGCCTAATAGAAAAATGGGCAAAAGACAGAATAGGCCTTTCATAGGTAATAAAATACATATGGCCAGTAAGTATATGAAGATATGCTCAACCAAATTAATAACCAGGGAAATGTAGACGCAGAGAAATACTATTTTACACCTATTTGAGTGGGAAGAAGGAGGGTGAGAAGAAAGATGAAGAGAAGTTTGACAACTGGAGAAGATGTGGCATTTGTAACATATTGTTGTTGGGAGTAAAGTGACTCATTTACTTCGGAAAACAATCTGGCATTATCTTATTGCTTGAATATTCACATACTTCCTGACCTAGCAATTCTACTCCTAGGTGTGGACCCAGAAGAAACTCTTGAAAATATGCACCAGAAGACTGAACAAGAATATTCAAGGTAACGCTGTTTATATGGCAGAAAACGACATGTTGTCCAGAAACAGTAGTAACGAAAACAGATAAATCAGAGATTCTGAGTAATGGTGGCCTTTCTTCAGTAACTGAATGTATGAAGCTGGGTCTCAATCTAGATTTCCCAGCAACATGATGTACTTCCTTTTTTGTTTAAACTAAATTGAGTTGGGGTTCTCTTGCTTCCAATTAAAGGAGTTCCTATTACACCAAGAAAAGTCTAATCAAAATCTGAAAAATTAGATTTTGACATATTCAATGATAAAAACACCAAAGCATTCCCCTGAATGCCAGAATATACTTTGATGATAAGTTTCAAGATAGAGCTGATGTGAAGAGAAGATTTGAAAATACTCACACCAAGTCCAAAGAAACCAGAATTAAATTACCTGTAAGGTGATATCTCTGCTCCTGACTTTCCAAATTCTTATATTTATACAGAGACCAATCAAGGGGTATAGGTGATAACATACTTTGTTGAAGTTTCATCTCTTCAAATGACCTGGAAAAATCTTAAAAAACAAAAATCACTTTCTCAATTTGTCACAACTAAATGCTTAGTATATCAACAAAATGCTTAGTATATCAAAAGTTTGCTTAGAAATGACCCCATTTTTCCAATAGAAATATTGTTAGATATTGTGCTTAGATTCCCAAGTCAAACATAAGTTATAAATTTATTCCTTGAGGCTGTTGAAACACACTATATTGAATACTAATAGGAAACTGCATTAATAGTAATTGAATACGTTACCATATAATTGGGTTCATTTTTAAAGCAATTAAAATTAGAAGACATGATGGCTAGTGGAGAGCTGAATTTTGTGCAGATTCTAAGGAAGAAGCTTGCACTTTCAGAGATTTTTAAGTTGCTAGTGCTGGTCTAATTTCATTGGAGGCTTTTCTTTTCCAAAAATCAGATGAAATACCAACACTATCCTTTTCTTATCAGTCCAATTTAGGGTTACACGTTGATTCACAAACGGGAGAGACAGGAGAGGAAGAGGGAAGAGGTTCTAAGGGAAATAAATGCAAAGGTGTAAAGAAAGATGAAGGAGCAAGTAAATAAAAGAGGCAAGTGTTCCTGAGAGAGAGAAGTGGTCAGTTACTGAAACCAAGCTCAGAAGGGAAAGGGAGAAGGAATTCACAGGCTCTCCTTGAAAGTGAGTAGAAGTGACAAGGAAGAAAAGCAGGGTTAATTGGATCTTTATACCAGGCAGTGCTACAGAGAGGAGGTAATGTGCTTTCTAAGTGGGTAGAGATAGTGAACTACGATTGTAACCACCAGAGATTAGTAAATTAGGTGTTGAAATTTGAGGACTATTGATGTTGCTCCAAATCCAAGAGAAAAAAAAAGCTTTGCCATCCCAGCCAAATATACCCTTATTTCTAATCCCCCTTCCTCACTTGGTTCAGGATCCAGCATTAATTGGCACCATTCCTCCACGGTCAGCTGCATCACTTGATTATCTTTCACATGCCAGGAATCTGGCTTTTTGGCAAATACTGCACAACAGAATAGCTCTATTTTGAGCGCACAGACATATCCACAAAGACTTCCTTCATCATATACTTCAAGGAATTTGCATGAATAATTTATCTTCTTCTTCTCTATACAGAAGTGATAGACAGGAAACTTGCTAATGCATTGTTCTATTTCTTTTTCTATCTTGTCAAGGTCACTCTTCTCTGCTTTAAAGCCAGTTACTTCTTGATTTTTTTCACTTAAACCAATAAACAAATATCCCCCATGAGTATTTGAAAATGCAGAAACATATTGAGGGAGAATATCTTTAATGCGTTGTAACAACTTTTCTGTTGAGTAGTCTTTCATTTCAACATGTGTGGATTCAGTAAAGGTGAGTTTTTCTCTGTACCTGAGTTGCATCCTATTAAAAAAGTCAGCAGCCAAGGCCTTCATGCTACTTTCTTCTTGTACATCAAAACGGTACCTCTTTGGAGATGATTTAGGTATTAAAGAAAATCCCTCTCCAGCTTCTAGCCTGTCTTTGAGGAATTCCAGTGCAGCGGTAGCATTCATGACTTTTACAGAGGTTATATCTCTTTTGTACAAATTGGAGCTCAAGGTGGCAATCCTCAACCCAGAGGTTTCTGAGCTCCACGATTTGACAAAAATCAGAAAATATTTACCTCGCTGCATAAAGTCTAAGTATTTAGAAACAAACGAAACAATATTGGAAAAAGAATTTTCCAAATCTAATCCTATTCCATCTCTTTCATAACTATAGTTTTCATTCTCAATTTCAGCCCTGCACACGCCCCCTCCAGAATTCAGCAAAGCAACCACAGATTGTGAGACGTTTTCATTCTGCTTTTTTCTCAATTGACAATCTTTCATTTTTTTTCTATTCTTCTCCCCGAAAGTGACTTTTCCCACATCTAGAACCAGCTCAGCATAGTCAGTGTCCAAAACAACACGGACGGTCATTTCCCTCGAAGCCATTCAACTTCCAAGCAGAAATTCTTTTCTGTAAAACAGACAGAGCCATTTAAAATAGGACCTGAGCAAAAGAGATAGCAAATTGTGTATTGTGAGGCAAACCCAACAAAATTCTTTATTTTGTTTTATCCTATATTCCACTGGATGCCATGATAAGGATACAGATATAAAATAGGTTTTGGGGACATATTCTGAACTGATGATAATGATAATGATGATAAGACGATAGTAATTTCTACTCCTGTAAAATTTTCCAAATTTTTGCCATAGTTTTATATGATCCTCTTCTAATTGTTTTAATCTAATTTTTATCTGTGTTTATATCACTTTTCTAATCCCTAATATTATATAACTTGCTTCTCTCTTCTTTTCTTAAATAAGCCCCTGAGGGGAGCCTATCTATGTTTCTGATCTCAGTGAACCAAATTTTAGTTTTATATATTACATATACTTTTATTTTTTAAATAATTTCAACTTTATCTTAATTATTTTCTTTTATTGGGGAATCCCTTGGGAGTCTAAAGACATCTAGCAATATGCCATTTTAATAATTTTTCCTTCTTGCAAGGATGAGTTAGATTCATAAATTTTGGCCATTGATCTTAAGCAAGTTGGGCCAAGTCACTATACCCTTTTTCTATCAGATATCCACATATTTTCAATGAGGTAAAATTCTTATATACAAAAACATCTGCTTTAGGTATAAGTATCCCAAATTCATTAACCCTGTCCCTTTAAGGTCTGCTGGGATTACAGCTTTGTTATAGATGGCCTAGAGACAGCTGAGAGAAGAGTTCATCACAGGTAGTGATCACTACACTTGGAAAGGATACAAAGGTCAGAATACTCTTGTCCACTGCTGGATCAGTATCCTGCAGAGACTCAGCTGTAGGCTGTGGATACACCTCAGTCTCTATAAACTTCTGATCATATGTAAACAGCTGTATGGACTGAATGTTTGTGTCCCTTCAAAATTCATATGTTGAAACCCTCCCCTACCACCTGATGGTATGAGGAAGTGGGGCCTTTGGGGGGTAATTAGGATCAGATGAGGTCATAAGGGCCGAGCACTCATGAGTAGGATTAATGCCCTTGTAAGAACCTCAAGAGAGGTTGCCTCCCTTCTCTGCTCTCTACCATGTGAAGATACAATGAAAAGTCTACAACCAGGAGAGGACCCTCATTAGAACCTGACCACACTGGCACCTTGATCTTGGACTGCCCAGCCTCCAGAACTGTGAGAAATAAGTTTCTGTTATAAGCCAGCCAGTCTATGATATTTTTACAATAGCAGCCAGAGCTGACTAAGACAACAACAGTAAATTTGGGGCTCCAGATGATTTGGACAGTTGGGGTTAAACCAAGAGAATTCCTTTGTTGATCATGGACCATTCCATATAGAGGAAAAAAAGCAACAATATATTCCACAGAACACTTAGCAAATTACAGGGCCTAGACTAAGTGTTCAGTAAATGTCACCACTCCAAATGCCCCAGAGTAGTCACCACCCCCCGTGAAACTTGGGGCCTCTGTGCCTTTGCCCTCTCCCACTTTTGTCTCCTGAAAACTCTCATCCTTCCTAGAAGTCCCATGTCTATCCTCTTCTCAGAGCTCCCACAGAACTTTTTATTCATGCTGGGCCCTAATCTTACCATAGATCTAGAGAAATCTTTAGAAACAGAGTACTGAAGTGTTTAGAGTGGTTGTTTTCAAACTACGTGAAATCTGGTGGGGGCTCCTAATCATTTAGGACACCAGGAGGAAAGGCCTGGGGCCTCGTTCCTGCCATGGACTCTGAACCTCGGTGGGTGCAGAGCACTCTTCCTGCTCTGGAATGTCTTCCATGAAATTTTCTGAGCCCTTCCAGTGCCTGGGCCCACTAGAGAAAGCCCACGCACCAGCCAGGGCCAGCAGTGTCATCCTGGAAAGGTGCCCAAGCCTGGACAACACTCTATGGGTCCAGGTCCCCATTTCTTCTCTTTTCAGTGCTCAATGGCCCTTTACCCAAGGAGCCCCGGGACTCATACCAACGTGTTGTCCTGGGACCTCATGGCTGAATCCTGGTTCTGGAGAATAGCCTCGTGCTATAAATTGAATGTTTATGTGTCCCCAAAATTAACATGTTGAAACCTAATCCCCAGTGTGATGGTGTTTGGAGATAGGGCCTTTGGGATGTGATTAGGTCACAACGGTGGAACCCTCACAAATAGGATAAGTATCCTTATAAAAGATTCCCCAGAGAGCTGCCTGACCCCACGACAGGGGTCAGAGGACATGTGAGGACAGAGAAAAGACAGTCATCTATGAAACAAGAAGTGGTCCTCACCAGACACCAAATCTGCTGCACCTTAATCTGGACTTCCCAGCTTCCATAACTGTAAGAAATAAACTTCTGTTGTTTATAAACCACCCAGTCTATGATATTTTGTTATAGCAGCATGAACAAACTAAGACACCTGGTAAGTGGATCACCTCACTGGCTGAAATTATTTCTTTCGCAGGATTGAGACTGGATTGCCAGAATGGTGCTAATGTTCTGATTTTAGTTAACTTAAATTATTTTTATTGACAGAAGCCCCACAAAAAATTATTTGCCCAGGTAGAATTCACCAGTGAAGCTATCTGGTCCAGGGATTTTCTTTTTTGATTACTGGGTTTTTGATTACTGATTCAATTCTCTTACTAGTTATAGGTTGATTCAGATTTTCCATTTCTTCCTAATTCACTCTTGGTAGGTATGTTTCTAGGAATTTGTCCATTTCCTCTAGGTTATCCAATTTGCTAGTGTACAATTGTTCATAGTATTCTCTTATAATCCCTTTTATTTCTGTAAAATTGGTATTAATGTTCATTTTTTATTTTAGTTGAGGGTTTTTTTTTCTTCATCAATATAAAGGTTTGTCAATTTTGTTGATTAAAAAAACTCAGTTTGGGCTTCCCTGGTGGCGCATTGGTTAAGAATCCATCTGCCAATTCAGGGGACACAAGTTTGAGCCCTGGTCCGGGAAGATCCCACATGCCACGGAGCAACTAAGCCCGTGTGCCACAACAACTGAGCCTGCGCTCTAGAGCCCGCGAGCCACAACGACTGAGCCCGCAAGCCACAACTACTGAAGTCCGCATGACTAGAGGCCGTGTTCCACACAATGAGATGCCTGCACACCGCAACGAAGAGTAGCCCCTGCTCGCCACAACTAAAGAAAGCCCACGCACAGCAACAAAGACCCAACACAGCCACAAATAAATAAAATAAAATAAAAAATTTTAAAAGCTTTAAAGAAAAAACCTCAGTTTCATTGTTTTTTTTCTACTGTTTTTCTATTCTGTATTTCATTTCTTCTGCTCTAATCTTTATTATCTCCTTCCTTTTGCTAACACTGAGTTTTGTTTGTTCTTCTTTTTCTAGTTTAAGGTATAAAATTAGGCCGTTGATTTGAGATCTTTTTTCTTTTTTTTCTTTTTGTTGCAGTATGCGGGTCTCTCATTGTTGTGGCCTCTACCGTTGCGGAGCACAGGCGCAGGCTCAGCGGCCATGGCTCACGAACCTAGCCGCTCCGCGGCATGTGGGATCTTCCCGGACCAGGGCACGAACCCGTGTTCCCTGCATCGGCAGGTGGACTCTCAACCACTGCGCCACCAGGGAAGCCCAAACCGAAATCTTTTATACTTTTGACTGTGGGGAAAATTCTTTCTGACCTGGATTGGGGATTTAGTCTGTGCTGTTAGCTCTTTTTAATGGGAAAGGGGAAGGCATTCACATCTCCTTAGTTATGCCAGACTGCAGGTTCGTGGGAACTGCACAGAAAGGTAGGACAGGAGTGACAGGAACTACCTTCTGAGGAATAAAAACCATAGTTCATTCTTTGCCCTCCTCCTTTAACACTGTATATTTAGTTTAGAAAGGCGTGGTTCTTATCTCCCCCCCACCCCCGCCCCCTTTAGGTTATAAACTTCGGCAGGACACTAACAGTGCCTGGTTTCTCCTTCTGGATTTAGAAGACAGTTCATCAGTGTCTGGTCAGCCACATTTTTACCAGCAGAACCTGTTCCCTAACTTCCCTTATTTAAGGACCCCAGGCGTGCAGGGCACCCCCAAGGAGCTGCACTTGCCTGACCTGTCCCTCCAGCACCCTGCCCTTCCTCCCTTCCTAGTCCATGCCAAACCCCAACTTCCTCTCCCCAGGCTCTTTAAGACGCTTCCCAGCTCACGCATGGGATGACGTACTGCCCTGACCTCAAGTTCCCAAGTGTCCTGATCGCAAGTCCTTAACAGTCTGTGTAGTTTTTTGGTAGATGCTGCTACTGAGACAGGCATCACAGAGCCAAGACTTCCAGATCGAAGATAACAGCCGAGGGTCTCCCCGGGAGCGGGGTGGACGGGGCTGTGTTGGCTGCACCCCACCTCGTCAAAGAGCCAGCAGACTAGATTTAAAAGGGATAAGAAGCTGAGGTTCCGATATTTGGCAACGGAGAGGGGACAAACTTACCCAGGAGCGCTGCTCGGGATTCGCAGGATTCTTGGGGGAGCTAGAATACCCAGTTTGCGAGGAGAGCTGGTGCACTCGAGTTAAGGCGGAGCATTCAGCCAATGGTGACGCCGCTCCGCCCCCGAAACTTTCCGGGAGAAGCGACTGGACTTTAAGCACTGTCTCAGAGTGGTGGCGGGAGATTTCTCCTTTCGTATTTGGTTATCTGTATTTTCTATATACTGCACGGTAAGACCAAAAGAACGAAGCGCATTTAAAGAAAACAAAGAAAGAAAGAAGTGGGCGAAGCCCGTCTTCCGGTCCCCGTCCGCGCGCTCTACACCACCTAAGCGGACCCAGGTCCGGGTCCTTTGGCGCACTGGCTTCCCGAGAGGCGGACGGCCCTTACCGCCCTTTAGAGCGGCAGCCAATCAACTTTTCAGGAAGTACCCCCGCGCGCTGTGAGCTCCCCTGAGCTTTCGCGTCACTGGCGTTTTTTTTGCCCCCTCAAAACTGAAGAAGGATCAGGGCTTCTGGCGGGGTGATCCTACTCGGGACCTTCCAGCTCTACTCTCATTCCTTGAGCCGTACTACTGTCCCGTGGACTAAAAGCGCAGTAGCCTCTAGGGACCGGGCGAGAGCTGTTAGTGCACCGAAAGGACGAAAGGGGAGAAGAGCGGTCTGCTCCGCGGGAGGCAGATTCGGACACACAACCCCTCGTGGTATAAGGAGCACCTTGGGGCCATCAGGGATAATGAGTCCAGAGCTGGCTCCAATGGCTTCTCTCAGGACATAAAGCTTTCCTGACACTTTCCTTTTCTTGGGGCCCCTTTTTTATGGTAATTATGGTAATGGATATTTCTGCAGCTCATCAGGTCTAAAACCTGTCTTCAGAACCCACAGACATTGAAACGCACAGAAACCTTGTTTTAAAACAGAGAGAAAGAGAAGGCGGGAGGGGGAGAGAAGGAGGGAGGGATGCCTAAGGAACCCTGAGCTGCTGAAGTCTTCTACCGTCAACCGCAGACCTGTGAGTGACAGAACCTTCAGAGGATTCCAACCGCAACCTTCAAGCCAGTTGAAAATGAATGGAACAGAGACAAGACTTCCCCCTGTCCCCTGTCCGTATTCTGGGCTCACAGGATCCGTGAGTATGGTTATATATTTTTTTAATCTTTTTTTTTTTTTTTAACTTTTGGCCGCTCAGCGCGCCCTGTGGTATCTTAGTTCCCCGACTGGGGATCCAGTTGGCTCCCTCTGCAGTGGAGATGCGGAGTCTTAACCACTGGACCGCCGGGGAAGTCCCCAAGTATGGTTATTTTATGCGACTGAGTTTTGGAATAACTTGTTATGCATCTATAGTAACTGGAACAATATTATGTGTATTCTTCTTGGGGCTCTTTTTCTCATTTTCTAAGGACTTTGCAACGTTTGATATTTTCAGACGCTTATTTATTTATTTTTCCGATCATTATAGTTCTTACTTTTTTTTTTTTTTTTTTTTTTGCTTGTATGTGCTGCAAATATCTGTAGATCAGTTTGGAGACAATGACATCTTTATGAGATTACAATTTCTGATACATGGACATAATATATCCTATACTTAATTACATTTTCTTCAATGTCTCACAATAAAGTTATATACAATTTTCCATAAGGATCTTGCACATCTTTTGTGTCAATTGTATCTCAGTAAAGCTAGAAGAAAAAATAAATTCCTGATTTAAACGGCCTTGGTCATGATGTATTATCATTTTTAGATTTTGTTGGATTTGGTTTGCTAAAATTTTATTTAGAATTTTTTTCATCTAGACATTGAATGGTGATGATTTGCAACTTTCCTCTCATATTTTACTTATCCAATTGGTTATTGAGATTATGCTAGCCAATGTTCATAGCAGCACTATTTACAATAGCCAAGATATGGACACAACCTAAGTGTCCATCAACAGATGAACACAAATGAATGGATAAAGAAGATGTGGTGCATATATATAATGGAATACTACTCAGCCATTTAAAAAAGGGATGAAATAATGCCATTTGCAGCAACATGGATGGACCTAGAGATTATCATATCATGTGAAGTAAGTCAGACAAAGACAAAAATCATATGATATCACTTATATGTGGAATCTAAAAAAAGTTATACAGGGCTTCCCTGGTGGCGCAGTGGTTGAGAGTCTGCCTGCCGATGCGGGGGACACGGGTTCGTGCCCCGGTCCGGGAAGATCCCACATGCCGCGGAGCGGCTGTGCCCGTGAGCCATGGCCGCTGGGCCTGCGCGTCCGGAGCCTGTGCTCCGCAACTGGAGAGGCCACAACAGTGAGAGGCCCGCGTACCGCAAAAAAAAAAAAGTTATACAAATGAACTTATTTACAAAACAGAAACAGGCTCACAGACATAGAAAACAATGTTATGGTTACCAAAGGGGAAAGGGCTGGGAAAGGGATAAATTAAGAGTTCGGGATTAATTATACATTACTATATATAAAATAGATAAACAACAAGGACCTACTGTATAAGCACAGGGAACTATATTCAATACCTATAATAGAAAAGAATCTGAAAAAGAATATATATATGTATATGTATGTGTATATATATATATATATATATAAAACTGAATCAATTTGTTGTACTCCAGAAACCAACACAACATTGTAAAACAACTATACTTCAATTTAAAAAAAAAAGTAAATCCAGGAAATTGCTAGAAGAAATATGCAAAATAAAGGGATTAAAAAAGAGTATGCTAACGTCATAAAATTAGTTAGGCAGTGTTTCCTCTTTTTCTGTTCTTGTGGGGAGTTTGTGTAATATCGAAACTCTCTCTTCCTTAAACTTGTTTCTTAGAATCTGCTGTGATAGAGTTACCATGTTTTTCTGGATCTTTCCAATGTATACATGTCATTAAACTTTTGTTTGATGTTCTCTTGTGTATAAATAAAGAAAAACGTGATAATTGAGGGAAAGTATTTTATTGATAATTCATTATGTATAATGTTTATAGAATTTCTACTTTTATTGATGAGTTACTTTTAAATGTTTTTTTAAAATTCCCAAACATATGAAGGTTTTTATAGTTACTATTTAACTACTAATTTCTAATTTATTTGCATTGTGGAGCCAAAGAGTGTAGTTGTATAATATCACTCCGTTGAACTCTCTTGAATAATTACTTTTTAATAGGAAAAATCCTAAATATTATGTTTTAAGAAGTAAAAACATCCCCACAAGATATTTATTAATTATAAATGGGAAAAATTGTAAACTTACAGTGGAGAAACTGGCAGACATCACCTTATCCAAGTGATCAAAGTTAGCATCATCCGTAATGGGATAAATCAATATCATGGGTCTTCTGATATAATGCACTGAGAAGGACAAAAAGCACTTCTATAGGGGCTTCCCTGGTGGCGCAGTGGTTGAGAGTCCGCCTGCCGATGCAGGGGACACGGGTTCATGCCCTGGTCCGGGAAAATCCTACATGCCTGTGCTCCGCAACGGGAGAGGCCACGGCAGTGAGAGGCCCGCGTACCGCAAAAAAAAAAAAAAAAAAAAAAAAAAAGCACTTCTAGAACCTTTTCATAACCTGAATTGAGAGACATCCTCCACAATAACAGGCCTAAACTCTTCAATAGTGGCAAGGTCATCAAAGGCAAAGACTGGGGAACTGTTCCAGACTAAAGGAGGTTAAGAAACATGAAAACTAGGGACTTCCCTGGTGGTCCATAGGTAAAGAATCCGCTTTCCAATGCAGAGAACTAGGGTTTGATCCCTGGTCGGGGAACTAAGATCCCACATGCTGCGGGGCAACTAAGCCCATGCGCCACAACGAAGAGCATGAGCACTGCAATGAAGATTCCACGTGTCACAACTAAGACCTGACACAGCCAAAAATAAATAAATAAATAAATAAATAAATAAATTGAAAGAATGGTTATTTGAAAAAGACATGAAAACTAAATGTAATGTGTGATCCTAGATTGAATCCTAGACCAGAATTTTTTTCTTTTGCCGTAAAGACATTTATGGCACAATTGATAAAAGTCAGATAAGGTCTATAGATTAGATCGGAGTACTATATCAGTGTTAATTTCCTGATTTTGATTATTGTGCTGTGAATGTCCTTATTTTTATGAAACACCCCTGAAGTACTGGCAGTAAAGGAGTATCATGTCTGCAACTTACTCTCAAATGTTTCAGTGGAAAAAATGGCAGTAGAAGGAGGCACGGAGACAAGGAGGAAAAAAGCCATCAGGATAATCTGTGGCCAAAGGACTCTGGACACAGTGATATCTAACATCTAATTTTAAATATTTGCCTTTCACCGTAAGCAAACCTTTACTATGTTTTGCTAAAATTAGGGCCTGATGTTTCCTGTAACTTGGGAGATGAAGGGAGAGACCTTTTTCTTCTTGGGATACAGAGGAGCATGGAGGGGGCAGAGCTTGGAAGAGCTGTCATGTCAATCAAGGAGGTAACCGGCCGGGGTCTTGGAACAGCAGTCCAGAGCAAAAAGTGAGAGGAGAGGACCGGAAGAGATCTGTGGTGCATGGAAGCATTTCTGGCACTCTCAGAAATCTTAATGCACGGAAACTAGATAAAAGACCAAACTTTCTGTATTTACACATAATGAGAGCTAACAATATCAGGTGGGCATCAAAAATCTCAGTGACACGGATAGCTGGAAACCTAGGGACATTCAGATTGCAAATGGATAGTTTTCTCTGCTAAAAAGTAAAAGAAATTGAACAAAACACTTTGACCCTCCCTCCCTTCCCCTTGTATTGAATATAGAGGAAAGAAAAAGAGTAAAAACAGGTACTGTAGAATTTTTGGTTATACAGATTCTCCAGCGTATAAAGACAACTGCATCCTGGTCTTTAAAACTACATGAGGGCTTCCCTGGTGGTGCAGTGGTTGAGAGTCCGCCTGCCGATGCAGGGGACACGGGTTCATGCCCTGGTCCGGGAAGATCCCACATGCCGCGGAGCGGCTGGGCCCGTGAGCCATGGCCGCTGAGCCTGCGCGTCCGGAGCCTGTGCTCTGCAACGGGAGAGGCCACAACAGTGAGAGGCCCGCGTACTGCAAAAAAAAACCAAACAAAAAAACTACGTGAAATACATTGTACATGTGATTGATGCCATGAACATCAGAATAGATCAGAAGTACACTTGGAGATCATTGCAACTTTATACATAAGAGAATAAAAGGAGGTTGTAGGAAGGTGGGGTGTGGTAGACATGGGGAATGCACCACCCAGATCTCCCTTCAACGGAGGTTTCCTGCCCAGATTTGGAGAGGGCAGTCGGCAGACCAGCCTCTAAATGTCAGCTCCTTCAAGGCCCGCCTCAGCTGCAATGAGCTGCATTGCTTGGGGTCACAAACCACTCCCAGACTCACAATCTACAACTGACAACTGGAAAATGAGTTATGGACAATATAAAGTCTCAAACATTCAGCTCAATGCTGGACAACTCTGTTGGGCAAAATTCACTGTACAGCATCCTGCCTGGTTGGCTAAGGTTTGTTGAGGGCTGCATCCCAGTTCAACTGCTTTTCTCTACCCAATTCTGCTTCCTCCCATTCTATTCAGGGTGCTGCTCTGTCATAAACATCTTTCACCTTAAACTGCAGCTCAGCATCTGCTTCTGGAGAACTCAACCTGCAACATGATGTGAGAGGATATAGCAGACTCTGTAGACCTAAGAAAGATACGTAGTGTGGCAGACGTAAATTGATATATGAACAAAGGTATTTCACTACCTAGGATGAGTAAGAGGGAGAAAGAGAGGCCCATGGTTTAGCATGAAAGGAGATGAGGGTAAAGTTGGCATGTGTTTGGATGTTGGTTCTGATGCTTTTGCAGAAACCTCAAGTTGACAATGGCTTAAAGAAATTAGAAGTGTATTTCTCATAAAGAAGTAAAAAATGATGTGTTATTCCTCTGAGAAGTCAACAAAGTCCAAGACCTCTTCCATTTTGTTGCTCTGCCTCACTTGACATGCTTCACATGTTAAGCAATATAGGCCAGGTCATGGTGCAGGAACAAACGATCCCCAAATCTCAGTGGCTTACAACAAACATTTGCTTTCTCACTTACACTGCAGGTCTGCTGGGGGTTCACTTTGGCTCTGCTCCACATCCTTCTCATGTGGGGATGCAGGCTGCCAGAAGAACCCTATCTGAGACATCACCAGTCTTGTGGCAGAAGAAGACAAGAGCAAGGAGAAACTACATGATGGTCTTAGAGCTTTTGCTCAGAGTAGCACACATCACTTCTCATATTTAATTGGCCAAAGCAAATCAAATGGCCAAGTTTGATTTCAATGTGGCAGTAAGTGTAATCCTAATCCAAGGAGGGACAGACAATATTTTGGAAAAGACTACAATACATCACAAATATTTGCTCACAAAAATTCACTTCTCTTCCTTTCATATTCAAGATATACCTCCATCCCTAAAGAAAACAACTCAAAAATTCCATCCCAGTGGGATGTCCCATGATAGAGTAAGTCCTGATATTGTGATAGTCTTCATATTAGGTCTGGAGAGGACTCTTTTTGGAGATTTAAGTTATCTACCCTCCCCCGCCCCCAACACAACACGTACACACTATGCAATGCGAAACAGTAAGTGGATAACCTCAGTAAATCCTCCCATTCAGACAGGGGAAGAATGGGAGGCACAGGATAGTCACTGATCCGTAAAAATTCTGAAATTCGTCTGGTCAGGCAGACATTGACTTGGACTTCTGACCTGGGGAGGAGAGTGTACTTTGATCAGTTTTGCTCCCAGTAAGTCGTTCCCCTTGTCCACTACTCCCCAAGGTTCTTGGTTTCACCCTCAGAGAGTTCCTCCTTTTGCATCATCTTCTTCTGCCACATTTAAAGAGGAAACTGGGAACCATTCTCTCCCTGCATGCTGAGCAGCTTCCTCAACATACCACCTGCCCCTAGAATGATGGGGGCCCAAGGTTTGTTTCAAGTCTCAGGAAGTCACAGTTTTTGGCTTTTTAGTCAATGACTTTCTGGCAATTTAACTTTCTCAAAAACATTTTTTGTTAGTGTTGTTTGAATCTATTTGGTTCCAGTTAACTCCATGTGTCAATACCTAGAATTCTTTTTGAAATATACTTCTCTCTTTAGATTTAATTCCATGTACCTTGAACTTAGCAGGCTTCCATAGGAGACCCATGTATTCAAGCTCTTTTCTCTGAGCCATTTTGTCGACTGAAATAATTTATTCACTGTCAACTTAATTGATTCAGAGATTTCACCCTTGGGTTTAATAGCCACTTCATTAACTGCATCTTTGCCAACAGGCTGAGTTTGAATCTCACTTCTTTGTTGAATCTAAAAAACAAATGAACAAACAAAACAGAAACAGACTCACAGATACAGAGAGCAAACTGGTGGTTGCCTGAGGGGAGAGAGGTTGGGGGATGGCAAAATAGGTAAAGGGGATTAAGAGGTACAAACTTGCATTTAAAGAATGAATAAGTCCTAGGGATGTAATGTACAGCATAGGGAATATAGTCAAGAATATTGTAATAACTTCGTATGGTGATGATGGTAACTAGACTTATTGTCTTAATCATTTCAAAATGTATAAAAATATCAAATCACTACATTGTACACCTGAAACTAATATACTTTGTATGCTAATTAAAACAATTAAAATTAAATTAAAAATTTAAAAATATTTAAAGCGTTACACCAGGAAATGGAAAAAAAATCTGGATAGTTTATGTAGATTTCCTTGCTTTCAAGGAGGTGTATCTTCAATCTCCATCCTTTGAGTGTGGGCTGCACTTACTGACATGAAGAGTGGGGAAAAGTAACTTTACAGTAGAGAAACCTAGCAAGCACTACCTCAGTCAGGTGACCAAAGTTAACATCATCAGTGATAAGTCACATTGAGAGCCTATGTCCTTGATATGATGTGATGAGAATGACTCTTAGCCCCTGTGGTCTTTCTCTCAAAAACCCATAACTCCAGTCCAATTACGAGAAAAACATCAGACAAACCCAAATTGAGGGGCATTGTACAAAATGCCTGACTAGTACTCATCAAAACTGTCAGGGTCACCAGAAACAAAGTCTGAGAACTGTCACAGAACAAAGGAAGCTAAGGAGACATGACTACTGAATGTAATGTGGTATCTTGGATGAGATCCTGGAACAACAAAAAAAGGACATTAGGGAAAAACTAAGAAACCCAAATAAAGTGTGGAGTTTAATTAACAGTAGTGTCCCTTTTTAATAAATATTTATTTATTTTTTAAAATTAATTTTTGGCTGCGTTGGGTCTTCGTTGCTGCACGCGGGCTTTCTCTAGTTGTGGTGAGCGGGGGCTCCTCTTTGTTGCGGTGCCCGGGCTTCTCATTGCAGTGGCTTCTCTTGTTGCAGAGCATGGGCTCTAGGCGCACGGGCTTCAGTCGTTGCAGCATGAGGGCTCAGTAGTTGTGGCATGTGGGCTCAGTAGTTGTGGCTCACAGCTGTAGAGCGCAGGCTCAGTAGTCGTGGCACACAGGCTTAGTTGCTCCATGGCATGCGGGGTCTTCCTGGAGCAGGGATTGAACCCATGTCCCCTGCAATGGCAGGCGAATTCTTAACCATGGCGCCACCAGGGAAGTCCCAACAGTAGTGTCCTAAGGTTGGTTCCTTAGCTGTGACAAATGAACCATAGATAAGATGCTAACAAAACGAGAAAGTGAGTGAGGGGTATACGGAAGCTTTCTGTACCAACATTGTAACTTTCCTGTAAGTCTAAAACAAAATTTAAATTTAAAAATTAAAAAACATTTTGTTTTATTTTTACAATGGCTGGGTAGATTTTCAGATCTTAGTGAAGTTAGGTCCCAAATGGTTAGAGCCAGATTGCAGATAGGCAGGTACCCCCAGCAAAACCCAACTAGAGGTTAATCTTGCTTAACCTTTTGCTGGGTCATATTTGACCCTCTCATGGAGTCACTGGCCTCAGTGCTCCCTTTTTCCAAAATTTAATAATTTATTTTACAGCACCATTTTTTTTCTGTTTAATGAGACACAAACTCTCAAATTTTTACTTAAAACAGAAATGCAGCAGATATACAAGGTAAAGCTTTCCTCATTCGTATGGAAGAAGAAGGCAGCATCAATAATCCTCTTCAGTCTAAAGAGAAACTCATGAGTATTTATATATTTTTTAAATATTATAGTTTTAAAATATTATTACTAGGGCGATAAATAAATCATTAAGTGACACAACCAGTCAGAATTAGACTTTTATTTTCATTTATTTTTTTCAGAGACATCAATGGTTAATGAATGGGGGAGCTTACATGTCTGAAGCAAGGTCCTGGAGAGACACCCCACTGTGGTGGCAGTCTTCACTCCCGGAGGAGGGGTGGGGAGCTGGGGAGGGTGGGAGGAGGGAGATTGCCAGTTATAGGGGAACTGACGTTGGGTGGGCTCATTAGTTAGCAAGGAAACCAGTAGAGGGGCAAGCCCCTCACTGCCCCTTTGATAAGAACAATTACTAGCTGGGGCTTGGGACAAGTACGCAGAAAGGTCAGTCATGTGAGTAGGGTGTAGGTGAAGCTGGCACTGGTTGGGCAGGGGATGTACAGAGAGCAAGAGAGCAGCCATCTTGAGTGGCCTGACCATACACTCTACCCCTACTGACCCTGCACAACCCTTACCATCTTGGTCCACCCCTATTCCATGATATCCCTGGGGTCAAGTATATAGGGGGCGCTGCAACCAGATGCCACAAATACAATACAGACAGGTCACCCCTGGTTTTCACAAACCCAGAGCCACCCCTATGGGGAGGGGAAGGCCCGGCTTTAAAAGAAACATTCTGGTGGTCTAGCCAGGAGTCAGCAGGCACAGTACAGATCTGTCACCCCATGTTATGTTGAGTGCCATTAGGGGTGGACCCATTAGGTCTTTCCAAACAAAAAACAATTAATCCCACTAGTTGGACCTGTGTGTTCAGAAGCCAGCCTGTTCCATTCCACACAGCATAGCCCAGAGGGGCTCATGGGCAGTCAATTGTACATTAACATATGCTGACAGGGGTCCTTCTGATGTATTGGCATATGGGATGTCTTTTCCCCACTAGCCACAGTAGCCGGGTTGATTTTTCATGGAAGTCCAGAGGAGGATGTCAAGAGCATCTCACTGCGGACCCAGCAGTTAGACTTATTTCACAGTGAGGCCAGTGTTGCTGCTCAGTCCTCGAATAGATTTCCTCCACTCAGGCTAGGGATGAAATGTAAGACATCTAACAGGCACAACACAGGGGAGATCATGACAATTAAGCAAAATACAAGCCGTAACTGCATTCAGAGATAATACCACACCTGCCTGTGGTTTTTGTCCTGGTCTGCAATACAGTTCAGAAAACTCGAGTGTTCGGTAATACAAGAGCATGTCCAAAAACATGTATACAATGGCCGCCTAGCTTCACCTTGGTTGTCTGAACCTCAGCTACTCCATCTTGACTTTCAAATGCATTCCCTTCCTCAATGGACAAAGCAGATGTACAATGCATGTCTGAAAGGCCAAAAAACAGGCTGCTCTGGTCAGTAAAATTTAAGTTCAACCATGTATAAGCCTTCTGACTTCCCCATACCTCAATATGTGCAGATTTTTCCATCATTTCCCCTTTTGATTGCAAATCTTTCAATAGAAAGCATTGATGATCAAAATATCCATCCCTCAATGCTGGGGTGCTGACTCCTACCCCAGGTTCAGAACGTGTCCCTCGGTGCTAGTCTTCCTTTATATTCGCCAAGCCATTCATGTTGGGGGAAAACTAATCAGACCTCGTGAACAGGCTCAGAGATACGTTAATCGGGAAACACTTTATAGGTCATATATTTTATCACTTACACCCAATTGTCACACAAGCATTATACATGTGCTTTTAGTAGCAGAGTTACAGCAAACAGTGTCACACTTCATGAGTAGTAATACTCTGTGACAATTTCACTAGATAATTTTCCTTCCATCCAGAACATCAGGACAAAAGTATGGCTAATACAATAACTTTTATAAATACAGACCTCAATTAACAGAACTAGAATTTAACATCCACTGAAACATAACATTGTTCTCTCTAAATCTGCCCTCATCTCCAGCAAACACAGCCAATCAAAACTAATTTGTTTGCAAAATAAGTGTGGTCAATTGACCACATAGCCTCCTCCAAACTGGCTGAGGGTGAACTCCTCAGGAGTCTCAGACTGAATTCCCAAAAGTCCTCTCAAAGCCAGCAAAGCATGCCAAAGGTCTGCTATCAGGCTCTGCCTTGGTGGATTTCTCTGTCTCCAAGATACTGAGATTCCTGCACATGCCAGGAAACACTCGAACCCAAAAGTCCCCAGTTTCTGGAGGGACCAGGCAGAGAGAGAAAAAAAAAATGCTTGAATTTTACCCACAGGTGTAGTTTACCAAATTGCTATAAATCATAACCAACTTGAGGGGAAGGGCTTCCCCATATCTGCAAAACACAGATCAAAACCAGTAACATTCCAGACAAAACCCATAAACATTATTACCATACTCACCAGTTCACTCAGTAACCAATCCTTCTGTTAACTTTTTATGAAGCCGTTAAGTCTTCCATTAGCATTCTTTAAGTTCTTACCCAGTTCAGCAGTATGATCTGAAATTTATCAAAGACCTGTTATGGTCAAAAAGGCCTTCCTATGAATCTTCTTTTTTTTTAAACATCTTTATTGGAGTATAATTGCTTTACAATGGTATGAATCTTCTTGAAGATGAAGCATTTTTGCCAAAACATTAGAGTACAACAATAACTGTCTACAAATGACGAAAGACTTAAAAGGTACAGTTAAACACCTAATCACAATGTAATCAATAAAGAAACTTGGTTACAGGAATTATGACTGATTATAACCTTAACCCTTGAAAACCTTAATCTCTGGCAAAAACCAAGAAGCAAGTATTTGTGCACTTCCTGATTGGAAAACTTGAATGCTTGACTCTTCCTCTCCTAAGCAGGCAAAGTTAGATTAACTTAGACTCGCCCAGCAATTAATATTTTATCCTATTTGAAATGACCCATGAATTCTCTTCCTTCAACTTTATTTTCAAGTTACCAAAATCTAGAGAGACTACTTTAAATAGACATTCCCAAAACATAATTATTTCTATAGCGTTTACCTAAAAGCTATTTTTTCTCCTTTACTCTTAGAGATCACATAAGATTAAAGTTCCAGAGAGCCCACGTAGATCATTTATATCTCAAAGGCACAAGAGAAATACCAATTCCTTCTAGAAAGATAGCTTAGCTCATTTGATACAATAGCAGAGCCGTTGGAGGCCATTATTCTCCAGATCTCTTGGGAGCCCCCATTCAGCAAAGACAGCCACCTCAGGATCACCCCTGCAACTTTCGGGCCCCACACGCTGGTGGACAGCCCCCGCAACTTTCCATTCCCCATCCTGTATTTTCCGACATCTTGGCGCTCATGGGAGTTTCCTCGGTCTTCTGGCTGGCTCCACTAATTATTGGGCTGCACCCTGCAGGCCTACAATGCCTGCGCTTGTCCAGCTTCAAGACTGAAGAAAGAGCCCAGAGTCAGCAACAGACACATCAATGGTTTAATGGATGTGGGAGCTTACACGTCTGAAGCAAGGTCCTGGAGCAACACCCCACCCCTGTGCGGTGGATGGCGGCAGGACATGGTGGCAGTCTTCGCTCCAGAATTAGACTTCTAAAGAATTACTTTAACAGACATTGCAACTCAAGTCCAGGGATCTTACAAAACCAATTCATTAGAGACAGCATTTACAAGGATAACTGTTTGGTACAGAGTTGTATCTGATCTAATGTAGTCAGAAAGAAAGAACATTTTTTCCCTTATTTTGCTCATATATTTTATTTTGCTGAAGTTAGAAGAGCCTACGGTTTCAAGGCAAGAGGCTGGAATTCCATGAGTAAACACAGATAGGAGAAAGACAGGCAGAAAAATTCACAACTTGCAATATGGAGGAAATCAGTAGACTAGGATTACTAATACGTGGAATATTAGTCATGTAATGTTTAAATTTCCATTTGTTATACAAATATTTTATTGTTATTTTTTAGATTAGAAACATTTTTAAATGTTTTGTATAAACAGAAAAATATGTCATTGTATTAGCATTATTAAGCGATAACACTGATGTGTTTTAGTTCAAAGAATAATTCTGTGGCTGTATTAGTCTGCTCAGGCTGCAATAACAAAATACCACAGACTGGGTGGCTTAAACACAGAAATTTATTTCACATAGTTCTAGATGCTGGGAAGTCCAAAATCATGGTGTCAGTAGGATTAGTTTCATTCTGAGGCTTCTTCTCTTGGCTTGGAGGTAGCCGCCATCTCTCTCTGTGCTCACATGACCTTTTGTTTATGTGTGCACAGGGAGAGGGACAGAGAGAGCTCTTGGGTGTCTCTTCTCATAAGGACTCTAATCCTATGAGATCAAGACCCCATCCTATGACTTCATTTAGCTGTAACTACTTCCTTACAAATCTACAAAAACAGCCACGCTAAACGTTAGGGCTTTAACCTATGAATTTCAGGGGGACACAAACATTCAGTCCATAACAGTAGCCCAACAAAATATAAAAGTAAAGGGGAAAAATACAGTTCAAGAATGTACTTGACTTAAAATTTAAGTTGATATGTTATAGAACAATACGTAGAGCTGAGTTGAGAAGTTGATCTGTAAAGGCTGTATCTTTCCTAGCTCTGTTTACTTAATGGCCTATGTGTATCTTTAGAACCAGATTTTGGTTTCTAATGCTATCTCTCACTGAAAGCCAGAGAAAACAGCTTTATTTTTGTTTTCTAATGGCCTACAATTTCTCAGTAAAGTGACAATTAATGCTTACTATCACAATTAAAGCTTGATCTGGGTTATTCTGAGGGCAAAAAAAAAATGGAGATTACAGTTTTAAAGGAGTAAATAATTTTATCAGTGCTCTCTGTTCTGTCAAAATTATTAAGGCCCACTTGGTCACAGTTTGAATTATCTTGGGAATCTCCCAAGTCCTGGATCAATATAGCAAAGAGAAATGTCAAGAATTCAGGAACCAAAAATTCTGCTTCTGGTATGGCCAAGGTAGTTTCTACCAGGCCACCCTTCTGCAGATAAATATAAACCCTGGACAAATTTTAAAAAACAAAAAATTGCACTGTGGACGTCCAGACTTAGAAGAAAGAATGGCCACAGGACGAGTATATTGTTTTTATGGTTTTTAACCGCAGGGTGGGTCATAGTCTGTGCTGTGCAGGGTGGTTAAATCTCCTTCAGAAAACCACTATTATTCTGGGTGGAAGAATTGGGGACAGAGTTTGGGACAATAATAGCTGCTGAAAGGAGGTAGGGGAGGAATCCCTGAAAGGAGAGAGCCAGAGAGGGAAAGTTCCAAATTCTGTGTGTCAGCTCTGCCCAAATCTCTAGCTGACCTATGAACAGAAAAGAGAAGTTTCTCCCAATACCAAGCGGATTGTCACCTATGGACATTTACATAGTAATCGCTTCAACTTGTTTTGGTTTGGAATTCTTCCTAAACGTCACGGTGCCACAGAATATGTAGCTGTTGATTTGCTCTGGATGCCAGACAGACAAGAATGTTGTATAAGATAGCTGGCTCAACTGTCTTTGGATGGATCCCAAACACGATGTTCCTTTCCAGGCCAGAGAATCTTCGGACACTGTCCAACACAATAGAATCACCTGACATGTTACTCGCATTGGTGAAGTGCACTACCTTTATCTTCCTCATTGCTCTCAAGAGCTCCGTCTTGTAACGCTCCACATCTCTTGCGGTGCTAACAAGCACAGCAATGTCCTTGGGAGAATAGCCCCTTTCAAAGAGAAGCTTGCAAGTGTCTGCCACATATGTCGCTATTTTATTCAGAGGCAAGTTTTCCTCAATATTTAAGGTTCCCTCAACAACCTGAGCCCATTCAGCTTCAAGAAGCATCTGCAGGGACCCAAGGGGGATGTTAGGTGGAGGATTTTTTCTGACCTCCTGCAATACACGTTGTAAGTATTCGGTTATTTGATATGCGTTGCGGACCACTCTGGTGAGCTCTTCCCTTGGAAACTGGGCTGAGAGAGCAGGGAGGCCGCTGCACTCCACGTGGTTGGTCTGAAAGTAGTCTAGAAAGATCCAGAGAATTCCTGGGCAATCCCTGTCTCTCTGAGTGATCGTTTTCGCTTTGCCATACCAGTCCCCATCTTCACTGCGGAAATTCTGAGCTTCATCGATGATGATGTGTTGAATCTTTTTAAAGTCATTTTTCATGAAGCTTTTCCGGGTCACTGCCTGGCAGATTTTTTTGTCACTGTAAAAATTAAAAAGACACATTCAGGTTTTCTCTGAGTCAATAAAGGAGGAAAATTACTCTATCATACTCCTATGAACACGATACTGTTGTCACAGATCATTTTACCATCTTACTCTCAAGGAACAAGGTGATTCACGGACTTCCCTGGTGGCGCAGTGGTTGAGAATCCACCTGCCAATACAGGGGACATGGGTTCGATCCCTGGTCCAGGAAGATTCCCACATACCACAGAGCAACTAAGCCCGTGCGCCACAACTACTAAGCCGCGCGCTGCAACTACTGAAGCCTGGGCACCCTAGAGGCTGAGCGCCGCAACAAGAGAAGCCACAGCAAGGAGAAGCCCGAGCACCTCAACGAAGAGTAGCCCCCACTGGCCGCAACTAGAGAAAGTCTGTGTGCAGCAATGAAGACCCAGTGCAGCCAAAAATAAATTAATTGGAAAAAAATTGAAAATAATAATAATTTTAAAAAGGAACAAGGTGATTTGGAGGGAATTTAGACTGAACCTCATTTGCTGACAATAAGATCTAACTGCTTGGGACTTCCCTGGCCGCCCAGTGGTTAGGACTGGGTGCTTTCTCTGCCGTGGCCCTGGGTTCAATCCCCATAAGCCATGGGGCACGGCCAAAAAAAAAAAAGAAGATCCAACTGCTTACCTGATAAATTTCCCCAGAGGCTCGTTCTCACAAATGTAGAGAATTTCATTTGCCTTACAGTGAAACATATTCCTGATCTTCTCCATGATCTTCATGGCCATGATTGTCTTCCCTGAGCCAGGTAAGCCATGGATAAACAACTCTTTGTTCTTGCGGAGGTTTTTTGAGAAGATCTCATACTGCTTGGCTGTGAGCAGATTTAAAACCTCACAGCCAAGCTGGTCACTCAAGAAAGATCTGAAGGCAAGCAAGACAATCACAAGGGACTGCAACAAAGCTTCCATTTGCTGAGTGTTTGCAATGTAATAGGACCTGGGGTAATCAATCAGGGATGCTGCACCCTCTGAGGACTCCGCATTGCTCTCAGGACTCAGGTGGAGGACCGTGGTAATGACACACACATTTCCAGAGTAGCCCCCCAAGTTCACCAGCTTCTGCTTCAGAGTGAAGGCGGTGCTGGTGCAATAGGACTGCTCATCGGCATCCTGCTCCCTGAGAATGGTGTAGAGAATGGGGGGACTGTTCCATGCTATCAGCAGAGCGTCACAGATGACTGCTTGCTTCTCTTTCAAGTTCAGGTCCACAGCCCAGCTTCTAGAAAGGATTAAAATTCCCTGGGAGAATGGATATATTTGCTTATTTATTAATTCCTCCAAACCTTCATTCTGTGAACACAGCTCCTTCCAGAGGGATTTGGGAGTACATTGCAGACGTCCTGGTAGCACTAGATATGGAAAGAATTATAAATTTAGTGGCAAAAATCACATTTATTTTAATGATTAATTGTAATTAATCAAAATTACTATACTTACACTTAATTATAATTAATTTTATTAATTATGATGTTACTTATTTTTGTATACATTCTTTTGCCAATATTATTATATTACAGTGAAGGAAAAGAAGCCTTGAAAAGTCTGACACACTTCATCTAAGCCTATGTGCTTATTACGTTTATGACCTTGGAAAATTCCTTAGCCTCTCTAAGACTCTGTTCCCTCATCTGTAAAACAAACAAAAATCCACATGTACAAAAATAGCACATCTCTTATGGTGAGGAATAAATGAAATAGCATAAAGGTATCTGCTCATTGTAGCTGCTTGAGAAATGTTAGTTCTCTTTCCCTTCCTACTCTTAAAGCACCTGAATCTCAAAGTGTCCCTTAACAGTCCCCATTGATGGAGGTAGGATCAGCCCTCCCAGGAAGAAGGTGCTCATTAAATATCTGTGGAGAAGATGGAGCTATGAAAACTTTACTAGGAGGGACCTCTGTGCAGCCCTCCACTGGGAGATCCTAAGATTAGTCTCTGAGATAACTCTCCTTAAGCATCACTCACTTACAGATCTATGTAATAATGCATCTATCACAAGAGTCTACAAGAGAAATATGTTAATATAAATGTTTCAGACATTACATGAAATTCCTAAAAATCTTATATGTTCTATTATAATGTTATAAGGCATAATTCTAGTTATTACTTTAAAATATATATCTCAGAAATAACTAAATTTCCTTGTCAATTGCATTATTATGAACTTTCATCAAATAATTAGCTGTGGTCATTTTTAAGTCTTTTGTCATTTACAGACAGTTCTGGGTGTACTCTGATGCTTTTGCAAAAATGTTACTATAAAAGGTTTTCATCTTCAAGGAATTCATAGATAAGACTCTGACAAGTACAGGTCTCTGGTAATTGACTATACTGCTGAACTGAATGAATAAGCATTTTCAGAACTCTAATGGAAAACTGATGAATTCATAAAAGTGCTAACAAAAGATCAAGTTAAAAAAATTAATTACATGGGACTGAGTGAACTGATGAGGATGATTATAATTTTTGTGACTTTGAATAAAAAAATGTTAAAAAAGTAATTTAAAAATCTTTAAAGAAAAGTATCTATGGGTTGGTTTTTTTTGTTTGTTTTTTTTTTTGCGGTACGCGAGCCTCTCACTGTTGTGGCCTTTCCCATTGCGGAGCACAGGCTCCGGACGCACAGGCTCAGCGGCCATGGCTCACGGGCCCAGCCGCTCCGCGGCATGTGGGATCCTCCCGGACCAGGGCACGAACCCATATTCCCTGAATCGGCAGGCGGACTCTCAACCGCTGCGCCACCAGGGAAGCCCTATGGGTTCATATTTTATGGAATCTTTTAAAAATCAAAATGTATATTAATGTTTTTCAAAACCATTTCAGTATATTAGAAGACAATCATAAAATTTTTTCTGCATAAATGTATAGAAATGATGGATTATAGTAATAACTCTCTTAATGTTTATCCATCCTTTCGTTCTTGGAGTTCTGTCTTTGCGTCTTCATTCACAAGTAAGATTAGTCTGAATTTTTCTTTTTTATGCTATCTCTGTCAAGTATTGCAAATACTGTTACTCCCATTTTAAAAATAACCTGGGAATTTTCATTCTTTTTCTATGGCTCTGGAAAAGTTTAAATAGTGTTGGAAGTGTTTATTCCTCAAATGTTTGGTACAATTCCTGGAAAATTGATTTTTTTATACCAGAATAATAGGTTATCACTCTATGAGGATAAAGCCCAGTATTTTGTTTTTAGATATAATTTATTCCATGATAATAAGCTCTACTAAAACAGAGTTTACTGAGTTTAGAGAGTAATTACCAATGTTTATGTTTACTCTTGGATCTAATACTGTTTATTGTGGACAGTTTTTAAAATATAAATTTGATATGCAAGCGAATGCAAAGACCTCAATTAGGTAAGGTGAAAAATAAAATCTTAAATTGAGCAGTCATTATTTATTAACTTAATGGTCCTCAATAGATATTTACACATATATAGGACGTTTATGCATCAGATTCTAGTGCCAGATAAGCCATTGATTTACTTCATAGAGTTGATCAAGTGGTTCTTCCTCTCCAGAATTGTAGAAAGAGGACAACAATGGACTCATAGCTAAAGCCTATCATGGTGGGAGCAAAGGATGAGAGCAGAGGACAGGCACTGTCCTTGGTTCTGAAACGTGATTTCGCGCTTTTACACGACTGTTTCTCCTAAACCCAAAACATGTTCATGGATGTTGTAATTGATCTTCATTTTATTTGTTTTGTGCTCCACCTTGATATAAAACATAACAGTTTATCTCCCCTTATCCTAACATAGAAACTGGCTGGTGTCAAGTAGGCAAACCATAGTTACTACCTGGAAATAAGAGTTGCTGGAGATCCTTCTTATGTTCCAGGCCTTTCTTGGAGTACACTGGTCTGCTAAGAGGAGGCCCGCTAGACAGACTCAGCTGAGATTCAAAGTCTTTGCACAACCATGTAAAATCTTAACAAAGAAGGGAAATTCATGTTATTCTGACATGTTAGTTCATCTCTTCACCACTGAAAAAGACCTTATGAGTGGGTGTATTATAGACTGTCTAGGTATGACTTGAGACATAATGGCAAGATAACACCCCATTCACCCTTTATGGACAAGTGCCTTCATTGCATATGAAAGTTGCCAAATCCATCATAAAAGAGATGTTATTCGGAAGTTTGAATGTGTTTCCCATTCAATATGTCTTCACCCTCTGTTTCTGGATATCGTTTTGTTTAAATTTCTTTTATGGTACATAGCACATTCTTTTAGTACACCTATCTATGCATATATTTGTGGTGTAAATATTCCCATCATGGAAAATTTTAAGCTACCAATATGATGTCACTAAATGCAGAGTTGGGAAGACATGCACCGTAATACACCATTTTATAGTATTTCCATCATATAGATACAGTAGATGTAAATAACCTCACGCATACAGATAATCTTAAAATGTAGTAAATCATTAGGTTTTGTATTTATTAAATTTGTTTTAAATACAATTTATTGAACTGTAAGTTTATAAAACTTAATTTTTAGTAATGACTGTTTAACAACTGGCTCAAAACATTCCTGAAAAGTTAACAAATGGCTCTCGAGCCAGTAAGAGCCAGTTCCAATACACCACTGCAAGGCAATCATCCCCAGACAATTTTCTTTTCATCTGATGTAGGAAATTGCCTTTTATAAGATACTTTATTTGGGCTTCTCATCACCCAACAACATTTTCTCATGTATGGAAAGTAGGATACTTGAAGATTCAAAAAACACAGAATTTAGTGTGTGGGGGAAGTTCAAAGTCATAGGAAACAGAGGGAAACCTGTTTAATATACAGGTTCCAAAGAGGTAGAAAGGACAGGGAGGGAGTTTTCTCCATCTTACCTGGATCTGTGTCCATCACCATGCCTACCCATTCCTGAGTTGTCAGTTTGCAAATATGCTTGTCCTTCACCATCCAGGAACAGGGAGTTTCTGAGAAAAGTGCACCACAGAATGGCTTCACTCCGATCACACAAGCATAGCCATATAGCTCTCCCCCAGCTAACACATCCAAGATTTTGACTGTGAAATCTATCTGGCATTGAGACTGGCAAAAATGGACACAAGGTAATTTGTATATTGTGTTTTCTATTTTCTTTTTCAAAGAATCACGGTCAACCTTTTCTTTAGCACATCCCAGAACTTTCTTACTCCTATCATCGACTCCAATACAAAGATAGCCTCCTTCAGTGTTTGCAAATGCAGTGATGTACACTGGAATTATGTTTTTCACATATTCTAGAATGCGTTTTGTAGAGAACTGCTTAAACTCTATGAATTCAGACTCGGGAAAAGGCATGATTTCACCATATTCAAGCTGGTCTTTTTGGAAAACTAGGTAAGTAGGATCCGAGTTATGGAGGTCTTGAGTTATAACCTTGACAACTTTACCAAAAGGTTCTTTCCCCAAGACTTTTGCATTTATTTTCTTGGTTTTCAGGAACTTGAATGCCTCTCTTGAATTCATGAGATGCACAGAAGTGCCGGATCTACGGTATAACGAAGAATTCAGGCTGCAAATGCGGGGCTTAAAGGAACTGTCTTCAGGGAAAGTGTCACTGCTCCAAGACTTAACAAAAATGTAGTAACACCTCCCTTGTTGCTTAGTCTTGAAGAAATCCTGCAAATTTGAAGACAGAATAAGTGTTCTCAAAGACTCTTCTAAATCCTGTCCCATCTCCACAGGATGCTCATCGTTGTTTGTCATTTCCAGCTGAATCACTCCTCCTCCTGAGTTTAATAAAGCACATGCAGCTTTTATGACTTTTGCCTTCTCTTGTTCTCTCTGAATTTTCTGCAGCTTCTTTCTGTTTCTTTCACCAAGAGTTACTTTTCCTACATTGATGACCAAGTCTGGGTAAGATGATTCTACCACCAAAGATGAATTATGTTCCTCCATGTTCATTCTGCAATTGAAACCATTAAAATACATATCATGTTGATGAAGAAGTAGATTGCATAGTATACAAAAGTGCATTTATTAATTTATTAAAAAATATTTATTGAGTTCTTGCTAAGTGCTGGGGGCTGGAAATTAAGTGGTAAATAAAAAATAAGCATAGCCCTGACTCTCAGAGCTTACAGTCTGGACAGGAACATTGAATAGAGTAATTGCAGTAATGTGTGATACATACCCTGAAAGGAAGCACCAAACAGCAACAATCAACCTAATATGAACAGGGAAGCATTCCTGGAGGAAAGGGCATTTAAACTAAGATCTGAATTAGCCATGTGAAGGAATCTGAGGTTAGGAGGAGTTATTGCATTACAGTCAGAGTGAAAAGTATGTAGGAAGGCGTGAAATCATCAAAGGGATTAGTGTATTGGAATGGTAGAGAGATGTTCAGTCTGGCCAGAACTTAAGAGTGACAGAGGACATACACTGTTGGTGGGAATGTGAATTGGTGCAGCCACTTTGGAGAACAGTATGGAGGTTCTTCAAAAAACTAAAAATAGAGTTGCCATGTGATCCTGCAATCCCACTCCTGGGCATATATCGGGAAAAAACTATAAATTGAAAATATACGTGCACCCCAATTTTCATTGCAGCACTATTTACAATAGCCGAGGTATGGAAACAACCTAAATGTCCATCGACAGTTGAATGGGTAAAGAAGATGTGGTACATATATTCAATGCAATACTACTCAGCCATAAAACAGAATGAAATAATGCCATTTGCAGCAACATGGGTGGACCTAGAGATTATCATACTAAGTGAAGGAAGTCAGACAGAGAAGGACAAATACCGTATGATATCACTTATATGTGGAATCTAAAATATGACACAAATGAACCTACCTACAAAACAGAAACCAACTCACAGACATAGAGAACAGAACTGTGGTTGCCGGGGAGGGGCGGGAAGGAATGGACTGGGAGTTTGGGATTAGTAGATGCAAACTATTACATACAGAATGGATAAACAACAAGGTCCTACTGTATAGCACAGGGAACTATATTCAATATCCTATGCTAAACTGTAATGGAAAAGAACATGAAAAAGAATATATATATGTATAACTGAATCACTTTGCTGTACAGTAGAAATTAACACAACATTGTAAATCAACTATACTTCAATAAATTTTTTTTTTTTTTGCTGTACGCGGGCCTCTCACTGTTGTGGCCTCTCCCGTTGCGGAGCACAGGCTCCAGACGCGCAGGCTCAGCGGCCATGGCTCACGGGCCCAGCCGCTCCGCGGCATGTGGGATCTTCCCGGACCGGGGCACGAACCCGCGTCCCCTGCATCGGCAGGCGGACTCCCAACCACCGCGCCACCAGGGAAGCCCCAATAAAATAAATTTTTTAAAAAAGTTTACACTGAGCTAAAAAAAAAAGAGTGACAGAGGATGTGAGATGGGAAGTGGTGAAAGAGGAGACCTGAAAGTTAGAAAAGGGCTGCTGCTTACAACAGTGGAAAGCCAAAGAAGGATTTTAAGGAAGGGAGTGACATGAACACATAGACATTTTATTATTTTATTTATTTATTTATTTGGCTGCATTGGATCTTTAGTTGTGGCATGCAGGACCTTTCGCTGTGGCATGGGCTCTTTGTTGTGGCACACGGGCTTCTCTCTAGTTGTGGCATGCAGGTTTTCTCTCTCTGGTCATGGCGTGCATGGTCCAGAGTGTGTGGTCTCTGTAGTTTTTGGCACGTGGGCTCTCTCACTGAGGCACGCGAGCTCAGTAACGGTGCGCGGGCTTAGTTGCCCAGCGGCATGTGGGATCTTAGTTCCCTGACCAGGGATCGAACCCACGTCACCTGCATTGGAAGGTGAATTCTCTACCACTGGACCACCAGGGAAGTCCCTAGACATTTTAAAAGACACATTAATGTAGAAGAACAGATCCATGGTTGCCAAGGGTTATGGGGAGGGAAGGGTGTGACTACAAAGAGATAACACAAAGGAATTTGTTGAGGTGATGAAACTGTTCTGTTTCCTGATTGTGGTTGTAATTATATGAATCTATTCATGTGTTAAAACTCATAGAGCTGCACACCCAAAAAGTTAATTTTTTTGCATGATAAATTATTAAGGGGGGGCACATTATTAATTACAGGTGGAGAACTAATTAGAGAGGAGCAAACCAGTAGGGAGGGTTTTGCAGTAATCCGGGTGAGAGATGATGGTAGCCTGGGCCACAGTTGGGGCCATGGGAATGAAGAGATGTGAGTATATCTGAGAGACATTTAGAAAATAAAATTAACATGGCTCTGTATTGAACAGATAGAGATCAGGAGAAAGGATTAAAATTTAGTAAGTGGGTTTTGGCTTGGGCAACTGGGTGGTTAGTGGTACCACTTATTGGCAAAAGATCAATGATTATTGAAGGTGGGTGATTGATAAGTGGAGATTCACTCTCCTATTCTCTCCTTCTCTCTATTTTTGTGCATATTTGAAAAGTTTCCATAATAAGTTTTAAAATTGACTTCATCTATTAACTGGGTGGTGGACATATTGGTGTTCATTATATTGCTCTCTGTATTTTTCTGTAAGTTTGAAATTATTCATGACATAAAAAAGAAAACTTTTGCCTCCAAAAAATTTTTAAAGGCGAGTAGGGCATATGAATTTAGATTATTAGTAAGAAAGTGGTTGAACTTTTGGATTATGCATTCTTAGGTGGATAGGGTGGAAAACAAAGATGGCCAGGGCAGAAGGTGGATCTGAGAAATGGGGAAAAAGAAGGATCAGTGGATTCTAAGATTTTTGATGTCAAAAAAACACTTGTATTTGGGAGTGATTGAGCAAATCAGTAAAACTCAACAGTACCATAGTGAGGAGAGGGCTCTTAAAACTCTTAGGGATGTGTTGCAACCTACAGTCATTTTTCTCTCTTGCTTGATTATATACTGAAGCATGCCATCGAAACATTTCATTTATTAACTTTTTAGCACAGGAAACATTCAATGAGCACTCACTGTGGGCACACAAACTGCTGTGAGAGACACAAAGAATCTGACTGCTGGAGATGTATGGTTTAGGGTCCATCAGATTACCATGATATGGCTTAAACGATATGTGGAGAAAAACCCATAGCCCTAATCCCTATATTGGTAAAAGAGAAAAATTTAAACAGAGTGACTCTCATCAACATTGAAAGAACTTAGAAAAAGAACCAGATTGCAAAGGAACACAAAAGAAAAGGAATAATAGATGGAAGGGCAGACGGAAGTTGGAAAATTAAAAAGGAATTATTTGATTAATTAACAAGATGGAGAGTTTTTTGTTTGTTTTGCTTTTTGCTTATTTGGTTTTTGTTTTTTAGACAAGCCACTAGCATCTTTATTATTTATTTATTTATTTTAAATTTTATTGGAGTATAGTTGATTTACAATGTTGTGTTAGTTTCAGGTGTACAGCAAAGTGATTCAGTTATACATATACATATATTCACTCTTTTTCAGATTCTTTTCCCATATAGTTTATTACAGAATACTGAGCAGAGTTCCCTGTGCTATACAGTAGGTCCTGGTTGATTATCTATTTTATATATAGTAGTGTGTGTATGTTAATCCCAAGGTCCTAGCATTTTTATTATTTAAAAAGAACTCTGCACAAACAAAAGGGTTAGATAGGGGAAACTCTTCAGGACCTAAGGCTTGATAAACAGCTCTTAGAGGATACCCAAAGCACAATCTGTAAAAGAAAAACAATCATTAAATTGGACTTCATCAAAAATTTAAAACTTTTGCCATGCGAAACCTCCTATTAAGGAAATGAAAAGACAAGCTACAGACTGGGAGAATATATTTGCAAATCACATACCTGACAAATATCCGAAATCTAGAATATATAAAGAACTCTAAAATTCAGCAAACTAGGAATAGAGGGAAACTTCCTCAACTTGATAAAGAACATTTATTTAAAAGATCTATAGCTAACATCACACTTAATGGTGAGAAACTAGATACTTTCCCACTAAGATCAGGAACAAGGCAAGCATATCCCCTCTCACCACTCTTATTCAACATAGTACTGGAAGTCCTAGTTAATGCATTAAGACAAGAAAAGGAAATAAGAGGTTTACAGATTGGGAAGGGAAAAGTACAGCTGTCTGCATTCACAGATGACATGATTATCTCTGTAGACAATTCCAAAGAATCAACAAAAAAAAAACCCACAAAAAACCAAAAAAAAAATGCTTGGAACTAATTAGCAATTATAGCAAGGTTGCAGAATACATGATTAGTATACGAAAGTCAATTGCTTTTTTATATACCAGCAATGAACAACTGGAATTTGAAATTTAAAACATAATGTCACTTACTTTAGAACAACAACAAAAAAAAAGAAATGACATACTTACGTATAAATCTAATAAGACATATACAAGTTCTAAGGAGGAAAATGACAAAACTCTGTTGAAGGAAATCAAAGGAGAGCTAAAGAAATGAAGAGATAGTCCCATGTGCATGGATAAGAAGATTCAATATTGTCAAGAAATCAGTGCTTCCCAATTTGATCTATAGACTCAGTGCAATTCAAATCAAAATCCCAGCAATTATTTTGTGAATATCAACAAACTGATTCTAAGGTTTACATGGAAAGGCAAAAGACCCAGAATAGCCAACACAATATTGAAAGAACAAAGTCAGAAGACTGACCAAACCAACTTCAAGACTAACTATAACGTTGTAGTGATAAAGACAGTGTGATGTTGATGAAATAGATCAGTGGAACAGATAAGACAGCCCAGAAATAGCCTCATACAAATATATTCAACTGATCTTTGACAAAGGGGAAAAGGCAATTCAATGGATAAAGGAGAGTCCTGTCAACAAATGGTGCAGAAAACAATGGACATCTACATGCAGAACTATGAGTCTAGATACAGACCTATACCTTTCACAAAAATTAACTCAAATGGATAATAGACCCAAATGTAAAATGCAAACCCATAAAACTTCTAGAAGATGACATAGGAGGCAATCTAGGTGACCTTAGGTTTGGTAGTTAGTGACTTTTTAGATACAACTCCAAAAGCATGATTCATGAAAAGAACTGATACGTTGGACTTCATTAAAATTATAAACTTCTGCTCTGCAAAAGACACTGAAGAAAATGATAAGGTAAGCCACAGGCTGGGAGAAAATTTCTTTAAAACATATATCTAATAAAGGATTGGTATCCAAAACATACAAAGAACTCTTAAAACTCATCAATAAAACAAACAACCCAATTTTTTAAATGGGTAAAATATCTGAACAGACACCTCACCAAGAAGATATACAGATGGGAGAGTTCCCTGGTCGTCCAGTGGTTAGGAGTCCTCGCTTTCACTGCTATGGGCCTGGGTTCGATCCTTGGTTGGGGAACTAAGATCCTGCAAGCCATACTCACGGCCAGAAAGAAAAAAAAAAAGAAGATACACAGATGGCAAAGGAGTATGTGAAAAGATGTCCACATCATATGTCATTGGGGAATTGCAAATTAAAACAACGATGAGCTACCACAGCATACCTATTAAAATGGCTAAAATCCAAAACACTTACAACACCAAAAGTTGATGAGTATGTGGAGCAACAGGAACTCTCATTCTTTGCTGGTGGGAATGAAAAATGGTACAGCCACTTTGGAAGACAGTTTAGTTGCTTCTTACAAAATTAAACATATTGTTACCATATGATCTGGCAATAGTGTTCCTTGGTATTTACCCCAAAGAGTTGAATACCTACGTCCACAAAAACCTGCACATGAATGTTTATAGTAGCTTTGCTCATGATTACCAAAATTTGGAAGCAACCGAGATGTTTTTCAACAGATGAATAGGTAAACAATGTGTGCAAGGAGACAAGAACAGTCATTTTAGCACTGTCTGTAACACCAAATTTTGGAAATAGCCTAACTGTCCATCAATAATGAAATAAGGAAATGAAACGTGGTAATATTTGCTGAAAGGAGTATTGTGAGCCACTTGAAGAGAATAAACGAAAACACACACACAATGACACAGATATCAGAAACAAAATGTAGAGTTAAATCAAGTTGCAGAAATATACATATAACATTAAACAATTTAAATAAGCTAAAAATGCACACAACAACATTACATATTATTCCTGTATGTGTGTGTGTGTAAAACAGTGTGTGTTAAAAACAGAGTAAAAGAGGGCTTCCCTGGTGGCGCAGTGGTTGAGAGTCCGCCTGCCGCTGCAGGGGACACGGGTTCGTGCCCCGGTCCGGGAAGATCCCACATGCCGCGGAGCGGCTGGGCCCGTGAGCCATGGCCGCTGAGCCTGCGCGTCCGGAGCCTGTCCTCCGCAACGGGAGAGGCCACAACAGTGAGAGGCTCACGTACCGCAAAAAAAAAAAATAGTGTAAAAGATATACAGTAACTCAGAATGTTGGTTGCTTCTGAGAAAAGGAGAGAAAAATGAAACTGGAAATAGAAGGCAAAGAGAACCTCAAACTTATCTACAATATTTTACTTATTGAATTTTTTAAAAGCTTGAAGTAACTATGGCAAGATGCCAGCAGTTGTCAATTTGAGGTAATGGAGTAACAAAAATTGGGGATAACAAAAGAGTTTTTTAGATTTGTTTTTTGTACTTAAAGTTTATTATTATTGCTATTATTAAACACACACACACACACACACACACACACACACACACACACACACAGACCCAAATTGGGTTTAGCCCAGAATACAAGATTAGACAACACAAGAAAAACCATTAATTAATAAAAAAGTCATAGGAACATTAATAGAAAGTCAAAATTATCTCAATAAATACAAGCATTTGTTTGATAATATATATTTACAAAGTACTCTAGAGAAGCATTATTTAAGAAGAGTAGCAGGGGGGTATTTTAATCTTAGTTTTAAGGCAACATCACACACACACACACACACACACACACACCCCTGAGTCTTTAATCTTGGAGTCTTTTTTCTTCACGAAATTCTTGGATTTTAATTTATTTTTTACTTGGGGTATAGTTGTTTCACAATGTTGTGTTAGTTTCTACTGTAAAGCGAAGTGAATCGGCCATATGTATACATACATCCCGTCTTTTTTGCATTTCCTTTTCATTTAGGTCTCCACAGAGCACTAAGTAGAGTTCCCTGTGCTATACAGCAGGTTCTCATTAGTTATTTATTTTATACATATTAGTGTATAATCTTAGAGTCTTAAGGTAACATCTCACACACACACACATATTAGTGTATAATCTAAGAGTCTTAAGGTAACATCACACACACACACACACACACACGCACACCCCAAAAAAACCCGAGTCCCGCTCTCCCGCGCTCAACACGCACAAACGAGTCCTTCCCTCCCGGGCTCACTGCTCGCACTTGAGCACTCCTGCCCTTCGGCTCTGCGCCTGCGCCCTGCACCTCCCCCACCTGGCGTTTTGGTTTGTCTTTTCCTGCTTCCCCGCCCCCAACCGGAAGGGTTTCTTGAGCGTGCGTGCGCGCGCAGCTTGGGAAAAGCTAGTCTGAGAAGCAGAGCCTCTGCGTGTGGGCCCAAGGGGAAGAATGGAATGGGGAAGGGTTATGAGTCCCCGGGGCTGAGAAAATTGGAATCCACAAACAAACAAACAATCAGACCCTGGACAGAGGAGACCCACAACCTCAGACCTGGCTCTGTCTGCCCCAGGCATTATGCTATCTTGTATTTCAAAGATGAAGACTCAAACCAGAGAAGTTATGACCTGCTCAGGATTAGATGACCTTCTCTGACTTATTTCTTTTCCCCACATCAATGCTGTAAGTATACTCTCTAGTAGTTTGTCCTCATTTAATTTGGGTCTAAAAAATCACCTTACATCTATGGCTGCAGTAATAAAAACATATTTATGTTGTAAAAATGAGTATGGCAGTTGATGTCTGCAAGATACCCAGAATATCTGTAGGTGTTGCCTGTGTCTAGGAAAATAAGTATCTATTATCACAGATGATTTTTTTCCTATTATAGAGTGGTAAATTTCTCAACCATCCACTTGCTGAATTATTCCTAATTTTACATTCATTCGTGCCCTATCTCCAAAAAGATTAGAAGAAGCAACTTGTTAAAGTTGGGAAGTTGCTGTACAGTATAAACTAATACACTATTGTAAAGCAACTATACTCCAATGAAAATAAAAAAAAAATTATTCACAATAGCCAAGATGTGGAAACAACCTAATTGTCCATAAGTAGATAAAGAAAATGTGGTGTGTATATATGATGGAATATTACTCAACCATAAAAGGAAGGAAATATTGCCATTTGTGACAACATGGATGGACCTTGAGGGTATTATGCTAAGTAAAATAAGTCAGAAAGACAAATGCTGTATGATCTTACTTATATGTGGAATCTTAAAAAATGACAATAAACTGAACTCATAGAACAGATCGGTGGTTGCCAGAAGTGAGGGAAGGGAGGGTGAAATGTGTTAAGGTGGTCAAAAGGTACAAACTTCCAGTTATAAATAAGTCCTGGGATATAATGCACAGCATGGTGACTACAGTTAAGAATACTTTACTGTATATTTGAAAGTTGCTAAAAGAGTATATCTTAAAAGTTCTCATCATAAGAAAAAAATGTAACTATGTGTGGTCACAGATGTTAACTAAACTTTTTGTAGTAATCACTTTGCAATATATACATATATCAAATCATTGTGCTGTATACCTTAAAGTAATACAGTGTTACATGTCAGTTATATCTCAGTAATAATAATAAAAAGACTTAGAGAACTTTCTATTAAAAAAATAAATAAATAAAAAATAAAGTTGGGCAAGTTATTTTCCAGTGCTTTAATAAATGTTGGTAAACAAAATAACTAAATGAATTTTTGACACACTTGCAAAAAATAACCTGGAAAATCCAACTAGGTCAGAGCTTCCGAGTCAATATATTTTAAAGTTTTTTTCTGAAAATGAAAGTGTATACATTATGAAAAACAAGAAAACCCTTTCCGTAGAGATCAACCAAGAGATTGGGTACCTGACAAAGAATCCTTTGTCACAGTCACCCCTTCCCACCAAGACTCTAGCTCCTCCCTGTCCCATCTGAAAGTTTGTTTCCAGATAGTTTGTTGATCAGTCCACCTTATAACTCTCTACAGCACTGTCTCAGACCTCTGTCAGGTTGTCTGGCTGGAATCCTGCATCCCTGGCCTCAGCTAGAAGGTGAGTCCCATCTAAGGGCCAGTTCTCCTGTCTATTTCACTTAAGAAAAATGTCGGCATAACAGGTCCACCTCAGCCTCTCTTGCCTAAAGTAGATATATCTGGAAGGGTCTCTAGCCGCAGGGTGGATTTTTATCTTAGGGTTCTGTGGTCGTTTTTTCAGCCCATCTTTTCTGTTGAACAGGCATGGCTCAGGTCTCTCCAGGCAGTCTCTACCTACCTAGCGAATTAGAAGATTCCTTAGGGTCTGGGTGCTGAAAACACCTGAGTCCTGACCTGTTTGGGTGTCTGCAGCTTAACAAAAGCAAGCCCAGAAGAAATTTTTATTTCCTTAAGAAGGGAAACGAGAATGTTCCCTGCCTTTTTAAACCTGGTTTCCTGAAACCAAAGGTAAACATGCTTCTGTCTTTTAGGTTTCAGTTTCTCAGAAAACTAATTAGAAGGCATTTGCCTCTTAGTGGCTGTCTTTCCAGCCTCAAGGGCCGGGGGCGGGGCTGAATATTGCCTTTCTATCAATAGAAATTTGTCCTTTTAATAAGTAGGTGAAAAGTGAGTTAGTTCTGGCTTGAAACTTTAAACTTCTTGGAGAACAAGACTACAGAAAAACCTGTTTGGATACACATCAAACTATTATTAAGGATTTCACCCTGGGGAGTAGAATTGGAAAGGAAGATGGTAAGGGGAGGAGAAATTGTTATTTTGTACATTATGCCTGTATTACTCGAGAAATGTTTAATGCAATAAGGAAAAGAAAGCAGTGCTAGAGTCAGATAGGTAATTAAGCAGTGCATCTCGTTGACCTTCTCACTTAATTTTTCTGGTAGCCTCTATAAGCCCAACAGTTGCAGTTAAATCCTGTTGAAACTGCTGCTGGGTTTCCTGTTATTGATTTGACTGCTAATACTGTTAGTATTGTTTTGATTAAGTTTCTTCTACTTACTACTTTGATCTGCAGCTTCCCTCTACAGCCTACACAAATTACAGTCCCCTGGAGCTCTTTTTTGGTTTCTTTTGGGTAGCCATCCTTATAGACTGCAAAAATTATTACAGTATAGACTTAGCAATCTTTTTTTTTTTTTTTTTTTTTTTGCTGTACGCGGGCCTCTCACTGTTGCGGCCTACTCCCGTTGCAGAGCACAGGCTCCGGACGCGCAGGTTCAGTAGCCATGGCTCACGGGCCCAGCCTCTCCGCGACATGTGGGATCTTCCCGGACCGGGGCACGAACCTGTGTCCCCTAGCATCGACAGGCGGATTCTCAACCACTGCGCCACCAGGGAAGCCCAGCAATAATTTTTAATATTGAGAAAAGGTGTCGTGCACCAAAGGGAATTGACTGGCCCTTCTCGTTCTTATTATGACTGCGAGACACCCTTCAGCAATAACCATCAGGAACCTTTGAAAAAAATAAAGGGTTATTACTTACAGGATCTGGAAATACACAGCAGACCTGGGGCCACACAGCGAGGTTGTGGGTAGAGAGAAAAGGAGAACATGCTGGCCTGGGGTTCCGCTTTCTCTGGGGTGGAGGATGGGAGCTTAGAGTTTGGCGGGCTCCCTATTGGTGAACTTGAAACATAAGGGCGGAAATTTAAAACAGGAAGAAATAAAAAAAAAAAAAAAGCGAAAAACAGTGACCCACGGGGAATTCCCTGGCGCTCCAGTGGTTGGGACTCAGTGTTTTCACTGCCAAGGGCTTGGGTTCAATCCCTAGTCAGGAACTAAGATCCCACAAGCCGTGTGACCAAAACAGACAAAACACAGGGGCTTCTCTGGTGGCGCAGTGGTTGGGAATCCGCCTGCCGATGCAGGGGACGCGGGTTCTTCCCTCGGGGCGGCTGGGCCGGTGAGCCATGGCCGCTGAGCCTGCGCGTCCGGAGCCTGTACTCTGTGGCAGGAGAGGCTGCAGCAGTAAGACGCCCGCGTACTGCAAAAAAAAAAAAAAAGACAAAACACAAAGAAAGTCCAGCAACCCAAATGGTCAGTTATGAAATCAACCAAGCTCACAAAAACAAAAGAGCCTCCTCATTGCCGGGAGGTGGCTGGCAATGTGTTTAATCAAGATAGACATCTTTAAAATGAGTAAGGAAAGAAAAAACGTCAACTATCAGGTTCTACACTACAACCAAATAATTAGTTCCCAGTCTTGGCTGCTCATCAGAACCTTTCAGCACACTTTTTAAAAATGCAGATTCTAAATTTTTTTTTTAAATAAAAATAAACTAAAGGGCTTCCCTGGTGGTGCAGTGGTTGAGAGTCTGCCTGCCGATGCAGGCGACACAGGTTCGTGCCCCGGTCCGGGAAGATCCCACATGCCGCGAAGCGGCTGGGCCCGTGAGCCATGGCCGCTGAGCCTGCGCGGCTGGAGCTTGTGCTCCGCAACGGAAGAGGCCACAACAGTGAGAGGCCCGCGTACCAAAAATAAATAAATAAATAATAATAAAAAAAAACTAAAAATTTTTTAAAAAGAGAAAAAAACAAAAAAAAAAAGCAGGTTCTCAGGCTTCTCCCCAGACACGATGCAGCAAACAATGAATCTGTATTTTTAAGATTCCCAGGTGATTCTATGGTCAGCCAGGTTCGGGAACTACTGGACTCCCATATTTCCTGTCTCCCATTGTTACAATCTTTCAGCTCACTATTCATGGTGAATTGTCCTAGAAATTACTACTATTACAGACTGCCACACAAATCCAGTTTGTACCAAATCTGGTTCTAATATGGCGAGCATTATCACTTCATGACATTGCCTACATGTGGCAAACAGAGCAGGTAATAATCTGATTGCACAAAAGCAATACATCCCACAAATTGTCCCAGAGACACAGCATTTTTTAAAAAAGTTATACCTGAGACGTGTCCAGTGAGAAAAACTCAGCAGGGTCCAGGGGATGTCTTTTTGTTTTTTAGTAATTAACAATTGGATTTATTGCCATTTCTTCACATTTTTCTCTTATCTCTTTACAAGGTATCTTGGTTTATATCAGAAATGAAAATCAAAGAAGTACATATTATATTATAAATAGTACATTATTAATAGTGTACATTTTTGTATAATGTTTTTATTTGGAAACAATTTCAAACTGGCAGAAAATTTGCAAGTACAGTTGTA
The DNA here is from genome assembly GCF_951394435.1 of Stenella coeruleoalba. Lineage (NCBI taxonomy): Eukaryota > Metazoa > Chordata > Mammalia > Artiodactyla > Delphinidae > Stenella > Stenella coeruleoalba. The sequence continues at coordinate 21,158,968 of NC_137165.1, forward strand.
AATAACTTTTTCTTGAATTATTCGAAAGTAAATTACTAACCTGATTTCCCATTATCCCTGAACACATTATTCTACATAACCACAAGACAGTCATCAAAGTCAGGAAATAAACACTGATATATTATTACTATCTAATCTCCAGGGCATGTCTTAAGAGCCACCATTTACAGAGGATTTAGTATTAGGCCAGCATTTCATAGTACCCCTGTGTTGGGGTTCAGAGTAGGCTGCCCCAAGATATGCCACAATGGCATATTGATAATTCTGAGTGAAAACTACTTGAGAAACAGGTGGTGGGGGAAAGACTGATATTAAAAAAAACATTCTGACCACCCCACCCCCCCGTTTTCCCCCAGAAAGTAGAAAAGAAATCTCCTGTGTCAAAGTATCCTCTCTATACCAGGAGATTAGAAAGTATCCTTATCACCAGTTAAGGAATTCAAGGCTAAGAAAGCCGAATAAGCAAACTCTGTTCCTTCCTGAGTCGGCTACCCCAAGCACAAACCCCTTTGTTAAATCTTCACAAATAATTGTTTCTCTGCCTAAAAATGTTATATGAACAGCCTTCTTTGGTCGCTTGGGGAGGCATTTCTATGAGACCTCTCTGCATTCTAATTAATTTTTTTCTCCTGTTAATTTGTCTTGTGTCAATCTTCAGCTAAAAGAACTCGAGGGGTAGGGGGGAAATTTCCCCCTTCCCAACATCTCTTATACCTAGGAAGAAACTAAGCTTCAGAAAGGTTAAGTAGCAGTGTTTCATCACATGCCAGGCACTGAGAATTTAGTGGTGGTTTAATAGCTACTGTTTGTCGACACTTGGATTTTGTACCAAGCACATGGAACACAGCATTGAATCTTTATGACAACTGTCTGAGACATGGCTATATTATTATTTCCATTTTATGTAAGAAAGAGCAGTTAACCTGCCCAGATCACATTTGGGTACCTGAGGCTATATTTGAACCTTGTCACATTTGGCTCTGAAACCCACACAAGTACATGGGTACTTCCTCCAAGCTCAGTCTGATGGGCGTTCTGGTCATTCCTGGGTAGCACTGTAAGTAGTGAGTGGGTGTTCTTCCTGTAATTCAGTCACAGTCTCCACCCATTTCAACAGTCAATACAACGTTTCCTAAATGATCTCCAAATTCCAGTCTTAGGCCCCTGCCCTAAAGCTGAGAGGGGCCTAGGATCTGGAATTGTAACAACCACACCAGGTGATTCTTATCAGGAAAATTTGGACAACACTGTTTAGGTAGCTTTGAATGAACAGAGTCTGTTATACAGACCTCCTGCATTGTGTGCCTGGCAACAGGCACCCTTGAGGGAGGGCACAACCACCAATGGCAGCTTCTCACACTGACCTGTGGGGAAATGAGGGGAGAAGAATGCGTCCGTCCTAATCATGTTACTCTGTTGCTGAGTTGCCTAAAATGTCTTCACTCCACCCCTACCTCCGTATGTGATGGAGTTTGGTGAAGAGCTTCTGTATCTTTTACTTGCCCATCATCATCTTTCTTTCTGTAGGCGTGAATTCAGGTGGGTTTGGCTAAGAAATCAACTGGAACATTAGAGGATCTGCTGTGCCGGGAATCACCCCTCCTTAGGCTGTAATGTGGACAGTGTCTCAGTGGGAAACTGCAGAGTGGGAAGGGGCCTCCAGAACAACTGACCCCAACAGGATGCAAAACACAGTGTATACTATGATTACAACTTTGCTAAAATATATCTGCCAATGGACTAACACTGGAAATGAATAAGCAAAAGTGGAAGCAGCTGTATGATACAGCGGTAGGAAGGAGTTTTCTCATTCTCTACCTTTTTTTTTTTTTTTGGCCATATCACACAGCTTGTGGGACCTTAGTCCTCAGACCAAGGATCAAACCTGGGCCTTCAGCAGTGAAAGCATGGAGTCCTAATCTCTGGACCACCAGGGAATTCCCTGTCATTGTCTACTTTTTTTTTTTTAACATCTTTATTGGAGTATAATTGCTTTACAATGGTCTGTTAGTTTCTGCTTTATAACAAAGTGAATCAGCTATACATATACCTACACCCACATATCTCCTCCCTCTTCCATCTCCCTCCCACCCTCCCTATCCCACCCCTCTAGGTGGTCACAAAGCACAGAGCTCATCTCCCTGTGCTATGCAGCTGCTTCCCACTAGCTATCTGTTTTACATTTGGTAGTATATATATGTCCATGCCACTCTCTCACTTCGTCCCAGCTTACCCTTCCCCCTCCCCGTGTCCTCAAGTCCATTCTCTATGTCTGCGTCTTTATTCCTGTCCTGCCCCTAGGTTCTTCAGAACCTTTGTTTTTTTTTTTAGATTCCGTATATATGTGTTAGCATACGGTATTTGTTTTTCTCTTTCTGACTTACTTCACTCTGTATGACAGACTCTAGGTCCATCCATCTCCCTACAAATAACTCAATTTCGTTTCTTTTTATGGCTGAGTAATATTCCATTGTCATTCTCTACTTTTTAATCTTTCTATAATGTCATTATATAGATCTCATAATGAAAGATATATATATATTTAAATAATTTTATTTTATTTATTTATTTATTTTATTTTTGGCTGTGTTGGGTCTTCGTTGCTGCACGCAGGCATTTCTCTGCGGCGAGCGGGGGCTCCTCTTCATTGTGGTGTGCGGGCTTCTCACTGCGGTGGCTTCTCTTGTTGTGGAGCACAGGCTCTAGGCACGTGGGCTTCAGTAGTCGTGGCTCGCAGGCTCTTGAGCGCAGGCTCAGTAGTTGTGGCGCACGGGCTTAGTTACTCTGCAGCATGTGGGATTTTCCCAGACCAGGGCTCAAACCCGTGTCTCCTGCATTGGCAGGCGGATTCTTAACCACTGCGCCACCAGGGAAGCCCCTATGAAAGGTATATTTTTAAAGTTTCTTACTGTAGAAATCACTTTTCCCTAAACATTTCTGTTATGTGAGTCATTTTTGTTATCATACAGATTTTGTAGAAAAGTTTTAGAAGCTAACAAGAGCCATGTTGCTTAATATCACAAATATTCTGAGTATATCCAATCCTAGTCTCCATATCAAAGCAAATAAATTACTGTGAACATGGAGACTCATGCATTTAACTTTGACGTGCAGGAAGGCAGAATAGCAAAGAGGCTAAAGTAGACTTTGGAGTCAGGCAGACATGGGTTCAGATCTTGGGTTCAGAATTTACTAGGTGGTCTCAGGCAAGGCACATTTTCCTCAACTGTAAATTAAAGCTAATCAGGGCCAAAATTTATTGAGAGCCTTCCATATGCCAGGCTTTATTTAAATATATTATTTATTTCAACCTTCATCTTTATCTAAGGCATAGGTATGAATTTTATTTCTGTTTTACAAATGAGAAAGCTGAGTCTTAAAGGGGGAAATTAACTTGCCTGAGGTCATTCAGCCGATTAAGAAATACGGTTGGAATTCAAAGCTCTGGTCAATCTGACCCTAGGAGTCAAGCTCTTAACACGACTTTATCCTACCTTGCTTGAGGCTGCTATACATAATTCAAAGATTGAGGGGATTAGAAAAGATATAAGGTATTTAAAACATTTTGCACAGTATCTGACACATAGTAAGCACTCACTATATGTTAGCTATAATCTTAGATATCAGAGGATACAGGGATGGAGCTGTAGAGGCATTTTGATGTATTAGCCATTGACTGATGGGGTTTATTTGTCATATCTGGCTGTCTTGGAAGGGAGCCCGTGCTTCCCTCATTCCCCCCCACCCAAGACATGCTTCTTCCAAGCTGTATAATTGGGCAAAGAAGACAACTTTCCCTGATTAAAGCAGAGGTGAAGGTGGACTTTAAATGCAAATGGTCTGAGATGATTCTGAAACAATAAACAATAAAAAGAGGATGAACATAGTGGCTGTGTCCTAATTCCTCATTCTTCACTTCCATTTTAGGCTGAGAATGAAAGAAGGAACAAAATTGAAAACTGATCCCATTTATTTCAAAATCATGTCACCTCTGTCAGCTGAAGATACTGAACTAAGAGGCAGCTTGAGTCTCCTTCCGCTTGTGCATGAGGTAGATTCAGAAGGAAAACATTGTCTCTGGAACTTTTAAATGCCCATTCCATTTGAAAACGAGCAAGATAGATGTATATTTCTCCCCTCCCCCCACAAAAAGACTTTGCAAAAAGGAGGAAAATGGGGATTTTACACTAAATCTTGGGAGAAGCCAAGATGCAGCAGCCTCGGAGGGGATTTGCCAGTCCATGTTAGGAGTCCCTGGCTTTGGACAGGTCAGGAATATGACCTGAGTCTGATCCTGAGCTTTGCAGAAGAAGAAATTCAGATTTTTCTAGAACGATCAGGAGGCTCTGGGAGAACTGACAGATATTAAGTGTAGGAAACAGTATAGACTACTCAGCTGTTTTCACTTGCAGTGGAGGCCAATGCTTTCTAGAGTTGAGAGCTTGACCAAGGATCCTGTTAGCAAACATGAGTATTCTCGCCTTTGGAGAGTATCTTCAGAGTATTTCTACATTCTCAGAGTTGAGATGACTAAATCTATTTAAATGTTTATTTATCCAGCTTGGACACTTATTAGACATGTGCCTTTCAGAAAATTAAATTCTCTGCGCCTCAGTTTTACCATCTATGAAGTGGTGATAACATGTGTATGGTATACCTCATATGAGTTGTTGTGAGAATGTACACAAAGCATTAGCAAATAGTAGCTGGTTGTAGTAACATCTCAGTAAATAGAAACATACGGTTATTATAAATTTTGTGCTTATTTGAAATTGAAGCTTCTTGAAAATAATTTGATGTTCGGCCTCTCCCAAACCATGGGGAAACTGAGGCAGCTCAGCTTCATAAGAAATCTAGTTTACCTCTCTGGTTCTTCCTCTTTCCATTTCATAGATGGCACAGTCTTTCTTCAAAACAAGTCCTATATGGGAATTCCCTGGCGGTCCAGTGGTTAGGATTCCGCACTTCCACTGCAGGGGGCGTGGATTCGCTCCCTGGTCGGGGGAACTAAGATTCCGCAAGCTACGCAGTGCGGCCAAAAAAAAGAGTTCTATTGATGATTAGAGGTATCCTGCCTTTTCTTTTCTCTGGGATAACACCCTACATTGGTTTCAAGTGATGAGAGCTTTTTATTTACATATAATGTTAAGGTTACATAATTCATGTTCCCATCTGTAATTTTCCAAGTTAGATTCCTCCTCTGAGGTTCTGGGTTATGGTGATGGGCCTTGGTTTTACTCTGCATGCAGACAGCGTGCTCTGAGCCACCTGTTTCTGAGATGCCAGTGCCTCTTTTGTCATCAAAACCTGGTCAGCATTTTGTTCTCTTGTTTAAGGCAACACATCTGAATGTTGTTATGTACAGTACGAATAAGGTGAATCTTTTATCAAGGTCACCTTTTTGAGCCAGTCATCTCACCTCTGGGGATTCATAAATATACCAAGGAAAGAAAAGGTCATATGCCTGAGTAGAGTATGTGCCTGGCTTGATTTTAATAGTGTAAAATTGCTAGTTACCCAAATTATTAGGAGGATGATTACTGAAATTTTGTATAATCTTCTGGGATATTGTGCAACCATTAAAAATGATCATTTTGAAGACTACACTACAACATGGGGAAATGCCTGCATTAGTCAGCTACTGCTGCAAAACAAACAAGCTTAGAATCTCAGTCATACAATAAGTCTTTTTCTCTCACTTCTGCATTTGCAGGTCAGCTGGATTTTGGCTAATCTTGTCGGGATCAGTGGAACTTGGCTCCAGCCATGAGTTGAGTTCACATCTCTCATTCCTCCATGACTAGTGGGCTGCCCAAGACATCATCTTCACAAGGTGGTAGCAGAAGCCCAAGAGAGCAGACCCAGCACTGAAATGGGTAAAGCCTCTGTACACATCACAACTACTAACATTTCATTGGCTAAATAAAGTCATACAGCCAAGCTGACATCAAGGGGGTGGAAAATATACTCCAGCTGTAATCTCAGGAACTACACATGGTATAGGTGTAGGGAGTGATGAAGTACTGGGAAGAATTATACAGTCTACAACAGTGCCTCACAAAAAGATTACATGGAAAAAACACATGCACAGGATATAAAATTGATTGTACAACTTGATCATAACTATGTAAAAATATTTTTTGCAAGTCAACAAAGAATAGAAATAAATAACCAAAAATGAAAAAAATCATGACTGGATAACAAGTGGCTAAGAACTGTTTATTTTGCCTCTCTCCATTTCTCAAACTTACATAATATAGTACCTTTCTTTTTTAAAGTAAGTTTTAGAAGCTTCTCACAGCAGGCATGTTATTTCACCAAACAAATTGTTTTATCTATTATATTAAGGGTCTGTAGGAAAAATGTAGAATTCTAAGCACATTCAAGTTAGCCATTTATTCTTAGTCTCCACCAGCTCCTAATCTCAAACTCAAATCTAACAAACTTCCATCAACATGGACCTTTAGCTGTTGCCTAAAAACAGTTTAAATTCCTTTATTCTCTTATTCTCCATTATGGCAGTGTTAATTATTCTCCACACTGACCTCTTTGAAGTCCCCAAAATTAGATATTCATTCTATTGGCTAGAAGCATTGTCCTAGTAGATTCTGATTTTCTGAAAGCAGCAAGTCCATTCAGTAAATAATTACTGAGCACCTGCCATGTTCAAGGTGCTGCACTAGTTACTTTCAGGGAAATAATAAAGATGTGTAAGTGCCATCCTTACTGTCAGGGGTCTCACAGTCTAATGGGAAGAGAAATCTGTACACATACATTTGGGGCCAGAAAGAACAGACTAGAAGAAAGATTCATGAGTTCTCAACCCTGGTGGCACATTGGAATCATCCGGACAACTTTTATTTATTTATTTATGGCTGCATTGGGTCTTCGTTGCTGCGTGTGGGCTTTCTCTAGTTGTGGAGAGCAGGGGCTACTCTTTGTTGCGGTGCGCGGGCTTCTCATTTCGGTGGCTTCTTGTTACGGAGCATGGGCTCTAGGCTTGCGGGCTTCAGTAGTTGTGGCATGTGGGCTCAGTAGTTGTGGCTCACAGTCTCTCGAGCACAGGCTCAGTAGTTGTGGCACATGGGCTTAGTTGCTCCACAGCATGTGGGATCTTCCCGGACCAGGGCTTGACCCCATGTCCCCTGCATTGGTAGGCGGATTCTTAACCACTGCGCTGTCAGGGAAGTCCCTGGACAACTTTTAATAAATACCGTTGCCCAGGCCCATGCCCAGAGATGCTGATTTAACTGGTCTCGTTTCTGGCCTGATCACTGCTATTTTTTAAAGCTCCCCAGATGGTTATAATGAGCAGCCAGTGTTGAGAACCACTGGATTAGGCCTTCTGCTTTGAGCCCGACCAAACTGTCTGCATAGAACTGACAAAGACTCTCAAATGCAATATTTAAAACAATTAATTTGTTTAAAAAAATCAATTATTTTATCAAAAATTATACAATGTATGCAAATAGTTCAAAGTCAAATGGCACTGAGGCTTACGACTAAAATTTAGCAGACCCCTGTTCTCTCCATTCCCTCAATCCTCCTCCACTTTTGACTCTTTATTTTTAGAGAATTCACACATTTCCCATTCTCCGAATGTTAACACGCTGGTATCTTTTGCTTCATCAAAAACTAACTAATTGCTGAACTTTATTTTCTCCCATCTAAAAGTACCCTTAAAGCCCCCAAGGAAAGGTAAAAATGATGAAATATCAGGTAGCTGGAGCAACAGGAGTAAGTGGGGAGGTTCTTCTGTTCAATCCAGTATCAGGAGAGCCGACCACTAGGTTCAGATGGCTGGCTTGGGGGCCTGAGCAGTTCAGAGAGGCAGCTAAGAGCACTTTTCCAAGCCCTGCCTGCTCTTCCACCTCTTGGAAAGATGATGGGCTTTATCTGAAATTATAACCAAAAAGAATATTTCCTCACTTTCTCCTGGATTTGTGCCTGGAGGGCACCCTACCCCATCCCCAAAATAGGCCAGCAAGGCTGGGGTGCGTTAGAAACACTGGGAGATAGAGGTATAATAGAGGATGCATTAGGACAGTAAGTCAGGGTGTATCCTGGAAAGCCTTGAAAATTAGTTTGGTTTGACTGAGGGGACTCCCTGGGGATACATTAGCAGGGATGTCACAAAGTCAGTTCTGTATTTGAGGAGGACTTCTGTGGTTGACAAGATGGAAGCTGGATTGGACTAGAAAAACCAGAGGCAAGGCACCAGTGATAAGTACCAGGGAAGAGGTGGAGTGGAGTGGGAAAAGGACAGTGACACTGCAAACAGACTGAAAGGCCCAGTCCCAAGAGATGTTTCTGTGGCTCCATGCTATTCTGACTGTGCCTTGATTTCCTCACTTGTAACACATGAAAAGGCATAGCTGCCACCTGCCTGGGAGCAGGGACTCTGCTCTTTCTCCCTTCCTGTACTGTTTGAAATAATTTTCAGAAGGTTGCCCTCTTTTCATAAAGCAGGTAAAGGTGTTTAATGGCTCTCGAGGCAAAACAGAGCTTATGAACTTCCTCTGACAGGGCATATTCCGGACTGAGCCCAAACACAATATTCCTCTCCAGGCCTGAAAACTGCTGAATACTGTCTAAAATGATGTGACCATCCAAAACACCAGAGACCTGGCTGAACACGACCTTCACTGCTCCGTGGGTCTCAAATAATTCCATTGCTCTTAGTAGTGCAAGCTCATAGCGTCCTCTGTCCTCCCCTCTCCTGCACAGAATTGCTATATCTTTGGGCAGATATCCACATTGGAACAGGTTGTGACATCTTTCTGCCACGTGTTTTGCAATTTCTTCTGTGGTCAGGTTCGTCTCTGTCTCACACACCCCAGGCAGAGCCTGAGCGCACATTGCTTCCTCATAGGCAGCTTCCCTAAATGATGCCAATGTGTCTGGAGACACGTTGGGGTGAGGATTTTCTTTGATCCTCTTCATTTCTTCTTTCATCAGCATCGCTATGTCCAGAGCACAGTGGATCCCACTGGTGATTGTTTTTCGAGGAAACTGAGCAGATGGAGGGGGAAGGCCATTGATATCTGCATGACGGACTTGGAAAGGGTCCAGAAAAAGCCAGAGAATCCCGTGGTGAAGATTTTCACTTCCGGCGCCCCTCACCTTTGGATGGGTGATGCTCCTAGCCTTCATGTACCAGTCACCATATTTACTGCAGAAATTCTCAGTCTCATCCATCACTATGTGTTTGATCTTTGAGAATTCCCCTTGCATGAAGGTTTTCCGGGTCACAGCTTGGCAGGTGGTTTGCTGGCTGTAAGGATGAAGGAGAAAATAGGGCTTCAGCCATATAAACAAAGGAAATACCATGCATTTATTATTCTCTGGATTAGCATTAGAGACTGGTTCTCATCTGGAGACTGATTCACTGATTCAATAACTACAAAAATGCTCTACTTACAAGTTACCTGATAGACAGAATACATAATTGCAAACCCTACTCTTTGGGGTTATTAAGTTGAATCTGCATGCGATACTTTTGAAATGAACCCAGGTAGGAGATTTTATTATTTCTACCATAGTCCATTTCTGCTGCTTGACAATCCCTGAAGGTAAATTCCTTACATCTAAAGGAAATATCAAAAGGAATTTACACTTGTTACTACTATTTCTTTACTTTCTGTCTTTTTTAGAGCTGGAGAACAGTCACCTAGAGGCATATCATAATTTTCGTATGCAAAAGAGGTATGGGCTCATACAAGTTCCTCTAAAGAAAATCCTATTTCCCCACTTACTTGTAGTACAAAAGCAGAAGCCTCTTTAGATTTTGGTAAGGAAAACATTAAGAGGTTGCTGAGTTCCATGACATGTCAAGTAGGGTACCAAGTCTGCAGGGTCTTTGCCTCTATGGAGCTACCAATCCTACTTACTTAGCTCAATTTTCCTTTATAGTATGTTTTAGCATACGTGTGTGTGTGTGTGTGTGTGTATACTTTTTTTTTTTAAAACAAAGTTGGTTGTTTCTTGCCACCTCTAATTTGGAATCAAGTCATATCACCCATCCCTGCAGATGTGGGACTGCATGTGCAGTCCCTGGGGCTTTACTCCCTATGTCCTGAATCATAACTATTCACGTTCCTCTCTTCCAGGTTGGACTCTGTAGACTTCTTGAAGAAAAGCATTGATTCTTAGTCATCTCCGTAACCCACTCACATTAAGTTCATAGATGTTTGTTGAATTGAATTTGTCTTTTGACTGGGGATATTTAAAAACTTATACCTGGGGCTTCCCTGGTGGCGCAGTGGTTGAGAGTCCGCCTGCCGATGCAGAGGACACGGGTTCATGCCCCGGTCTGGGAAGATCCCACATACTGCGGAGCGGCTGGGCCTGTGAGCCATGGCCACTGAGCCTGCGCGTCCAGAGCCTGTGCTCCGCAAAGGGAGAGGCCACAACAGTGAGAGGCCCATGTACCGCAAAAAAAAAAAAAAAAAAAAAAAACTTATACCTGTAAAGCGTAATAAAGAACGTAGCCTTTAACACAGTTTACAAGATCCTTCATAGTCTGGCATCTGCCTCCTTTGCAAGTTCATCATCTGTCGCATACCCACAGTCCCTCATGGCTCCAGGCAGACCTACCATTATGATTCTCTAATCTCCATGCCTTTGCACTTGCTGTGCCCTTTGCCTTTATTCACTTCTCCTACTCACTTCTTAAGAAGGAAGTCAAGATCTCCTTCACTGGGGAGTATTTGCTGACCAATATCCAGCCCAAGTTAAGCATATCTTTAGTATCATAATAGTTACACAACACTCCCTTTGCTTATTTTTCTCTTTGTCTCTCTTATTGGGCTTTACGGCAAGGTCTGCAATATGTTTTTCTCCTCTAACACTAAATGTACACAGTACCTAGCATATAAACAGTGTTCAAAAAGATTAGTTGAATAAATAAGCAAGTCAATTAAAAGCCCTCATTTGCTGGATTGACTAACAACCAATTTCTTTTACTAAATCGAAAGCTAAAGATTTAAATCAGAAGCAAATGTGCATGTTTTCTAAAATTATTGACTCAGAACAAGTCAAACAAGTAAAAATATTTTATAAATGAAATAAACGGTATTTAAATTCAAGTTCCCATTAGGTGTAATGTCTAATTGACTGAAAGACCCTATAACTTTAAAGCACTAAATATCAAGCAAAAAGTATATGTGAAACAAGATAGGTTCGTTTCAACCTTTCTTAAATTTAAGGCCATAGATTGTGGGGGGAAAATGTTTCTAGTTATATAAACTTAAAGTTATGCATATGTAGCTAATTTCTAATGAGATGTTTAAGCCTGAACATTGCAAAGTGCCGTTTTCTAGCTCAACTACTTGATCACTTGCAAATGTGTATATAGTTTGGGCTCTTGTCCATATGCAGCAAAGGCATTGCAAAATCTTAAACTAAAGACACAAATTACTTGTGTGATACTGTTGAAAGACTGATTAAATGTGTTTAGTTAGTGAAACTCTTACATCACAAAATCCTTTAAGGCGTCACTTTCACAAACGTAGAGGATCTCTTTGGGCTTGCAGTGGAACAAGTCCTTAATTTTCTCCATGATCTTTATGGCCAGGGCAGTCTTCCTGGTTCCTGGAAAGCAGTGGAGGAACAATTCTCGTGTCTCCTGAAGGCTCTCTGAAAGCAGCTCGCACTGCTCTGCTACAAGCAAATTGAAATATTCACAGCCCAGCTGGTCACTCAGAAGAGATCGAGAGCAGAGTGAGACCATGATAAGGGCCTGCAACAAATTTTCCATTTCATCCTCATCAGCAAGCCTGTAGGCTCGGGGATAGTGCATGGGGATTTCACGTGGTCTACACTGTGTGCTGGGCAGGTATATCAGCCTTGGGATGACACACAGTTTCCCTGTGTAACCACCAACAGTTCCCAGTTTCTGCTTTAATTGACGAGCAGTGTTCCGGGCGTACATAAGCCCCCCAATCCACGTGGGGTCTGTTAAGATTGTATAGAGTACAAGGGGGCTGTTTACTGCTATTAGGAGAGCATCACACAGGACATTCTGCTCCTTCCTGAAGCCAATGTCACTAGCCCAGCTTTTGGAAAATATCACAAACCCCTGAGAACAAGGATATATCTGTGTCTTCATTAATTTCTCCAGTCCTTTATGATCTGAGAAGAGCTTCTTACAGAGGGATTCTGGTTTAAATTGTATCTCTTCCTGTGTCACTGAAAGTGCAAGGAATAGAAGTTACTAAAATTTCCAAAGGATATTTAAGTATTCCTGCAACATTGTAAGAAGAGATGAGCCTAGCCATGGAACTATGGGTTTCCTTGTCTGCAAAGAAAGCATCTCCTCTTCACAGGCCAGGGCTGAGAAGTCACTGTTTCTGGCAGCTCTCATACAGGGGAAGGCAATCAGGGAGGGGTCTTCACAGAACAGCCTTCTAGCACTCTGTCCTCAACCCCAAATGGTCCAGTAGTACTAGGAAGGTATTCCTTCCTGTTAAGGGTGTGTGTGTGTGTGTGTGAGAGAGAGACAGAGAGACAGAGACAGAGACAGAGACAGAGCCTGATGCTTTTGGGAAACTAAGAACTTTCCTTTTCCTGTGGCAATTTTGCCCCCATGGGATATTTGGCAATATCTGGAAATGTTTTGATTTTTCATAGCTGGAGAGGTGCCACTGGCATCTAGTGGCTAGAGGCCAGGAATGCGGCCAAACATCCTACAATTCTCAGGGCAGCCTCCCTAACAAAGAATTATCTGATCTAAATATCAATAGGGTCAAGACTGAGAAACTCTGCCTTAGGAAGAGTCTAGGTGACCCCAAGGCTCACCTCCTTCTGCCTTGGAAAGCCAGGGGGCAGCTCTTTCAAATGTGTTCTCTCATATTTGGAGAACAAAAGCCATCTGTGACTGGAAGCCCAAAACGCACAGAGGTGTAGGGTGGATTTGATGACTGAAATCAAGAATTCGCCATGTATATTAATTCAGGACAATTGTATCTGCTAAGCACTACATTTGATCTTCTCTAAGGAGAAAGGCTTGGATGAATTGCTACCAATTCCTCCCAACTTAATTTTAGAAAATAAATAATCCCCTCAGCTGAAATCAAGAAGGAATACCTGGAAACAAGCGTTGTTGTAGAGCCCCCTTAAATTCCAGGACTTTGATGGGAGATGACGGGCTTCTTCGTGTAGATGAAGCTGGTGAAATCAGGTGAAGGCTGTAGTCTGCGGCCAAATTGGAAGGAGCTAAACAAATCCATGGAGAGTTGTTTCAGATGAAAAAAAAAAAGTTAAAGAATGTTTCTATTGCTCTTCCTACTGTTGACATATGGTGTGTGTCATGCCTGAGCTGTTCTCATTCTTTCTATGCCTCAAACAGTTCACATATGTTAGGAAAAGAGGTCTGGGACTCCTGTAGGGCCATGCATCATCTAAGTCACCTGTGACTTATCTTGGGCAAGTCATTTCACCTCTCTCCTGCAAGGGTGAGCAGGTGATCCCTAAGGTTCCTTCCAACTCTAATATTCTGGTTCCAGGTCACCTCTAAGAAGAAAAGGCTTCCAGTAGTGGTGGTAGTGGTGGTGGTAGGGTGGTGTCAGAAAAAGTAGGCACAGTATTTTAAAAATATTATTATAGTTGTTAAAGTCCCCCCCACCCCAAAGTTTAGATGGAATGGAAAGTAGTAGGATCTCTAGTTTGGGGTTTATGTGTGTGTGTGTGTATGTGTGTGTGTGTGTGTCAATAAAATCACTGAAGGCTTGATCTGAGCTTCTTTTATCAAATCTGGAACTTACTGACCATGAAGGCAAACCGATAAACTTCATTCAGCCCGTTAAGTCCTTTATGGATTGATGTGAAATCACCAGGGCTGATGCTCAGCAAAACTGTAAGGAAGTGAAAACACAAGAAATCCTCCTCCCCCACCACCATCCCCTCCCCAGCACCTTTTTTTTTTTTTTTTTTTTTTTAGGTATGTGGGCCTTTCACTGTTGTGCCTTCTCCCGTTGTGGAGCAGAGGCTCTAGACGTGCAGGCTCAACGGCCATGGCTCACAGGCCCAACCGCTCTGAGGCATGTGGGATCCTGGACCGGAGCGCGAACCCGTGTCCTCTGCATCGGCAGGCCAACTCTCAACCACTGTGCCATGAGGGAGGCCCGTACCTGGCACCTTCTTTTGCGTTAAGTTTTTCTCCACTTGGTGGTGCCCTCAGCCTAGTGGTTCAAGGTACTGGCTCCTAATGTTACTGAAACAATTCAAATTTGTCAACAAGTTTCCCTTGAAAGAATTAGTGGAGAGTCTTTCTTAAACAACATTTCTCTGAAATATCATCTTTAGAGAGAGACTATTGATGAATGTTTTAGACTAAGACTATCAGCCTGCAATTTTTTTTTCAGCAGACCTTTACAGTGCATAAAAAGGAACTTTCATGAATTCATGGCTGATGGCATACTATAACTTTCCCCAAAGAGATGAAAATCCAAGCATTTCTTGACCTCACACAGTTCATATTCTGAGTCTTTGGAACTAAAAATGTTAGAAAATAACCCTTTAATAGAAGATTTGTAAGCAAAACCAGCTTTCTATTCTCTAACCAAAATATTGACCAAATACCCAAAAGAAGGCAGAGAAGGGGCTCCTCCCTGCTGACTGGACAATGACGTCTTGTCTGCTTTACCTGATTGAATATCCAGCATCATGGCTACCCACTGCTCAGCCGTCAGCCTTGTGACAGAATTGTCCCTGATGACCCAGGAATCTGGGGCCTCTGTGAATACTACACAGCAGAAGGGCTCCACGTGTACCACACAGACATGACCATACAGGACATCTTTTTGGTACACATTCAAGATTTTGGTAGTGAAATTCACCTTTGGCTTCTCACAGCAGAAGTGGAATGTAGGCAATTTTTCTATGCAGTTTTCTATTTCTTTTTTTAATAATTCAGGGTTCACTTTTTCTCTCTTACATCCAAACACTTCTTTGCTCTTATCATCCACCCCGATAATTAGGTATCCCCCATGGGTGTTGGCAAATGCAGAAACATAATGGGGCAGCATTTCTTTAATCCGAGGGATGATCTTTTTGGTGGTGAACCTTTTAAGCTCGACATGTGTGGATTCACTGAAGTCGAGTTTCTCCTTATAGATGAGTTTATCTTTTTTAACAAATTCTGAGGCACACATCCTCATATCTTCCTCTTCCTGAATGTATTTGTCAAGAGCTTTCTGAGAATGCAGCTCCTGCACCTTTGATCTTCCTCTTTGAGCTCTGGACTGCTTCTCTCGGAGGAGCTCCAGAGCACTGCTGGCACTCAAGTTGACGGTGGAAGTCACAGCTCTCTGAAATAAATTGGAGCGCAAGCTGCAAATCCTTAGCGGGAGGCTGAAGACATCTGGGCTCCAGGACTTCACAAAAATCATAAGATTGTGCCCCTGCTGCATGTAGTCAAGGTATTTCTGTGAACCTGAAGGAAGGAGCTTTTGAAAAGAAGTTTCCAGGTCCTGTCCCAGCCCATGGAATCGGTAACTGTAGGTTTTATCATCAATCTCTGCTTTGATCACACCCCCTCCAGAATTTAACAGTGCACATGTCGCTTGGATGATTTTAGAATTCTCAGTTCTTTTCAAATAGCTATTGGTCATCTTCTTCCTTTTTTCTTCTCCAAGAGTGACTTTGCCCACTTCTACAATTATCTCAGGATAGAGCATTTCCGTATCCATCTTGAGACTCTCCATCTCAGCAGCCCTTCTGTGCCCCAAACAATGACAGAAAGGGGTTCCAATAAATAATTAGGACAGAAATGTTGCTTCTACGTTAACAAGAATTACAGAGATTACAAAATTTTCTTCAAAGCTTTAGATTATTGGAGATACATTTTAACATAGGAAATCATCTTTGATATTACTGTTTTCTCACAACTTTGCCAAGAACTTTAGCCTTCACAGCATGAACAGGAATAGATAAACTGAATGCTTAATATTTTACCATAATGGAAAAATTGCTGAACTTTTAGCCATTTTTCATTTAAAATCAGGAAGCACCAACAGTGAGCCCAGATATAAGGGGCATGGGTTGGCACAGGAGCCAAAGCAAATTACACAGAAGTAGTAGTTGCCATCAGAAGATGCCCCTATTTATAATTCAGAGGGGAAAGAAGAGAAGACAACAAACCAAGGGAGTATAGCTTTGGAGTATATTTGATGTAGAAGATCTGGCTATAAAAACAAGCATAAAACTTGGTATTCTTTTTTTTTTTTTTTTTGCAGTATGCGGGCCTCTCACTGTCGCGGCCTCTCCCACCCAGCCTTTCCGCAGCATGTGGGATCTTCCCGGACCGGGGCACGAACCCGTGTCCCCTGCATCGGCAGGTGGACTCTCAACCACTGCGCCACCAGGGAAGCCCAAACTTGGTATTCTTTATGTGCTATTTTATACATTTAAAAAAGTCTTATTCTACTCCTGAAAGAATAACAATTGATACCAAATGCAGAAATCTTTTAAGCTCTTCAGGCATTCTTCTAAAAGTACATTTCTTATTCAGTGGGATGCAGGAACAGGAGTTTTCCATCCCTCCTAATAGTTCTGCCTGTGCTGTGGGAACCCCTAAGACTGGGGAATGGACATGAGCCTTTGAGACATAGATATTAAACTGTGGTCAACCTCCTTCTGCTTCCCGGACCAGAAAACAGGCACCTACATTGAAGTTAGCACCCTGGAAGCAGATGGTTCAGAGACAGCCCCCTTAGTCTTTGTTAACTGCAAAATAAAATATTTACTAACCCAAACCCAAATTCTTCCTCTAGAAGAAGGGAACCCATTTTTTTTTCTGTGTGATCTCTGCTAAGCAGAGGCCAGGTGGGTGTTGTTTATATCCACCAGAAGGGAAAAAAGCAGGCATCCAGCAGGATGGGTCCTCTCCTCTGCTGTTAGCTTGCCTTGGTTGCCTTCTCACTTCCTCCAGGCAAACCAAAATCAACCTGATGAATTGTTTTTTCATAGGTGAGCATCTCCTATAGGCAAATGTAAATGTTTGGCTCTTAGAGAAATTTCTGATAAGTTTCTATTATATCATAGAATCACAGAAGTGTTGGAAGGGACTTTAAAGATCTGGTCCAACCACCTACCTTAAATACTCTCTGTAACAGGGGTCCCCAACCCCTGGGCTGCGGCCTGTTAGGAACAGGGCCGCACAGCAGGGGGTGAGCGGCGGCGAGCTAGGGAAGCTTCATCTGCCGCTCCCTATAGCTCCCCATCACTCGCATTACTGCCCGAACCACCCCCTCCCCCTCCCCCTCCCCCCTCCCCAGTCTGTGGAAAAATTGTCTTCCATGAAACCGGTCCCTGGTGCCAAAAATGTTGGGGACCAATGCTCTATAATACTAGCAACTCTGAACAAATTGCTTTCCAGCAACTGCTTGAACACCTCCAATAACAACGAACTCATTATCTCTCAAATTAGTCCCCTTCTATTTTCTGACAGCTCTGTTAGAAATAGCTTCCTGGGCTTCCCTGGTGGCGCAGTGGTTGAGAATCCGCCTGCCGATGCAGGGGACGCCCCGGTCCGGGAGGATCCCACATGCCGCGGAGCGGCTGGGCCCGTGAGCCATGGCCGCTGGGCCTGCGCGTTCGGAGCCTGTGCTCCGCAACGGGAGGGGCACAGCAGTGAGAGGCCCGCGTACCGTAAAAAGAAAAAAAAAGAAATAGCTTCCTTATTTTCAGCTATAATTTGTCTCCCTATAACTTCCACCTGCTGGGACTCACAAACAAATCTAATTGCTTTTGAACTAGCAGAACTATACTCTCATGACTCCCAAGGCTCATTGATGTTACTTGGTTGCTGATGACAACCATGATAGATACAAAGTTTTCTGAGAGTCTAGCTCCATATGAACATCTGCTCCACATTTCCCCAAACTTCTCACTCATTCTCCTTTACAAGTTGCTCCTGAGCTATGATTTTACTAAGCTCTTCATGCTCTCAGACATAAACTGAGAGGAATAAGATTTTAAAAAAACTTTTTTTTTTTTTACCTGATGCTCTTGCTTTTCCTCTTGTTGCTTCAGTTCCACATCTGGCTTTGGTCTGAATGTTTGCCTTCTGTCACAGCCTCTGTTGCCCTTTGATATCAGCCTGGGAGGAGCAGGAACTCTGCCAGACTCCCCTAGTCTTCATAACATTGACCCCTGAGGAAGGCTGATAAGGACTCAAAAAAAGCTTATGACAGGGCAGATTGGCAGGCCAGGGTCTGACCTCTGGGAGAGAATGAAGTATTAGTGGGGAAATTCAGGGGTTTTCAAGTGAGAGGCCAAAGCTAAAACGTCCCTCCTCTAAAGGGCTGAGTGTTATTTCTATACATCATACAAGCATCTCCTGTCACAGTTAATTTCATTTCA
Source organism: Stenella coeruleoalba (assembly GCF_951394435.1). Classification (NCBI taxonomy): domain Eukaryota; kingdom Metazoa; phylum Chordata; class Mammalia; order Artiodactyla; family Delphinidae; genus Stenella; species Stenella coeruleoalba. The sequence continues at coordinate 21,177,331 of NC_137165.1, forward strand.
AAGCTCTACGTTTATTTTAGATTAAGCTGTCCTGTACATATCTATTATGAACAATATTAACCTATTCTATCACCTTCCAAATCGTTTGTCCTATTCTATTCACTTTTATTCTCTTTTTCCTACTTTTCCTCTTTGTTGGACACAAGACCCAGCCTAGAAAAATACTCTTTGGTGAAGGTTTGGCTACCCCTGGGTGAGAGGATTACAGATGATTTTTCATTGAATTTCTTTTCCTTTCCTTTTTTTCTTTAACTTTTCTGTATTTTCTAAATGGTCTACAATGAACATCAATTGTTTGCGTAATTAAAAAAAACAATTAAGTGAAAAAAAATAAACAGGTAAGAGACAGTTATCTCTTTTGGGGATGCTGGTTAAACTGGAACAAGTGAATATTGGCCAGCAATTATTGATGATGATGATGATGATGAACCTATAAACGTTAACTTACAAGGACAAAGGGTCTTTGCAGATGTGATTAAGAAAGGATGTTGAGATGAGGAAATTATTCTGGATTATCCATGTGGGTCCTAAATCCAATCACAAGTGTTCTCATAAGAATTTAGTAGAGGGACTTCCCTGGCGGTCCAGTGGTTAAGACTTCGCCTTCCAATGCAGGGGGTGTGGGTTCGATCCCTGGTCAGGGAGCTAAGACCCCACATGCCTCGCAGCCAAAAAACCAAAAACAAAACAGAAGCAATATTGTAACAATTTCAATAAAGACTTGAAAAAATGGTCCACATCAAAAAAAAATCTTAAAAAAAAAAAAGAGAATGAGGTAGAGAGAGATTTGATACCTACAAAAGAGGAGGGGGCAATGTGACCACAGAGGCAGAGATTGGAGTGATGTGGCCACAAGTGAGGGAATGCCGGCAGGCACAGGAAGCTGGAAGAGGCACAAAATGGATTCTCCCCTAGAGCGTCTGAGGGGAGCATAGCCCATGCTGACACCTTGATTTCTGCCCTCGTATGTCAAACTTCTGGCTGTGAGAGAATAAAATGTTGTTTGAAACAACCAAGGTTGTGGCAATTTGTTACTGCAGCCACAGGAAACTAACATACTTCTCTCCGCGTAAGTCAAACCATCAAACAACTCTTTGTTTCTACTCCAATTTGCTTATGCTGAAATGGCATTCTGAAATAGGTTTCTGAATACCCCCTCGGGTTTTTTTTTTTTTTTAACTGAGGTTACTCTTCCTATGGAGTTCTGCTTTGTTGGCATGACACTTTGTACCTGTCTGACTCAAAAGTTATTTCCAGGATAGGAGGCAGAATACATACTATGACGAATAATCAGCACAGCAACATAGTAAACTGCAGAGGTCTGCTCTCATCTTCAACTTTAACCCTTTTTCACTCACGTCATTTCCAAATTCAGTCTCACTTTTATTTCATTTTAAAATTTATTATTATTATTTCTTGGCCGTGCCACGCGGCATTTGGGATCCTAGTTCCCCAACCAGGGATTGAACCCGCGCCCCCTGCAGTGGAAGCACAGAGTCTCAACTACTGGACCGCCAGGGAAGTCCCCAGTCCCATTTTTAGTTCTACTACCTACCTTAATTCTCAGCTTCACTCTTACACTGAAATCCTTCTGATATCACTTACTTTTAGAAAGATAAAAAGGACCATCATTTACTGGACATATGCATTTGGGCACAAGGGACCAAGCTGGGAGTGTGGCACATGATATGGAACCTGAGATTACATGGCCAGTTAAGTGGAAGAGCTGGCATGCACAGCCAGGTCTGTTTAATACAAATGCCCCTACTCCTTCCACTGCCTTTCAAGTTTGGGATTCTGGATTGCTTTGGAGTCTTCAAAATCTGAAATCTACCTAAGTACCTCCTTTTTCCTTCCCAATCAACAGGAAGGACATTTTTGGGGCAGAAGAACTAGGAACTGTATTGTTTTCTCCTTCTTATTCTTTAATGCACTGTTAGGGACCAAATCAGGAGAAGGAAGGATAATGTGAAAGATGAGCAAAGAGGGTTTCTCTTCCTTCTTCAGAGTTCCTTAGTTAAGTCCTCTGGCTATGAATAGTATGTTATCAGGCCAGCGAGGAGCTCACATTCTGGCTCTGATACCTCAAAGCAAATGTCCATGATACAAAGCGACTTGAAATCAGTAGCTTGTACAGTGATTTTTTTCTAGGTCTTGGGAAAATTATCTGGCCACACTGCTGACAGTTGGCGAAGAACTAGAGCTCCCAATTTATTTGTGTTTATTCACCGAGCACTTCAATTTATCAGCCGAGATAGGTATAGCACAGCTTTCCTGGTCAGTAGACACAAACTGCCAAATACCAGCGTCCATCTCACTCTCAATTCATTTGTCAAGATGATTCAGCTAGAATAGCAGACTAGATAGCATGGTGACCAAGAGTAACAGTGCTGGTTCTACCACGCCACCACCTGACTCTGGGTAAGTCTCCTTTCATTCGTTCTCTCATTCAGTCAGCTGTTTTTTAAAGCACCAAGGGCCTTGAAATCCTAGCTCTAGCACTTTTTAGCTTAGAAAGCTTTTTTAAGGTAATCCAAACCTCACATTCCTTCTTTGTAAAGTGGAGATAATAATAGTGCCTTCTCTATACAGTTCTTGTGAGAATGAAGTGCGATGATGTATATAAAAAGGTTAGCATGGTGCCTGGCATATAACGTCAGCTTTTCATTCGATATCAGGATAATCAGTTACTAAGCATTTATTGTGTTCTGAACATGGTACTATGTCCTGGGGCCACCCATCATTTGCACCATTTAGTGACTGCCTTCTTTGGGCCAGATCGGCAACTTTGATTATCTCAAATTGTCCTCGTAACAACTTGTAAGGCATGCATTATTTTCACTATCTTATAACTGAAGAAACTGAGTTCAGGGAAGTAAAGTTGAAGATTACACACCTAGTAAGTAGCAGAGCTGGGATTTGGACTCCTATCTATCTGATTCCAAAACCCATTTACTATCATTCTGCCATGCAGCCTTTACTGTTAGCAAGAAGAATAAGACACATGTCCTGTTCACAATCTAGAGGGGGAACACATATATTAAAGAACTCATTGCAATACAACATATGTGATAACACCAGGTGTTATCGCATTGTTCTCATTCAGTTCTCGTAACAGCTCTGTGAGGTAGGTACTGTCATTATTCCCTTTTCACAGGTGGGGAAACTGAAGAACAGAGAGTTTATGGTGCTTGCAAATACTATAGTCCATATGCATGACCACTACACTCTAGTGCCATTCTGGAGAGCTAGAAACATATGAACAGTGTGCTTGGGGTGTTCTAAGGGGTGTCAGTGACTATGCTTGTGAGAACAAGATAAGATTTCATAAGTGAGATGGTATGTGAGCTGAAACCTGCAAGTAATGCACCAAGTTGAGGGCTTCCTTGGTGGCGCAGTGGTTAAGAATACACCTTCCAATGCAGGGGACATAGGTTTGAGACCTGGTCCGGGAAGATCCCACATGCCGCGGAGCGGCTGGGCCGGTGAGCCATGGCCGCTGAGCCTGCGCGTCCGGAGCCTGTGCTCCGCAATGGAAGAAGCTACAACAGTGAGAGGCACGCGTACGGCAAAAAAAAAAAAGAATGCATCAGGTTGACAAAGGGCGATGAAGAAGGAAGGGGAAAACCAGGCAGCGGAAACAGCACTTGCAAAGGCCCATTCTCTTCACTTTCTAAAGTCTATCCTTAAAGTACAATGGAGGTCCTTCATAGGTCTGATACAGAGGACATTCCATTTTTCTCCATTTATTTCCTCATATCTTTCTCCCCATCCCTATCTGACACTCATCATATTCCTCCTGCTGTCCTTCATATGCCACCTCTCCATTTCTTACTAGCTCTCACCTGGACCATTGCAATCACTTGGCAATAGCTTCCCCTTCTTTCACTCTGCCTTCCTTCAATCTATTTAAAAACACAGTTGCATATTGCGTTTTCAGCTCTGATCACCCATCTCCTCAGACTCTGAAATCTTTAAATCTCCCACTTTCTCCAGAGTAGTCTAAACTACACAGCCAGCAAGCCACTATCTTTAACAAAGTCTTGCCCTGTCTTTCAAATCTCTTATCACCTCATTTCTTTACGCTAACACTGGTCCTCAAACTTTGGTGTGAATCAGAATCTCCCCTGGGGTACTTATTAAAAATATACACGCCTGGGTTCCAACTCCAGATTCAACCTTAACGATTCTGTAAGTCTGGATTGTGGGAGTTTGTCGTTTGGTTTTGATGCTGGGGGACATCTATGTTGTTAAGTTTCCTCCTGGTATTTCCAACTCACTGAATTTTGGAAAACACTACACCAGTTTCAACTTTACCTAAATTTGGTAAGCTCCCCTATGCTTTCTCATTTAATTCGGGAGTTAAATTATTTTCTCCCAGAATCTCCAAATCCAACGCATCTTTCAAGACCCAGATCAAATGCCACCTCTCCCAGGAAGTCTTTCTTGCTCTCTTTCGCAGTTCTTTGATATTTAGTGGCACCTCTTGCTTATTCAGGAAGCGTCCAAGCCCCTGCCAAGCCAATGAGTTTCTCCTGGTCGGGGAGAGAGCGACACATTCATCAAAGTCCGCCCCAACCCCTAGCCCTCAGGCGGGAATTCGGCGCAAGCACGATACTCTCAGAACACTGAATCGATAGTTCTTCCTGGAAAGCCAGGGCACACACACTCTCTACAGCCCACCTCAGATGCCCTTCCCCAGTTGTGAAAAAAGGCACCAGCAAAACCACTCCGGATGTCAGTCTCCCCAAGGTCGGGGATCAGGGAATTGGAGGGCGGGCGGGGACTACTCAGGGTCTTGCTTTTAACTTTGAGCATGTAGCCCGCCACGCCAAGAAGAGACGGCAAAGACGCCTGCGCCTTCCGGCCCTCCCTCCCGACTCCAACCCCGGCGTTCGCCTAGCCCTCCGATTGGCTGCTCCTCGCACCAGCCGAGCCTCAGGGCTGCGGCCCACGTGGTCCACTGGTCGTCGCGGGATTGGTTGTCCGGATCGGGCTGCCGCGGCAGCCGGCGGGGTAGCGAGGTGGAGCAGCGTGGGAAGCCCCAAGCCCGTACCTCTGGGACTGAACGGCGGCGGGTGGGCTGCGGTCAGCCTCTGCAGGCCTGGGCAGGCCTCCTGAGAGTCTAGGGCGTAAGAGTTTTGGGGGGTTCGGAAAGCGGGCTGCGGACCCCCTGCCTGAGGCTTTGGTTTGAGCCCTGGATCCGGCCTTGTGTTTCCTCGGAAGGATGGCGTCTCAGTCTTTCCTGAAGTTGGTGGGGTTTGGATGTTATTATTATTATTATCAGCAGTAGTATTGTTATTGTTGTTATTATTATCGTTTTGAGGATACACCGTGTATAAGTATTGGTGGTCCTGCGCAGGACGCCATGCAGAATGCCATGAGTTAGAAGCTGGAGGACGGAAAGCTTAGAGATGCTTGAGGGACGTCCTTAACCTATGTGAAATGTTGGAGGTAAGTCGGCTTTATAAACCGTGCTGATGCTTGTATAATCCAGGCGGTTAGGGTTTAGTAGGGAGGGTCGTTCACTGACTGAATTAAACTGTCGCTTATTGAGCCGCCTTCTGTGTCCCAGGCATCATTCTGAGTGTAATGGATGCAAAGGCCAGTAAGAGGAAGTCCTGGTTCTTTAGGAGCTCTGCGTAATGGGGCTGGTGGGAGAGACGGGAGGTGGGGGACGTGAATGGGTGAATAATTGGCGTGTGATGCGTACTGTGGTGGGAAAAAGTGCTGTGGGAGTCAGGAGGGGATGACTGAGGGAGTTAGGGACCACTTAACAGAAAAGGTGACGTTTGAACAAGGTTTTAGAACTACAGACTTTCTCCAGATTGAAAGGGGTAGAGAAGGCGCTACCTGCCCATGGCCTGGAGAAAAATGAAATTAAACCTTGTATTTAGCTGGTAGTGGAAAAATATAAATCTGGTAATCAGACCTCAGTTTCTCTTTCCAGCATTGCTGTTATTTTGCTATGGACCTTTGTCAAATCCTAGCCTCCCTGGGTCTTGGACTCTTTAGCAGACTCTTGTATAAATTTTTTTATGACTATACTTTTCATCTTTGTTGGCAGCAGAATTGTAAATCAAATTGTATGTTAAATGAACTGGAGTTTACTTTATAAAGGATTTTAGGAGAAAATCTTTTCTAAAGATTTTGCTTTAGAACTAGATTATAAATCCCTTCACAGACATCCCTGAGATTTTATCATGCATGGTGTTTGGACTCACTAAAACAAGAAATGTTTTTGAACTGTAAACGCTTCTCCACTCTACTCTGCATTTCAAAAATTTTAAAAAAGCACCTCCAAAACAAAACTTGTTCAAGTTTGCATTTTTGTACAGCAGAGTTGCTTGAGGTGAATAGTAGAAGATCAAATATTGAAAGCCCACGGTTGCAACTTATCTAAAAAGAAGTCTTTTCTTCTCATGGGCAAACCTAAGTTTTCTTGGATGTGAAAATAGGGTGTTGGGCTGCTCTTAGATAATACAAGGAGGTGAAAAGCAATGATGCAATGATGAGTGAAGTACAGTCTGACCTGGTATTGCCATTGCTTCAGTGTTGGCATTGACCAGGGTATGACCCCTTAATCTTCTCTCTGAGCTGATTCTGGTTGTGGTTTTTCCACATTGGTAATGTTTTAGCCTATTAGGATACTGGTTTTATTATGTGTAAGAGTGTTTAATATTCTTTTGAATTACTGATACTTTTCTGCTTTTCTTTGTAGGTTGAGGTGAAAAATATGGCTTTGATGTCTTCATGGAAAACTGCATTATTTCAATCCTGAATCTGGTTCGGTTCCCTTATTGACTTATTACTATATTAAAAATGTTTATTTAGCAGTGATTGTAAAATGAAAGTAATTAACATGTACATGTTTTTTGGGGGGGAGACTAAGGGGAAACAGGTGTTCAGCCTAGAAAAACATTTCTCATTGGATTTCCTGTGAAGTCAGTGTGTCTTGGGTTTAACTTTGAAACAAATTAAAAAATTTTTAAATTAAAAAAAAAGTTTACTTAACTATGCTATTTGTTCTGGTAAAACCTTGTGGTTTAATAAGAATTTTTGCAAATATCCATTATATTCTTCTCTTGGTACATAAAAGTGTTAATATTTTAAAATCTATAGGACATTCTATTTCAAAATTTAGTTCTATTATCTTAGTGCTGTCAGAAAATGTGCTTTGAATTGCTACAATGAGTTGTATTGGACAACACCTGTCTCAGCAGAGGCACTTAAAAATCATTTTCATCCTTCCTCTTGTAGTAATGATTTTTTTTTTTTAACCCGTATGTTTTTAACCTGTATGTTTAACCCTGCCAATCCAGTGGCAACTTAAGTGTTTGTGCAGTATTTCACTTGAGAAATAAGGTATTTCACTCAAGATTGAAGTCTTGCTGTTGGAGAATAGGATTTCTCTCCAATATTGGATTAGCAAAAAAAGCAAAATGTTAATACAGAATGCCTCAAAAAATCAAAGGTAGGGGCTTCCCTGGTGGCGCAGTGGTTGAGAGTCTGCCTGCCGATGTAGGGGACACGGGTTCGTGCCCCGGTCCGGGAAGATCCCACATGCCACAGAGCGGCTGGGCCCGTGAGCCATGGCCGCTGAGCCTGTGCTCTGCAACGGGAGAGGCCACAACAGTGAGAGGCCCGCGTACCGCAAAAAAAAAAAAAAAAGTCAAAGGTGGCCTGAATGAAAAATTTAAATACCTCGACTAATCTTTCAGTTTCCACATAATCATGACATGGAACAGCTCTTTGCCAAAAAACATTTATTCTTAAAATTTACTTAAGCGTTTCGTAGAAACTTTAGTAATAGCCAGAATAATTTATGTCAGCTTAGCAAACTCTTAACAGCAAGCAGAAAGAGCTTATGAAAAGATCCTGTCTTTACACAGTCATAGTTAGGGCAGTATTTTACTTCATCTCTTCACTAATAGCTTTGCTTTCACACTGAAGTCTTCAGACTATTCTGTATATACATTCAACCCCTATTTTCCTGTAACCAGTTTCCCAAGGAAGATATGTGTGGTTCACAAAGGGATCTTTAAAAGGTGATAAACTATAGCAAATGTTACTTAACAAATGAGTCTCAGCATATGGAAGGAGAAAGTGTTTCTAAGTATTTCTATAAAAAGCATGTCCGTGGTAGGGGTAGTGGGGTGGTGGTGGGATGAACTGGGAGACTGGGATTGACATGTATACACTGATGTGTATAAAAGCGATAATTAATAAGAACCTGCTGTATTAAAAAAATAAATAAAATAAAATAAAGCAGGTCCATATTTCATACTGTTTGCAAACCGATAAAACCTATTCCTCATAGGCAGATAAATGCTTTCCTTTCTCAAAAGGCCTGCTTCCCCTTCACTACCCACTCTACGAGGTCTAACTTGGGTTTTTCCTGAGAGCTTCTATACCTCTTGTCCTTTAAGGAAGGGGACAGGAAAAGCTTCTGTGCCGAGTACCCTCTTTGATCACCTTCTCTATGCTGACCCTCACATCCCCTGCCAGTCCTGATTCTCTCACTCTGACCAGCTCGGTCAACTCTAAGTAGAGGTGTCTAGGGAGCAAGCTAAAAGGTTAAGATCAACGAGTACATCCTTTTAAAGAAATCCATGTGGCTGTTTAAAGTTCATACAATTATTAATTGAGGATGATTAAACAATGCTATTTACTGTGCGGAAAACCAGCCCTCTGGCCTTATAGCGCAGTCATTTCGTTGTGAGACAAGGTGCTAATCCCTTTCAGTTCTCAGGGGAGTACAGTTTAATCAGATGCTGTACTTGTGTTGGATAACCTGTGATGGGACAAGCTCGGTGACTCTTCACGTAATTAAACACACAGCGATAACAAAACACATAGCCAGAGGTGGCGAGAACGGTGTCATTCACCCGGTTTTTACGACACAGTGGGCACACAGTCTTCATTTGGGGCAACAGGGGAGAATCAGAATTGTAGTCTAGATGGACCGGTGGTGGTGGAGTAGGCAGGGCAGTCAATGACTTGATGGTTTCTTGGTTTCCGGATGAATACCACCACTCAAGGAACTGCAGGAAGAATACACCCACCGAAAGGCCAGTAGAGAGGCATGAGGCGGCACCTCCCACGGCTTGCTTCAGAGCTGACTTTATCTTCTCGCCAACGCTGTTTGGAGAACAGAACAGGGAGGCAAAAGGAGAAACTGTTTATTTAGGTACAATCACAGAAAAACTAATACGCGTGTAATTCTTACACTTTTCATTAGAATCGTTGATTCAGCTTGGGGATTGAATAGTTGCTGGACTGGCGTTTTCTCTTGTAAGTGTCTATTCGAAACAATTCCTCTTTCTGACCTACCGTATTTTAGGAGTTCTAGGAGCTAAGCTTTGTTTTTAATGACTAGGGCTTTGTTGCTTTGTGTTTTGAGAAAGAAATTAATGAGCCATTGATTATATAGACCTTTTATGGGGGTGGAAGATAGTATATCCAGAAAAAGAAATAACTCACTTAAAAAACAACTCAGCAGTACTGAGGAATATATTTGAACTTGTCAGAGAACACAGACACTAGGAGCGGGATAGCACCATGGTTAAGAGCAGTCTTTAGAATTGTATTGATCTGGCTTGAATCTCAGCTCTGCCGCCTATTAGCTGTGTGGCCTTGGCAAGGTACTCAAATGTTAGAACTTAGTTTCCTCAACTGTTAAATGGTGCTAATGCATTTATTTCATTGAGCTGTGATGAGGATTGAGATAATATATGTAAACACCTAGCACAGGGCCTGGTACATAGCAAGTGTGTGCAAAAATGTAGCCAGTATGATGAGGAATTTTACCAGGATGGAAATCCTTGTTTTATGGACACAAGAATTTTTCGATGATTTTATGAAATACCCCAAAGTGGACTGAAGGGGGTAAATTTCATAAAATTGGGATAAGATTTTAGGATTTATTAATCAAATATGTTGGGGAAATGTTAAGCCTTACCTCCCAGCTGGTTGCTGCATCATGCTGGCTTCGGCTGGTTTGTGCTCCAGAGCTTGTATATCCTGAACTGTAAGTCGACCTAGCCGAACCCCAGCCAGACTCAGCAGTGGTGAGTGATGCTGAGCCTTTCCTAGGATGTAGCGAAGCTGCTGTACAAGAAACCAGCCTTCCCAGGCCATGTTAACAAATGGGTAGGCTGCCAAAAAGGCTCTGTAAAATCGTTTCCAGCGGGAAGTAGGGGGATGGATGGAATATTCATCCTCTTCTCTCAGGCTAGAAATCAGCTTCTCCAGCTTCACTTTCAGATAGGGAAGAAGAACCAGGAAGATAACTGACTTCCAAAGCTGCTTCTTTGGGAGACCAGCACTGGCCAATCTCTGAAGCTTGTGTGTGTCTCCCATTACGATCCTCTTTAAGCCATAAAAGTTTTCAGAAAACGAGGCGCTGGTTTTAGACAGATAATGTTGCTGGAGCAGAAGATCTAGCAGGGTGAAGATTTCATCAAACCACTTCCACAAGAAGCCGTAGCGGGCAGGATTTGATTCTGCAAGAACCTAAAGCAAAATAAATAAATGAAATTCATTCCATTACACAGCTACTATGCCTTGTATTTATATTTCCTTTTTTTCCATCTGAATTTCCACACTTTTCTTTCTGGGTCTACCTTAACCTGCCTTTAGTGCTAGGTATTCAGTACACATAACAAGAGACTCCATAACCATTAAATCATGTGATGTGCATTATATGCTAATTGGTTATTTCAAAACTTAGGCCAAGAAATAAATTCAGATTATTGGCTTGGTTTTTACCCGGACGTTCCTAAAACTTTTCAGAGAATTAAATCCTTACCTTGACCACATGATGAAGAGCAGGTCTCACTGCTGTCATTAAACTGTCCTGTGCTACCACCTCAAAGATGGATGGCTGGTCATCCACCGAAGCAGTTGTGATGTGAGCCCCGTGCTCAGCCATAGTTTCGTGTGTGCACTGGGTTTTACTTTGCCCACAAACTCTCTAGTAAGCATGAACTTTCTGGGGGTGCCAGATGGGTGATATTTTACAGGAACTGGGCAAAAAAGACCTCTTCCGGAGGCAGAGGGGAGGGGTCTCAAGGGAAGGTGAAGAATGAAGTCAACGCGGACACCCACGTTAGGGAAGTAGTGTGTGGGAGAGGTGAGTTGATTAATGCTGCACCTCACAGGGAAAAGCGTGACTATGGGGGGACAGGTACGGCGAAGGAGCGCTGGCCTCTCGAGCGGCAGTCCTGGAGGCGGCCAATCACGGACTCCCAATCCGGAGGGCTCAAAAGCCAGGCGGCTCTGAGGGATCGAAGGTGCCAGTGCAGGCCGGCCCCAACGGCCTGGCTCAGCTGTGGGCTGTGCAATCCCGCCGCCCGCGCCAGTCCTTGCGAGCTGACCCCAGGCGAGGGGCGAGGAACCCGCGACGCCGCGTTTAAAAGGAGGTCTCGGCTTTCTGTCAGAAGCCGCAACCGGAAATAGAAGCCGCTTGGAGCCCGATGGCCGTGGAGAGGCGCTCTAGCCCCGAACGCGGCCCCGCGACCGGAACTAGAGAACTCTATGATCTCACAGGGACTTCCGCTTCCGCCCCCAGCGGGCTCGGTTGGAGAGGAGTTTTCCGCTGGTAGGTTTTACTTTTCTTAGCTGGTTTTGCATCGCTGTGTTGTTGGAAAGCCACGGCTCTGATATCTCTCTACAGAGTCATTTTGGCAAGGTGTTGGGTCGCCGCACTGACGTCTGGCGCCCGGAGCCAGAGCTCGGCCTGTTGCTGAGGCCTTTGTTCCCTGGGGCGATAGAGAGAGGCGAGGGACCCAAGGGAATGTGGAGATGGAAGGCTCACTTTGCTTGCGGCGGGGGTGGTGGCTCACTATTTTTGCCGCCTTCGGGAAGGATTTGAAGCGACAAAGCCGAGATAGAAGGCTTAGCCTTATGGCTGCCAATTATTAACAAAAAAAAAATTTCCTGCTGTTGTTCAGAATTTGGGACGATTTTTTTCATTCAAGCTGGTACCTTAATTGTCTTCTAGGTTAGGTTACGTTCAAGCAGAACTCTAGGCACTTGCAACACTAAATGAAAATGGTTCCTACCCTCGAACACGGTAGGATGCGTCACATTAGCGATATGAATACAGTGCTAAAACGGAGTGATGCTGTTGAATTCTAACTCGCATGAAATGGGGAGGCTTGGCAGACAAGGTACTTTTCATTGTATACCAAAGTAAATGTAATTAACCTGACCTTTTGCAAACTACTTTTACATGTTATGCAATTGCCTTGAGTAGCTGCAGGTTTACTGAATTTGGATAATAGTTAAAGTTCATCTCCTCTCTCTCCAACCTCTCCCCTCAACCCCTGGGCTAAATAGCTAGAAGTAGAAGTTTGCTTACTTTATACCATAGAGGACGTTATGGTATAAAGACAGTTAATTGTTTCACATAATGAGAACGCTGGAACAAGGTTTGGGTTTAGTTGTTTCAATAGGAGAAATAAAATCTTGCAAATTAACCTTAATTGTGGTTCCAAAAAGTGTTTCAGGGAATTCCCTGGCGGTCCAGTGGTTAGGACACTGTGCTTCCACTGCAGGATGCATGGCTTGGATCCCTGGCCAGGGGAACTAAGATCCTGCATGCAGCGTGGCCAAAAAAAAAAAAAAAAAGTGTTTTATAGTCTGATTGGATACCTGCTGGAGAAAGTCACATTGATGGAAGATTTTACCTTACAGAGTTTTAAGGAGTAGAGATAATGTATCTACATAAAACACCTAGCTGTAGCTTCTTGGTCAGTGGTATCTCTTACAGAGAAGCTTTTCTTAAGTGAACAGCAAAAAGACAAAGTTGAGAAATAGCATCACCTAAGACGAGTGGGAAGTTAGTTAAACATTGGAATCAGGGTTCTTTGGTTACAAGCAACAGAAAACAGGCTAATTTAAACTAAAAAATTTATTAGAAGAATATGGAGTAGCTAACAAAATAAGGAAAACCAACTCTGAGGGAACAGGAATTACACAGGTCCTACTGGATGTTTCTAGCAAGAATTAGCAAAGGGTCATACAGGCATCGCTGTTGCAATGAACGAGCTTCAACAAATTTCTGTCACTGTACTTATGATTCAGATCCCTATTGACTGACCTTGGTTCAGATTTCATCTCCACTCGCTGTTTCACTCTTAGCCAGAAGAGTGCAAGACACCTTAATAGTCCTTTGAGAATATTCCAAAAGTAAACTGATGTTGTTATGTGAGAAAAAAGGCAGTCAGAAATAACAATGTCAATTATTACAGCCAATAAATAATAAACACCTCATCACAAATCCCACTCCCAGGTTTATGGTGTAATAAGCAAGACAGAAATTGATTGCACTTATGTTAAAAGGTGTGAAGAGCCATCAGATAGGTTAATATGGTGAGTTTAGAGGAAGAGACAATAAGAGCTGGGAGAAATGAGGCCGTTCAAACTAGCTTAAACAGAAGCTATATTGGCCTTTGTAACCAAGGGGAAGATCGTTTTTAACCTCACGTTTTATCTCAGCTTCTTTCTGCCAGTTGCTTTCTAATACAGCGATGTAACCTGGTATCTCCTGCATCTTATATCAGGACCAGATGTCCACTGAGAAGGTTTTGTGGATTAGGTGGACCTCAAAAGATGAGTACATTTGGAGAAAGTCAAATTGTTTGCTTTAAATATAGAGAGGAAAATAGACCAATAATACATAGTCTATACTGTTGACCATAATATAGAGGCTCTTAAATGCTAGTTTTAGTACTTTGCTTGTGGACATTCATTCATTTATTCCTGAATAATTTACTTATTCATTTATTACTGAATACATCCTGTGCGCCAAGCATTATGCTAGGTGCTGGGTAGACAGTAGTAATAAAAACAGACTTGGTATCTGCCCTCATGGAATTTACAGTCTAGTTGGGGAGAGAGATACTAAACAAGTAAAGAGACTAATATATAATTTACAAATGGAATAAGAGGGCTATGATGGGGGTGGCAGTGGGGCCTGGGAGAGAAGAACCTTTTAGACTGGGTAATCAGGGAGTGCCTTTATGAGATTACAATTAAAGTGAGACCTAAATTATAAGCCAGCCAGGCCTGTGTGGAGTTGGGGAAAACGAGTATTAGGTAGGAGGAGCGGTAGTTGTGAAGGCCCTAGGATGGGAAAGAGCTTGGCCTATTTGAGAGCTGCAAAAGCTAACAAGAGGTGAAATGAAGAGGAAATGAAGAGTGACTGAAAAGGATAAAATGATATTAAGAGAGGTAGACAGGAGCCTAACCACTCATAGGCCATGGGAAGGAAACTGGATTTTAGTCAAAGTATAATGGGAGGTCATTGAAGGATTTATACACCGGAGTCATGACCAGGTTTATATTTTTAAGATGACCCCTTAGTGGTTATGTGGTTACATTTACTTTGTGAAAATTCATCAAGCTTTATATTTTTGGTGTGTACTTTTTGGAATGTTAGTTTATACTTCAAAAAAAAAGTGAAACAAAAATCTGGCTGCTGTATGAATAATGGTTGGGAAGAGAGTTGAGGTTTCTAGTAGTTGAGGCAAGAGGCGATGGTGGCTTGGAATAATGAGGTGAATAGAAGGGATTGGATGAATTTGAAATATGTTTTGAAGGTAGGATTGACAACTTGGAGATGGAATGAATGTGGCAGTTAAGGGAGAGAGAAATCAAGAATGACCCCCAGATTTCTGGCTAGTAATTTCTGGCAGTGTAATTTGTTCAAATAATTGCAATCATAGCAAATATTTACACAGTCCATACTATGTGCAGGCATAGTTCTAAGTGCTTTACGTACACTAATTCACTTCATCCTTGTAATAATATTATGATTGGATATTAGTATTTCTCCCATTTTGTAGATGAGAAAACTAAAGAGCAAAGAAATGGGGAAAACTGGGAGAAGGATAGGTTCTGTACCAATTAGGAAATGAGGAGCTGTTGAAAGTTTCTGAACCGGGGAGAGGTATGAATCAAAGATTTTTCTGGTGGCATCTCTACAAAATCCACCTCTGTCTTCTGTGAGTTGTACCTGGAACCACAGTTTTTAAACACCTCCCCCAATACTCTTATGATTTGCTTAATTTGGGTGGGCCATACGTGCAGACTTACGATCAGTGCGGTTAGCAATTTGGTGGTGAAATTTGGGGACTAGGTCAAGGCTAGAGATAGATATTTTGGAGTCATATGGGTAGGAAAAATGATTGAACCCATGGTATTGCTAAAGGGTTAGTGTAAAGAAAATGTATGAATATAGAACTTAAAAATAAAATGCTTGCTACTTTCTCCCTCAGACACCATCCTATATCTCTTCTCTTTCAGCTATACTTTCTTATGGAGTTATCTGTTTTCATTTCCTTACCTCCCATTTATCTTCACAGTTCTTCAGCATGGCTTTTGCCTTCATTATCTCTGCTGATGGTCTCAGCAATGACATCGAAGACCTTTGTGCTGCTAAATCCTTGGACACTTTTCGGCCCTTCCTCCTTTTCTCTCTAGCAACTGTTGTTGTTGACCACTCACTCATACATTTATCCATTCAACAAACTTTGGGGAGGGGGCGGCTAGGCCTCAGAGATATAGTATATAGGTCCTATACTTTCATAGAACTCTAAAAACGTCCTAAATGATTATGACCACCAGCTTTTCCTTCTGCCTCTCTACTTCTCAGTCCCCTTTGCACTTTGGTTTCCCAACTTCTGCCTCAGGCTCTCATTCTTCACATTCCTCTTCTTCTTTTTTTGGTTAAAGACTTTATTATTACTTAGAGCAGTTTTAGGTGGGAAGTTTTCGTTTTGAGGGGAAGGTACAGAGATATCTAGGTCTTGGTTTCTGAAAGGAACTTACTTTTGTGTAAGCACGCCTGTTACATGCTGGGCGCCTTACCTACTTTAAGCTTCACAAGCTGGAGAGAGTTATATCACTGGATTTATTTCACAAGTAAGACTAAGGTTGAGGAGACGTTAAGTAACTTTCCTAATCACATTCAGGACAGGGATTCGATCTCAGATGGATTCAAACTCAGATCTGAGGCCATGTCAACCTCTTTTCCTTGCACCACTCTCCTCCAGTCCCACTGCCCTTGTATGGTCTTGGGCTGGATCACCATTGTCCACATTCCTGAACTGGCCAGGGAAATTAGCTGGGTTTTTTTGTTTGTGTTGTTTTTAAGAAAACAGGATGTTTCACTAGCCCTATGTGTAAGTTTTTAGAGAACTCCTGTGCGAGGAAACAAATCCAGGGAATGTCAGCTTGTTCAATAGATCCGTTCCGATCGTCAGTGAACTTCCTCGAGGCCCGGACCTCAGGTCACTCCCCGACTGCGCAAAATTTTTCCGTCTCCAAGGCGACCAAGATGCCCGCCTTTCTGGTTCTCCTGCGCGCGCGCGCGCGCGCGCGCGCGCGCGCCTGAATGACGTCACACGGCGAGGCCGTCTGACATCACACGGCGAGGCCGTCTGACGTCAGAGTTTCCTGTCCACCATGTTTGTCCCTGGCAAAGTGGGTTTTGCGCAGTGGCTTAGACCTGGAGAAGGAGTCGTGGCGGGCAGGAAACCATTACAGCACTGCTCTCTGGCTGCTGCTGCCACCCCTGCCCTTGCCTCCGGTGAGTTCAGGGCGGCTAACTTTGGGGTGTGTCCCTCTTTTGGGGAAGGGAGCCACGCTTGGTTGGAGACGGGCGGAGGAGAGCAATCTTAGGAGCGTGACCGTTGAAGATGGAGTGAGCCGTCGGGTGTGACCGTTATGAGGAAGAGGGTTGGAGAAAGGGACTCCACCGCTGGAGCGGGGTGAGGGAATCCGCGGGGTGGCAACTGGGAGTTGGGGGGCACTGGGGAAAAGATGTTCGAAGTGGGGGGTTAGGAGGGCCAGAGGCCAGGGGTGTGGCCGGTAGAGACTGGAGGCCGAGGGGAGAACCTTCTTCCCGGTTTGGCGTCGTTCACTGAGAGGCTGGGACGTGTCCAGGTACCAGAAGGGGAAAGGGGTTCCCCCAGAGTTTTGCTCATAGGTGGGCAGACCTCACCCGTCTTCTGTAATTTGAGGTTGAGACACCTCTCCCTCACCTCGTAATGGAGGAACATATCCCTAGAATCTTGACCACCTGGGGAAAAAAGAGGAATTCCTGACATTGGAGAACGGGAAGAGAAACCTCCAGAATTGACCCGTTGTGAGAGAGGGGGAAGCCGGTGGGAGTAAATCTTAGCCCGGAGTTTTTTCTTTCTGGTCTTAGAAGGAGTGGTCTGGTTTGAGGAAAGACTGTAGATTAAGACAGAGGTAAAGAAACTGGAACTTCCTGTTATTCCATATTCTTTGAATCCAAAGAATTGATTCATGCTCTTTGTTTTCAGAGCACTGAAAACAGTGCCCATTTGCGGGGCAGACTTTTTTTCAACTCACCTGGCTGCTTCATTATGAAGCAGTGTGAATAAAGTGTGAATGCTTCATTAAACTTTGACTTTTAAGAAGTGTTTTTTAAATGCCAAACACTGTTATAATCATGTGGTTTAAAAGAGAAAGTAAAGAAAACTCAGTAAGTTTAGAAAAGGAAGAATGACAAAGGAAGTGGTCTCAGTGAGGAACAATTTAAATTATTAATCACCTCCCTGGTATAATTCTGTTGCTTAGCCTCAGGGTACACTTACAGAGTCATAATAGAAAACAGCAGATGAAGGAGATGCAGCTGTACAAGAAAACGTGTAACACATTCCAATGATGACTAAGCGTGGTGGTAAGATGAGAACTGTTTGCAGGTATCTTAGTAGTTTTAAACTCCCAAAGAAGCAGAAAGTATAGTGTGTTCTGCAAATAACCTCACTGAAAATTGGGTGGTAAAGGTAATACAAAGCTAACATTCTGTGACTTAAGAGACTCAAGAAAGTCCAGTTCTTCCATCTTTTCTTTTTCTTCTTTGACACACCCGTATTTTAAAATATTACGAACCAAGCTGAACAGGGAACGAATCAGGTAGGACGCATTTTCGTTTCTTCCTTCTTTTCTCTCCTTCCAGGCCTAAGTTTTCCAGAGTTTATTTCAGTTAAGAATTGGATGTAAAACTTTTGAGCTTTTTTCTTACCGGATAATATTAACATATTATTTTGTGGTCATTTTTAAATGGAAATTGCAGGTGTGTCTGTTGTAATGAGTTGTCTGCTGTCATTTCTTAGGCAATAAATGATACCTGAAGATGCCATTGTCTTTGCATTATTGAAATATCTGATTAGCACCTCTCACCCTTGTAATGAAAGATTGCTGAGATGACCTTTCTGCTTTATAATTTGGTCAACTCTTCACTTTTTCCCTACTAGCACCAACTGTGTAAAGTCCTACTTTATGCGAAGAGGGGATTTAGTGGCCTCGCCAACTCTAATTTAGCTGCCATTTCCCAGAGAGCCATTTGAAATTAAGACCCTATTAATTTTTTTCTGGCCTTATTCTCTTTACGGGCACCGGAAGGAGGGAGGAATAGTTGAGAAGGGACTTTTACAAGCTATATTTAGTAGAAACTAGGTTATGTTAAATCTAGATGTATAATCCTGTACAGGGAGACCTTTTCTGAAATGCAGTGACATACTCTGGGCTAGGAAAGTTAGAGTGATTGTGCTTTTGACTGTGGCAGCGTTATTATTATTATTTTTTAACAATGTCCTGAGGTCATACCTCAGGTCCTCAGAACAGCCGGTGACTCCTCTAGTTTGATCTGCTAAAAAGGTAGTGTGAATTCCAGCTCCATGATGGCTTGGCTTTGCCCTGGGACTCTCCTGAGGAATAAATTCTCCCCCAGCTCCCAGAAGGAACTTGATTTTTGAGGCTCTTCAGCAAATACTTGACTTATTCTTTGAACTCTATCTTGGCTGCTTTTTCTTTGGCTTCTAAAGCCAAAAAACAGCTTTTTTTTTTTTTTTTTTTTTTTTTTTTGGTGTACACGGACCTCTCACTGTTGTGGCCTCTCCCGTTGCGGAGCACAGGCTCCGGATGCGCAGGCTCAGTGGCCATGGCTCATGGGCCCAGCCGCTCCGCGGCATGTGGGATCCTCCCGGACCGGGGCACGCACCCATGTCCCCTGCATTGGCAGGCGGACTCTCAGCCACTGCGCCACCAGGGAAGCCCCAGACAACAGTTTTCACCATCTTATGTTTTAGAGAATCTGACCATATTCATCTCTGGTGTGTGATTAAGAGTGTCTCATTAAAACAACAACAACAACAACAAAAACAACAAAAAAACAGTGTCTCATTTAAAAATATATACAGGGACTTCCCTGATGGTGCAGTGGTTAAGAATCCGCCTGCCAATGCAGGGGACATGGGGTTTGATCCCTGGTCTGGGAAGATTCCACATGCCACGGAGCAACTAAGCCCGTGCGCCACAACTACTGGCCCCACGCGTTGCAGCTGTTGAAGCCCACGTGCTCTGGGGCCATGTGCTGCAACTGCTGAGCCTGCATCCTGCAACTAATGAAGCCCGCGCACAGCAACGCAGAGTAGCCCCCGCTCGCCACAACTGGAGAAAGCCCACGTGCAGCAACGAAGACTCAACGCAGCCAAAAAATGCATACATATGCAATTTTTTGAGGTGAAATTCACATAACATAAAATTAACCATTTTAGAGTGAGCAGTTTGGTGGCATTTGGTACATTCACAGTGTTGTGCAACCCCGACTCTTCTCATTTCTTTTTGTCTAGGCTGGTTTATTTTTATTTTGGGGGAGTTTCTTTTGGCTTAAGTCAGGAACTGACATGATAAAATGTTGCTCTGCCAATATGTGTAAGGGATATTTCATTACTGTTGTGTAGGACAGTGCGAGATAAGAGAGTGGTGTGTTTCTCCTTTCTCTTCAAAAGCAGGGGTTCTTAATTTAGGGTCTAAGATCATGTACTTGATTCTCTCCTCTTCCCTGAAATTTTGTGGGCTGGTACATTATTCTCTAGTAAGAACTTAGTGCTCACAATGTAAAAGGACAGAAATCTAGTCCTCGATGATGAAATTTGTTAGGGGAAGTAATGAAATGTGTGGGTCACTAATAAAGGTACGATTTAAGACTAGGTTAATTTAATGTTTAACAGATCATGCTGAAATTTTCTGTTAAAAATTTAATATATGTGAATGTGTATGAGAGCTTTAGAAAACAGAACGATTTTGGTGCCCTTTTTCAAAGAAACAGTGAGAAATTCCAAGCAGCTTTTGTCTTTAAATGTTAAGCAAGTTTTAACTTTTGATGATCCCAAAGGATTAGAGTGGTGTAACAACATCCTGGATAGACTATAATGGCCTTGAGCTGTGGCCCTCCTGTCAGGCTCTAGTACTGTAATCATTTCTGTATACTGGTTTTCCTCTTTGTATATATAAGTTCTTAGATGATAACTTCACATTTATTCCAGGTCATTTTTTTATTAATTAATTAATTAATGGCTGTGTTGGGTCTTCGTTGTTGTGCGTGGGCTTTCTCTAGTTGCGGTGTGTGTGGGCTTCTCATTGCAGTGGCTTCTCTTGTTGCGGAGCACGGGCTCTAGGCTTGTGGGCTTCAGTAGTTGTGGCATGTGGGCTCAGTAGTTGTGGCTCACAGGCTCAGTAGTTGTGGCACACGGGCTTAATTGCTCCGTGGCATGTGGAATCTTCCTGGACCAGGGCTCAAACCCACATCCCCTGCATTGGCAGGCGGATCCTTAACCACTGCACCACCAGGGAAGTCCCTCTTCCAGGTCTTTTATGTGAAGGACTCCTTTCTTCAGTTCGCCTACTTCACATTTAGTTTACACTGTGAATGGATTAAGTGATGAAATGGATTAAAAGATTATAATTCTTTGAATTTTAGCTAGAAAAGACATTGTGAAAATACTGCATAAGACAAGCCTCTGTTACAGGCTCACTTTAAGTTATAACAAATAGTGTCAAATCAGAAATTTCTGTGTTCTATAATGATTTGTGTGAGTTCTAGCTCACTTCTTTTAACAAGGTAAATTCAGTGAAATTCTTGTACAACCTAAAAGCACTATTGTATAAGGATCAGTACTATAAACATTAAGTAGCTCCTTGGAAAGATAACAGATGAGTCTAATTTCCCTTAAATAGTCCAAGTAGTACATTTTAGAGAACAAACTAGAGCCAACCTTTTTTCATTATTTTATGATTTTCTGGCTTTTTTCCTTAATTGCATTGATTTGTTGAGGGCTTAGGTCTTTTTTCTCAGATCCATAATTACCATTGTTTGTGGAGGTATTATTGCTCAAGTTTGCCAAATATATTATCATTCATGTTGTTTTGACCAGAAAATAATGAGTAGGTGCCAGGGCATCTGTCCAAAATTTGGTGATAAGTATTATTAATGATGGTGGTCAGTAAGAAGATAATCATTTTTTAACAATTTATTTATTTGGTTGTGTCGGGTCTTAGTTGTGGCAGGCAGGCTCCTTAGTTGAGGCTTGCTGGCTCCTTAGTTGTGTCATGCGAACTCTTAGTTGCGGCACGCATGTGGGATCTAGTCGTACCAGGGATCGAACCTGGGCCACCTGCTTTGGGAGCGCAGAGTCTTAACCACTGTGCCACCAGGGAAATCCCAGAAGATACTCATTTTTGAGTGCAGCAGGAATATTATTAAAAGAAAGTTTTAATGTATTTAAAGAAGTCAAGTACATTGGACAAAATCTTAGAGTTTCTCAAATCAGAAAACATTGTCTCATTATTTGGGGAGAAGTGTGATCAGTCCATGCTGTTTTCATTTTACCAATGGAGACTTATGTCAACTGGATTAATTCTGGAAATAGGAACAGAAAAGTTAAATTGAAGCTGGGATCCATGTTCTTTTAAGTTTTAACACCAGTTCTGATCCTCTTTAGCACTCAGTGTGACTGAACAAATATCTCAGTTTTTTGCATTGTTTTTAACTGTAAACTGATATTTTTTGTTTTGGGAAATACTCGGGGGAATTGTAGGTTGTTGGAAATATGAAAACCATAATTTAAAAAAAAATCCATGCATAACACCTCTCTAGATGTTTGCCTCTAGGTGTTTGTCATGAAAGAGTATTGTCCTACTAATCTAGGCTTTTCTTTTTTTTCTGAAAGAAATTCCTTTTATTGACAGTTGCATGTAATGGTGAAGAGGTTGATAAAATTTTTTTCTCTTTTCAGTTTTACTCTGTTTCAGAATATATGTCTTAGAGTGACTCCGTCTTGAGGCAGGGAAGTAAATCAGATTTGCTTTAACGGAAAGTAATGGGGAGATCTTTTGAAACAAACTTTTCTTTATTTTAAATATTGGAGTGACTAACTGAAGATGTATTTGTAAAAAGATGTAGCTTTAGGTCTTGGAGGCTCTGAGGAGATAATTGTGGATAAAATTATAAAACTATGATAGGTTCAGATTATCACTCTATTCCATTAGGCCTTTGGATTTTGTTCCAATTAGCTTTTGAGGCAAGGATTACATTCTTAATTATCCTTGCATCCCTTTGGATCACCAGTGATGGTGGTAAGGATGAAGATACTTTCTGAATGCAGAAATTCTTGTATATATGATCTTAAAATTAGTTGAATGCCTTGCTGGACATAAATAACTTGGTTAAAGGAATTCTCTTCTCTTGCTGTAGGTGCACATTAAAGATCCACAACCATGACTGACTCCAAGTACTTCACAACCAATAAAAAAGGTAAGTATGAGAACCTGATCACAGCCTTTTTTGAAGATTCTTCAAAAGTTGTGGTGTAAGATTGTTCCAGGTAGAATGCTCCTGACCTCTTCAGACATGTATGTCTTGGACCATCTCATTGGGGATATCCTACAGAAAAGTGTATTGAGTAAATTATTAAAGTATGGGTTTTTAAAGATACGGCTGTGGTGCACATCATTTTGACTTGAAGGTTTTAGTGAAAGGAAGAGATCCAAGATTGATCCATTGAAGATTGATAGATCTGAGGAGGGTAAAAGGAAGAAGCACATTTATTTTCTCTTTTTGAAAAAAATTGAGTGTAATTGGTTTACAATGTTGTGTTCATTTCTGGTGCACAGCAAAGTGATTCAGGTGTGTGTGTGTGTGTGTGTGTGTGTGTGTGTGTGTGTGTGTGTTACATATATATATTCTTTTTCAGATTCTTTCCCATTATAGGTTATTACAAGATATTGAATATAGTTCCCTGTGCTATACAGTAGGACCTTGTCGTTTGTTTAATATATACTAGTTTGTATCTGCTAATCCCAAGGTCCTGATTTATCCCTTCCTCCCCTCCTGTTTGGTAACCATAAGTTTATTTTCTCTGTCTGTGAGTGTTTCTGTTTTGTAAATAAGTCCATTTGTATCATTTTTTAGATTCCACGTATAAGTGATACCATATATTTGTCTTTCTTTGTTTGACTTACTTCACTTAGTATGGTAATCTCTGGGTCCATCCATGTTCCTGAAAATGGCAGTATTTCATTCTTTTTTATGGCTGAATAATACTCCATAGTATATATAAACCATATCTTCTTTATCCATTCATCTGTGGATGGACACTTAGGTTGCTTCCATGTCCTGACTATTGTAAATAGTGCTGCCGTGAACGTTGGGGTGCATGTATCTTTTCGAATTAGAATTTTCTCTGGATATATACCCAAGAGTGGGTTTGTTGGATCATATGGTAACTCTAGTTTTTTAAGGAACCTCCATACTGTTTTCCATAGTGGTTGCACCAAATTCTTTTATTTTTTACTTGGAAATAAACATTTTATTACAAGGAGTACTACTAAAGCAATACAGCAATAAAAAGTAAAAATGAAAGTTCCCTCCCTCCCTATTCCTGTTCCTGATGGAAACTCGGTATGTATCCTCAGTCTTTTCTATGCATGTATTAATACATATGATTTTTAAAATTTTTAACAAAAAATGATTATGCATGGAAATTTGATATTTTCTTATCCTTCCACACATGATGATTTCATACCATCATTTCTGAATTATGGCTGTGAAAAGGCATAATCTCAGTGTAATCATGAGGGAACACCCATGACAGCTGAGGGTGTTCTATAAAATGACTGGCCTGTACTTTTTTAAAACGTCATTATCATGAAAGACAAAGGCTGCCCAGCTGTTTCAAATTAAAGGAGACTAAAGAGACATGACAGTAAATGTAATGCATAATCCTGCATTGGATCATGGCCCAAGGAGGATGGGGGTAAAATTACTATAAAAGACTTTATCAAGATCTTTGAATAAGGTTTATAGATTAGATAATGACAATATATCACTGTTAGACTTCCTGATTTTCATCATTGTATTATAGCTATGTAACATAATTCCTTGTTCTTAGAAGTTATACACTGACATATTTAGAGCTAAAGAGACATGATGTCTACAGTTTACTTATTCAGTGAATCAGAAAAAAATGTATAAATATATTAAAAGTATGATAAAGCAAATGTGGCATAATGTTAGCAGATGGGGAATTTTGCAACTTTTCTTTAAGATTAAAATGATTTCAAAAGAAAAAGAAAATGGGAGGGCACACATAGTGGCCTGGAGCACCAGAAAATTTTCTAGAAAGCACAAGCATATTTCTGTCGTTTGGAGTTATTTAAGGGTAAACTTCTATTATAATACAGAAAACACCATAGAGAGTTGCTTAATTACATTAGCTACTAGTCCATGGCTTTCAGCCTTGCCTGCACATTGGAATTGCCCAGTGAAGTAAAAGACAATAGGTGATGTCCAGTCCTACCCCTGCAGATATCCTGATTTCTTTGGTGTGGGATATGGCCTAGACGTGGGTTTTTTTTAAAAAGCTCCCCAGAATTTTCTGATGTGTAGCCGAGATTGAGAACTGTTGCTAGCTGCTAGCAATGCTTGGTAGATTTGATTCAGGGGAAAAGGAGGGGGGAAGATAAGAATTTAATAAAGCTGTAGTATGTGTGAGATACCTTGCCTCTGTGCTCCTCCTTGGCTCCACCCAACTTCTTGCTGTTTTTACTGCTTATAGCGTACAAAAGCATTTAGCCCCTTGTCATTCATTTTCAGCTTTTTTTCTTATTCTCTTATCATTCTGAAATGTATTTATTTCTTCTGTTAACATTTTGTGTGCTTTGATGACCAGGATGTTTCTATAATAACACAAAAAGATGTAATTTTAAAACTCACCTGATTTTTCAAACCTTCACTTATAATGGGTCCTGGTAACCTTTTTTTAATTCAGGGATTTTTATAAAGGTTTGAGACTTACAGATGAATCATGGCTGGGTAAAGACCACATTTTAAAAAATGGATAGACTGTGTTCCTTTTACTTCCTGTAACACCCACCAGAACTGCCACTGGAGCATATTCTTTACGTTTATGCTGTTGGAGTTGGAATAATTTCAGTTATATCCTGTTTTGATTCTTCAGCTCCTGCTGCTATTCACAATTCAGATTTTCTGAAACCGTGCTGCTTGTCCTTTACTGTTTTCAGAAGTAACTGATGGGAACCCTAAGAGCTGGATTTGGCAGCAGAGGACTTGGAGAAGAGGAGAGTGACTCTTTAAAGGGCCCAGCTTTTCTGTCTGTGCTATTTTTGCAGCTGTCAAATAAAAGGGTGATTTTTGTAACAGTTTGTTTGCTTTGTTAGCGATGGATTTTGATGTAACAGGCTTTTTTAGTGCTCAACTTCTGTGCTTGCCAGTTCATCCTTCCCATTTACAGGCTTCAGCAG
Source organism: Stenella coeruleoalba (assembly GCF_951394435.1). NCBI lineage: Eukaryota > Metazoa > Chordata > Mammalia > Artiodactyla > Delphinidae > Stenella > Stenella coeruleoalba. Next base: position 21,202,972 of record NC_137165.1, read on the forward strand.
ATCACCTAGTTTGCTGCCCCCACTATTTCTATACTGGTGAACGAGGTTAAAGTGAACATCAAGAACAGTCGTAAAGGTGGAAGAAAATGAGGCAATTCTGTGGATTGAAAGTTGACGTGACAATAGTCAACTTATTTTTCATGGTCTTATAGTATATTTTCTTCTTTCTTTTAAAACCAGTTGAGGGCTGTTAACCTTTTTTCTTATTTCAGCTCCAGCTTTCTGAAGATAGGTGAGCCTGGGCCTTAAAATAGTGGTGACAGTCCTGGCATTTCACGGTGCAGGGCCTGAGCAGTCAGTCATTTAAGATTATACCTTTAGAAATGACTCTGGTTTGTACCATTCTTGAAGCTTCAGGATTATTATTTCTGTTCTTAGATTGATTGAACAGGATAGGGCCTTAAAGCCCATTATCATCTTAAAGTACTAATTAGAGCAGTGATTCTCAACCCTGATTATACATTAGAATCACTTGAGGAAACTTTAAAAAATATGAACGGAGGAGTTCTACTCCTTGACATTCTGATTTATTTGGTCCAGAGTGGAGCCTGAGCATTGGCATTTCTAGATACTTCCCGGGTAATAGTGTGTAGCCAACGTTGAGAAACACTGGATTAAAGAGTCGGGAGAAACAGTTCTAAGGCCAGCTCTGTCACTCGCTCACTTAGTGACCTTTGAGCCTCAGTTGTTGAGTTGAGAGTAGGTGAATGAGGAGTCTCTTCTGGTTTGAAAACATTGATTTGTGAACCTGTTTGCTGCCTGCATTTATTTTTTTCCCAGGACTTTGAAATTCTGACGGGAGATCATCCCTCAGATGCTGTTCTCTCCCCATCCTAGTAAGATATCATGAGATATCTTTCCTTTTTCCCACTTCTATGCTTCCTGAGATCTGGCTTACACCTTCCTCTCTGGCGATAACCCCAAAATAGCATCCTTATCAATGGGTTGGTTAATATTCTAGGGATTTGAACTGTACCTATCCTATAATTTTTAAATAATCTTATTTCAGTTGCAGCCCTGCCACTGGTCATCTGTTGTGTTACTTGCTATATAGTACAGTGTTCTGCTCTAGTTCTCTGATCCTGTGACCTCACCCGTTTGTTGTCTTTTAGGAGAAATCTTTGAATTAAAGGCTGAACTCAACAATGAAAAGAAAGAAAAGAGGAAGGAGGCTGTGAAGAAAGTGATTGCTGCTATGACTGTGGGGAAAGATGTTAGGTAAGGGTAATCTCTTCTGCTTTGCTCATTTTAGACTCTTACTCTATGGCTTTTACTGCTTTTTTGGTTTTTTTTTTGTTTTTTTTTAAGCAGAGGTCTTCTTAGAAGCCCACATGATTTAAATTTATTTATTTATTTATTTATGGCTGTGTTGGGTCTTCCTTTCTGTGTGAGGGCTTTCTCTAGTTATGGCATGCGGGGGCCACTCTTCACCGCGGTGCGCGGGCCTCTCACTCTCGCGGCCTCTCTTGTTGAGGAGCACAGGCTCCAGACGCGCAGGCTCAGTAGCAGTAGTTGTGACGCATGGGCCCAGTTGCTCCGCGACATGTGGGATCTTCCCAGACCAGGGCTCGAACCCATGTCCCCTGCCTTGGCAGGCAGATTCTCAACCACTGCGCCACCAGGGAAGCCCTACTGCTTTTTATTTAAAGCTATTACAGTCAGAACGTATAAGAATGAGTTTGTCCCACTGGAAACATCAGGAAGTGTAGTTGCTTTTATATTAACTCTGTGACTAAGTTTTTTTTGTTTTTTTTTTTCTTGAGTGAAACGAGCTTGATTTCACTTGCATACAGATCTAGCATAAAACCTCCTGAGAGCTGACAGAGTTACAAATCTGTTGCTGAGGTAGTTTTAGAAGATGATAAAAATACACTGAGAAGCAGAAGCCCATGTGTACTTTAATTGGCTCAAGCCAGTGCCCTCAACTTTACAACTCTGCGTTTAATTGCTGAATTCAAGATGAAAATCAGTGGTAACAAAATCCAAAGGGTCTTTTTTGTTTTTCCTCCCTTTTTTCCTGTAATTTAGGAAGGCCATTGGAAATAAATAAGGATTGTCTGCAGGCCCCTGAGGATTCCCGAGATCCTTTCCATGAAATCCATGAAGTCAAAGCTATTCTTGTAATAATACTTAGGTGTTAGTTACCCTTTTCACTGTGTTGACATTTGCATGGCTGGTGCCTTAGTGTGAATTAAGGCAGTGGTGCCAAACTGTAAAAGTAGTCATTGTATTCTTCACCATCATGTGCTTGCAGGAAAAAAGGGCAGTTTCACTTAGGACTGTCCTGCATGAAGCACTAAAAATTTATTTCAGTAAACCTTGAACTTTGAGTTCAGGTCTTTTTAATATTCTGTGTGATGAAATAGGAATTAGGCATAAAGTACTTCTACTGCATAGCAAAGTGTGACGGTTGACTTGAAAAAAAGCCCTTGCACAATTGTTTGACTTGGGAACACCATTTCTTTGTGGAAGAAAGGTTGACAGACAGAACTATAGTTAATCAGACTTCGGTATTTGGGAGACATTTTATAAAAAATGAACAAAGTGAACCTGTCACTTCAAGGGAAAAAATTTGACAGTAGATAAATTTCGACTTTAAAGTAAAAATTAGAGTGTTGGAAAACTTGTATCTCCCATCGTGAGCTTGATAGCTTCCCAATACTTAGAGATTTTTCTGATGAGATTGGTGGTGAAATTAATGACTGTGATTATTTGCTGCTGTATAATGAAATATGCCACCATAGAGAAGATCTGCATAACTCATTGAACCAGTATTTTCCAAATGACCAGTGCATACATCACAAAATTATGCATGGGTAAAATATCCATTCAAAATAAGTGATAAATGAATGGATTTTAATGCAACCAAGTACAGAAAGTTTATTGATATGGTTTCAGATTCCATATTGTACCTAACTTTTAAGAAACTACCATTTGTGGACTAAAAACAAAAAGAAAAACAACCATTTGTCTAGCTTTAATGTATCAAAGAAGAACATCCAGTTATATGAAAAAGCTATTAAAATACTCCTCCATTTTCCAATTTATATACGTGTATGCAAACGGATTTTCTTCTTACACTTCAGCTAAACAACATTCTACAACAGGTTGAATGCAGGAGCATGTGTGAGAATCCAGCTGTTTTTGTTTAAAGTAGACATTAAAGAGATTGGCAAAAATTAAAACAATGTCATCTTAATTTAAGAAAATAAGTAAAATAAGTAGATTTTTACTTTAAAATATTTATGTTAATATGAAATGCATTGATTTTCCTTTTATTAGTTGGGTCAAATGCTGCTGATAAGAAATGGATGAGTGCAAGAATGCCAAGTAAATTGCAGCATCTAGTGGTGGATGTAAGGTGTAGTAACTCAAACATCTGAGAAGGTCCTAAGGCTAATGATGACCTTCCTAATGTCATTAAGAAAAGGGAAGTTTAAATTTAAGTGCATTCTGTGTCAGGCACAGGGACAGATGCTTTTACTTACAATGTTTTTTATAGTCCTCATGTCTTCTGAACTAGAGGTTATTCTGAATTAGAAGTTATTCCATGTTAGAGATCAAGCAGTGTATACTTGGAGAGGCTGAAGAATAATCCCGAAGTCATACAGCTAGTGGTAATGTAGCCAGGATTCTAACCTAGGGTCTGAGTCCCAATACCTGTTACTGGTCACTTCCTTCATGGGTGTATATATACAATAGAATCTAAATGTGTACATGGCACACACGTTTAGAACTGTTTCATTTTCTGAAAATTTTGAACAAAGGTCCTAATTATCTGAGAACTGTTTTAATAAGGAAGCTAATCAAATAAGTTCCCACTGGTCAGGGATGGAAGAATATGTGCATTAAAAAGCATAACAACTGTCGTGCTTTGAACTGCAAAGAATTGATATGAAAAATTATGGTTAATTTTTTTGTGTGACGTAGTGATTTTTTTAAAAAGTTTGTAAAGATACACACTAAAATATTATATATGAAATGTATGTGCAGGATTTGTTTAGAAATTGTTTAGAGCAACTAGATGGGGTAGGGACTGGGGGAAGGCAAGTGGGTTGAGGTTGTGTATGAAACAAGATCGGGTATGTATCAATATTTGTTTGCAGCTGGGTGATGGATACATGGGTTCATTAAACTGCTGTCTCTAATCTGAAAATTTTCATAGTAAAAAGTTTTTTAAAAATCTATTTTTAGACATCTTCTTGGGACCATTATTATAAATTCTTTAGTAATTCATTTCTGTGGTAAGTATTATCACTAGTGGACATTTGTGCTCACATCGAATCACTTTTTAAATTAAGGCTTTTTCTTTGTGTTCTGTCCAACAGCCTGGCACCAACATCTGTTCGCTTTTCCTTCCTCTTTTCTCAGCTGTCTCTTTCCAGATGTAGTGAATTGTATGCAGACTGACAACCTGGAACTAAAGAAGCTCGTGTATCTCTACTTGATGAACTATGCCAAGAGTCAGCAGGACATGGCCATCATGGCTGTCAACAGCTTTGTGAAGGTAACTTTTTCCCAGGGACTCGAGAACAGTCTCTTCTACCTCAGAAAACCTTTTCAGAAGTGTCTCTTGATACGGTTAGTGTCTGCATTGCAAATAAGCAACCTCTGTTCCAAAAGAGGGCCTCTAGAGAAGTATTGGCCATTGAGTAGGAATATTCATGATTTAAGCATTCTGTATGCCAGAGTTTGTCTTCCAGTTCAGACCATATGGTGAGCCTTCTGTCAGCTGGGCTTGGTGCATCCTTGCCAGGTGGGAGAAGAAAGCCAAGTGAAACCTCACTGTTTTATCTTCCAAGGCTGACAAATGTTGGGCATATCATTGTAGTGTCAGTAACCTGGGGTTTTACCTATTTTATCTTTGTAGAAATTATGCTTATGGTTCAGACGTAGTGGAAACTACAGGAGCTGCCTTTTAATTTTGTTTTATTGAATAGGTCTTACAGTAGTTGATTAACTTTTTTGTTATTGTGGAAATTTTCAAACATATTCAGGTTGAGGGAATAGTATAATAAATTCCTAAATATCTACCTTGTAGTTTCAGTAGTTACCAGCCTATGGCCAGTTTTGTTTAATTTAACTCTCCATACATGCTTTCCTGACCCCCACCTTCTCTCCTACTGGATGATTTTAAAGCAAATCCCAAACATCTTAAGAATGAAAAACTCATTTAATCAGCTGATCATTAAAGAACGTCCTTAATATTATTGGATATCCAAGTCAGAATTCTCCTGTCATTAGATTTGATGAACACAGTAATAAGGTTGTTCTTATTAGGATTTTTGTTTTTTGTTTTGTTTACTTCCTTTTCCTCTGCCTGGAATTTAGTCTACATTAAAAGCAAAAATCAGACAGCATTTCTAAAATTAGCTTCTATTAAATTGTTTTGGAAAATAAACATGCTTTCTTCCTTCTCATGGAATTTTTGTTCTTTTTCTGTGTTTAGCTACAAGGTACAGGATCATTGTAACATTACATTCTTTCTGTCTGGTGATTCATAGATGGATGATATCATTGGAAAGAATTTAGTTTACATTTTTTGGAAGTTAGCATGTGCATTGGTTTATAATGTTTAAAGAAATTTTTTAATATAGGGCAATTTAAGGGGTGTTCCTTCTTGGTAAGTGTTCTATTTGTACTGTATTTGGAGGCACTTGCTAGGAAAGGAGAATGTATGTTAATCAGGATTTCAGAGGGCCCTCTCTGCTGCTTCGCGCAAGGAACTTATGTTGGGCACAAACCAGCTTCTAGATTCTCCTTTGCTTTCTTGGCTGTAGGCCCCAGATATCCAGCCCTCTTTTCTCCCTGCTTAATATTTGTGGAGTGGGACATATCTTTCCATTTCCTGATTTGTTGTTGTTGTTTTTGCGGTACGCGGGCCTCTCATCGCTGTGGCCTCTCCCGTTGCGGAGCACAGGCTCCGGACGCGCAGGCTCAGCGGCCATGGCTCACGGGCCCAGCCGCTCCGCGGCATGTGGGATCTTCCCGGACTGGGGCACGAACCCGTGTCCCCTGCATCGGCAGGCGGACTCTCAACCACTGCGCCACCAGGGAAGCCCAATGTTTTTATTTTTTATTAAAAATTTTTTTAAAGTCTTTTTCCTTATAGGCTATTATAAAATATTGAGTATAGTTCTCTGTGCTATACAGTAGGTCCTTGTTGGTTCTCTCTCTTATATATAGTAGTGTATATATGTTAACTTTAGTTAAAACTGACTCTCCGTGAAATACTATTTGAAAGAGAAAAGATAGTTTGAAGTAAAAAAATTCTCACTGTTAAGTCCTAGGTTAACCTCCCTGAGTCTGTTTCCTCTTCTGTAGAGTGAGAGGTACCAACTTAGAGAGTCGTTAGGAGTATTAATTGAGCTCTTGCATAAAAAGCATCTGTGAAAGTGCCTGGCTTATGAGAGTTCATGAAGTGATGGCTGCTGCTGCCATGGTTATGAAGTAGACATTAGGCAAAGGTTAACATTATTGCTACAATATTAATTTAAAGGGTTCTGACCCCTTTGATAGCTATACAGGTTCATATGGTAAAATCTTTCTGAGGGAATGAAAGCTAAACTTATTTCCAGACACAGATTTATTAGTCCATTATTTTGAAAGTAAACGTATTCAGAATGAGGAAGCACTTTGGCACGAGAGGAAAATAGCTCCTATGATTTCTTCACAAATAATCAGAGTTTTGAAAATTCTGTCTCACTAAATTGATATTTGCAAGAAAGATACACTTTTGGGTGATAGTGATAATTCTCTAGCTTTTGCCCATGCATTAGGATTTTCCCTCCTTACTGCAGTTCTCCTTTTCTCTCTTAGAGGCATTTTGAGGTATTCCAACTTCAGTTAATGTTTACACCAGAATCTGCCACTCCAGAGACTCTCTTGACAGCCCCACCACATCTACTTTGCTTTTTGTTTGTGAGTTCAGGTCTCCTAAATCCTTTGGCTCAGCGCCTTAGCCCCTTTGATCTTGTCTTCTGAGCCTTCTGAGTTCTACCATCTCTCTGAGAACTGCCCCTGGGAATGCCCTTCTTCCATTGCTCTGTCCTGTCTGCCAAAGCACAGACTACTGAATTAGTTAAAAAAACAAAACAAAAAAAACCCCAGAAACATATTTTCGTTTGTTGAGGGTTTTTCTGCACAAGCAGCATGCTCTCAGAACTTGGCCCTGTATGGCCTTTAGCAACGGTTCTAGTTAAACTGCCAGCTTCTTTTAATATGAACTTACTTTGGAAAGCTGTTTTATGAAAAGTAACATTTTTTTTTCTCAGAAAAATTATGTATTTTAACCATGTGCTAGCCAGCATGTAGAAGCCACATGAGATTATGTGACAGTGGTTCTCAACTGGGGGCGATTTTGCTTCCTGGGAGACAGTTGGCATTGTCAGGAAACACTTTTGCTTGTCACAACTGATGGGAAGGTTGCTACTGGCATCTAGTAGGTAGAGTTCAAGGATACTTTAAACATCCTGCAGTGCACAGGGAGCCCCCTACAACAACATGAAGGACTAATTTGTTTTAAAAACTGAAGTAATGCCTGACATATAGTAAATGCTTAATAAATGACAGCTATTGAGAAACAGATCTAACGTGACGTACTTTCTGATTATTGTAATTTCTGTTTAGGCTTTAGAAGGTTTGTGGTGGTTTGCTGTCAGTCTGAGATGATAAATGCTGAAAAACTGAAGTCTCTCTAGATCACTTTGTAAATTTGAGAAGGATTTTTGTCAGAATATGTTTGTTGTCCTCGTGGGCAACGTTAAATCATCTCTTAATGACCTCATTTAATTTAGTACTTTAATTATATGAATTCTGTTATCCCTAAACATATATCAATAAATAGAAGAAGAGTTATAAAATTAAAATATTATACAGAAGCAAAATTAGAAATGCGTGATGCTCTTCATGCCCAGCGTCCATAAAGGAGTACCAGAGCTGGTAGAATTTTAGGCATGTGTGAGAGTGTCAGTATGTGGTAAGCACTGGGTAAGAATGATGTAGGAGGTAACATGTTCACTCAGTCTGTGTCTGGATGCCCCAAGTAAGTAATGTTGTATTTGGTACTAAAAGATGAGTTGCTGGTAATTTCTGCAGGATCAGAGTGTTGAGTAAGTGGAATCATTGGAGGCTGCTCTGTTATAAGGGCAAGTGCCCATCTCAGTGCTTTTCGGTTTTTAAATTCTTGCAGAGGAAGGAAACAATTTTTGTTTTCCCTTATGATAAACTTTGTGGAGATCTTTTTATGTGTATTCTCACCTTAGGAATTTTAATCATCAGTTTTCATTTTATCAGTTATTACTAACTTAGGTTTTTTTTTTTAAATCTCATTTTGGGGGCGGGTTTTTAGATTTAGAGAAAAGTTGCAAAGACCATACAGAAAGTTCTCATATACCTATCTTCACACAGTTTTACTTAATGTTAACATCTTACATAACCATGGTACCTTTGTCAAAACTAAGAAATTGGCGTTGGTACATCACTATACACTGAAGTACAGACTTTTTTTCACCTGTTTCAACACAAATGTCCTTTTGCTATTCCAGGATTCAATCCAGCATACCAAATTGCATTTAATCACTTCCTTTTATAAAGAGTTGACTCACTCTTTATGAAAGTATCTCAAAAACAGAAAAGTGCTTTGTAACTGTGAACTTTCTTTTTTTTTTCGCTCCAGTACTAACACATGAGGGTTAAAACTCAGGCTCTGCAACCAACCAGACTTGGATTTGTATCCTGGTCTGCCATTCTTAGCTTGGTGGTCTCCCTAAACATCTCAGTATCCTCGTCTACAAAATGGAGATTATAAACAGTGCCTCTATCATTGGAACGTTGTGAAAAATAAAAGAGGGCTTGCAAAGCACTTAATAGTGAACCTGGTATAGAGTAAGCCCTTAATAACAACAAAAGTTTCTTTATTGTATAGTGATCGTAGTGCTGGTTATTAATGATTTTAGAAGGGTTAATATTTCAACGGCGAATTCATTTTTTAAAGGTATTTAATTCTTTTTTTAAATAAAGCTGTTTTTATTATTTTTTATAATTTTATTTATTTATTTTTCACTGTGTTGTGTCTTCGTTGCTGTGTGCGGGCTTTCTCTAGTTGCAGTGAGCAGGGGCTACTCTTCCTTGCGGTGTGCGGGTTTCTCATTGCATTGGCTTCTCTTGTTGCAGAGCACGGGCTCTGGTCTCACGGGTTTCAGTAGTTATGGCACGCAGGCTCTAGAGCGTAGGCTCAGTAGTTGTGTCACACAGGCTTAGTTGCTCCGCGGCATGTGGGACCTTCCCGGACCAGGGGTCAAACCCGTGTCCCCTGCATTGGCAGACGGATTCTTAACCACTGTGTCACCAGGGAAGTCCCAGAGATATTTAATTCTTTTGTATACATTATTTAAAGCCAGACATTATTTTTTAGGGTGATTCTGAGGGCAGCTTATCTACAAATGAAGTGAATCTATTTACAGTATTACTTAACACATCATTGCAGGATTACTTTTAAAAGATAATTGTTCAAGGATATGCCTAAAGCAGTTTTCGTAGGCAGCTTCCTGAAAACTGGATCTGTTGTACATAGTAATTCAGTAGTGTACCAAAAGATCATGGCTTATTCATTTCTTAGTGTCCCTTTTAAAATGATCTCAAGGCTCTAATTTGGCAGGGGATTACTTACTCTCAAAAGGGAGATAATGGTGTAATAATAAATTTTTTGTTTTGTTCATTTTGCAGCATGCTTTTGTGTGATTTTAGGGCTGGTGGGCCAAGTAACTCTTGGCTTCTTAGGAGTGCCTTTTGTCCATTTGTAGATATTTATTTGTAGTGTTTTAGCTTTGTGAATATTCGCATTTCATCAAAACACATCTTAAGCTACTTATGTAAACCCCTTAACTAAGTAATGAGTTTTATTGAGTCTAATTTTTAAATCTTACTTGTTACCAGATATTCAGACTCTCTTGCTGTTAACGGTATGTGTTGACTCCACTAGGTAGATGTGTTCACTTAGCTTCCTCATTCTGGAAAAGAAGATGGGGAAAAAAACGGAACATTGCAGAATGTCATATGTAGTCAGCATATTATTAGTTGGCAGTCTGGACAGTGTCTTGGATTAAAGCATGACTGTAAAATTAACTGGTACCGTATAGTCATTGTATTCTTTTTTTTTTAACAATGCATTTTAAAATTTTTATTTATATATTTATATTGGCTGCGTTAGGTCTTCGTTGCTGCACGCAGGCTTTCTCTAGTTGCGGCGAGCGGGGGCTACTCTGTTGCAGTGCGTGGGCTTCTCATTGCAGTGGCTTCTCTTTTTTTTTTTTTTTATTAATTAATTTATTTTTGCTGTGTTGGGTCTTTGTTTCTGTGCGAGGACTTTTTCTAGTTGTGGCAAGTGGGGGCCACTCTTCATCGTGGTGCGCGGGCCTCTCACCATTGTGGCCTCTCCTGTTGCAGAGCACAAGCTCCAGACGTGCAGGCTCAGTAGTTGTGGTTCACGGGCCCAGTTGCCCCGCGGCATGTGGGATCCTCCCAGACCAGGGCTCGAACCCGTGTCCCCTGCATTAGCAGGCAGACTCCCAACCACTGCGCCACCAGGGAAGCCCGCGGTGGCTTCTCTTGTTGCGGAGCATGGGCTCTAGGCACGGGGGCTTCAGCAGTTGTGGCATGTGGGCTCAGTAGTTGCGGTGCGTGGGCTTCAGTAGTTGCAGCACACGGGCTCAACAGTTGTGGCTCGAGGGCTCTAGAGCACATGCTCAGTAGTTGTGGCGCATGGGCTTAGTTGCTCCGCGGCATGTGGGGTCTTCCTGGACCAGGGATCAAACCCGTGTCCCCTGCATTGGCAGGCGGATTCTTAACCACTGCGCCACCAGGGAAGTCCAGTCATTTTGTTCTTAAGGAGATGATAATGACTGAAACATGCTTAGAATAAATGCCCTGTGCTTTAACGTGTTATTTGAGGCAACTCCATAAAGAAGAAAGTGAGATTCTGAACTGTTGCTGATTTTCAAGAGGATAAAAGTATGCAAATCACCTTTATTTTCCAGTTATTTTTCAGTTATTCTACTGCGTTCAATTTATTCAAGTCTTCAGGAGCAGCAGCCAAAAGGATTGTAAATTGAGCGGGAAAATTGAAGTGTTTGTTCAGAGTGTTTGACCTTGAAGGTCATTGCTAGAAATGAAAGTCTTCTAAATATAGTTAATAGGAGGAAGTCACTATATTGGGAAGTGCTATCTTTCTTGGTTTCTGAGGCTATGAAAGTGAGTGAAATTAGATCATTCAAAGGGACAGGTAAATGTGTGAGAGATTTCTCCTAAAGGAGCTTCTGTCTGTGATACTCCACTCTCAATGTATATCTGGATTTCCTTCTAGAGTTCTTTTTTTACAGGATCATTTTTATTTTAATCATACCCACCACTCCAGCTTGCTCCTTAAAAAAAAAAAAAAAAAAAAAAATGAGGTCTGGGACTTCCCTGGTGGTCCAGTGGTTAAGACTGCACTTGCAGGGAAGAAGATCCCGCAAGCCGCAGGGCACAGCCAAAAAATAAAAATAAAAAAAGTAATGTCAAATTTATGTCCTCAGAATTGCTGCATATGAGACAGGGGTAGCTTATAAATCAGATTTTGTAGCTGGATAGTAAATCTTGCCTCTTTGAAGTGCTGCTAGGAGGTGATTATCTCTGAAATATATAAAGTAGGAGAATACATTTTTCTCCTTGTATAAATCTGCCTGGAAATAATGTTTTGGTTATATTATTCTCCCCAGCTCCGATTTTTCTTTCCCTTTCCCCCACTTGATGTTCACAGCTCTTGGAACTTCTATAAATGCAGGCGGCAGAGTGATTAGTACTCAGACACTAGAATCAGATACAGGCCTTGAGTTTGTTTCTTTTTTCTTTTTTTTTTTTTTTGTGGTACGCGGGCCTCTCGCTATTGTGGCCTCTCCCGTTGCGGTCCTGTTGCGGAGCACAGGCTCCGGACGTGCAGGCCCAGCAGCCATGGCTCACTGGCCCAGCCGCTCCACGGCATGGGCACGAACCCGTGTCCCCTGCATCGGCAGGCAGACTCCCAACCACTGCACCACCAGGGAAGCCCCAGGCCTTGAGTTTGTATTCAGGCATTTTACCTTTCCAGCTTTGTTGGCTAAGCAGGTCACTGAATTTCTCTAATCCTATTTATAAATTCATTTTTAAAGCCTATTTCCTTATCTGTAATAGGTGGATTTTGATAGCAACTACCTTAGAGTTGCTGGGAAGGTAAATGGCATAGTAAGTGTTCAGTAAGTTTTAGCTATTATTGTCTTTTATCTCTTTGTCCAATTCTATTAGGTATAGTATAAAGTAAGTCAAAACACAAATTGCTTACGTTAAAAAAAAAATTCAGCAGACTCCAAGGGTCCACAACAAACTGTCAAATTGAAGGGAAGTCTGCAGTTAAGGCAGAGAAAAATTTGTCTAGTATTGAGTGTGATTTTACACACAAACGTACACGCATACTTCTGTATGTATATGTTTGTGTTTAATATCTGTATCTGTAAAGTATACATATTATATTAGGTCTACAGGGGGTAGGGGTGGGATGGGGAGGAGGAATGTTTCATTGCAGTCTTCCAAAGAACAGAATTTACCATAATTGGGAGGCAAGATGAATTAAAAAAAAAATTTCTTTTGATGCTATGGGATATGTTCCTTTGTAGCCTAGATGCCAGCTCTTTGTAAATCAACCAATGTGCTGAGAAAACTCACTTAAACCCTATTTATAAATCCATTTTTAAAGCAAAACTTCCTTTAGAAACCCCTTTCTTTCTTGGGAACTCCAGTTTTTCTGAGATTATAATTAAAAGGCCATTGTTCTTTTCATGGCAGTGTTTCCTAAAAGAACTGCCAGTTTTCTAGGGGGGAAAATGTTATGCATGTTAGTCTTAGTTCACATTCAAAGTGATGGTACAAGAGAAAGAGACATAGCCTTTGTTTTAATACACTAGTAAACCAGGGCAGTTACTCCAAGAGTCAGATTTTTTCTTTTGATAATGAATTATTGTTTGGAGAAGGCTCTCTGGGAAGAGGAAGTAAATCATGTTTCAATCCATTATTTTTAAAGTTTATTCTTACAAACAGATAATATATGTACTACATTCTATACAAAATTCCAAAGAAACACAGAGACAGGTGAGTTGTCCTGTATACCCCAGCTGCCCAGCTGCTGTCTTGAAGTCAGTCTTTGCCTGCTTGAGATTCGATGCTCATTTTAAATTTCCATTAGAGTGAGAGAAGCATGGCTTACTGACCGGGAGAACTCTAAGCGGCTCTTTATGGGCCCACCTCAGTATATTTCTGAAACCTTAGCAGTATGAAAGTGAAGATTAGGAGATGAAAGCGGAAAGGTAGAATAGAAGGAATTTTAGAGGAATAGCAGTAGAGTTTTGTTATTGGGGGTGTATCTCCTCTGGTCAGTCATTGGTGCAGTGACCATTTGGCAGTGATCTTTTTTCCCCATGCAGACTTTTCTGAACATAATCATATAATCTGATCTCTCTGGATCTTTTAATTAGATTTACTTTTCCCTGTTTCTTTTCTTGTTTTCATGTGATAATTGAAAATTGCCTGTTTTACCACCAGAACATATACTTCATTAGCTGCATTATATACGTGGTTTAATTTCCAGTTACCTGTGATGTTAGCAGAGGAGTTCTAATTGTTCATTCTGTTCAACATTTCCTGTTAACAGACCTCATATTTAGTTTTTTTAACATTAAAAAAATTTGACTGGCAGAAATGGTAAGTTGTGACAGGACATTTGTTTTGGACGAACTGGTAACCAAGAGTGGGCATGTGTTGGCAGCAAGAGAGGAAAACAGGCATTTGTTCTTCCAGTGTGACATTTTGATCCTTTATCCTGTAATCCAGTGTATTAAGTGTATTATACAGGGGAAACACAGTACCTTTTCCTTGCATGTAAAGCACTGAGATGATGGAGATTATTGTTTCACTTTTCATGCTTTTTAATTTTTACTAAAGGCCATGCTTGATGGTGTGGTTGGCAAACAAAAATTAAGTCAGGAAAGAACCTCATGCATGCTATCATGTGATAGGTGAACTAGATAATCCTTCTCGATTTGTCTTAATAACAATAAAATATTATATCCATAATCATACTTACCAAGTGAACCTTTGATTTTTTTTCATCTTGGAATTTTTTGTCCTGATCACTAAGTTATAACTGAAAGTGATTCCATTTGTGGCATCATTATCTTAGTTAATGGATACTGTCATGAATGTATTATTTGATTTAAAAAGCCATATTCTCTAGAATTTATCTTCTAGGTAAAATCATATACTGGGATAATCTGCAGAGTACCCAAGTGATATGGATATTAAAATCAATAGCTAAACTGTAACCATTATGTTTCTTCTCTTGCTAGCAAAAGGATAATCATACAACTCTTAGTTTCTCAAGCTTTTAACAGGGACTTCAGTCAGAACTAAAAATGAGTTGACATTTTTGAGAATCTTTTCAATATACATAATTAATGAAGCTGCTACCTATTGCATCTCATTTATGCTTACAGAATATTTATATATAGCCTTACTGTGCTAATATTTAGTGACAGCTGAGAGCCTCACTACAAAATGTGGTTTTAAATTCGTTTGTAGAGAGCTATAGTTTTTTGTCTGTTTTGTTTATTTTTGGGTGTTTTTATAATCTTAAAATTACTTTAATCATTCATTGGTTTTAGGTTTCTTAGTTAAATTAGACATAATCTGTAATTTTGATAAAGTGTCCACTTTTCTTTCTTGCAGCTAGTAGGGATTTCTGGGTCTGTTAAGTCAGGATACAAGTGTACTTTCTTATATTTGGTAGCAATTTTTCATTTATCATACTTCCTGAGTTAAGGATACATTTGAGGTACCATATTTCATTGATTCTAAGATGCATTATTATTTCCTCTATTACGTAGAAAGAAAAATACCTCCTATTAAACTGACATGCCATTGATTATTAAATATATCCCAACTTCAGAGATGTTAATATGAAAAACTATGCAACTTAGTCTTGATGAATTATGGTAATATTGCCACCTTAACTTTGTATAAGGCTTTGTAGAAAGCATTTATACATAAGTCATCTGATTTTATCCTCAAACTAAAGCTAATCTGTGAGGTGGATTAAATTATCCCATTTTCAGATGAGGAAATTGAATTGCATGGAGATTCTGTGCTTTCCTAACATCATGTTACAGTGAACTATGGTTTCAAGGTCACATTTTCTTACTCTGAGACTTAAGGTGTGATTGACACCTGAAGTATCACCTCCCCACCCCCCAGTACATGCACGCCCATACACCTATAAAATTGTTTGGCCTAGATTTTTCTTTCCATTGCCTAATGTACATGTTTCATATTTAAACTTCACTGTTTTGTGTTTTTTGTCATGTTTTGGCTGCGAGGCATGTGGGATCTTAGTCCTCCAACCAGGGATCGAACCCATGCCCCCCTTCAGTGGAAGCACGAGTCTTAACCACTGGACCGCCAGGGAAGTCCCTAACCTTCACTTCTTTTACAGTTGTTCATGTGTTTTAATTCTACTGATAGTGTTGACTACTATTAAAATTATTATTGTTTTAATAGTAAATCATGAGGGACTCTCTGCTAATATGTGAATTGTTTTAATTCTGTGTTGCCTGACCATGAGGAAGCTATATATGCCATCATTGGTGGTTTATTATACATTTTGAAAGCAGTATATCTCTTTCTAGCTGACTGCATAAAATGTTCAGGAACAGTTATGGGTTGAGATCTATGAAGTGATCCAGAGGAATAGTTGTACTGTTCTTGACAAATCAAGGTCATATCTGCTTCTTTCCCAGGTGGTGGCTAATGCTGTAGCAGCATTATCTGAAATCAGTGAATCTCACCCAAACAGCAACTTACTTGATCTGAATCCACAGAACATTAATAAGCTACTGACAGCCCTGAATGAGTGTACCGAGCGGGGCCAGATTTTCATCCTGGACTGCCTGTCCAATTACAACCCTAAAGATGACCGGGAGGCTCAGAGGTCAGTCTGTTTTTCTGGATAGTATCTAGGAGTCTTGCCCGGTTCAATAATTTCTAGTAAGTCTGTATTAGCATAAGGGTCTGTTACGTTGAGAAAATCAGTGGCTTATGGGATATATATTGCTATCCTGTGGTATTTTCTCAATGTATTTAGGAACATTTTAGGTGGTAGAGTAAACCATGCAAAAAATAGCTCTTCCTAAGAGGAGATGTGTATTTTTCATTTCTTCTTTGAACAGTATAGTTACAACCCTCTGAAGAAACTCTCCCTCATCATGGTCTCACGTCTCCCATACAGCAATTCCTGGCCATTTGGCAAACAAAGGTTTTTTGAGCATCTCTCACTGTAGTAACAAAATTTTCGTTCTTTTAGATACATAGTAGGTGGCTTGGTACTAGTTATTGTAGTTATTGTACCTTCTACCTATAATTAGTACTAGAGAAACTGTGTTGGAGCCAGCAAAATGTATGATGTCTTCCGTTAGATATAGGAATCACATCAGTCTGAATTTGGAGAAGATTTTGGAAGGCACACCTGGATTCTTCTGCTCAGCTCTCTACCACTTTAGTGTTGCAGATTTTCTTTGACTATCAGATACTGACTACTAAATTTCATATACACATACATACATTTTAGTTTACAGAATTGGAAGTATCATCAGTTTTTATTAAGCATTTTGTGTATATAGGCACTGTACTAGGCAAAATAATTCTGAAGAATTGTTGGCTCTTCATTTCATTTTATTTTATTTATTTATTTATTTAATTATTTTTGCGGTACGTGGGCCTCTCATCACTGTGGCCTCTCCCGTTGCAGAGCGCAGGCTCAGCGGCCATGGCTCACGGACCCAGCCGCTCTGCGGCATGTGGGATCTTCCCGGACCGGGGCATGAACCCGGTAGGCAGACTCTCAACCACTGCGCCACCAGGGAAGCCCTGGCTCTTCATTTTAATTATGATAGATATGAACCTTCCTTGCTCGGCTAAAGCTCGAGCTACTATAATGTAAGTGCTCTTCACTTGTCTGGGAAATTGTTCCCTCTGGATTTAACCAAAGCTCACCCTGATAGTTTCTTTCCATCACTGAAAGTACAAATATCTTCTGGAAAGAACTTTACATACAGTTTTATTTTCTCTTGGTCATTGACATCTCACACTTAACTCATTCACTCAGCAAATATTTATTGAGCCCATGTTGTATGCCAGGCATTGTTCTAGGCTCTGAGGATATAGCAGTGGACAGACAAAAATCATAGCTCTTATGGAACACTTATTCTGAGGGATAGGGCAGAAGTATATATAATATGTATACGTAATACAGCATATAATAGGTCAGATGATGATAAGTGCTAACAAGAAAGATAAAGTAAGGAGGAGATCTAACAAATGCTGGGTGGTCAGGAAAGGTCTCCCTGAGAAGGTAGCATTTGTATAAATACCTAAAGGAGGTCAGGGAGTCAGCCAAGTAGATACAGGAGGAAGGGAGAAAAACACAGCTTACTTACCTTGTGTCCTTAACTGAGTCAGCTAGCCACTCACGTTGCCTAAGAGCTATCAAAATTAGGTTAATTTCTGAAGAACCCTCAATGGATAACTAAATATTCTATATTTTATGAGACATTTAAGTGTAGGTGGCAGGGACTAGGAGAAGGGGATGAGGTTGAGAGAGTATTGCAGTGGTGGTGTGTTGTTAAACAAACAAACAAACACCCTTCCCGAGATTCCCTTATTATGCTGAATGCAAGAGGTTGGGTGGTTTTCCCTGTCACCCCATCTCCTTCTGCATCTTACAGTGAAACTTCAGCCACAGTTGGTTGATATCTCTCACTATGAAATAACTCTCAGAATGCTTAATTTGACTTCCTATAGGCTGAGGAGAAATGGGCTGTGAGGCAGGGAGCCCTTACATAATATGGGGAGACAGAGAGGACTATAAAATAGGAAGGTAAATGGTGTGAGCTTCAGGTGTTTGGGGTATTGGCTAGTTCCCTTCCAGTTTGAACATCCCTTATTGCTGGTTTCCTAAAGTCTTCTGATATCCCTGCTGTGTTTGTAGTTTGCTGGGATTGAGGCGTCCACAGTGTTGGATCCCAAATTTACCTATGTATGGAGTTTTGACTTTTCTAACTGATTTTCTAATTTCTGAGCCATGGGAACCTCTGACAACATTACCTTATAGATTGGATTGAGCAAAGAAATTATAATTTAAGGCACTAATTTTCATTTTCTGTCCTCAGTATCTGTGAGCGGGTAACTCCTTGGCTATCTCACGCCAACTCAGCAGTGGTGCTTTCAGCAGTTAAAGTCCTAATGAAATTTCTAGAGTTGTTACCCAAGGACTCTGACTACTACAATATGCTGCTGAAGAAGTTGGCCCCTCCACTTGTCACTTTGCTGTCTGGGGAGCCAGAGGTGCAGTACGTCGCCCTGAGGAACATCAACCTGATCGTCCAGAAAAGGTTGGGAAAAAATGAATTGGTGATTAAAGTGTTTGTAATTTTGAATTAAACTTAATAACATCATTATTAAAGAGGACTGTGTTAAAACTCTGTTTAATGTATGGAAATGAAAATACTGTATGGTAGAGCAACTTGCCCAGGGTCAGGAGGCTAACAGTTGATTTTAGAGTGTTCCTACAATGAATGCCTGGTGTTGCTCTACAATTTAGTTTCTTTTCTGAAGGAACTCTTAGTTGTATGATAGCTAGTGTCTGCTTAATATGGTTCAGGCTGTAATTTAGATCAGGTTGTTGTTCTTCCAGTGGTTCTTCTTGGCAATATATACTTTACTCCTTAAAAAGGATAAAAATAGTCTGCCAGATGGATCTGGTTAGAGGGGTGTAGAGGAAGTTTGTGAGTTTTTTTTCCCTGGAGTGGAGTGTGTGAATGGAGAGCAGAGAAGCACAGGTTAGGTATTAATGCAGACTCAGAAGGATATATCAATATATGCCTCACCTTCCTATCTTCTGTTTCTGTGTACCACAGGCCTGAAATCTTGAAGCAGGAGATCAAAGTTTTCTTTGTGAAGTACAATGATCCCATCTATGTGAAACTAGAGAAATGGGACATCATGATTCGTTTGGCATCCCAAGCCAACATTGCTCAGGTCAGACTTAAAGTAGATTCAAGTTAAGATCTAATAACTTAGATCTTAAGATCTGGCCTTCAGAAAAACCTAGGCCATGAAATTGCTGTTGGAGAATCCTTAATGATTGTTCACTTCATGGATTTTTAACAGGTTCTGGCAGAGCTGAAGGAATATGCCACAGAGGTGGATGTCGACTTTGTGCGCAGAGCTGTGCGGGCCATTGGACGGTGTGCCATCAAGGTGGAGGCAAGTGTCCTGTGGTAGTTGTGATCACGTTGTGGCACTCTGGGTATTCTCTTCACCTCTTTCCTTACATTTTTAAGTTTATCAAAATAATAAAGCACGTTGCTAAAATATTAAAGAATTTTTAATGAAAAACAGCTGTCCCTGGTCCCGCTCTTTCCCGAGGGAATCATGTTTAACTCTGTTCCTAGTTTTAGTTATTTTGATTACTTCCATATCTCTAATATCCTTATGCTACTATTTATTGATTTACCAATTGTAGACATTGTCTATTAACTTTCCGCTATGAGAGAAGCAACTTGGTTCATATACTCCATCACTCCTACTTCTACCCTTCTGTATAGATCCCCTGTATAGTTATATCATGAGGTTTTTGTTCCTATATTATCTTTGTAAATTGAGATAATATACCTTTATTTCTTGTTCTATCAACTAGAGTCTTGCAAAGCTTGCTGTGCGTATTATGCCTGTAAATATGTAGAGCCTACACAGTCAAATGATTGCGTTTTCTTTCTTATAAAGGCTTTTGTTTTTTCTGTAGTTCATAATGACCTTTGTCTTTTTTTTTAATTTCATTGTGCCTTCATTGCACTCCTATCTTCTTCCAGCTTTTCAAGCATAATATCAAATTAATAAAACTTTTCTTTTGTTCTAGACCCTTCTCTCTTCCAGTCTTCTGTCCTTCCAGTCCTTACTCCAGTCTGGGTGGTTGCTTTCTTGTCTTCTGCACAGCCGTCTTTCCATACAACCTCCCTTCATTGCTGTTTCTTGTTATGGGTACTTTTTCATAGCATTCCGTTTTTTGTGGTTGCAATAGTTTCTTAAATCTCTTGTGATGTGAATTACAGTTTTCGGTTTTGTGTCTGCAGTTTGAATTTAATTATCTGGAGTATTTTATGGTGATGGTTGCATGTCTATATATGATTTTTTAATTGAAGTGTATACCATACTTACAGTAAATTGCTGCCTATTTATATTAAAAATGAGATGACAGAAAAGTTGTCAGGACTTCTGTGCACATAGGCAAAACTGTTGACTAGCAGGTTTCTGCTTTAGGGCAGGGAGTTGATCTTTACTTGGAAGTCCTCTTGAAGAGCTTCTCTGTGGTCTTAGAGGGCAGATTGGTTCTAGCTTGGTTGCAGCCTTCCAGTAGGTATTAAGGGCTACCACTTACAATGCACTGCTTCATCAGTCACCAAGCCTGTATTGTTTTTCCTCATTCAGAAGTTTGTTGCAATTAATGATGGCTTCTGTGCACAACGATATTGTGGATTCAGAGCTCCATATTTGTTCTTACTACTTGACTACGTGCAATTCTGCTTTTTTTCCTTTTGGCATTTTATTTAATTAATTATTTATTTATTGGCTGTGTTGGGTCTTCATTGATGCGTGTGGGCTTTCTCTAGTCACGGCGAGTGGGGGCTACTCTTCATTGAGGTGCATGGGGGCTTCTCATTTCGGTGGCTTCTCTTGTGGCAGAGCACGGGCTCTAGGCGCACGAGCCTCAGTAGTTGCAGCACGTGGCCTCAGTAGTTGTGGCTTTTGGGCTCTAGAGCACAGGCTCAGTAGTTGTGGTGCACAGGCTTATTTGCTTCGCTGTACGTGGGATCTTCCTGGACCAGGGCTCCAACCCGTGTCCCCTGCATTGGCAGGCAGATTCTTAACCACTGCACCACCAGGGAAGTCCCTACAGTTCTACTTTGAGTCAGATTGGACCATATGATTTCACAAGGATAGTTACTAAAATAATTTGTACAGTATGACCAGTGCTTCACAGGAACAGAAGGAAACAGATGCTGTGTCAGAGAAGTGTCTCTGAAAGCCAAATTCCTAATTGGCCTTCCTTGTTTTTATTTACTGAATGCTGCTTCATATAGTTACCACTGATAAATCATTTAGTAGACTAGTTGTTATAGCAAGAAGTTAATTAATCCTGGTTTCTACTTCTGGTTCTGCCAGTTCAGTTGTTTCACATACTTAATATATACTTCTGTTGCTCCATTTGAGAAATGGGAAAATCTGTTTATTGGATCTTGATGTGTTACATCTTTTTTTTTTTTACTACCACACTTCTTAACTTACCACCACTACTTAACTTTTTTCTTTTTCTTTTCTCATTGTGGAATAGCCACCTGCTTATGGTATTAATGCAGACAATTTTCAGAGCTATTTTGGTAGCAGAAGAGTCATTTTGTGCTTTTCACTGCCAGAATGTCATTGTCTTACTAACCTCTCTGACAGTGCTCTTGCAAAGAGTCTCATTCCAAAGTTAGAGAGATTTTTCTATCCCTGGAATTACTAGAAAGTGTTCTCAAAGCATCTAGATTCCTAGCGGCTGTTAGTACCGTCTGTTGTGACTAAATGGAAAAGTTATCCATCATCTTCTGGAAGAGATGAACTTCTGGTGGCTCTCACTACTTCCTTTGATTCAGGGTGCCCTGGTGGGAATATGAGTGTGTGAGGAATGAACTTCCTTTGGAAGCTTAAGATCAGCCTTCAAGAATCCTGCCTTTTAGATAGTGTTCACTTATCTCCAGTTAACCTGGATTTGCCTAAGAACTTTTCTTAGAACTGGTTAAATCATGAAAGTTATTAGTTGGAAAGAGTTGCCTAGTCCAGACACAGTTATTGGGGCAGGAGAGGCAGTGATTGCCTGTTTTTAACTAGCCAGTGATGGAATTGTAATAGCCTTTCTCTGTAGCTTCCAGACTGAGCTGCTGCTTTTCTCTCAGGGCATCTGACCCTTTTTAAATGTGTAGTTGGTTTCAAAGATACGACAGATGAGAAAAAAGAATTTTAGTTTAGTGCTTAGCTAAGATAACAGGGCCTATTGTAAAATTTGGGTGTTGAGAGTTGGAGTCGTTTTTTATCATGACTGTAAGTACAGGTGTTTCCTTGTTGCTTTAAGTATCCTGAGGTGAAAAAAATGTATAATTTTATCATATTAAGTTGGTTAGGTTAAAGATTAAGCATAAGCCATTGAGTCAATAAGTAACACTGAAAAAGCAATTTCATAGTACTGTTTTTTCAGCAACTTTTGCCTATTCTTTTTTGTTTGGTTGTTTTTTTTAATAGATTTTACTCTCCACCCCACCTCCAGCTTTATTGAGGTATGATTGACAGATTTAAAGCTGTATATATTACAGCGTATACCTGTTTCTTTAAGGAGGAAATAAACCTCTGCCCTCCTTTTCTTACAAATAAAATGATTTGGTTGGGAGATTTATTTATATGTTTGGTTTTGTTTGAGAGAGATTAAGTCACTAAGTTAAGGTATTCCTCACTTCCCACTCTTCTGTTCTTTGGTGTTTACCATTTCTCATTTTTATAGCTCAAGATAAGGTACTGACTTATGTCTTATGCAAACAAAAAGCATATGTATTTACTACATAAAATCATAAAAAAAAGACAAGTTAAAAGTAGAACACTCTGCTTTCTCCTACCCCTGTTCTACCCTTCCAGAGATGATGTGGACATGATTTTAAGTCTTTGTTTACATAGTCCTCCATAAACAGGTGTGATTTTACAAAAACGAGATCATTCTACAAATGCTATTTACTTATGTTTTGTAGTCTGCTTCTTTTGCTTATTATACGTGGACATTTTCCCATGTTGCTGATAATATTTTACATCATTTTTAGTGGTTTGTAGACATACTGTGTGATTGCTTCATAATTATTTAGCCTTTCCCTTCCTGTATGGACCTTAAAGTTGTTTCTGCTCTTTTTCCAAATAATGGTTATAAGGAGGATCCTTGTAGCTAAATCTTTGATCTCTAGTTGAGGTGACATTTTTTTCATTACGCTTAGCCATTTGGAATTGCTTTTTCATGGCATGTGTATCTTTTTTCAATGTGTTATCTTTTCCACATTGATTTTTTAAAGTTTTTTTTATAATTAAAGGTACTAGTTCATTTAATACCCCTTCATTTCATTAATAGTTATTTTCCCAATTATTTTCCTTTTGATTTCATTTGACTTCTTGATGCATAGGAGTTCGCATTTCCTTATGTAGTGAGTTCTATCCATTTTCTCTCAATGGTATCTTTTTTAAAAAAATAATAAATTTATTTATTTATTTATTTTGGGCTGCACTGGGTCTTCGTTGCTGTGTGTGGGCTTTCTCTAGTTGCGGAGAGCAGGGGCAACTCTTCGTCGCGGTGCACGGGCTTCTTCTTGTGGTGGCTTCTCTTGTTGCGGAGCATAGGCTCTAGGTGCTCGCTCGGGCTTCAGTAGTTGTGGCATGCAGGCTCAGAGTTTTGGCTCGTGGGCTCTAGAGCACAGGCTCAGTAGTTATGGTCATGGGCTTAGTTGCTCTGTGGCATGTGGTATCTTCCTGGACCAGGGCTCAAACCCGTGTCCGCTGCATTGGCAGGCGGATTCTTAACCACTGAGCCACCAGGGAAGTCCCTCTCCCAATGATATCTTTAGTGGACCACCTAGAAAATTGTGCTTCACTTCAAAGTTATATAAAATTCACTTTTATTTTCTACTTTAATGGCAATGGTTTGGTTAAAGATAAGAGTGTGGGGATCAAACACCAGAACAATTCATCCTTTCCTTACTGTTATGAAATGTTGCCTTTATCATATACTAGATTTTATATGTCTATGCCTTTCTCTGTTTCTGCACTTACTTTGTATATACAATGATTGGATATTTACTTTTGTTCCTCTGCCATACTGCTTTAATGGTGTTTTTAAAATTTAATCAAAAGCAATATAGGTGAGATGACAATTTGCTTGAAAATTACTATCCTAGACTTAATTGTTTTTGAATATTGATGCATCATGGGAGATGACCTTTTGTTTATCTTTATTATAATAATGAAACTAAGGGTTCAGTAAATGTTAGCTTTCTATCAAGCCTTATGCTGAGTACTTTATTTGTACTATCTAATTTGATAATTTAACCCTTACATGCTTTATAATTTATCATAACTTTTATATTTAAAATTTCCCAACTGTTTTGCTGTTGTAATAACAGCACAGGAAATAACTAGTTGAAAATGAATAAAATAGAATTCAAAAATGGGAAAACTACAATAATAAAAGAGAACAGAATCATCATATATATGACCTCATATAAATAACCTCAAGATGCAATTTTGTTTTTGTTTTATTGCTTGGAATGGTTTAAATTATAATACCTTTAAAAGATTTTATTACAGAAATTTTTAGGTATACACTAAGGTAAAATTGATTAATGAGCTCTCATATACCCACCATCCATCTTGAACAAATATCAACACATTGCTGTTCCCATTTGATCTTCTCCCTCTCCCTCCCCCTTCAAGGGAGTGGGTTACTGTTACATTTTAATGCAGATCTCAGATATGATCTTATTAGAGTAGTCCAATGTGTATATCTAATAGATAGGTCCTCTAAAAAAAAAATTGTCATGATATCGTTACCGTACTCAACAAACAGTAACTCTTAATCTCATTAAATACCTAGTCCATGTTCAGTTTTCCCTAATTGTGTCTAAATGTCTTCTTACAGTTGCCTTGTTCAAATCAAAATCTAAACGAGAGCTAGCTATACATTGCATTTGGTTAATATGTCTCTTAAGTCTTTACTTATTTATTTGGGTGCCATTTGTTGAAAGGACTAGATCATTAGGCTTGTAGAATTTTGCAGAGTCTAGATTTGGCTGATAGTATTTTAGTGATGTTGTTTATCTCATTCCTTCATCCCCTTTAGAAAATTAAATCCAGAGGCTTGGTAATATTCATATTCAGTGTTTTAGGCAAGAATACCTCTTAGATGCTGCTGTGAATTTCCTATTGCATCTTATCAGGAGGCATATAATGGAATGACCCATCATAATACATTGTAATATATGATAAATCAGTCCTTGGTTTTTAGGATCTCTCTTCTGGAACCTTCTTTTAAAAACTATGACTTATTGTTTCAATACATTAGTTTTGTCACTTGTATTCTTCCATATTCCCTTCATTAATGAAAGACTAATAGATTAAATTCTATTTTATAGATGAGCCATAGGCTGTGGAAAGTTGCAGTTTACCTAAGGCCATAGACTTGCAGTTATATAGCCCAGAAGATGGCAAATTTTTCTTAAGAGTTTTTTGAGTCACAGAGAACTTTGAAAATATAAAGAAAACTGTAAACCTTTTCCCAGGAAAATATGCTGTGTGCACAAATGAAATTTGGCAGTTTCATTTCAAGAGGTTTAAAGATGCCTTCTGTCTGTGCTCATTCATGAACTGCAGATAAAGACCTCTTCGCTTGGCTTATTCTTTCATTCTTATTCTTTCCTTCTACCTTGACTTATGCTTTCTTCTCATTTCTGTCATCCTGGCTATCCAAGATGATTTTTTTCACTTGAACTGTTTCTTGTAATGAGTAAAATTTGGAGTATATCTAGAACTTCTGTATATCTCCATCAGATAACCCAGCCTCTAGTATAGTGTGGTCAAATTAAGTGCCTCATCTTTTAGTCTAGTTTAGTTGATATACCTGAATGTTCCAAAAAATATTTTTTATGTTGAGGTTGTGTTATTGGATAGATCATCTGACTTCTCATTATGTTCCTCTTTGCAGCAATCTGCAGAGCGCTGTGTAAGCACATTGCTTGTCTCATCCAAACCAAAGTAAATTATGTGGTCCAAGAGGCGATTGTTATATCTTCCGCAAATACCCCAACAAGTACGTCCAGATACTTCTGCCCCTCTTCCTCAGATCATTTAGGAGATGTTTAAGTAAGGCACTTTGAGGTTGGCTAGGTAAGAATTAGTCTTTGTAAAGTAACTGGTCATAATTGAATACCTTATTAAAAATCAGAAACATATAAGTTGGTTAGCACAAGGGTTAAAATCTGATTTTTCACTCTGCTTTATCACTTTTAGAAGAATTGAAGCTCTGTCTGAATATGCATTGTCAATTGGCATATATTAAAGTTAGCCAGATTCTTTGGTGATGAAGGATACCCATATATTCCACGTTGTCTGGGCATAATCCATTTTATGCCTCTTACCAGGCATAATTAATAATTGTGCCCCCTTTCACTCTCAGAAACGTCTCAGTTTGAATAATAAATCATATGGTCACCTTATTGTAAAAGCCAGGGAGGTGACAGCTTCACTATTCACTTAGTATGTTACCTAGTACTTGTAGAAAATTATAGAACACGCAACAGTGAACTGTGAGAGTTTCAGGCCTTTTCTGAAGTATTGTAGCTGCTTCCATTAAGATATACAAAATCTACATTTTCACTCCACAAAAATTTTCACATTGAGGCCTCTTAGTTATGAAACAAAAATACTTTTTCAGATTTGCTTTTGAAGGCAAACAATTAAGGAATCTGAAAGAGTGAAATAAGAGCAGATCTTATAAGCATCCTAAATCTCATTTTACCTTATAATCATAGAGATGAACTGTGCTAAGGCTTCTGATTATCGTTAAAGATAATGTGAAACGAAGTGACTTACAGTTAGTTAGCTTAGTGGTGGACTCAGAATTAGAAGAAATATTTTAATAAGGTAGTGGTTTTTTAAGCATTATATATATATATATTTTAATTCGAGAAATGGTATTTTTAGAAAAAGGATCATATACTTTTACCACTCTCCCAGGAAAGAGGAGGGTTGGGTTTCTAAACTTCTTGATTAAGTGGGGAGGTGTATATCTTAATATGCTTGGTAAAGAAATGTGTCCATTTCTGGTTTGTATTACTGAGGGATTATGATAGTTTAATTTTAAGAAAGCATTATCGAGAACCTGGTTTAATCAGTGGAAATAGGGCAAACAATTAAGTGTATTATTCAGTTATCCATATCTCATTTATTATACAATTTCATTCTGATGTTTAAAACTACATTAGCCGGGCTTCCCTGGTGGCGCAGTGGTTGAGAGTCCGCCTGCCGATGCAGGGGACACGGGTTTGTGCCCCGGTCCGGGAAGATCCCACATGCCCTGCAACGGCGGAGGCCCGCATACCGCAAAAAAAAAAAAACAAAAAAAACACATTAGCCAAGGAGGTGGATTTAACATGGTAAAGAATGAGAGCTATAGACCTGTAAAAATAAATACTTGAATTGCTTATTTCTTTAGAAAAACAGGTCATTAGTGTGGGTGCCTTGGGAGGAAAGAACATAAAGATCTCTATAGAAAGCAGAGATAGGTGGATAAGAGACAAAATTACTGTTTCTGGATGCTATTGTTGTCTTACTCCATTTTCCTAATAGTAAAGTGGAATTTCTGTTCCTCTACGATGAAGGTAAAATGAAGTAATAGGAAAATTCTCTGATCTAGTGTGAGAAATGTAAGGTAGTGGTATTATCTTAAACCATAGGTTAGTTTTTCCTTGTGAAAAGAATATCTGATAAGCTTTTATAAAGATTTATGGTCTAGTTATTAAAACATAATTGAAGGAAAATTGAAGACGTTTATAATTTTCTGGCTTTAAAGCCTGTACATTCTCTTGGCTAAAAGTCTTTGTAGTTTGGTGGTGGTTTAGGGTACCTTGTCCATGGTTTTTTGCTTTTTAGGCTTCATTGTTAAATACACTTCTCAGTTTTGCCTTCAGTAACCATAGTCCATTTTGTTATATCAGATATGAAAGTATCATTGCCACTTTGTGTGAGAACTTAGACTCACTGGATGAGCCAGATGCTCCAGCAGCTATGAGTTGGATTGTGGGAGAATATGCTGAAAGAATTGACAATGCAGATGAGTTACTAGAGAGCTTCCTGGAAGGTTTTCATGATGAAAGCACCCAGGTAAGTTCCCATCTATATCTTAATGTATTATATGTTTTGGGGACGATTTCAGGAAAGGTAAAGGTTAGGCAGTTTCATGTGTGCAAATTTATATACACATATAGTATGTTCATTTTTCTCCCCAAAAGGGGTGACCTTTTTCAGTTGTGCTAACTTCTGTTGGAACAAGCCTGCCTAATTTAGACAGTGGTTCTCAAAACTTTAATGAGGCTAGAAGCACCTAAGCACTGGTGTCTAACCTGTGTTAAAGGACAGGTTGCTGGGCCCCACCCCTAGAGTTTCTGAGTCAGTAGGTCTGAGATGGGCCTAAGCATGTTCATTTCTTACAAGGTTGAGGGTGGTGATGCTATTGCTGCTGCTGGTCCAGAACCACACTTTGACAACTACTGACTTAGAGCAGTAGTTATTACTTTTTAATTTTCTGTCACCTAAAGATGATTACCCATTGCTGTTAGTAATGGTTGTGGCTCAGTTGCAGCTGGGGTTTCTGTCTGGGGTGAAGGCTGGCATGTGCAGTTTGAAAAGATTCTTTGTGGATGGTTAGACTCCTTCCCATCTTCTGTCTGTCTTCTACCGAAACTGAGAGACCTTCGAGTCAAAGGCCCAGAGAAGCAGATAAATTATTCTTTTTCCCCGGCATTTGTACTCACTGCAAATTGAAGTTCATGTGTGTAATCTATCATAGTAATTTTAATAGGCCCTACAAGGAACATATACCAGCCAGTAGTTTCATGGTTCGGCAGGCAACTTTTTTTTTTTAATTATTATTTTTAAAATTTTATTCTTTTTTTTGTTTTGTTTTTAATAGATTTGTTTCATTTATTTATTTATTTATTTTTGGCTGCATTGGGTCTTCCATTGCTGTGCGCAGGCTTTCTCTAGTTGCCGCGAGCGGGGCCACTCTTCATTGCAGTGCGAGGGCTTCTCATTGTGGTGGCTTCTCTTGTTGCAGAGCACAGACTCTAGGCGCGCAGGCTTCTGTTGTTGTGGTGCATGGGCTTAGTTGCTCTGCGGCACGTGGGATCTTCCTGGACCAGGGCTCAAACCCGTGTCCCCTGCATTGGCAGGTGGATTCTTAACCACTGCGCCACCAGGGAAGCCCTAGCATGCCACTCTTAATTGGTTGTGATCTGGCATAATTCTGCTGTCTTGGCTCTTGCCTCAGTATGATAACTGATTCCCTAATTCCCTGGAAGTTGTAGCTTTTGGTGGAAGTAAATAATAAAGGATTTGGTCAGGAACCAGCTTTATTGCCATCAGTATGTTAGCATGTAGTTTAAGAAATACAGGTGATTATCTGGGCCAGAAACAAACCGGCAGTTTTTGATGCCAAAAAATGCAATTTGGAGATAGGAGGCTAGTGAGTTTTCAGTTGATGAAAACCTTTGACTGCTATTGTGGATATTGGCTGAGTTTTAACCTTTGTTTCTTAATCAAAATCAGAAAGACCTCATAGTAAGTCATATTTGGGAAAATATCACTTTGGAATTCATGGTGTGGAATAATGCAAATGCCTTTCACTTTACCTATTAAATTACATTTGCTTAGGTACAGCTCACTCTGCTTACTGCCATAGTGAAGCTGTTTCTCAAGAAACCA
The DNA here is from genome assembly GCF_951394435.1 of Stenella coeruleoalba. NCBI lineage: Eukaryota > Metazoa > Chordata > Mammalia > Artiodactyla > Delphinidae > Stenella > Stenella coeruleoalba. Next base: position 21,232,687 of record NC_137165.1, read on the forward strand.
TCAGAAACGCAGGAGCTGGTACAGCAGGTCTTGAGTTTGGCAACACAGGTAAGAAGTCTGAAAAAAGCATGAAGTTGATTTGTTTTAAATTCTAGGAAATTGTGAAACTTCTTTCAAGAAGGTTCATTTGCAGAGATTTTAAACGGAAGGAGTGCAGTCTTTAGATTCTGTTAAAAAAATAAAAACAGTGCCTCTTTTACATATTCTGCTGAATTAGAACTGGTTGTATGGCTTCTAAATGAATTGACTGACTCCAGTTTTAATGATAATTCATGAAAATTGAACTTAGACTCTTTAGTGTTAATGAAGGACATGACTTTGTGAAAATGACATTGAGTCTCACAGTATCTCCTTCTGGGGGACTTAATTTCAGCTTTCAAATGAAAGTACCCTGTAGAGATGGTAAATGCTTTGACAAATATCTCGTGTGCTGTTCTACCTTCTAGATAAGTTGCCTTTCTCTTTAAGTAATTTTAAAGTGCTAATGCTGCTTCCTTAATTATTTAGTATTTTTGGTCCTTTTAGGGAGGGTTCTGATTTCAGGAATGTGGCAACCAGCTGGATACACAGAAATCAAAGTAATTACTTTTTCTGACGTAACTAGTATAATGATCAGTCCATCATGATCCAGTAATGTTCTTAATTGAATTTGAGAACAGGCTGGCTTTAGCAGGTTGTCAAGAGTTATGATGTATGTTTATACATGGAATCTGATTCAGATATTCAATTTACCATTTTCCTCTTTTATCTCTTTATAGTTGTATATTAACAGCATTTGATCTCTTTTATAGCTCTTTAACCTAGCTCTGAGCTGTCATCTTTCCTTTTTTTTTTTGCTCTGGGGAGCTTTATTTCATATCAATAATGAACACAATTGGAGGACTAAATATGGTAAATCCTGTAATTAATTAGTACGGTTGGGGTGTGCACTTAGTACACTTCTTGAAACCCAGTTCCAAACTGAGACCATAAATGTGAACCTTGCATAGTTGCCAATGCATCATCTGTTAAGTGGTCAAAGTGCATCATTTTGTACATGATAAATGCAAAGTTCTTCTTTCCTCTGACAGTATTTAATTTTAGAAATGCCAGGAATCCATTTTAAGGAAAAGAAGTTCGACGGGCAGATGAGGCGTTTGAATATTTAATGGAATAGTATAAAGCAGACAACATTATTAAATAAGTTGTTTATAGGATATGTTATACAACTCTGAAAAAAATATAGCCAAGGAAACTGCTAGAGTCAAAGGCTACTTTCTGACACTTGATTCAAGTACAGATGTTTTACAATCAATGAACTCAAATGTGAAGAAGACCTGAACTAAAAATTAAGATAATTGTCGTGTCTGATTACTGATGCACGTAAACATTACTGAGAATTATCGCTTGATTATCTTTTAAGGAGCAGTTGACCAACAGTAGTTGAGTTAAAGGATGTCAGAAAATTCACTTCACAGAAAATAGAGGTGTCCCACTCCACCCCTTGTACCTCTCAGTCTTCTCCATTTCTCCAACAAATTATGAATGAACTTTTTAATGTGCTATTTCCCCAAGTCTCTAAACCTTCACTTGACCCCATTATGGTTAGTGTGAAGAAGCATCCATATGAGTATGTGGAGTCAAGGGCAGGCCATGGCTCACCATCTGTCCATGAAAAGTGGACTGGGAGGTTGTCCATCACTGATGAGGCATGTCTTGGCACTAAGAGCAGAAATTGGTCATCTTCTGAATCAAAGTAGTTTAGGTTAGACGTTAATTTTCACGTTAGTGTTTAATAGGTCATCTACAGGGGGCCATTTTGAATAGAAATTGCCCCTTCTTAATAATGTAGTGCTTATTACAGACTCTGTAGGGTGATTGCCATTAAACTAGCCATGTATTTGACTTCATCTTAGGGCCTTGAAGTTCATTTCTGTCTTTTGCTACAGGCCCTGGAGCCTCTCTCCTTTGTATGAAAGAAAGAGCTCTGTATAAATTAACCAGATTCAAAGAAGTCTTGTGTTTATTCTAGACGGTAATATAGTAAACTTGACTTTAATGAGGCCTATGTACTAACGCTTCAGAAAACTCCCTAAACACAGATAAATACATATTTATACAGTCTCTTAGCTTTCTCAGAAATCTCATTTTCTTCAAGAATCATGGGATTTCTGTTTATTAAAGTATCTCAAGTTTTAACTCTCCCCTGACGGTCACATTTCAAAGCATCAGCAATATCTGGCTCTCCATGAAAGTTACCACAAGAAGTAGAAAATAAGGAAAGAGAAAATGTAGGCCACTTGACATTCATCCACATTGGAAAACAGATACACCTTTCCTGTTATTAATTTTACATCTTTTAAAATTTGTTAGAGCTCTTTGAAGTGTTTTTTCTAAAACTTCCTTTTGCCTGAAGCAAAGCAATTTCCATAACCATCAAGGCAATGGTTATTTAATATTATCTATATTGGGCATTCTAGATTTCCTAGTCTAGACCCTTTATTACCCATTTGTATCTCTGTTAAGATGGAGTTAGAACAATTTTCTAAAAAGAATTTTGGCTTTGCTCCTTCTCTACTCACTTTTTAAATTTAATTATTTATTTATTTACTTTTGGCTGCACATGGGCTTTTTCTAGTTGCAGCGAGTAGGGGCTACTCTTCGTTGTAGTGCGCAGGCTTCTCATTGCAGTGGCTTCTCTTGTTGCGGAGCCCGGGCTTCAGTAGTTGTGGCACACGGGCTTAGTTGCTCCGTGGCATGTGGGATTTTCCCAGACCAGGGCTCAAACCTGTGTCCCCTGCATTGGCAGGCAGATTCTAACCACTGTGCCACCAGGGAAATCCTGTCTACTCACTTCTGAATAGATAAGGCTACCCTCATAATCAAGTGAGTGTCTTTGGTAGATTCTATTGTATTCACAAGTTCTGAACCCTGCCTTCACCTCCATTGTCTCCTAAGGCCTCTGTATCTGTATTTAACAGGCAGCATAGGAGAGCTGTGTTTTAGGTTCTTGTCAGAGTTCAAACTCACTCTTATTACAGTATTTGCCTGAGATAAAGTGTTTAGGGAGGATTCCCTATGTTCTTATATATGTTGAAATTTACCACTGAATCAAGCCAGATTAGTAGAGAGCTGGGGGATCTAGACTGCATTGTATTTGACCCTTATTAGAATTGTTTTTACTGAATTACACTAATATCATCATCCTGTAGTAAGGGTTGTCATGAGAAACTATCCTCTTTAGATCTGTTATCAAAGTATTTATTCCATTATATATTTTTTTCTTTATGAAACCCCATAAAAAAATTCCTAACCAGTTTTGGATTCTCTTATGCATTAGTGTGTAATTAACTGCCCCTCTGAATGGCTTATCTGACTAGACTTGTTTTTCATATCATATGTTTGAAACCTTAGAATCAAATTTAAGGATCTCCCGTAGAAAATGTGTGGGTCATCGTGGCTTGCATTTTTCTGCCTTTGCTTCTAATTTATGTTCTCTAGCTTTAGATGTATTTTTATAAGCTTTGCTAAATCCTTTTCTAGAACAGGGCAGGGTATAAATAAACCATCAGACCTTCCTAATTCTAGATTTTCTGTACAAGGACTAGTAGAGAATCTTAGTAACAACAGTCATCTGTATAGTGCTTACTATGTGCCAGGCTTTCAGTAAGGGTTAATACTGTTACTCTTCCCATTTCATAGGTGAGGAAACTGAGACATAGAGAGGCCGGCCCAGTTAGTATGGGGTGGAACTGGGACTCAAACCCAAGTAGCCTGGCTCCAGAGTCTTTGCCCTTTTCTACTCTGTTAATGCTGCTTCTCAAGTCTGAAAGTTAAGAATGACTTTTGAGAATACGCATTTCCTGTCTTCCCTGCCTGAAGCATTGTTGTGCATAAGCCAGTATAAATAAGTGAACTTAGAGGTTTTAAGATTATTGTGGATGATTATTTCATATTTGGCTATAAATAATTAATAAACAGTTTCTCTAGACTTGCCTTTTCTGTCCAGTTAATGAAATCTGAGGCATTAGCATAATAGAATAAGCACATTTATATAAGTCTTTTCCACTGGAATTTTCCTCTGGAATTTTTTTCTCAAGTTTGTGAAATAAGAACCTAATTTAATATTTATGTTACCAGCCATAAATTTTTAAGTTGAGGGCAGCATGATCTGCTGAGCTACGTTAATTTGAATTGGGTGGTGGGGTTCTATTTCTGCTACATCCACTGGTTCAGGACGTGACTGGGCAAATTTCTCTGTCATACTACTGTTCTGTCTTTATAGTAGACTTAATCCTATTGTTTATCTATGCTGAGAATTCAGTGAAGTATATGTGAAATCTTTGTGCTTCTAATTTTAAATAAAATGGTGGTATGATTAGAAATATTATGGGACTTCCCTGGTGGTGCAGTGGTTGAGAGTCCACCTGCCAATGCAGGGCACACGGGTTCGAGCCCTGGTCCGGGAGGATCCCACATGCCACGGAGCAACTAAGCCCGTGCGCCACAACTGCTGAGCCTGTGCTCTGGAGCCCGTGAGCCACAACTACTGAGCCCACGTGCCACAACTACTGAAGCCCATGCGCCTAGAGCCCAAGCTCTGCAACAGGAGAAGCCACCACAATGAGAAGCCCACGCACCGCAACGAAGAGTAGCCCCCGCTCGCGGCAACTAGAGAAAGCCCACACACAGCAATGAAGACCCAACAACGAAGACTCAATGCACCAAAAAATAATAAATTTATAAAAACAACAACAATAAAGAAAAAAGAATAAAAGGGGAGCAGAGAACAGATAAGACAAATAAAAAAGAAATGACAACAGTTCCAAACCTAACCATATCAATAAGTACATTAAATGTGTCTAAACACCCCAGTTAAATGACAGAGATCAACAGGTTAGGGGGAAAAAATATATATATATATATAAAATTAGGGGAAAAGAAAACCAACCCTTGAATCCATGGGTTTATTTCAAAGATTTGTCTTTTCACTTTGATAGTTTTAGAGGAATTAGTAAAGAATACTCATAGAAGTGTCCAAACTTTAGTAATTACTATTTTTAGTACATGGAAAAGAAGTCTTCACCTTAGTTTTTCCATTTGTGAACTAGAGACCATCATCATCAAAATCACCTGTGCTGCTTGTTAAAAATAAAAGTTCCTGGGCCCCACTTCTGACATAATGAATCAGAAAGTCTGGAATCTGCACTTTCAGTGGCTTCCTGGTGTGTTAAAATGTTGATGCACATTATAGTTTAAGAATTACTGTTTCAGAGCTTGCCTGGTAAGAATTGTTTTGGAAGCTCTCAAATTTTGGGATATACACTATTTTCTCGAGATCCTTACAGGGGCCTATCAGACTAGCAGTACAGTAGATCCGAAACCAAATTTTCTGAGTCACCAAACACATAATGGCACCTTAAAATCATAAAAAGTTTCTATTTTCTTGTCATTAGCCTTGATTGGGCCTGATTTATCTTGGTCTCCATGTGAATTAGTGAGGCAGTGAAGGCCAGCTGATAGTAGTCCTAACAGATCACCCCTCAGGATAACTGAGTTTGGACAGTGGAGATCCTTGCCCACTCTTCACTTCCAGTCCTGGAAAATTTGCACTCATTTTCTCATTTCTCATAGGACTAAATTTTTCTGTTAAGATTTACAGTATGTATACCCTTTGATCCAGTGATTCTGTCTCCAGAAGTTTGTCCTGTTGCAGTGTTTTGAATTTGTGGGGGGACTCAAGCTATTTTCACAGAAGTATATATTTTGTGAATCCCGCCAGGAATTTTTTTTTTTTTTTTTGGCCATTTGGTTAAATATGTACCAGCTATATGAGAGAAATAGTTTGAAGTAAAAAAAAAAAATTTTTGATAAGTATATTATTAAGCTGTATTATGTAGTTTATTTTAATATGTTTAACAACTTTACTACTATATAAAGGCAAATTAAGTTTTCCCAGTTAAGTGATGTGTAGTGTTCATTGTGTAATAAAAAGCATAGTCTACAAATTTTAAATGACATGCTTTGGGGACTGAATATACAGATTAAAATTTAACTTTTAATTTAAATATCAATAAAAGCTGGACAGGGGATTGCTTTCCTGATGCAATACTTGGAGAAAGTTGTATTCTGCTCTTTTAAAAAATCAACTTGTTTATGTTTCATAATATTCACGCTTTGTTTCCAAATGAAAATCTAAGTGAGGAGGTTTCAGGCTGCTATTTATAAACACTTCTTCAGGAGCAAATTAGCCCCCCTCCCAACAAGCAACAAAACAAACTCATTTAAATTGGATAGTATCACTGTTTCCTTTTTTTAACCCTGGCATTTCAAATGCTACAAACATTTTGATACGAATAATACATGTATATATGTGCATTTTTATTAGAATAATGCAACCTATGAATGTGATAAAGATTATCTTGAGGTAAAATTTACCATTTTTATACTGTATTAACTTGTATCTCAGTGTTCTTTATGCTTTTTTGTTTTTTACCAGCACTGCATTTTGAGTGCAAATTAAATAATACATGATTAAGAAAATCTATATAAAACCATCAGGGTCACTTCCGGTATTGAGCTGAATGATACGTGCCTTAAATGGCTAAATTATAAACCAGTTCATCTGCTTATGTAGAAACTCATGGGAAAAACCCTGGCCTAGTTTAAAGAAAATATTTTTGTATGTGTTTTAAATACAGAAATTGAAATGGGACTGATTGTTGCCTTTAATAACATGATACCACTGGAACAATTCATGCGTAAATGAATGCCACTATATAGACATTCTGAGAGGTGGATACCAGGATATTTATTGCCACTTTATAATGATTGCAAAAATAAATAGTAGGAAGGAGGGAGAAAGAGGCAACAGCCTAAATGTTCATCAATAGGACACTAGTAAATAATGATGCAGTGCTGCATATACAGTGGAAAATGACAGCTGTATGTTCCAATATGGAAAGCAGCTTGAGGAGCAGTATATATACTATGAAACTGGTTTTGTATAAAATAAATATATATGTGTGGGAGCTCTCTGGTAAGATATATAGTGCACTGTCAATATGGCTATTTTGGGGATGGGGAGTTAAGGTGGGGTAGGGTTGGATGATAGGGGGAGACTTATTTTTATATTATACATTTCTAAATTGTGATGTGTCATTGATAATAAATTTTTCTTAGCCATGACCATGTATAAAATTATTTTTAAACAGCCACAAAAAAAAAACGAGACCACTAAATTCAAGTGTCACCCCTTTTAGAAGCACTTCATTATGTTCTCTCTTGAACAGTTTTTTTTATTATTTAGGTAATGGTACCTCTCATACTATATCGTAATAATTAATATTCTTTGAGCTCATTGAAGTCAGGCACTGTGTTGTTGTCTCTTTATTTCCAGGGCCTAGCCAATGTCTCCATAGGAGATAGTTAATAAATATTTGAATGAAGAAAGAGGTATGGGTGAAATATATGTAAGATGTGTTTCATGAATAATCCTGCTAATATTAAAGCAGTTAAAAACATTATTTTTATGTCCTGAGGCCATCGTAAGCAGTTGATTTTTACTGGCTTAAACTTTATTTTCCTTTTCCCAACTTCATGTTGAATTTGAGTCTTAGAACTAACCCACTTCAGTTTATATTTAAATTCTTGGAAACGTTAGAGATTACAGAATTATGGCTCTATTAACAATATATTGAGTCTAAATATCTTAACGGCCAACTCTGCGTAAATCACTTCAGCATTGCCTTGATAATAAATCCAGCAGTTTGGCTTTCTGTATGGAGAAAGGTTACATTTAAACCTTCTTGCCATTGCCTTTTCATTAGGATTCTGATAATCCTGACCTTCGAGACCAGGGCTCTATTTATTGGCGCCTTCTCTCAACTGATCCTGTCACAGCCAAAGAAGTAGTCTTGTCTGAGAAGCCACTGATCTCTGAGGAGACAGCTCTTATTGAGCCAACTCTGTTGGATGAGCTCATCTGCCACATTGGTTCTTTGGCCGCAGTGTACCATAAGCCGCCCAATGCTTTTGTGGAAGGAAGTCATGGAATCCATCGCAAACACTTGCCAGTACATCATGGGAGGTAAGCAGGTAAATTAGGTTTGAGTGAGAAGTGATTCTCTGTTTAGACGAAGTTGGTCTTCCTCAAGCTTTTATAGCCTAGAAAAATTTGCTATGCATTTGGCAAACCTACTCTACTGCCCTGGAGGCTTCATCTGAATACTAGTGACCACACACAAACAATAGGTTAAAAGGCCCCTCTGTGTTCTAACCTCAGGGTAGGTAAGGTTGTGCCTTTAGAAAATTGTGGTGAAGATTTTCTAAATGGATAAAGTTTGAAAGTTGCTTAAGTCTCCAGAAAGATGAGGCTAGAAATTTTCCCAGAGTTGAAAACTTGGTAAAAAGCCTGTACAGGTGTACCACAGAGATAGTGCACTTCAGTTCCAGACCACTGCGATGAAGTGTCATGAATTATTTTGTTGTTGTGTTTTCAGTGCATATAAAAGTTATGTCTATACTAATACTGTAGTCTATTAAATGTGCAATAGTATTATGTCTAAAAAAATAGTCTACATATCTTAATTTAAAAATACTGTATTGCTGGGGCTTCCCTGGTGGTGCAGTGGTTGAGAGTCCGCCTGCTGATGCAGGGGACGCGGGTTTGTGCCCCGGTCCGGGAGGATCCCACATGCCGGGGAGCGGCTGGGCCCGTGAGCCATGGCCGCTGAGCCTGCGTGTCTGGAGCCTGTGCTCTGCAATGGGAGAGGCCACAGCAGTGAGAGGCCCGTGTACTGCAAAAATAAATAAATAAAAAAAAATAAAAACACTGTATTGCTAAAAATGCTTATCATCATCTGACAATGCAGGGTTGCCACAAACTTTGAATTTGTAAAGACTGCAATATCTGCAAAGTGCAATAAAATGAGGTCCGCCCATGTATACATTTAGCTATTTTTATCCTTTACTGTAACTTTGGTTCAAGCTTATGGATGAAGTTAGCAGATACTGCTTCTCTTATGCTGTAAAGCCAGCTGTTAATGAAATAATGTTTGCAGGATTGTTTTATAAGAGCAGCCTAGATTCTGTGTAGACATAGTTGTTCAGTTGCCTGTACCTTTTTTACCAAAATAAATTGCTCCATATCAGTAAGGAAATGCTATTATGAACAGACTGTCAGGTAACATGGAACTCTTGCTTTATAGATAACCTTAAAATTTTAATTTGGGAACGGCAATACTCTAATAAACTCTTATAATGGGTATCTTGGAATCTTTTCAGACTCTCCCTTCATTAATTATAATAAACCTCAAATCTTAAGTAGAATTTGATCTCTGAGTGGTTAGAGTATCTGCACTTGCACCGTTTCTGAGTGTCCCGTATTGTGTAATATATATTGCTGTTTCAGTGGTTCATGAATAGCCAGAGTGTAGGATTTATTGCTTTACAAATTAGTGTAGTCAACGTTTACAATACTGTAGCTCTGTTTTAACAGACTGTGGGCACAGATAAACAAAAAGAAAAGGGCAGTACCCAAGAAAATGATTATTAATCTTTCATTAGCCCTTGCGTTGAATCTTTGGTTTTAGGGCAGTGCTGTGATTTTCACCCAAAGGAAACTTGTGGTTTCATAAGGATCAGGCCTCGTTACAGGGTGTTTGACCTCGTAGGCAAGCATATTTAACATTCGCTAGATATGACCATTTAACTTCTAAGTACATCTCCCAGTCTGTGCTTCAAGTTTTGATAAATAGATACGGACTTTCTGTTGTTTGCCATTTAAATTACCTTTCTCCTGATAACTTTGACCCTCAAATGGGATGGGGAAAGTAAAACAAATCAACAAACAAAAACAACTCTTCCTAGAACACAAAGAGAACCAATATGTAAAAAGAAGCACAGTCTCTTACATAAGGTCTTTATCAGATTACTAGCCTTCAACTTGTTACCTTCACAATTCCTTATGTGGTTCCTTACGCGGGCCTCTCACTGCTGTGGCCTCTCCCGTTGCGGAGCACAGGCCCCGGACGCGCAGGCTCAGCAGCCATGGCTCACGGGTCCAGCTGCTCCGCGGCAAGTGGGATCTTCCCGGACCGGGGCACGAACCCACGTCCCCTGCATCGGCAGGTGGACTCTCAACCACTGCGCCACCAGGGAAGCCCTGTTTTGGGTTTTTAAAAAAGAAACACAAGTGCAGAAAAATCCCCTTTGAAATAAATATGGGTATGTTGCTGCAAATGGCATGTCTGTAAGAGTACTGACATCACCTAGCTTTCTTCTGCGTCCTAAGAGTAATAAGTGATATGCCTCTGACGTGAAATACATTTGCACCATAAAACCTTAGAGGCTTAAAAATACTTACTTCATGAGGTCTTTTAAAATCACTTGGGAAAGAGAAAAGTGCTTTTTAGTTGAGTATTGCTTACTATACTTGTCAGCTGCTCTGTGGGCATGAGATGGTAAATAGTTGTCTAACTTGGAACTATCTCACCTTTTAAAAATACTGCCGAAAGAAAAAAATACTGCTTTGATGACAGTTTTATGCAGTTATTTCCCATGCCTTCACAATGGGGAAAGATTTTCATGTTAGTTTTCTTGTGTCTACAGTTTAGAAAAAATACATAATAATGATTTATCATGTTCTTAATTTGTAGAAACTATAAGATCATTTACTTCTTTTCATCTAACTCACTTTTGTCTTCTCATAATACTCTTACCTGTCTATTAGAGTGGAGGAAAATATGTGCCTTTTCTGCCTTCTATTTCAAGGTGCTGATAAATCCATGTGTTTTGTCACATTTCCCAAACGGTACATGTTGAGAGATGATAGAATTTCACGGGCAGAGGATACCCTTTATGGAGATTTCATATATTTCTTGCTAGGTGTATATGAAATTGTTTCCCCTTTTGACTTCCTTATTAATTTTTGGCTTTATTTGTACCCACCCTCTCCCCAATCTAGATAGGTCTCCTTTTGGCTTCCTTGACACTTTTTCTTCCTAAGCCCTCTTTTTTTTAGATTGTTTTTCTCTTTAATCGTTGCAATTTTGTGTTCCTTCTCTTCTCTGGTTGTATCACAAGGCTCATTCTGAACCTTCTCTATGTATTCCCTTAGGCGGTTTATCTTCTAAGCACAGTTACCACTGATATATTCTGTTAAAGACGCCCTGCTCTTAACCACAGCACCCCTGCGTTACTCTGCTCATTTCACCTGAGGCGTGTGTGTGAATTTCTTCCCAAGTTTACTTCTGTAACTCTGCCAGTCCCTTTTCCTTAGCTGTCTGTTGGTCTTCCCTACTTGTTTTTCTCACTTGAAACTTAACAGAATTGAAAGCAGCATATTATTTTCCCCATCATCCCTCCAGATTCCTCTTATATGGAGCAACACTAGTCTTTCGCTTCTTCGTTTTTGTTTTTTCTGTTTGATTCTTCATTCTTATTTGTTCAAGTGTTGTCAGAACCTACCTAGGGTTTTCGTTTTTTAAGAAAGCATTTGTTTATTAATGGAATTTTTATAGTGGTTTTTTAGTTTTTAAAAAATTATATAAATCTTAGGAAACATACAAGATAGAATGGTATAGCAAACACGTGTACTCATCACTCAGTTTCACCAGTCATCAGTATTTTGCCAATCTTGTTTCATTTATCACCCCCACAAATTTTTTTCTTGAGGGAGCTGGAGTATTTTAAATTAAATTCCAGACCTCATATCACTTCACCAATGAGTACTTTACTTGGTATCTCTCAAAGATAAGGACTTAAAAAAAAATCACAATATATTATCAAGCCAAAATTAGGGGTAATTCCTTAACATTCAGTAAAACTGAAATACTTTCAGATTCTTTCAGTTGTCATTCTCTATTCTACTTTAAAGTTTATCTAAGATTGGTTTTACTTTTTTTTTTTTTTTTTTTGGCGGTACATGGGCCTCTCACTGTTGTGGCCTCTCCCGTTGCGGAGCACAGGCTCTGGATGCGCAGGCTCAGCGGCCATGGCTCACGGGCCCAGCCTCTTCATGGCATGTGGGATCTTCCCAGACCGGGGCGCGAACCCGTGTCCCCTGCATCAGCAGGCGGACTCTCAACCACTGCGCCACCAGGGAAGCCTGAGAAGTACTTCTTGATTGGTTCTTTTTTCCCCTTTTCCATCCACACCCCGCCCCCACTCCACCCTGTCATACTTCCAATTTAATTAGCTTCCAGGATTCTAATACTAAAAGGCTCCAATGTCCAGAGTATCTGTGAATATGTGCCACCAGTGGAAGCCAATTAGTTACTGTTGCTGTAAAAGATAAATGAGAAATATTAAGGATGACCTTCCATCTGTGTAGAGAAGGCCAGAAAAATAGCAGGTCTCATCACACGGCTCCCTGCAAGTTAGATACTTAACTGTGGTGGAATCAGAGGGGCTTTTTTAGCTGAACACTTGAAAATAAGTTGTTCATCAACCTGATGACTATAAATATGCCCAACAAACTGATTTATTTCCCAGCATCAGAAATTGGAAGGCAATGCCATAGATACAAAAATATATGTTCTCAGAGATTACATAAACAAAACGACCTTACTTTCTGCTTCATACACTGGCATTTTCTCTTCTACTTTATGAGCAGTATTATGTCTGGGATTTATGCCAGCTGGTACAGGTACATTTACTTTTGGCTGACAGAGAGCCTAAGGAGATAGGGTTACCGTCATATCTTTGTGGGTGATACATTTTACTAATGGAAGTCACTGCTTCCAGAGTCTATACACTGACCAAGCTCTGGACTCTAGCTAATGGTGACACAAATGAGCACTGCTTTTGTCTTCCTTGGGAATAAAAGCATTTGCTTTTCATTTTCATATCTCTAATGAATAGAGTTGACTGAATAGCTTCCTCGTGTGATATCCTACATTGCTGTATAACCTCCTTAATAGACTCAGGAGACTGACAAATGAATATTGAAATATTCCTGGAGACTCTCAGAAATCCCTTATAAACACTGAAATAGCTCATCCTATTCTGTTGACACATCCTATTCTGTTGACACACAGCTACAAGTTAAATGTTACATCCTCCCCATGGTTATGCCTTACCAACCCTGCTTATTTCCCTAGTGGTTTACAACATAGTGGACTTGCTGAACCTAAGAAGACAAAGAAATTAAGTTTGAAGGATGGAGGGGAGAAAGAGGCTCTATATTTTGATGTTGACTGGCCCAGGATTCTGTCGTCTTGTTTCTTAACCCACTTTAGCATGGAAGGGAAAGAAACATGTTATTTCCATTTGGCTTTGTATCAGCTCTTGCTGGCCCTTAAAACTAGTGAGTTTTCTCCTTATATTTTACACAGCTTAATCCAGTCATGTGTCAGAATTCTGGCAAGTTTACATCAGATAGAAAAACAATTAGAACTTTGTCAGATTATAGTAGCCCAAGTCACACATGGGCCTTTTTTCATTTTCTTTTTTTGCAAAGGATATTCTCTTTGGGGTGGAGAGTAAATTGTTTTTATAATTGGATGTCTAAATATTATACAGCCTTTGCTAGGTAGGCCCAGTAATGTTCCTGTGTAACTCTAAATTTTAGCTTATTCTGACTTTGGGATTTAAAATGGTATAATTGGTGTTGTAGCCCCAGAAAGTGTTTACATGCAGGTTTCTTCAGCTTATTCTGTGATATAAATATGTCCCAGAAATCAAAGTGAGGAGTAGAAGCCCTTCTTTTTGCTTTGGATCTGTATGTAGTGAAATATATATCACTCGAAGAACCAAGATTCCTTTTAAGAGACCATCACAAGGAAGAGGCCTAAATCTGGCTGTGTGAATGACGAGTTTCTGTGGCAGCAGTAGTCTATGCCAGTTTTAAAATGCTTTTATTGTTCTTACGTAAATTATCTAATTTAAAGAGGAAAATCGTTCTCAAAGTTTTTACTTAGTCTATACAGATAGTGCTGTTTCTTGAATGAATTGTTGCCTTACAGCAGTGCTTCTCAAGCTAATGTGTACATAAATCAACTGGAGATCTTGAACAAGACAGATTCTTGTTGCTCTGGGGTGAGGCCTAGGAGTCTGCATTTCTAACAAACACCCAGATCTGTGGACCACATTTTGCATAGTAAAGACATAGAGTATCTGTGATCACTGTGAACCACTTCACTTCAGTGTTTGAATAGCTGTTGGTAAACCCAGATGCCTTGTTCTCTTGGCTTCGGTAGTAAACACACTCCTGGAAAGGGGGCTCCTACTCTGCCTCAGATTGAGAGAGGGCAAGAAACTCTTGAAATTATTTTGTTAAAGGTCTGTCTTTCACTCTCTAGGAAGAAGAATGTTGCTGGGTGTGGTAGAATTTGACCCAGGTCCCCATTTAAAATATGGCCTGGATTAGAGTTATGTGATTGTGTGGCAAGCAGCACTCAGGTTACGTGGTGTTCATCTCAGAACAGCTCCCAGCAGCGTTTTTGCTGCTTTTATCACTGGTTTCTAACAGAACCTTACCCGTAGAGGTCAGTGGTGTGCTGCTAATGAAGCGTGGCAGCTACTAACCTTTTATTTCAAGCTTTGTGGTTCTCACTCTAGCTGCATAATTGGTATTTAAAAATATATATTATCAGCGTTTAGACCCAACCCTAGAGCAATTAAACGGAATTTCTGGGAGACAGGACCTTAGACATTGGTAATTTTTTAAAAAAATCGAAGTTACTTTAATTTTGCAGCCAAGACTGAGAATATTGAGCCAAATGAAGCTCCAGATGAAGTTAGGTAGAGATGTTACAGAATTGATCTTTAAACCAAGGCAGTGATTTCCACAGAAGAATTATATTTTGGTGAGCCTCTGGCACCTCCTACAAAACAGACCTCTCTGACTTTACCTTTGTTCTGCCTCCTACCCCTCCACACCCTCACCCCCTGACCCCAGGACATTTTCCTGTTGTGATTTGCTGTTAGGTGATCCAGCCTACCAGAAATTGACCAAGAGTTGAATTTGACCGATTTAGATTTAGTTGCTCATTCCCAGGGTTCTTCTCACCCTTGCTCATGTTCCATAATTGGAGACTGAAAATTGTCTTGTATTTTGGATTATCTACCCATTTTCAGGGGACATGGATTGAACCCATGTCCCCTGCGTTGGCAGGCGGATTCTTAACCACTGCGCCACCAGGGAAATCCCATGTGGGGTTTTTTCTGTTGTTGTTCTTGTTTTGTTTTCGGTCTGCTTGGTGGCCATGTCAAGACTTTTCCTTTTCTTGGAGTCAGGCAGACTTGGTCCCTTACAGAACCTCAGTCTTGGGTTCTTTCTCTGTACTTCTGCTTTTGTAGCATGTTGCCATTGGATGAAGGTAATTCCTTTTGGTATGCAGACTCAGCTCTCAAACTTTTGACTCAGCCTGGTTCTGCAGCAGAGCTCATGCAACTGTGCTGAAATCCCTTTAGCCCATAAAATAAGTCACCATGAAATCACTACTTTCCATCCAATTACTGAATGAACAGTGCAGCGACACATCTCCCTGGTTCAATATGAACTGAACCTATTTCAGCACTACTTTCGGCATGATAAAGCACCCACTCTGTGGCAGTAGCGAAATGTTAATGTTATTCTTAGTGCCATTTAATGTGATTTAGATTGGGGGCTGGGGAAGCTTTACCACTAGCAGATATTTTAGACTTGGGTATCAGCTATGGACCTGTAGGAAAATTCTGCTCAGTTTTCAGCATTTGAAGTGTTCTTTTCCTGAAATTGGCACCTCTCCTTCATCTTCCTATATCCTGATTTAGTTGGTCTATAGTTGACATTATTTCCTTCATGGAGAAAATAGCGGCCTCATTAAGGCAGTCCTGGGATTAACGGGAAATGGACAGCTCCAAAAGACACTTAAAACGTGCACAGTATTTTGACACCTAAGATTGAGATTAAAGCCATGCCTTATGCCTCTGGCACTTTTCACTCACCTCTCCCAGCTTACTGGATAATAGATACCACTGAAATTTTACAAGTCCAGTTTGACTGATTTTGTACCCTACCTGATTAGTAAGTATTACCAAACAGATGAATCTTGTCTGACTCCAGATGATATCAGCAACTGAACTGAAATGGTTAGTGGCTAGTTCAGGCCAACATGACAACGACATTGTTGTGTTTTGTTCAGCTTTCTCGCCTCCCCCACCCCTCGATTAATATCTGCATCATCCTGCTTGTCGCTGTAGATAGGAGAGGCCCTCACTGGGGAATTGGCTCCCATCCTTGCTGACATCTCCCTGTTAGTTACTCTTGCCCAACACTGTGCTGTCAACTGTGTCATATTTTCAGAGAGGAAGATGATAACCTCCCTTAGAAACTTTTCAGTCGAAAGGAAAGATGCTGAATAAAGTCTGAGTAAGCTATAGTTTTGCTAGTTAGAAAATATATTGAAATTGTCCTTTCCTTTTGCTCTCTGGACATAGCACAGTTATGTGAACCTTTATATTTCTGGCTACATGTCTCTAACACCCTTTGGATTCTGTCTCTGTAAGATCAAGAGTTCTTGATTGTGGGTTGCAGCTGAGTTGTATTTGATAAGCTGAATGTAAACAAAGGAGTATCAGAATTACTTTTCAGTTTCTCTTACATGTTTTTGAATAAAATTGACAAGCAGCATGGTGGGGAGGAGGGGGGGAGTACATTTAGATCCTGTCCAGCTAAGATAATATTCATATAATACTCAAGTATAATAAGAATGAAATCTAAGAAAATAAGGGCTATAAATGGGCTTTATTTCCTTTGGAAATAACACCACTAGTGAGTGCCTTTTCTCAATGCCTTTTATTTAATGTAGCATATTTGATAATACTGCCATTTCTCTTCCAGTGTGTTTTTTCTTTCTTGCCATCGAGTGCCAACAAGGTCCATAAAGAATTCCATCTCTTTCAAGCTTCAGTTGTGAGATAGGCCAGAAGGGAGGAGAGTTGCTGGGGGGAGGATGTGTAAGCCCATCAGAAAGTCATAAAGCTAAATCAAAACCAGCATCAGGACAAGTGAGACATTCTGCATAATTCCCTTCCTTAGAAAGGGTTTTTCTTGGACTTCCCTGGTGGCACAGTGGTTAAGAATCCTCCTGCCAATGCAGGGGACACAGGTTCGAGCCCTGGCCTGGGAAGATCCCATATACCGTAGAGCAACTAAGCCCGTGCGCCACAACTACTGAGCCTGTGCTCTAGAGCCAGTGAGCCACAACTACTGAAGCCCGTGTGCCTAGAGCCCGTGTGCCTAGAGCCCGTGCTCCACAACAAGAGAAGCCACCACAATGAGAAGCCCGCGCACCACAACAAAGACCCAATGCAGCCAAAAATTAATTAATTAATGTATAAAAATAAAGAAATGGGGTTTTCTTTCTTCTTAAGTTCTAGCTTCCTTTTCAATTCAGGAGTTAGTGCCAAAGTAATTCCTGAACATATATTCTTGTCTGATTCCAAATCATAGTTAATTCTCTAAGGCAATGGTTTTCAACCTTGTCTATACATTAGAATCACTAGGGCAGCTTTTTAAAATTCTGATGTCCAGGCTACAACTCAGAACAATTAAATCAGTATGACTGGGATTGAGACTCGGGCATCAGTACTTCTAAAAATCCCCCTCCTCCCCACAGTTATACACACGCAGGTGGTTTATTCCATTGTGTATCTAAGGTTGAAAACCATAGTTAATAGAACACAATTGAAGTAGTTATTAGTAATCTTAGAAAGATTGAATCTTACTCTAAGAAACCTCCAGGTTTTTGTGATGGAGGAATTGAAAACTAAAGACTTAACCATAATCAGTTTGCCTTTGCAAACTTATTTTCTTTGACTTTTTTTTTTTAACACATATCTACCCTGTGCTCCAGTCTAATTAGACTACTCCTTCTTCTTCCTTTTTTTTTTAAAAAAAAGTATTTATTTATTTATTTATTTGGCTACACAGGATCATCATTGCCGCATGCGGGATCTTCGTTGTGGCATGTGGGATCTTCGTTGCGGCATGAGGGAATCTTTTAGTTGTGGTGTGCGAGATCTTTAGTTGAGGCATGCAAACTCTTAGTTGCAGCATGCGGGATCTAGTCCCTGACCAGGGATCGAACCTGGATCCCCTGCATTGGCAGCATGGAGTCTTAGCCACTGGACCACCAGGGAAGTCCCTACTCATCCTTCTTGATCATGCTTTTATTCCTACTTCTTAACCTTTGTTCAGGCTATTTGAGAAATAACCTCCCCCCTTTTGCATTCTATAATTTCACACTACCATGTCTTTGAAGCTTCTTTTCATTATCCTTCAGCCAAAAGTTCTATTCAGAACTTTCTTTTTTTGCTTTAGTATATTCTGTATGGTTTTTGCATTCATGTTTTGTTTTTTTGCCAGTTTGCAAAGCCTGGATCTTGTTCATCTATTGTTTTCCCCTCATTGCCCGGCATCTTTATAGTCCCCATAGTACCTTATGTCCAGCAAATGTGAGTGTGTGTTTGAATAAAAGGAATCTCATGCTTTTCAGACGTCATGCTGTGGATGTGTGTTATTCTAGAAACAGGGAGAAGGTAGGTGTGTAATATCTTTTCTATTTGCTGTCATTCTTTTCCAGTTACTCGAATTCTTGGTTGTGATGACCTTTTTATCTGTATGCCTGTGATTTCTCGCCCCATGTCCAACCAGTAAATAGTCTTCAGGAACCAGACTTTGCAAATGTTGGTTGTTTGAGGTTTGGAGTGTTCTGTAGCTTAGTGCAGAACATGCTTATTCATGCCAGTTATGAAACGCCTGGGGGTTTTGTTCTGTTGTGGTGGAAATAAGTCCCATTATGCCCTTCCAGTATATATATTATTTTTGAGATTTTGGCAACCCAGTTTTATATATCTGTCCATTGAGAAGGTAATAAATCCCCTCTTTCAAATCCTGAAGACAAATACAGTTGTTGTTTTTTTTTTTTTTTTAACACAACCACAGCCTAGAGCTCTCCAAGTTTCTACTACTAAATGACAGACAATAAAGGAAACAGTGTTTTGTAAAGCAGACAAGGCATTTGGTGATTCAGAGGGGAATGTTAGATGCACAGTGAGAACTAGGGAAGTAGCAGTACAGAATCGTAGCACAAAAGCGTATTGTTTGCTTTCTGAACATCACCATTAGTTGTGGGTATGTGTGTTTTATGTTTTTTCATGCTAGCTATTTTCAGCTTCAGTTCTTCTTTAATGCTTTTGTCCTGGAATTCAGGGTGAATTATATCAGAGCCCTGACAGGGAAAAGAGGCAGAAGTAAGACCATGTGGAATTATTTTCCTGTCACCTAGCTAATTGCATTAGTCTAATTCTCCAATAGTTAGCATCCTTTTAAATGATCTACTCCAGATAAATCACAGCATTTCTCCTTAGCTGTATTGACTGTGGGAGAGATTTGAAGAATTGCATGCCTTCGCATTTCCTACCCAGATAGGATATCTTCCTAACCCAGCCGTTTGCTTTCTTAGGAGAGTTCTAAACTCTAAAAATCGCTCTTGTTCAAGCTATAATTTTTGAAGCTTGAAATTGCAGCTCATTACTGGTTTGGTTCCCACTTTCTCAGTGTGGCGGCAAGTTTTGTAGTTCAAAACATATTTTAGTTTTTCTTTTTCTCCCCCGCCTTAAATTTCCTTTTAAAGAAAAAATAAAACATATTCAGAACATTACGACTTAGAGATATAGCTTCTTGGAATATGTAAACTCTTTAAATCCTGTTTGGGTTTGTGCCTATGTACGCCAGTGGAAAGATTGGATCTGAAACATCCCTGAGATGTCCCAGCTCCATCATCTTTCCACGTTTTCTCAAAACTCCCACACACCATCACTTCCCCTCCTCAGTTCCCCTAGGTTATATTTCTTTGCAATCTAGAATTTCTGTAGGCTTTGGGAGTCAAGTTGAATAGCATGTATTCCCCGCAACTTGGTAGAGCAATTTACAGATTCTGTATGGGCATCTAGTACTTAGCTAAATGAACTCTACCTTTCTCTCCTCTCTCTCCTTTCTCTCTTTCAGCTTGGCAGTGACCTTGGCGGGGGCATTGGAGGAAGTCTGGCAGTCCGTGCCATCGGTTTTTTTCACCGTGGGATGCACTGCCCCCTGTTTGATGCCTTTCCTATGCAAACGTTCTCAGACCAGCCACTGCTGCTATCTAGCCCTGTACACCAGAACCTCTGTAGCAGTGTATGAAGAGTAGAAAGTAGCATAGGGTTACTTGGATTCTTTGGGACTATACACCACATGTGGTGTAGGGGTCTCTTTAGGGATTGGCGCTCTGGTGTCTACAGAGTTCTTTGTCTTCCTGACATTAAAGGGCTAAAGGAAATGGAACCTCCCATCTTGACGAGAGAATACTCTTTTCTGTCGTCTAGAAAGAGCTTGAGCGTCAGCTGGACTCAGAGTGAGACTCTCCTCGTATGTGAGTTAGCGGGGGTGTGAGTATCCATCTCCCCCAGGAGAGTTTCCTACTAGATATTTATGCCTAAATGCGGAAATAAGACTTGCCTGGACCCAAGTGGAAATGGAACTGCTGTCTAAGTTGGATGCTTCTCCTTCTTTCTATAGAAACAGATTCCCCCTTCATTAGGGTACCTGTAGGCCTCTTGCACAGAATCATGGAAGCTAAAATTGGAAACAAACAGAAAAAACTTTGGATCACTGTGTTCCTGATCCTACTGATGACTCTCTTGATAGAACTTCTAAAGAGTGTGTGTATCTTTTCAATGATGAAAAAATAACCATGATGATTTGAAGGACAAAGAATATATGAATTAAACGCCTAAGAATATTGTAATTATGGTGTGTTCTTATTGATTTATCAATACTATTAAAATATATAGCAGCATTTTAAGAACTATTAATGAGTTCTTCCTGATCTCCCTGTTCCCCTTCCCTTTTATTCCCTGCAGGTGGGACAGTCCTTCATCCCATCATCAGTGCCTGCAACCTTTGCTCCTTCACCTACTCCTGCTGTGGTCAGCAGTGGTCTGAATGACCTATTTGTACTCTCCACGGGGATAGGCATGGCACCTGGTGGATATGTGGCTCCTAAGGCTGTAAGTAAAACAACACTTTCTTAGTGGACAGGACCTGAATTATTTAGCATCTGACATTTATGTTACTCTCACTATAATAAATCCAAGGTTGGGGCTCTTTTTCTAGAGGATTTACAAGGAGGATGAAAGGCGGCCTTAAACCTAGCAATAAGAAGCACCATAGCATCCATATTAACCATTTGTATAATTAGACTTAAAATTGGAAATACTAAGCATTTAGTATTTGTTCTCTAGTTTAGAAATATTGCCTAGCTTGTCAACACTGAAGTCAGTCTAGTGTAGATGTGATATACAGAGCAACAGCAGGAGGAGAAAGACATAATAGAGAAGTAACATTTTACTTTGCATTCTTTCCACTCCTTTTTCCATTCGTACTGCATATGGATTCTAGAGTGCCATTGCTCAGATTTGGTTTCCATGCATTTTACTACACCTTTTTAGAGTTTTGATTTAGGTTAGTGTCATTGGTGTCCCTCCAGTCTCAGCCTCACTTGATGTCATGCTCAGATTGAAATTCAAAAGGGGAAGGGGAAACTCCCTGTAAATGAAGCATATTTCGGCCCTTGGGAATAGTGCCTTCCCGGCTAAGCTAGGTTTCTTTTAATTTTGCCTTTCTGAGGGGCAGCACGCCTGGTTGCTTTCTGAATTTTCTGCCTGCTCAACCAGCTTGGTGTGGGGGATCCCTGCTGCAGATAGTAAACCAGTTGTCCTTCGCAGGAGTCTTGTCTTTGTGTACACACCCATTACATAGACTAACCAGAAATGTGATTCAAAACTGAGCTATAGTGTTTTGGGACAACTTAGTAGCTTTGTTGTAAGGTTACTGCATTGGATATTATCCCCACAGACTTTTAATTGATTAAGAGATTATGTAACGTACTTGTTTACTAACATTACAGTAATACCTAGAAATGACAAATTTAAATAATGTAGAAAGATCAGGTGGAAAATTAAGTTTCCCTCTGTCCCCACTTCCCCATAAGTAGCCACTATTAACTTTTTCTGTGTTCTCTCAGAAGAAAAAAAGATCATGCATATACCTGTATGTTTGTATCCTTTAAATACTGTCAGTGGGATATACTGTTTTGCACCTTGTTTTTTCTCTACCACAGTCTTTTGAATGGCTGTATCCACTTTATTGATGGTGTACCACAACGTATTTAATCTTCCTCCTGGTGATGGACATTTAGGTTATTCATCTAGTCCTATCCCCGCCCCCTTTTTTGTTATTATGATGTTAACCATGAACATTCTTGTTTATATGTATCATGGTATATTTTTGTAAGCATATCTATAGGATAAACTTGGAATGTGCTTGATCATTTAAGCATTTAAAAATAGACATTACAGGGGCTTCCGTGGTGGAGCAGTGGTTGAGAGTCCGCCTGCTGATGCAGGGGACACGGGTTCGTGCCCCGGTCCGGGGGGATCCCACATGCCATGGAGCCACTAGGCCCGTGAGCCATGGCCTCTGAGCCTGCACGTCCAGAGCCTGTGCTCCGCAGCGGGAGAGGCCACAGCAGTGAGAGGCCCACGTACCGCAAAAAAAAAAAAAAGACATTACAGGGACTTCCCCGGTGGTCCAGTGGTAAAGAATTCGCCTTCCAGTGCAGGGGTCGTAGGTTCGATCCTTGGTTGGGGAACTAAGATCCCATATTGCCACCGGGCAACTAATCCCACGCACCACAGCCACTGAGCCTGCATGCAACAACTACTGAACCCGCGCACCTCAACTAGAGAGCCCATGTGCCACAAACTACAGAGCCCATGCACTCTGGAGCCTGTGCTCCACAACGAGAGAGAGATCAACACACCACAACTAGACAGAAGCCCACGTGCCACAGCGAAGAGCCCGCGCAGCAACAAAAGATCCTGCTTGCCGCAACAAAGATCCTGTGTGCTGCAACTAAGACCCAACACAGACAAAAATAAAACAATAAATTATTTTTTTAAAAACATTACCAACTTACCCTCCAAAAAGGTGACATCAAATTATGTTCTCCAAAGCAGAATGTAATAGTGCCAGATTCCTTATATTCTCCTTCACTGAGTATTACTGACTTTTTGAATTTTTGACCCTCTGATAGATGAAAAATAGTATCTTGTACTATTAAATAGTGTCATTTTCTTCTTTTCTTTTTCCTTTTTTTCCTGTAATGTGGTTGAGTATATTCTCATGTTAACTAGCCACCCACTGACTAATGGGTACTCTGTCTTTAGTCAGGACAGTTCATGAATTCCTGTTGGTTTTATATATATATATATATATGTGTGTGTGTCTGTGTGTGTGTGGGTGTGTAAACTGGTACACTCCAGGAGTATCACAGATTCTGGAGCCAGAGGTGGGTCACGAATGAATTATATAGAGAAAATAGGCATTCAGATTACTTAAACGACATCTGAATACTTACTATTTCCCAGAGACTATAACGAGAGTTAAAACTATACATAAGACATGGTCCTTGCCCTTAACACATTACTGATAAGGAATTTGGTAATGATTTTTAAAAGTCTTCAAATATTGTAAACATGCGATTTTCATTAGATCAGTTTTTTCCCCTTTTAAGCCTTTTACCAAAGCTACTAACCAAAGAAACCCCATGTTATGCTCATTGGAATTTCTCCTTTCGCCATGGCTACCCATAGACTATTTTGGGGCTTGTTTTTCTTGTTTTGTTTGTTTTTGGCTTTGGTTTTGGGTTGGGTTTTTGTTTTGTTTGGTTGGGGTTTTTTTGTTTGTTTTTTGATTTTTGGTGGGTTCGTTTTGGTTCTTAAATAGTTGAGAATGATCTCAAAATTCAGCAAATATGACTTTATCCGGAGCCTTTTGCATTTGGCTTGGTATTTATGGTATAAAAATCACCTTAGTTGCCTAAGGAAGTGAAATCTTAATTTCATCTTTATTCAGAAGTGTCCTGTCTGGTTTCATTGGGCTTTATACTGTGTTTCAGGTCTGGCTGCCTGCAGTAAAGGCTAAGGGCCTGGAGATTCCGGGAATACTTACTCACCGCCAAGGGCACATCTATATGGAAATGAACTTCACCAGCAAAGCTCTGCAGCACATGACAGACTTTGCAATTCAGTTTAACAAGAATAGGTAAGAAATCTGAGTTCCCCAGCTCGATCCTGACACAGCAGTGTACTTTGTGTCCAACAAGAGAGTGTTCTATTTAGCAGTGGGTAAAAACTCTCGTGTTGGCAGATGTTTGATGTAGAGTGAGTGGAGGCTCTTGCACATCTGTTCAGTGGTCAGCTTCAACACTGGAGGCCCTAGGGAATTTTGCTGGGAAAACTCATCCATATGGAATAAGAAAACTGTCTTTGCCATTATAATCATACCTTTTCTATAATGTTTTGTAAATGAAATCACGTAGTATGGAGTCTTTTGCATTTGGTTTCTTTCACTTAGCATAACACTTTGAGCTGTTTCAGCAGTCTGTTCTGTTTTACTGAGTAGTACTCCATCGATGCTTATACCGTGATGTGTTTACACTTTCACCAGTTGGTGGAACTGGGGGTTGTTTCCAGTTTTATCTTTTATGACTAAAGCGCCTGTGAATATTCACATACAGGTCTTTGTGTGGATATATGTTTTCATTTTTCCTGGATAAATACCTAGCAGTGGTATTGCTGGGTCATATGGTAATAAGTGAATGTTCCAGCTGTTCCATACTCTTACCAATGCCAGCCATGCTTATACATGTATAGTAGTATCCCATTTTAACTTGAATTTCCCTAATGACTAGTGATATTGAGCATTCTTTTCATAATCTTATTGACCATTCTTATATCTTCTTTGGTGAAGTATCTGCTCAAATCGTTCCTTTTTCTTTTTAATTGATTGTCTTATTATCAAGTAATAAAGTTCTTTATATATTCTGGATACAAGTCCTTTGTCAGATATGTCTTGCAAATATTTTCTCCCAGTCTGTGGCTTGCCTTATTTTCTTAACAGTGTTTTTCAAAGAACAAGTTTTTTATTTTTTGTTTTATTTATTTATTTTTTGTTTTATTTATTTAAGGGAGATTGCAATTGACACATATACACTGTTTTGTTGTTTGTTTGTTTGTTTGTTTTTTTGCTACATGGGGTCTTCATTGCTGCGTGCCGGCTTTCTCTAGTTGCCGTGAGCAGAGGCTACTACTCTTCGTTGAGGTGTGTGGGCTTCTCATTGCAGTGGCTTCTCTTGTCGCGGAGCACGGGCTTTAGGAGCGCGGGCTTCAGTAGTTGTGGCTCTCAGGCTCTAGAGCGCAGGCTCAGTAGTTGTGGCTCACGGGCTTAGTTGCTCTGCAGCATGTGGGATCTTCCTGGACCAGGGATTGAACCTGTGTCCCCTGCATTGGCAGGAGGATTCTTAACCACTGCGCCACCAGGGAAGCCCAAGTTTTTTACTTAAATAAAGTTTACTTTACAATTTTTTCCTTTTTATGTCTTTTGCTTTTTGTGTTCTGTTTAACAAATCTTTGCCTGACCCACAGTTACAATTTTTTTTAATGTTTTTAATAGAAGTGTTAATAGATTTAGCTCCTACCTTTACCTTTTAGAATTCATTTTGAGGTACTTTTGGTGAGATAATATGTGTAAAGTAAGAGTCAAAGTAAACTTTTTTTCCGTAGTTAGTCTTGAAGTCAGATAGTATAAACCCTCCTACTATGTATGTTCTTTTTCAAAAATTGTTTTGGCAATTCTAGGTCTTTTGCCTGCTGGAATTTTGCTTGAGAGTGCAGTGAATGTGCAGATCAGTTTGAGGAAGAATTGGCATCAAACAATATTGAGTCTTCTAATCCATTAGCATAGCATGTCTCCCCATTTATGTAGGTCATCCTTAACTTCTCTCTGCAGTGTTTTATAGTTTTTCGTGTACAGATCTTGCACATCTTTTGTCACATTTAAGTGCTTTATAGTTTTGATGTTATAGTAAGAAGCATATTTTAGTTTTTGGTTGTTGCTAGTATATAGAAATACAACTGATTTTTGTACATTGAACTTGTATCTTGAAACTTCATTAAACTTATTAGTTCTAGTAGCCTTTTTTTAGATTCCTTATGGTTTTCCACATAGATAAATAATGAGAGCAAGGGCAAAAGCGTTTTTTGACCCATAAATGTTGATACCAAAATGAGTGATGTGTCTACTCAAAATCATTTCTTTATTGCATTTGGGACTCTAAAGTGTAGTTTATCTACAAAAAGGAAAATGTTTCTTCTGCTAGTCTGTGACTCTTGAAATTGATACTACCTATATAAACTCTAATTATTTTATAAATATTAAAATCCCATCTTCCTTCCTGAGGCTCATTAGAACATAAATTCATTATAAATTTATATCATTAAGTTGTTTATTTGTTACACATATGAGCCTACTTTTCCTTTCTGCTCCATCTTTTTAAAATTGTATTCTTATGCTTCTGAGACATAAGACATGTCTGTCTCCCCTCATATATTTTTGGGTTTTTTTGTAACTTCAGACTCAGGCTTTTCCCATCTCTTTACTATTCTTGTATTATTATTAGGCAGGCTTCTCTGAGAAGTCAAACTGGTGGGTACTCACTGCCTGCCTTAGGCGAAGAAAGTGGCCAGATTTGAGTCTACAGCTTATCCTTTGGGGTGTTGTTTGGAATGTTTAAGCCCATCAACTCTGCTTTACTTAGACTGGCTCTTTCCCAATGATTGTATCCTGTGTAAGTAAATAAAGAAGAAGGAAAATGAGAGTTACCAGTAAATCATCCTCTGGTCTGATCAGGCAGGTTATCAAGCAAGTGAAATAATATCATTATACTTTACAGGGTGGGTATTCTTAAGTGTTCTTTCTCCCAAAGATTATCTAAAGGAAGATGTATAAGAAAAAGATGCTTATCAAACCTGTCCCTCTAGTGGCATGATAAACATAAGAAACTTTCAGAATCAGAGCATTAGCAAACCAGTTCTGTGCTTATGAATGTTTTCTCCTTCCTCAAATCTTCTTAATGGAAAAAAGAGGTTATGTTGTAACGTGTTACAGCAAATTAGAATTGGGCACTTTAGTGCCTGCTATTCCTTATGTTTCCTTCAAATGGAGTAAAAAGCCATTGAAACTCAAAGACGTGACTAAATCCTGCCTCCTGATTAACCTCTGGGATTTCTTCATCCTCTCTCCTAGCTTTGGTGTCATCCCCAGCACTCCTCTGGCCATCCATACACCACTGATGCCAAACCAGAGCATTGATGTCTCCCTGCCTCTCAACACCTTGGGCCCAAGTCATGAAGATGGAGCCTCTGAACAACCTGCAGGTTAGACTTTTACTTCACTCAGGGTGTACAGGTTTATGTCTTGCCAATGTTATCTGTAAAGCAACCCCTCTCTTTCTTATATTAGATTTGGTCATGGAATAGGGTTTGAAATAAATCTGTGGAGAAGACTTTTATTTTTCATTAAAAATACACACAGAAGTCACGCCTTGACACAAAGTTATTTTCTTTTTACTCAACAAACAAACGTCTCAAGGTGTTATGTACAAACTTTTTTTTTTCTAAGACTTTCATAGGGAATTTGAATGTCACAAGAATAGATTTCAGTAGAGCTGTGTGGAGGTCATCTTTGAATACACAGCCATAAATAGTTGGGTTATCTGCATTTAAATATGATAAGTGTGTGGTAAGTGTAGCAGCATCTTAGAGGAGCTCAGAACTTTATGAAGTTTCTAAGAGCCTCTCCATCTTGAAAATATTGACTTTTTAGAATGCTTAAGGTCCTAGCTTAGAGTATCGTTTCATTTTCACCACTTTGAATTTCTCTTTGAAATATAAGCCTTCTGGGGTTCGAGCAACATGAAGGCAGAGTAGTAAGCATGTAAGCTGAAGCTGTAGCAACCCTCAAGGGATAAAATACAGATATAAGCCCAAGAAGTTGAGGGTTTTAATGCTCACAAGGACAGAAGAGACCACCTTGGGCTGACCTGAGATGGGGAATTGTAACTGATCCCTGCACAAAGCTGAGAGCCTGGAAGGGCAAGTCCCTCAATGAAAGGGGAACTAGAAAAAGATTTCCACAGGGGCAAGTGATGAGAGAGTTCTCTTTGACCTGGGTTCTGGGTGACCTCTTGTGAGAAATCCAGGGCCCGAATTTATACTGTGTACGTGAAGAATTCTCCAAACCAGTAAATTAATGTAAAATTGGACCAGAACTGGTGAAACCCAGGGTACCTGGCAGAAGCAAATGCAAAATGGCCTTTATGCAATGGTTTTGAACTTTAAGGCCATCAGGACTCCCATCTGAGAAGAAAATCTCTACTGAAAGTCAGCTCACAATTTAACCAAAAAAAAAACAAGAGGCACACACAAAAAAAAAAGAGGGAGAGGTGCACTGTGACTGACAGAAGATGCGACAACAAGAGAGAAAGGTGCACTGTGACTGACAGAAGATGCGACAAAGAGGATTGCTATCCCCTTCTATCGAGAACTTGAAATGATAGAATAGTATGAATGAGACTATAAAATATGTTTTAAATGATGAGCAAAAAATTTCAACCTTCCACTTTCCAATCAAGACAGGTAGGATCCCATTGCTCAATCTCCTGGAAATACCAGTGTGGGATACTAGTACTTATGGTGAGACATCAGCAATAAAATTACTTAAAGTACCAGTGCACCAAGCCTGCTTGCCAGTTGACTACCTTGCTGCCTCAGCAGTTGACTGCTTCTTTCTCAGCAAAGGGTGTAATGATTTAGAGTGACAATGAGTGAGTCACAGTATAACTTGGCTCAGTCTAGAAGAACAAAACAAGGATTTCTGTGCAGAAGGAATTGGCTCTGTTGCTATAATGAGACTAATGTGTTAAGGGGCTTTTCCAGCACAGAATCCTAAAAGAAACTAACTCAAATTTACATCTCCTCTCTTTTCATTGAAATCTAACCTCCTGTTGGCCCACAGATCCTCAAGCCAAATATTTGAGGACAGTCAGCATGGGTACGAGAATGCTTTACTTTAGAATTAGGAAAGGGAATTTGGGTCACAGAAATGAGGGCAAATTTCCTACTCTTAAAACCAAAAGGAAACAGTAAATAAATAAATGTCAGTTTACTTCCCTATTTGCATTTCCATTTCACATTCAGTGAAATGGACATCCCAAATAGGAACCCTCATAAAAGAAATTGAATCTTAGTCCAAACCCCGCCCTCAAAAGTATTGTTATCATATTAGGACTAGCAAGTTTTCATTTTCACAAACGTGACATTATAAAAAACAATCTTAAAAATTTTCTATCTAAGCAGAATGTAATAAAGCAGTTTCCATCTGTAGTCAACTATTGATTCTCCATGTTTTCTCCATGGATTCTTTTCTTGCAGAGATGTCATAATAATGGGTATTTTCTCATTAATGGGTATTGCCCAATGGAGAAGATAAGCAAAAACTTGAAAAGAGGTGAAGTTTTTTTCCCCCCCCGCTGTGAGCAGCTCTATTTAATGTCTGCTAGTGCAAGGTGAAACTAATGACTAGCTTAAAGTGGTGGGCTACTTTAGATTTCAGCTTCCATTCTGCTCTTGTCCTAGTATGAACAAAAAGAATGAGATCTTAACTTCAACAAGCTTAGACCATAAAGATCCAGATAAAGCCAGGTAAAGATTGATTGGCATTTAAATGTTACGCAAACATAATGTTTAAATGCAAGAGCTCATGCAGGAAAAATTAGTACTTTTCTAGTACTCCAGACCATAAAATCAGGAAAGAAAAAATGGGGGTTTAGGAAATGAAATTTTGAAAGCAGTGTGAGTTTTAGCTATTTTGGCTAATTTGATATCAACGTAGGACAGATAAATCAAACCTAGTCGCCAAAACTGTAATGTAACATTTAGTACAAAAACTTTTCATTAAAAACATCGTCAAACTACTTATTGGCTTATAGTGTTTTTGAAACATTATTGAAAGACACTGTTCCCTCTTAAAATGTAAAATAGGTTATACCTTAGATACCTACTAGAAATTTGACCTAGAAAATTTTTTCAGCTGTACTAATAATGTTGGTTGTAAAAGCCTTTGTGAATTCAACTTATCAATATTACACAAAGTAAAGCTTAGCTTGTCCCCGTTGGGAGCTTCTCTTGAGTTTATTTATATCATATAATTATATTCCTTAAAAAGAAAAGCGAATTGATCCCCTCTATTTAAATAAAACAAAAACCTTAACAAATGTCTAAATGAATTTTCTCTGAGTTTTCTCTGACTTTGATATCCTTGTTTTTCATTTCATCTGTGTCAGTTGCTTAGAAACATTTTCCCAATATACTCCTTCAAACTTGATACCTGGCAACTGACTGCTTCTTCAAGTCAGTGTCTGCAAAAAGACAGTAGAACGATGATATAACACGTGTTCATCCCAATCCTTGTATAGATGCTGTAGTGTTCTCACAGCTGCTTGGCCTCCTTTTTCACCAGGCTGTAAACTCTTGTGAGAACATGGATAGCACCGTTCTTTCAAATTTTAATTTTATCGGGATTATAAAAATACAACCTAGAGTCAACTAGTTCTGTAGTTAGCTAAGAAAAACCCAGTCCCCAGCCTTCTGTCACCACTTATGGCCGTCGTCTACATACATATTTCCAATCCCCCTGTTTTCCTGATAGAGCTGTCTTAGAATTTGCTTTAATCAGTGTTCATTGTTTATGTTGTTATGATTATATATACTCCTCATAGCTGAGCTATATAGTGTGATTATTTTTTTCTCCATAAAATTTTTATAAGTAATTAGATATTTACACATTAATACCTGTCTTTTTGTTTAATTTTTTTTTTTTTTTAATGGGATCAGCTTATGGATTATAGTATGGGACAGACTGGGAAGGTGCCAGGACCTATAGTGATGAGCTTCCGAGGAATAGACCAACAAACAGACAGGAGTAGCCCAGACAGACAGACAGAAGGACAGGGAAACAAAGCCAAATGGGTAAGAGGCCTAGGCCCAGCCTCAGCAGCTGTGTCTGGCCTCCAGATCCAGCTCTGCCCTGGGGACCTGGGGGAAGAGCACGGCTGGCAGGGGCCTCAGTTCTTGTAGGGCCCCCTCTCCTCACTCCCTCCTACCCTCACCAGCAGGCTGGGACCTTTGACGGGTGTTATTTCTGGGGCTAGGGAATCGTTGATCTGGAGTCAGGGGCAGAGGATCAAGGCTCTTGGAGGCTCCCTGGGGAGGTGGAGGCCTGGGTAGTATGGGGATAGCAGCAGCACTGGGGGGATTCTGATCAGGCAACAGGCGCCTGGGGTGGGGCACTGCTCAGCAGGGCGCCTATATCTAGGGCAGGCCCCCCACCCTGCCCACCACACCAACATGGTGCAATAAATAGAGTTTCAAGTAGTAAGTCAGTGTCAGGTAGGAGATCTGGGGGCTGGCAGACAGGCAGGGGCTTGAGAGAGGCCCCAGTCGGCCCACCAAGTGTTCTTAGTGGGCTCCAGCTATATCAAGTCTGTCTGTGTGCACTGGAGTAGGGACCTGGCCCCTGTGTCCACGTAGGGGCTCAGCCCCTCAGACCAGTGCCAAAGCCTGCTCAGTGGGGCAGAAGCAGGGCAGCATGGTGCCTACAGCATCCACGATGGCTGCCAGGTGCTCGTCCTGTGCCTGGGGCCCACAGAGCTGCCTGAAGTCTGCCAGGCGCAGCAAGTACTCAAGACTGTGGCCAGAGAAGCCTCAGCAGGCCAGGATCTGCGTAGCAATGGCCTCCTCAGGCGCAGGGCCCAGGTAACCAGGGTTCTGCGGGGTGGCCACGTAGGCCAGTGCCTTGAGTGGTTGGTCAGGGGCATCTTGAGGGCAGAAGGTGACCTCCTTGGTATCATAGCTACCAAGCACTGCCTCCCACACGTTCAAGTACTTCAGGGCCTCATTGACCTGCTCACCTTGCACCTGGTACGCCACACCCCAAGTGCAGCCCTCACGATCTTCAGGGAGGGTCACCACACGACCAGGCATCTTGTCACTGCCCTGATGGAAGGTGTCTCCCTGTCAGAGGCGGCCGCTGTAGTGGTGCACGAAGCCCACACGGCTGTGGCTGTAGGCGAAGTCAGGCCTCCACACCAGGGAGCCGTACGCGGAAATCCACAGCGCTTGGGGGCCGCCGTCGTCCTGGGGGTGGGGTGTTCTGGGCTGCCAACTCCTGCTTCATGGTGCCAGCCACAGGACGGGCCCGGGCCGCCTCCAGGGCTGGTCTCTGGTGTGGGCACGGCAGGACCGACAGACGTACCCACCTGGCCTGGCACTGCTTGGCCGCTCCTGTTTGTTTAATTTTTTGTGTTAACTGTAATTCATTCCCAAATTGCAGTGAGATCAGACCCTTCAAGATAGTCTTAATCGGTTTCACTTTCTTATAGTCTCCTTTTGGAGTCTTTTGACTGTGTCAGTCTGAACTGACTTCCTTCAACACCTGGAACTGTCATCCTGGGATCTCCCTTCATAATAGCCCTGGGGATTCATTCCCTTCGCCTGTCTGGTATGTTGGGTCTCCTATTGTATTTTTCTTTCCTTGGTTTACTCCTTCATTTTGATGAAAAACATCCTC
This sequence comes from Stenella coeruleoalba, assembly GCF_951394435.1. Taxonomy (NCBI): domain Eukaryota; kingdom Metazoa; phylum Chordata; class Mammalia; order Artiodactyla; family Delphinidae; genus Stenella; species Stenella coeruleoalba. The sequence continues at coordinate 21,265,226 of NC_137165.1, forward strand.
TAGTAGCTTCCTAAGAATAAGTATGTAGAGAATAAAGTTTTTGAGACTTCACATGTTTTAAAATGTCTTTTTTATCTTCACACTTGTCTGATGGTTTCTGTATATCATTCTCGGTTAGGAAAATAATTTGCTTCCTAGTCTGAAGCCATTCTGATTGTTGATCCTTTTCTGTGCCATGTTCTTTCTCAGTGAAAGCTTGTACAATCCTTTCTTTATCCTCCATGTTCTGAAGTTTCACAGTGATGTGCCTTGGTGTGTGTGTCTCTTTCACCCATTTTACTAGGTACTTTTTGGGCTCTTTCAATGTAGAAACTTGTATCCTTCAGTTCTGGGAGTTTTTCTTTTTTATACATTTCCCTCCATTTTCTCTGTCTCTCTTATTGGAAGTCTTGCTATTTGAATGTTGACCCTCCTGGACCGATCTCCCTTTTTTTGGTCCTATTTTCCATCTCTTTCTCCTTTTGCTCTACTTTCTAAAAACATTTTATGAAAAATTTTTAACTCTACAAAAGTAAGCAAAGTAGTGTAATGAGTCCCTGTGTGCCCATCATTTGGCTTCAATAATTATCAACCCATGGTTAATATTGTTTCATCTATACCCCTGTCCACAGCATATTGTTTTGACGTGAATCTTAGACATTTATTTCATATGTAAATATTTCAATATATATGTTTAAAACAGATGGTGTCTTATTAAAAACATAACCACAATAACTGTGCACATTAAAAAATTAACAAGAATTTGTTAACATCAAATATCCAGTCAGTTCTCAAGTTTTCAATTATCTCCATATCTTAAACTTTTTTGTTTGTTTTTATTATTACTGTTTGTTTGAATCAGTAAAGTGCACATATTATGATGGGTTGATGTCTCATAAGGTTTCTTAGCTACACTGTTCAGTATGATAGCCACTAGCCACTTATGGCTATATAAATTGAAATTAATTAAAATAAAATAAAAAATTCATTTCCTCAGTTGCATCAGCCACATTTCAAATGTTCGCATGGATGGTGGTTACTAGATTGGGCAGTGCAGAAGTAGAACATTTCCATCATTACAGAAAGTTCTGTTGGACAGTGCTGATCTATGGCCACCCTCTCTTTTTCTTTTATGTTTGGTTTTCAGCAGCTTGACTGTTACGGACCTAGGTGTTTTCATTGTATTTATCTGGCTTCGGGTTCACTGAGCTTGGATCTGTAAATTGATAGTTTCTGCCAAATTTGGGAAATTTTTTTTCCATTATTTCTTTAAATTTTTTTCTGCCTCAGCATCTCTATTCCCTCCTTTCAGACCTCCACTTACACATACGTGTAAGCACTCGATATTGTCCCTGAGATCACTAAGGGTGGTTTTTAGTTGTTATTGTTTTCTTCCTTTCTGTTCTTCAGATGGGGTGATTCCTGTTGATCTGTCTTCAAGTATACAGACTCTCCTTTTATAGGCTACAATGTTCTGTTACATCCATTCAGTATAACTTTCATTTCAGATATTGTACTTTTCGGGACTTCCCTGGCAGTCCAGTGGTTAAGACTCTGCACTTCCACTGCAGGGGGCACAGGTTCAGGCCCTGGTCTGGGAACTAAGATCCCACAGGCCGCACGGCACGGCCAAAAAAAAAAAAAAAATACAAACAGCAACAGATACTGTACTTTTCAGTTCTAGGACTTACATTTGGTTCTTTGTTAAAATTCCCCATCTGTTCACTCAGGAGTGCAACTGAAGAACCCTGTTTCACAGCCTACTCTTCCTTTATTCAACTTCCACCCTTTGGCCATCCCTTGGGCCTAAGGATATGCTTACTGACCCTCAGGAAAAGTGACTAGTAGAAGTATTTCAAGAAGGCTCTGGAAACAGTGTTAGGGCTTTTAAGCCAGGAAATTCTATGTGTTCTACCTGGGCATGTCTCTTTGGCCGTGTGGATTCTTCTATACAGGGGTTCCGAGGAGGCCAGAGGAAGATCAGAGTATGGCCCTCTAAACCATGAGGGCCAGGTTAGGAGCTCCAGTTACCCATCACCGAGGGTAGCTGGAATCCTCTATGTCAGTACTTTCATGTCTTTCTTTAGGGGCTGGCTTAATTTTTCAAAAAATTATCCTTGCCTCTCCTGTTTAGAATATAAAGAGTTTCTAGCAGCCTCCTGGGAGCTAAATTGGGAAAGAGGGCTGGAAAGTCTCAGCATTCAGTATATGCATAAATTCACTTCCTTCACCACCCCTCAGCCATGCCTGGCATCCCCTTCAAAGTGCCATCTATCTTACTATTTTATTTATTTTATTTTTTATATATTTATTTATTTTTGGCTGCATTGGGTCTTTGTTGCTGCGCACAGGCTTTCTCTAGTTGTGGCGAGCGGGGGCTACTCTTTGTTGGGGTGCACTGGCTTCTCATTGCGGTGGCTTCTCTTGTGGAGCACAGGCTCTAGGTGCACAGGCTTCAGTAGCTGTGGCACGTGGGCTCAGTAGTTGTGGCGCACGGGCTTAGTTGCTCCGTGGCATGTGGGATCTTCCCAGACCAGGGCTCAAACCTGTGTCCCCTGCGTTGGCAGGCGGATTCTTAACCACTGCACCACCAGGGAAGTCCCAAAGTGCCATCTAATTTTCTCTGAAAGAATCAATCTTTCAGTTTTATTGAGGGGCTGAGGTAGCTTAGAATGGTGGGGGGATCTAGGGCTGTAACAGTTTCTTGATCCTCTTTCTTTTAACATCCCCTCCCCCCATTTCCCCTCCATACAGTTCCAGAGGCGCTACCAGTCCTAAGCCTTTGAGAATTCTGTGGTATTTTTGCTAACACCATTTGTTTCACAGTTACTGAGATTTTGTTGCTGTTTTATTTTCTCTTCCCCATCTTTATGAATTTATACCTTTAAATTTTTTCCCTTTAATTATGGCAGAATTTCTTCCAGGAGAAAGAAAATTTAAATGTGATTTTAAGTCTACTATCTTTACCTGAAAGCCTGATGGCCCCTTCATAAAAATTCTTCTTTCCTTCTATACTACTTTATGGTTAGAGGTTAACCTATGGATAAAGAATTGGTCCTTTAGTGTATATGGTTTTTATTATCTATCTCTGTATCCCCTTTATACCCCACATAAGTGTAGTTTAATAAGAGGATGGATATTAATTAGGGAAAAGCCATAATGTCTTGGTTTTTTCTTTAAATGTCTCTTCTAAAACAAGGCATTCATCTAAATACTAAATACTTATAAATACTTCTAAAACAAGTATTCATCAACTGTGTTCATTTAACCTTTGAATGATTAGGGCAGGAAGTGCTGAGGATGCTAGCTGCAAAGGACACAGTCTTACAATCCCATTTATTCATATCTTTAAGATCTTTGTCAGCCAAAAGGGTTTTTTTGTTTGTTTTCTTTGGCTGCATCGGGTCTTAGTTGCGGCACCCGGGCGCTAGAGTGCGGGCTTAGTTGCCCCACAGCATGTGGGATCTTAGTTCCCTGACCACGGATCAAACCCGCATCCCCTGCATTGGAAGGCGGATTCTTAACCACTGGGCCATCAGGGAAGTCCCCAAAAGTTTTTTTTTTTTTTTTTTTTTGCCAGTGTATGGCCCTGAGAAAAGTGTGTCCGTTGCTACTCCTATATTGCAGTCCCAGCCTGTGAGACAATCAGTTGCAGATGGTGCCTGTCCCTAATATTTCATGTTTTACATATGTCTGTTCACACTCAGAAAGCTCACAGCTGTAGCTTTTGTACCAGAAAAACTGGTAAATGCCTCCAAACGGAAGACCTTTTCAGCAGCTTCCATGAAAGGAAGCAAACCAGCTTGGCATTCACTGACTTTTCTTGACTGTTGTGCAAGCCAAACAACCTCAGTATTAAAGCCTCCTTTGCTCTTCCGGGATCCACAGTTGAGGACAGTGCACTCTGATTGCTTTTATGGAACCACATGCTGCTTGAATAGACGTTGAGTCCTTGAGGTGGTGGATCTTAGGAGAACTATAAGAGATTCCCAGGTCACAGATAGATCCAATGCTGAAAATAACCCCCGTAGACAGGACAGAATCTGAAATATTCCATTAGCAGTATGTAATGGAATATCCCATTACGCATCCCCAGCCTGGGAGCGCGCGCGTCTCCTTAATGAGACTTGGGCAAGGGCCGACCTCACGATTCCGCTAACCCCTGTTTCATGTTTTATTTTTCCTCCCCAGAGCAGGCTAGTGCTGGGGCCCCCAGTGGGGCCGGGCGGCTGCGGCGGCCACATTCCCTCCCCCACCCCGGAAGACGCCACCGCAGCCACTGTTGTCCCTTTTCAAAGGATGCTCTCTCCTCGCTGGTGGCCAGAGGTGTTTTACAGCCTCTCGGACAGAGGCGCGCATAGAGGGTACCCTATCCCCACCCCAGAGTGTGCGTGGGGCTCTTCGGAGCCCTGGGTGGGAATCAGCCGAGCTGTCGCGCCCAGCCCCTCTCGGGCCGCGCCGGACCTCGCCGGCTCAGCTCCATTTGGGGATGGGTCCGGGACGCACGCAGCTCCTGGAAAATCTGTCCGCTGCTGGGGGTGGAGGGACACGAAGAGGAAAGGACATGCCTTCCTACAAGTTGTTTTGCCAGCCTTTAAAGGGACATGGGGGTGGGGGTGGGGAACCGTCCTCTTGCACACTCACCCAGGCATCTGCCGAGGGGGAGGGGTGGGGGGATGGCGTTCTTTCCCACCGTCAGGCCCGTTCCATTCGAGCGCAACCCAGATCAGACCAGACGAGTCAACCGTCAACTGTCAGCCAGGCATTAGATCAATAGAAATGATTTTATAGCATCATTGGGTATCACGCCCCAACCCCCAAGGACCGGCTCTCAATCCCACTCTACTCTGGAGGAAGAGGGTCTTCAATCCTATGGACATAGCTCGTATGCCGGGGGTGTGTGTGTGGATCTTCAGGGTCACCGCCCCACCCCGCCCCCCATATCTCTTCACTCAACCAGACAGAGTGTGGGAAGAGGTAGGTCAGAGCAAGGCCAGCTGGGGCGCTTCGTCTCTGTCCCTCATCTACCTGTCTCAGTGCTAGAACTCTCGATACTGAGTTTCCTTTTCATCTAGAAAAGTGACATTTTCTTTTTGGAAAATGGGCTTGGAGCCTTCCCGGAAGCCTCCCTCCTCCCCGGCTGCTGGCTCTTGCCGCCTCAGCTTGGCACGGGGGCTTGCGGAGAGCGGCTCTCGTCCCTCCCCATAGCCCACGTCTGTCTGGAGCTCGGAGGTGCAGTGTGGGGAGGGCTGGCTGGGCTTTTGGCGGCCCTGGAGATGGAAGGTGCTGGAGTCGTCAAGGAAGATGATTCTCATTAGGCCCCTAATGCCTGATGGCAACTAGGGTCACCCAAGGGCTTATTCACCATCCCACTGAGAGGCGAGCCAGCCTCTGTGTGGGAGAAAGGGGGAAAGAAACCACCACCTGAGACTGGCCTGGGGTGGGGGTGGGGGTCCAGGAGGAGGAGGACGGAAGCAGGGAGGTCTCCTACCTCTGCCCACCTCCGCACAAGGAAGGGGCACGGGGCTTGTAAAGAGTAAGTCCAGAGGACAGACACAAGTTTGCTTTTCTGAGCTGAGGACCCACACTGCTCCAGTGATGTGGGTCAGCGATTTCAGTCCACTCTCCCAGCTTCCTCTGCAGACTGGGCACAGTGTTCCGGTTCTTCTCTCTAGCCCTGCTCCCGTAACCCAGAGCCCTTAGATAATAGGAATCCAATCTCCCTCTGCCCACTCAGTTTCCCCTTCCTCCCTCCCTCTCTTCCCTCTCCCTCCCTTTCACAATATGATGAATATTTCTGGTACCACAGCCACTGCTCACAACGGTGAGCAAGAGGGACGTAGCCTGTCCTCGTGGAACTTCCATTCTAGAGGGGAAGACAGACACTAAGCTTGTGATTGATTACAAGCTGTGATAAGTATGTGGCATAAAAATGCATGCATTTTTGCTCATCTTATGGAGAAGACTGAGACCCAGAGTCAGGAAGGGTTGGGGGTCGGGGGCAGCCTGCTATCATTAGGTAATATGTAATTTCAGCCTCAGATTCTTCTGGTACCTTCTATGTGGATCCACCTTCATGGACCCTAGAACAACCCCAGCCTTCTGCCAGGCAGCCGGGCAGAAGTTGGGCCCATCAGGAACCCACACAAAAACTGCCTGACCTGCCACGACGGTGGACCTGGTGACATCTGCCCCTGTTTTTCAGGACCCCTGCCCACAGAAGAAGATAGGACAGGTCAATGTGGGCCTTCACTAAGGGGAGCTCACTGTGTGTGTGTGGGGGGGGTGCACAGTCGCACCTTGGACAGCAGGATGAGGAGCTGCTTCTGGCAAAGGGACTTGGTGCTGCGGGGACACACGCGCCGCTGCGCCGACATGGGCCAGCTGTCCCCGGGCTCGTGGACCTTCCGCTTCTGCCGGATCAGGCTGCTGACCAGTGCCGCCATGGCGCCCCGGGAGGAGACACCCCAAAACCGGCAGGCTCCCGGAGCGCGCTGGGCCACCCCGGAGAAGCCCGCTAGCTCACCAGGACATGCTCTTGACTCTCCAGTCCGACTCGCCGCCTCACCCACGGGACCTGAGGATAAGCCCTAGACGACCCCCACCCCAGGCACCAGCTCCCACCCTTGGGCCTCGTGCTAGCTTCGCCAGACCCAGCAGCCTATGTACCTGTCAGTTGACCCCACCCTCGACCTTTGCCCCCCACAGAAAACTCCCCCTTCTCTGATCTCCAGTGTCCCTGTCCCCCACTAACACTATCCCAAAGCCAAGACCCTCAAATTTTCCAGGATGTGGTTCCAATATCCCCAGGCACCTTTCCACCCTATTTCCGGGCCTTGCACTCCTGCCAAAGCCACTCTTGTAATTTTAAGGGTGTGGGTCCTTAGCTTTGGGGATATTAGCTCACCCCACCCCTGCTGGGGTGCTGCCAGTGTCTAGGGAGAACCCAACCTTGGTGTCTTTTCTTTTGCCACCCACTAAGTGAAGGATCCCCCACTTTTTTTCACTGAAATCCCAAAACAATGTATGCCTTGGAATATCCAGACTGTCGCCAATCAACAAGAAGAGGTTCCCAGACCCTGTCTCTGGACGATACCGCTTTTTACCAAGTCACCGCCGTTTCTAGTGGCACAGCGTTCCAGCTGCTGAGCCCCTTTCCTCACCTTGTTACCATCCACTCCTTTTGAAGTAACCTCCAAATCCGCCCTTCCTAGTGGTTACACCAGGTGGTTGTCTGGAGGGTCCTGTGTCACCTCGGAATAAGGAGCATAGGTTTTTGGCTCTTTTGTTTTTTTCTGGCAGCCCCTAATTTCCTCGGAGACAGCTGGTGCTGTTTAGATCCCACGCCCTCCAATCCAACCAGACCCCGAGAGAGGAGTGCACCCACGTTGTCACGGGTACCCAAATGTGAACACACCCGCTATAAGTCAGAGCGCATCAGAGCTTTCTGCGACAGGGCTTCCTTGTCCTCCCCGGGACTGCCTATAGCGCCCCCCCTTCCTTCCCCGACGCCTCTCAACCTGTCCTCTCTTGTCGATCCGGGGACGGCTGGCGCTGGCACCGGTTCCAGGCTCCTCCCTCCCTGTACCCCGCAAGCGGAGCTTCCACCCCACGCCCGGCTAGGCGTCCCGGACCCCAGGAAGGATTGAGGGTGTCTCCGCAGAGCGCCCTGGTCTGGCGAATTGAGCTCTGGGCCTGGCGGCTGGACCAAGCGGAGCGGCGGCAGCGGTAGCGGCTGTGGGAAGCTGAGGCGGCGGCGGCGACAGCAGCTAACCCTCCTCCGAGAGCCGGCCCGGGGGTGGGGCAGGGGGCGGAGACGCCGGCAAAGAGCAAGAGGTAAAGCTAGGCGGGCGGAACCCCGGGGTTCCTTGGAGGCAGGGAGTGGCGACAGTCTTAGAGACAGGCGGAGCCGAGGCAAGGCCGCATGTCTCGCATGTCTCCGGGTTCAGAGGAGGAGGGACAAGGAGGCGACTCCACTGAATGGAACTCTGGATGGGGGGAGAGGTTGGGCTTAGATAGATGGAATGGCGGATGCCCCGAGAATGGAGAAAGGGACCCTACTGCCCGGGATGGAGGACAGAACTGGATGAGGAAGGTGGGGGGAATAACTGAAGAGATAGCGGTGGTGGTGAGGTCTAGCCTGGGGTGAAATCCGGCCTCCTTAATGTCTCTGCTTTTGTGTGAGACAAATTGGTCAGTCCCTGGTCTCCATACCTTTCTCCTTTACACGTTTTTTCAGCAAATATATTACCCCCATCCCTATTGACTCCTAAGAGAAAAGACCATAAGAACTAGCGGGAGGTGGATGCCAGGGGCTGCACCGGAGTGGGCGGGGTGCTGGCCACAGATTTGGCCAGAATGGAACGACCTGTGCCAGGGATGGGGCGGGAGGTGGGAGGAAGCGGAGGAACCGGCGAGGAGGCCTTCTAGAACGGGCTCTTCGGGCCCAAAGCGCTCAGCCTGTCTCCCAGGTGAGGGGAGAGCAGTACCCTCCACATCCCGCTGGCCAGCAGAAGCACATTCCAGGTTAGTAGGAACAGCGTCTTTAATGGGCCCCGCCTCCCACGCCGGCTAAGCCTCCCCCCTTGCGTGCAGCCTTGGCCTCTTCCACAGAGGCCCGCAGGGCGCGGGCAGGGTCCCTGCGAAGCAGGGCCAACGCCCCGAGCAGCGAAGCGGCCCCGTCCCCCGCACGGAGCTTTTGGCCACTCAGAAAATAGTGGGGCAGCGTCCCGGCCTCGAGCACCCGGCCCAGTTCATCCAGCAGCCCGAGGCAGCAGGCGCCCGCATTCTCGGGTCGCGCCAAATAGAGCGCAGGCAGCCGCTCACACGCCCAGTAGAGCAACGTCCGTAGGAGGTAGGGCGCCGCGACCGTAGTCCCGGCCACCAGAGGGCGCAGGAGCGCCTGAGCCGCCGCGTGCGCGTGCAGCAGGGAAACGGGTATGCGCGTCTTGAGCGCCAGCTCTTGGCGGGCGAAGCAGAGCTGCGAGCCGGAGGCGTCCGGCCGCTCTGACGGAAGACGACTCCGAGGCCAGCGGGCCGGCCCACGAGTGGCTCCCAGGCCCCTGGGGCCAGCCGGCCACGGACACCACGGGGATCAAGTCGAAAAGCAGGAGGCGGCGCGGGGTCCCGGGCGTAGCCAGGAGGATAGTGGTGACCCCCGCGTGGCGGGCTGCCTGGACCAAGCGCGGGGCACCCGGAACCGGAAACAGGGACTCAGCGACCGCAGCCAGCGAAGCAAAGAACCAGGCAGCCACCTGGGCGGGGCACAATGTGGGCCATGCCTCCGGAGCCTCCAACGGCTGTGGCACTGGGCTAACGTCGGTTGCTTTGGTGACGTCACCATTCGTTTTTTTCAGTGGTGAGGGAAAGTCAACATCGGTTACGTCTTGTTGAGGCAACTCTGGCACTGAAACATTACTAGGTGAGTTTTCCAAAGACTTGTGTGCCTCAGGCTCAGTGACGTGTGGCTGGTCCACGGAGATTTGCGGATCCTTGGGAGTTTCTTTGTTTTGGGCTGGGTGGATCGAATCACGTCCTCCTGGGACTGGGGGTCCTAGGCAATCCTGCCATGCCTCCCGGACCGAGGTTCCGCGTACCTGATCTGGAAGGAAGAGCCATGTGTAACAGGATCCCACGTCCGGTTGCAGCTCCTGCCCAGTGCCATCTAGCGAAAGCACGGGCACCAGGAGTGTGAAGCCCGCGTCGTAGTGAGGTCCCCGAGCGTAGGGCCCTAGAGGCGCAGGTCCCAGATCCAGGGAGCCCTTGCGAATCCCGCAACGAAGCAGCAGGAGCTCTGCCTGAGGAGGAAAGCGAGGGTCCCGGCGGTGAACGAGACCGAAGGAAACAGAAGGGATCGTAAAGTCGTGATCCAGAGCCGGGGCGGGGTGAGGCGTAGCTGAGAGCTGCAAGTTCCCAAAGGCTGGGAGGGTTACTTACCTAGCAAAGAGAAAACAAAGTCCTTGCCCTGGAGGAGATCTGGTCCTGGCTTGGGAATTTCACTCCAGCTCGCCTGCACACCCAGCTCCTGGATCAGCTGGGTTAGTTCTTGCAGCTGCGCCCCAGAGCAGAAGTCCATGTCCGTGAGCGGCCGGGCTGGGGCTGGGGGCAGTGGGCCCCACCAGGGAGCACTCCTCCAGACCGCGGAAGCCATATGGCTCTATCGTTTGGGGGTAGGAAATACACAGACGGGAGGAAGCCCAGACAGGCCGTTCCTTTTGCTGCGGAAAACTGGCCCCCGTTCTTTTCTCTTCCAGAGGCCAAGAGGGTTCCCAAGACAGAGTCCGCCAATGGGTCTGCAGACGAAGGGCCCTAAATTTAGTCTTGAAAGAGAACAAATAAATACCTCCTCCGCCCTTGCCCTTTTCTCATATGCTGGTCCCCGCCCCCATGGAACGGTTCACCTGTCTCAGCAGGTAGAAAGTAGCTGTTTGGCCCCTCCTAAGGAATGCAATAGCCTCCTTCGCTGCCCCTTGACTACGTCCCCTTACCTCTTTTTCAGAAGAGGCTAGTGGTTTGCGGCTTCCCTCTTAGGGTTAGCTACAAAGGCTGGGAAGAGAATGGATAGGAAGATTCAACAGGTAACTTCTTCCTGCTGCCTGCAAGGCCACGCCCCTAAATTATAACCACGCTCCTTTCTGGAGACTGTCGGGATGGTTCCGGACCAGCCCGGCCTCCAGTCAGAGTTCAGTCACTCCTTTCGCTCTGCAGAGATCTCACGGCTGTCCTGGGAGTTGTAGTTTGTCTTCAAAGCTACCAGGGCGTTAGTGCCACGCCCCCACATCCTTTCCTGTTCCGTTGAAGTAGTGCCTGATGGAAGTTGTAGTTTCTATGGAGATAAGCTATTCTGTGTCTTTATGATAAACTATTCTTTGTCTTTATGATAAACTATTCTGTGTCTTTACAAGGCCAGGTGAACCACACAAACACTCCTTGGGGTTAGAACAGAGGCCTAATAGGATGGATCTGAATAGCAAACAATAATGAGGGACATACACTAGGGCATGCGGAGAAATAGGGGACTCTACATCTCACTTGGGGGTAGAGGAGCCCTGGTCATTTAAATCTAGAAGGGTTCTTGCATGCAATTATAACTTCATTTTAGAGATGAGACTGCAAGCCTAGAAAGGTTGCACATGACTTGTCCAAGGTCAGAGCTGAGCCAGAGAGGTGTTGGAAATGGGCTCTCCAGCTGGGACGTATATCCTTGGAATCGGTGGTGGTAACGTTAGACAAGAACACACCGATAGTGTGCATGTAGTGACCCAGGGATGGACATCTGACTCAGGGAAGGGACATATTAGTGTTGCCCACCTCAGACACACAAGTGGTGGCAGGGAAAACGCTTTGGAATCTCGCAGCTTATGTGTGTATACAGAAGAGTTATCAGGACTGAAAATCAAGTCCAGAGGAAACTCCAGCTGGGCTAGCGCAGGGCAATGAAAAATTATCAGGGGAAGGAAATGGCTTTCAGCGACCAGTGCTATCATGGACACAGCTTAAGTCCAGGATGAAACTAGGAGGCAGAATAATAGGACAGAAAGATAGGACACCAGAGACACGCTCACAGATTAGACCAATGCATACTGGACCAGGATTTCTAACATTCCTTTTTCCCAGGGGTCTGTCTCCACAGTGAACTAGGCCTAAGTCCATGGGCAAGAAAATTAAGTGGAGACACCTCGAAAAATTTAGAGGCCTATGAAGGAGGGGACCCTCAGAATCCAGGGCTCAATTTGGGGAGCCTAAAACACAAGGATTCCTAGTCACTGACAAAGAGAGGTCTTCTCCTTCAGTAACCAAGAGCCTCAAACACAGCCCAGAACAGGGAAGGCAAGTTTCCATACATCTGGTCGTGACCCAAGAGACCAGATGAGGAAAACTGAAGCCTGGGCTGTTTCTCACAGTCTGGGGAAATCAGGCATTGGCTGTCCATCCCCACATCTTACCTCCTCCCCAGAGGGTGACTTCTGAGCCACCCTAAAAAGAGCTAAGTTCTCTGGTCTGTGGGGGAGCTTTAAGATGCTGGGGGTGGGTGACAGGGAAAGGAAAATTGCTCTAAACTCTAAACCACTGCTCTCTAATAGCATTTTCCATGATAATGCAAATGTACTAAATCTGTGCCGTCCAATGCAGTAGCCGCTAGCTCCATGTGCCTATTGACACTTAGAAGGTCGTGGCACTGAGGAAAAGAATTTTTTTTTTTTTTTGGCCAAGCCATGAAGATTCCGGGGACTGAGTTCCCCGACCAGGGATTGAACCCCAGCCACAGCAGTGAAAGCGCCAACTCCCAACAACTGGACCACCAGGGAACAGAATTGGATGCCAGAGAAATTCTGTTCTCTGAGGAAGAGAAATTTTTAACATTTTAACTTAATTTTAAAAACAATTAATTTTCCTTAATTTTTAATAATTTACATTGTAATAGGCATTTGGCTAGTGGCTACTGTAATTGACAATGCAGCTCTAGGGCCTTGGGGCTCCCGCTCCCGGGGTGGCTGGCCCGGACCCAGACTCCGCCGCGGGCCCAGTTGCCGTCCTTTCGGCCCGCGAGCCCCTCGACGTGCACCTGGCCGCCCCCACCGGCGCCCAGCCCCGGCGCCGCCACCTGTGTGCCGGTGTGTCCCTCCACAGCTCCCTCCGACAAAAGCCCCCCACCCCCCGCCCATTTGGTGTGTCACCGCGGCCGGGTGCGGGAGCGGGATCGAGGGCAGGGGCCGCTTCCCCGGGCCTGCCGGCCACCAGGGGCGGGGTCCTGAGCTCGGCGGGGGGTGTGGGGGCAAGGGTGGCCTTGCCGGGGCTGAGGGGCCGTGGCGACTCAATGGTGGCTCCCAGTGGCTTCGGGCCAGCTGCTGTCGGGCAGGAGGGCCGGCCCGGGCTGCGGCCGGGCTGCGCCTAGCGCCGCGTGGGCGGGCAGGGCCGATGCCCAAGGGACCGCGGGCCCCGGGCCCTGAAGCCTCCGGGGCCACGTCCCTGTGGGCGACGTGCGGGCTGTTGGGCGGGGCGCCAAGCGCCGAAGGGTTTGCCGGGTCACGGCCGCCCTGGGCTGGGAGGTGGTCGCCAAACCCTCCGCCGCCGCCCGATACCCGAGACCTCCGTTCCCCCTGCCTGGGCGGGCGAGGGGGCCCTGCCGGGGCGGGCCGGCCGCCAGGCTGGCGTTAAGGCGCCAGCGCCAGCGAAACTGCGGCTCAAGAGGCAGCCCGCGGCCCCCGCCCCCGTCTACGGCCATACCACCCTGAACGCGCCCGATCTCGTCTGATCTCGGAAGCTAAGCAGGGTCGGGCCTGGTTAGTACTTGGATGGGAGACCGCCTGGGAATACCGGGTGCTGTAGGCTTTTTGCCTCCCGCTCCGCCCGCCTTCTCCTTTACTCGCCCGCGGCGGGGGCCGCCGGCTCCGCCCCCGCCGGGCCCCGCTGCAGGCAGTAGTCAAGGTGGTTTGCCTGCCCGAGCAGGAAGCTTGGGCGATGGCAGAAGCGGGAAGAAACTCTTGAGCACAGGTTCTTGGGATCCACGGAGCAGCGCATGCACATGCGATGGCTGCCTACACAGCTGGCTTGCTTGTCTGTGGGGAAAGGCGAGATGGGTCAGGGCCTGGGTTCCTGAGGGGCTGAGAATCAAGGCAGGGATAGAAGAAAGGGGACAGGCCCACATCCCCTGAACCCACGCCGGCGCCCACTCACCTTTGTGGAAAATACGATTGAAAAGTGCCCGCAAGAATCTCTTCAGATGCCTCCAGAGTTGAGGGAAGAAGGGGAGGGGGGAGGCCGGGAGCAGGGTGAGCCCTGAAATCCAACCCTTGTCCGGTCACACCCCAGCAGCCCTCCCACCTCAGCCCCTTCAAGACCCCAGGGCTCCCGCAACCGCGCTGCACAGATCCTGCCCTGACCATAGTCACCACGTTGATCCCCACGTTGAGCAAGATGAAGCTGACCGGGATCAGAAGAATTGAGTATCCTTGCTCCTGGCATTTCCTGGGGATGGGGCCAGTGAACGGCTCGGCTCGGTAGTAGTTTCGCTCACCCATGGCCGTTGGTCCCAGGACTGCCTGGGCCCCCTGCCCTCCAGTTTTAACTGGGAGCCAGACTGGGTCATAATGGGGCAGGTGGTGAGGTCACAGTGAGGGAGGGGGATGAAAAGGAGGGCCCAGAGTGGCATTCCCTGGTAACCAGGGTCAGGTAAGCTGAGCCTGGACAGTCAAACAGGGCCCGGTGGCCGGCATACATCCCCTCGAGCGGTCATTCATTCGCTCACCGCCCACTGACTCACTTGTTCAAATGACACATTGCGTCTCTTGGCCCCTCTTGAGACTAGGAAGACCTGGGCCTCAGAGGCCTGCTGAAGGCCTGGCTGGAGTCCAGAGCCTCAGCCTTCTTCATGCCCTTCACTGGGCCTGGAGCTGGACCTGCCCAGATGTGGAACCTCCCAGTTTGGAAGCAACTTCTTGTATGAGGCTCTCTGTGGACAGGGACAGCTGAGACACAGAGGAGGTGCCCAGAGACCAGGGGTTTGGAGTCTGCAGCTGCAGATGTACTTAGTGCATGGTATAGGACCAGGAGGGGCCTGCTGGCAGAACTGTGGCCACTAAACCAAAGGGACCCTCAGGCCAAGAAGGGGACACTGGCTTCTTATTGCAGGAAGCCAAGCGCAGGGACCCAGGCTGGCAGAAGGAGTGGCGCTTCCAAGCCACAGACCACCAATGTTTCCTGGACTCTGGCGCTCTTTATTCCTCTCTCCATGCCCTGCCGCCCCCTGCCCCTGCCCCCGCCCCCATTTGCTGCTGGTAAGTTCATTTTCCCAGTCTGGCTCCCGTGCAGAGAGGGCCTGGAGGCCGAGGTGGAAGGTAGCAGCGAGTTGGCCCGCGCTTGGTCCTCCTGCGGTTGCCGCTTCAGCACCAGACTGTCATACACCTGGTAGTTGGCATTGCCTCCTGGGTTCCGGCTGAGTGGCATGAAGGTGGGCGGGGGTGGAGGGTGCTCGGTAGCCTGGACGTCGGGCAGGAGGTGAGAGGGGCGGAGGAGCAGCGCTGAGCTGGGAGCCGGGGCCCGCTGGTCCGAGGCCTCGGCCAGTACCGTGAGGGAGGCGGAGGTGGCCACAGGGCGCCGCAAGGGCAGGATCTCAGCCCATTCGGCCGCCGGGTGCCGCACCTCGTGGGGATCGCGGGAGTAATCCAAGTGTCCCGTGGAGGGGTGCAGGCTGCGGTTGGACTCGCTGTGAGCACAGCTGGGGAGGCTACGTCTGTGGGCCGGTGGGGTGTCGCGCTACCAGGCTTCGGGCCGGTAGCCCCGAGGCACCAGAGCGGATGGAGGCTCAGAGCCCTCCAGACCCAGACTCCGCCGCGGGCCCAGTTGCCGTCCTTTCGGCCCACGAGCCCCTCGACCTGCACCTGGCCGCCCCCACCGGCGCCCAGCCCCGGCGCCGCCACCTGTGTGCCGGTGTGTCCCTCCACAGCTCCCTCCGACAAAAGCCCCCCCCCCACCCCGCCCCTCTGGCGTGTCACCGCGGCCGGGTGCGGGAGCGGGATCGAGGGCAGGGGCCGCTTCCCCGGGCCTGCCGGCCACCAGGGGCGGGGTCCTGAGCTCGGCGGGGGGTGTGGGGCAGGGGTGGCCTTGCCGGGGCTGAGGGGCCGTGGCGACTCAATGGTGGCTCCCAGTGGCTTCGGGCCAGCTGCTGTCGGGCAGGAGGGCCGGCCCGGGCTGCGGCCGGGCTGCGCCTAGCGCCGCGTGGGCGGGCAGGGCCGATGCCCAAGGGACCGCGGGCCCCGGGCCCTGAAGCCTCCGGGGCCACGTCCCTGTGGGCGACGTGCGGGCTGTTGGGCGGGGCGCCAAGCGCCGAAGGGTTTGCCGGGTCACGGCCGCCCTGGGCTGGGAGGTGGTCGCCAAACCCTCCGCCGCCGCCCGATACCCGAGACCTCCGTTCCCCCTGCCTGGGCGGGCGAGGGGGCCCTGCCGGGGCGGGCCGGCCGCCAGGCTGGCGTTAAGGCGCCAGCGCCAGCGAAACTGGGCCTCAAGAGGCAGCCCGCGGCCCCCGCCCCCGTCTACGGCCATACCACCCTGAACGCGCCCGATCTCGTCTGATCTCGGAAGCTAAGCAGGGTCGGGCCTGGTTAGTACTTGGATGGGAGACCGCCTGGGAATACCGGGTGCTGTAGACTTTTTGCCTCCCGCTCCGCCCGCCTTCTCCTTTACTCGCCCGCGGCGGGGGCCGCCGGCTCCGCCCCCGCCGGGCCCCGCTGCAGGCAGTAGTCAAGGTGGTTTGCCTGCCCGAGCAGGAAGCTTGGGCGATGGCAGAAGCGGGAAGAAACTGTTGAGCACAGGTTCTTGGGATCCACGGAGCAGCGCATGCACATGCGATGGCTGCCTACACAGCTGGCTTGCTTGTCTGTGGGGAAAGGTGAGATGGGTCAGGGCCTGGGTTCCTGAGGGGCTGAGAATCAAGGCAGGGATAGAAGAAAGGGGACAGGCCCACATCCCCTGAACCCACGCCGGCGCCCACTCACCTTTGTGGAAAATACGATTGAAAAGTGCCCGCAAGAATCTCTTCAGATGCCTCCAGAGTTGAGGGAAGAAGGGGAGGGGGGAGGCCGGGAGCAGGGTGAGCCCTGAAATCCAACCCTTGTCCGGTCACACCCCAGCAGCCCTCCCACCTCAGCCCCTTCAAGACCCCAGGGCTCCCGCAACCGCGCTGCACAGATCCTGCCCTGACCATAGTCACCACGTTGATCCCCACGTTGAGCAAGATGAAGCTGACCGGGCTCAGAAGAATTGAGTATCCTTGCTCCTGGCATTTCCTGGGGATGGGGCCAGTGAACGGCTCGGCTCGGTAGTAGTTTCGCTCACCCATGGCCGTTGGTCCCAGGACTGCCTGGGCCCCCTGCCCTCCAGTTTTAACTGGGAGCCAGACTGGGTCATAATGGGGCAGGTGGTGAGGTCACAGTGAGGGAGGGGGATGAAAAGGAGGGCCCAGAGTGGCATTCCCTGGTAACCAGGGTCAGGTAAGCTGAGCCTGGACAGTCAAACAGGGCCCGGTGGCCGGCATACATCCCCTCGAGCGGTCATTCATTCGCTCACCGCCCACTGACTCACTTGTTCAAATGACACATTGCGTCTCTTGGCCCCTCTTGAGACTAGGAAGACCTGGGCCTCAGAGGCCTGCTGAAGGCCTGGCTGGAGTCCAGAGCCTCAGCCTTCTTCATGCCCTTCACTGGGCCTGGAGCTGGACCTGCCCAGATGTGGAACCTCCCAGTTTGGAAGCAACTTCTTGTATGAGGCTCTCTGTGGACAGGGACAGCTGAGACACAGAGGAGGTGCCCAGAGACCAGGGGTTTGGAGTCTGCAGCTGCAGATGTACTTAGTGCATGGTATAGGACCAGGAGGGGCCTGCTGGCAGAACTGTGGCCACTAAACCAAAGGGACCCTCAGGCCAAGAAGGGGACACTGGCTTCTTATTGCAGGAAGCCAAGCGCAGGGACCCAGGCTGGCAGAAGGAGTGGCGCTTCCAAGCCACAGACCACCAATGTTTCCTGGACTCTGGCGCTCTTTATTCCTCTCTCCATGCCCTGCCGCCCCCTGCCCCTGCCCCCGCCCCCATTTGCTGCTGGTAAGTTCATTTTCCCAGTCTGGCTCCCGTGCAGAGAGGGCCTGGAGGCCGAGGTGGAAGGTAGCAGCGAGTTGGCCCGCGCTTGGTCCTCCTGCGGTTGCCGCTTCAGCACCAGACTGTCATACACCTGGTAGTTGGCATTGCCTCCTGGGTTCCGGCTGAGTGGCATGAAGGTGGGCGGGGGTGGAGGGTGCTCGGTAGCCTGGACGTCGGGCAGGAGGTGAGAGGGGCGGAGGAGCAGCGCTGAGCTGGGAGCCGGGGCCCGCTGGTCCGAGGCCTCGGCCAGTACCGTGAGGGAGGCGGAGGTGGCCACAGGGCGCCGCAAGGGCAGGATCTCAGCCCATTCGGCCGCCGGGTGCCGCACCTCGTGGGGATCGCGGGAGTAATCCAAGTGTCCCGTGGAGGGGTGCAGGCTGCGGTTGGACTCGCTGTGAGCACAGCTGGGGAGGCTACGTCTGTGGGCCGGTGGGGTGTCGCGCTACCAGGCTTCGGGCCGGTAGCCCCGAGGCACCAGAGCGGATGGAGGCTCAGAGCCCTCCAGACCCAGACTCCGCCGCGGGCCCAGTTGCCGTCCTTTCGGCCCACGAGCCCCTCGACCTGCACCTGGCCGCCCCCACCGGCGCCCAGCCCCGGCGCCGCCACCTGTGTGCCGGTGTGTCCCTCCACAGCTCCCTCCGACAAAAGCCCCCCCCCCACCCCGCCCCTCTGGCGTGTCACCGCGGCCGGGTGCGGGAGCGGGATCGAGGGCAGGGGCCGCTTCCCCGGGCCTGCCGGCCACCAGGGGCGGGGTCCTGAGCTCGGCGGGGGGTGTGGGGCAGGGGTGGCCTTGCCGGGGCTGAGGGGCCGTGGCGACTCAATGGTGGCTCCCAGTGGCTTCGGGCCAGCTGCTGTCGGGCAGGAGGGCCGGCCCGGGCTGCGGCCGGGCTGCGCCTAGCGCCGCGTGGGCGGGCAGGGCCGATGCCCAAGGGACCGCGGGCCCCGGGCCCTGAAGCCTCCGGGGCCACGTCCCTGTGGGCGACGTGCGGGCTGTTGGGCGGGGCGCCAAGCGCCGAAGGGTTTGCCGGGTCACGGCCGCCCTGGGCTGGGAGGTGGTCGCCAAACCCTCCGCCGCCGCCCGATACCCGAGACCTCCGTTCCCCCTGCCTGGGCGGGCGAGGGGGCCCT
Source organism: Stenella coeruleoalba (assembly GCF_951394435.1). Taxonomy (NCBI): domain Eukaryota; kingdom Metazoa; phylum Chordata; class Mammalia; order Artiodactyla; family Delphinidae; genus Stenella; species Stenella coeruleoalba. The sequence continues at coordinate 21,283,962 of NC_137165.1, forward strand.
GCCGGGGCGGGCCGGCCGCCAGGCTGGCGTTAAGGCGCCAGCGCCAGCGAAACTGGGCCTCAAGAGGCAGCCCGCGGCCCCCGCCCCCGTCTACGGCCATACCACCCTGAACGCGCCCGATCTCGTCTGATCTCGGAAGCTAAGCAGGGTCGGGCCTGGTTAGTACTTGGATGGGAGACCGCCTGGGAATACCGGGTGCTGTAGGCTTTTTGCCTCCCGCTCCGCCCGCCTTCTCCTTTACTCGCCCGCGGCGGGGGCCGCCGGCTCCGCCCCCGCCGGGCCCCGCTGCAGGCAGTAGTCAAGGTGGTTTGCCTGCCCGAGCAGGAAGCTTGGGCGATGGCAGAAGCGGGAAGAAACTCTTGAGCACAGGTTCTTGGGATCCACGGAGCAGCGCATGCACATGCGATGGCTGCCTACACAGCTGGCTTGCTTGTCTGTGGGGAAAGGCGAGATGGGTCAGGGCCTGGGTTCCTGAGGGGCTGAGAATCAAGGCAGGGATAGAAGAAAGGGGACAGGCCCACATCCCCTGAACCCACGCCGGCGCCCACTCACCTTTGTGGAAAATACGATTGAAAAGTGCCCGCAAGAATCTCTTCAGATGCCTCCAGAGTTGAGGGAAGAAGGGGAGGGGGGAGGCCGGGAGCAGGGTGAGCCCTGAAATCCAACCCTTGTCCGGTCACACCCCAGCAGCCCTCCCACCTCAGCCCCTTCAAGACCCCAGGGCTCCCGCAACCGCGCTGCACAGATCCTGCCCTGACCATAGTCACCACGTTGATCCCCACGTTGAGCAAGATGAAGCTGACCGGGATCAGAAGAATTGAGTATCCTTGCTCCTGGCATTTCCTGGGGATGGGGCCAGTGAACGGCTCGGCTCGGTAGTAGTTTCGCTCACCCATGGCCGTTGGTCCCAGGACTGCCTGGGCCCCCTGCCCTCCAGTTTTAACTGGGAGCCAGACTGGGTCATAATGGGGCAGGTGGTGAGGTCACAGTGAGGGAGGGGGATGAAAAGGAGGGCCCAGAGTGGCATTCCCTGGTAACCAGGGTCAGGTAAGCTGAGCCTGGACAGTCAAACAGGGCCCGGTGGCCGGCATACATCCCCTCGAGCGGTCATTCATTCGCTCACCGCCCACTGACTCACTTGTTCAAATGACACATTGCGTCTCTTGGCCCCTCTTGAGACTAGGAAGACCTGGGCCTCAGAGGCCTGCTGAAGGCCTGGCTGGAGTCCAGAGCCTCAGCCTTCTTCATGCCCTTCACTGGGCCTGGAGCTGGACCTGCCCAGATGTGGAACCTCCCAGTTTGGAAGCAACTTCTTGTATGAGGCTCTCTGTGGACAGGGACAGCTGAGACACAGAGGAGGTGCCCAGAGACCAGGGGTTTGGAGTCTGCAGCTGCAGATGTACTTAGTGCATGGTATAGGACCAGGAGGGGCCTGCTGGCAGAACTGTGGCCACTAAACCAAAGGGACCCTCAGGCCAAGAAGGGGACACTGGCTTCTTATTGCAGGAAGCCAAGCGCAGGGACCCAGGCTGGCAGAAGGAGTGGCGCTTCCAAGCCACAGACCACCAATGTTTCCTGGACTCTGGCGCTCTTTATTCCTCTCTCCATGCCCTGCCGCCCCCTGCCCCTGCCCCCGCCCCCATTTGCTGCTGGTAAGTTCATTTTCCCAGTCTGGCTCCCGTGCAGAGAGGGCCTGGAGGCCGAGGTGGAAGGTAGCAGCGAGTTGGCCCGCGCTTGGTCCTCCTGCGGTTGCCGCTTCAGCACCAGACTGTCATACACCTGGTAGTTGGCATTGCCTCCTGGGTTCCGGCTGAGTGGCATGAAGGTGGGCGGGGGTGGAGGGTGCTCGGTAGCCTGGACGTCGGGCAGGAGGTGAGAGGGGCGGAGGAGCAGCGCTGAGCTGGGAGCCGGGGCCCGCTGGTCCGAGGCCTCGGCCAGTACCGTGAGGGAGGCGGAGGTGGCCACAGGGCGCCGCAAGGGCAGGATCTCAGCCCATTCGGCCGCCGGGTGCCGCACCTCGTGGGGATCGCGGGAGTAATCCAAGTGTCCCGTGGAGGGGTGCAGGCTGCGGTTGGACTCGCTGTGAGCACAGCTGGGGAGGCTACGTCTGTGGGCCGGTGGGGTGTCGCGCTACCAGGCTTCGGGCCGGTAGCCCCGAGGCACCAGAGCGGATGGAGGCTCAGAGCCCTCCAGACCCAGACTCCGCCGCGGGCCCAGTTGCCGTCCTTTCGGCCCACGAGCCCCTCGACCTGCACCTGGCCGCCCCCACCGGCGCCCAGCCCCGGCGCCGCCACCTGTGTGCCGGTGTGTCCCTCCACAGCTCCCTCCGACAAAAGCCCCCCCCCCACCCCGCCCCTCTGGCGTGTCACCGCGGCCGGGTGCGGGAGCGGGATCGAGGGCAGGGGCCGCTTCCCCGGGCCTGCCGGCCACCAGGGGCGGGGTCCTGAGCTCGGCGGGGGGTGTGGGGCAGGGGTGGCCTTGCCGGGGCTGAGGGGCCGTGGCGACTCAATGGTGGCTCCCAGTGGCTTCGGGCCAGCTGCTGTCGGGCAGGAGGGCCGGCCCGGGCTGCGGCCGGGCTGCGCCTAGCGCCGCGTGGGCGGGCAGGGCCGATGCCCAAGGGACCGCGGGCCCCGGGCCCTGAAGCCTCCGGGGCCACGTCCCTGTGGGCGACGTGCGGGATGTTGGGCGGGGCGCCAAGCGCCGAAGGGTTTGCCGGGTCACGGCCGCCCTGGGCTGGGAGGTGGTCGCCAAACCCTCCGCCGCCGCCCGATACCCGAGACCTCCGTTCCCCCTGCCTGGGCGGGCGAGGGGGCCCTGCCGGGGCGGGCCGGCCGCCAGGCTGGCGTTAAGGCGCCAGCGCCAGCGAAACTGGGCCTCAAGAGGCAGCCCGCGGCCCCCGCCCCCGTCTACGGCCATACCACCCTGAACGCGCCCGATCTCGTCTGATCTCGGAAGCTAAGCAGGGTCGGGCCTGGTTAGTACTTGGATGGGAGACCGCCTGGGAATACCGGGTGCTGTAGGCTTTTTGCCTCCCGCTCCGCCCGCCTTCTCCTTTACTCGCCCGCGGCGGGGGCCGCCGGCTCCGCCCCCGCCGGGCCCCGCTGCAGGCAGTAGTCAAGGTGGTTTGCCTGCCCGAGCAGGAAGCTTGGGCGATGGCAGAAGCGGGAAGAAACTCTTGAGCACAGGTTCTTGGGATCCACGGAGCAGCGCATGCACATGCGATGGCTGCCTACACAGCTGGCTTGCTTGTCTGTGGGGAAAGGCGAGATGGGTCAGGGCCTGGGTTCCTGAGGGGCTGAGAATCAAGGCAGGGATAGAAGAAAGGGGACAGGCCCACATCCCCTGAACCCACGCCGGCGCCCACTCACCTTTGTGGAAAATACGATTGAAAAGTGCCCGCAAGAATCTCTTCAGATGCCTCCAGAGTTGAGGGAAGAAGGGGAGGGGGGAGGCCGGGAGCAGGGTGAGCCCTGAAATCCAACCCTTGTCCGGTCACACCCCAGCAGCCCTCCCACCTCAGCCCCTTCAAGACCCCAGGGCTCCCGCAACCGCGCTGCACAGATCCTGCCCTGACCATAGTCACCACGTTGATCCCCACGTTGAGCAAGATGAAGCTGACCGGGATCAGAAGAATTGAGTATCCTTGCTCCTGGCATTTCCTGGGGATGGGGCCAGTGAACGGCTCGGCTCGGTAGTAGTTTCGCTCACCCATGGCCGTTGGTCCCAGGACTGCCTGGGCCCCCTGCCCTCCAGTTTTAACTGGGAGCCAGACTGGGTCATAATGGGGCAGGTGGTGAGGTCACAGTGAGGGAGGGGGATGAAAAGGAGGGCCCAGAGTGGCATTCCCTGGTAACCAGGGTCAGGTAAGCTGAGCCTGGACAGTCAAACAGGGCCCGGTGGCCGGCATACATCCCCTCGAGCGGTCATTCATTCGCTCACCGCCCACTGACTCACTTGTTCAAATGACACATTGCGTCTCTTGGCCCCTCTTGAGACTAGGAAGACCTGGGCCTCAGAGGCCTGCTGAAGGCCTGGCTGGAGTCCAGAGCCTCAGCCTTCTTCATGCCCTTCACTGGGCCTGGAGCTGGACCTGCCCAGATGTGGAACCTCCCAGTTTGGAAGCAACTTCTTGTATGAGGCTCTCTGTGGACAGGGACAGCTGAGACACAGAGGAGGTGCCCAGAGACCAGGGGTTTGGAGTCTGCAGCTGCAGATGTACTTAGTGCATGGTATAGGACCAGGAGGGGCCTGCTGGCAGAACTGTGGCCACTAAACCAAAGGGACCCTCAGGCCAAGAAGGGGACACTGGCTTCTTATTGCAGGAAGCCAAGCGCAGGGACCCAGGCTGGCAGAAGGAGTGGCGCTTCCAAGCCACAGACCACCAATGTTTCCTGGACTCTGGCGCTCTTTATTCCTCTCTCCATGCCCTGCCGCCCCCTGCCCCTGCCCCCGCCCCCATTTGCTGCTGGTAAGTTCATTTTCCCAGTCTGGCTCCCGTGCAGAGAGGGCCTGGAGGCCGAGGTGGAAGGTAGCAGCGAGTTGGCCCGCGCTTGGTCCTCCTGCGGTTGCCGCTTCAGCACCAGACTGTCATACACCTGGTAGTTGGCATTGCCTCCTGGGTTCCGGCTGAGTGGCATGAAGGTGGGCGGGGGTGGAGGGTGCTCGGTAGCCTGGACGTCGGGCAGGAGGTGAGAGGGGCGGAGGAGCAGCGCTGAGCTGGGAGCCGGGGCCCGCTGGTCCGAGGCCTCGGCCAGTACCGTGAGGGAGGCGGAGGTGGCCACAGGGCGCCGCAAGGGCAGGATCTCAGCCCATTCGGCCGCCGGGTGCCGCACCTCGTGGGGATCGCGGGAGTAATCCAAGTGTCCCGTGGAGGGGTGCAGGCTGCGGTTGGACTCGCTGTGAGCACAGCTGGGGAGGCTACGTCTGTGGGCCGGTGGGGTGTCGCGCTACCAGGCTTCGGGCCGGTAGCCCCGAGGCACCAGAGCGGATGGAGGCTCAGAGCCCTCCAGACCCAGACTCCGCCGCGGGCCCAGTTGCCGTCCTTTCGGCCCACGAGCCCCTCGACCTGCACCTGGCCGCCCCCACCGGCGCCCAGCCCCGGCGCCGCCACCTGTGTGCCGGTGTGTCCCTCCACAGCTCCCTCCGACAAAAGCCCCCCCCCCACCCCGCCCCTCTGGCGTGTCACCGCGGCCGGGTGCGGGAGCGGGATCGAGGGCAGGGGCCGCTTCCCCGGGCCTGCCGGCCACCAGGGGCGGGGTCCTGAGCTCGGCGGGGGGTGTGGGGCAGGGGTGGCCTTGCCGGGGCTGAGGGGCCGTGGCGACTCAATGGTGGCTCCCAGTGGCTTCGGGCCAGCTGCTGTCGGGCAGGAGGGCCGGCCCGGGCTGCGGCCGGGCTGCGCCTAGCGCCGCGTGGGCGGGCAGGGCCGATGCCCAAGGGACCGCGGGCCCCGGGCCCTGAAGCCTCCGGGGCCACGTCCCTGTGGGCGACGTGCGGGCTGTTGGGCGGGGCGCCAAGCGCCGAAGGGTTTGCCGGGTCACGGCCGCCCTGGGCTGGGAGGTGGTCGCCAAACCCTCCGCCGCCGCCCGATACCCGAGACCTCCGTTCCCCCTGCCTGGGCGGGCGAGGGGGCCCTGCCGGGGCGGGCCGGCCGCCAGGCTGGCGTTAAGGCGCCAGCGCCAGCGAAACTGGGCCTCAAGAGGCAGCCCGCGGCCCCCGCCCCCGTCTACGGCCATACCACCCTGAACGCGCCCGATCTCGTCTGATCTCGGAAGCTAAGCAGGGTCGGGCCTGGTTAGTACTTGGATGGGAGACCGCCTGGGAATACCGGGTGCTGTAGGCTTTTTGCCTCCCGCTCCGCCCGCCTTCTCCTTTACTCGCCCGCGGCGGGGGCCGCCGGCTCCGCCCCCGCCGGGCCCCGCTGCAGGCAGTAGTCAAGGTGGTTTGCCTGCCCGAGCAGGAAGCTTGGGCGATGGCAGAAGCGGGAAGAAACTTTTGAGCACAGGTTCTTGGGATCCACGGAGCAGCGCATGCACATGCGATGGCTGCCTACACAGCTGGCTTGCTTGTCTGTGGGGAAAGGCGAGATGGGTCAGGGCCTGGGTTCCTGAGGGGCTGAGAATCAAGGCAGGGATAGAAGAAAGGGGACAGGCCCACATCCCCTGAACCCACGCCGGCGCCCACTCACCTTTGTGGAAAATACGATTGAAAAGTGCCCGCAAGAATCTCTTCAGATGCCTCCAGAGTTGAGGGAAGAAGGGGAGGGGGGAGGCCGGGAGCAGGGTGAGCCCTGAAATCCAACCCTTGTCCGGTCACACCCCAGCAGCCCTCCCACCTCAGCCCCTTCAAGACCCCAGGGCTCCCGCAACCGCGCTGCACAGATCCTGCCCTGACCATAGTCACCACGTTGATCCCCACGTTGAGCAAGATGAAGCTGACCGGGATCAGAAGAATTGAGTATCCTTGCTCCTGGCATTTCCTGGGGATGGGGCCAGTGAATGGCTCGGCTCGGTAGTAGTTTCGCTCACCCATGGCCGTTGGTCCCAGGACTGCCTGGGCCCCCTGCCCTCCAGTTTTAACTGGGAGCCAGACTGGGTCATAATGGGGCAGGTGGTGAGGTCACAGTGAGGGAGGGGGATGAAAAGGAGGGCCCAGAGTGGCATTCCCTGGTAACCAGGGTCAGGTAAGCTGAGCCTGGACAGTCAAACAGGGCCCGGTGGCCGGCATACATCCCCTCGAGCGGTCATTCATTCGCTCACCGCCCACTGACTCACTTGTTCAAATGACACATTGCGTCTCTTGGCCCCTCTTGAGACTAGGAAGACCTGGGCCTCAGAGGCCTGCTGAAGGCCTGGCTGGAGTCCAGAGCCTCAGCCTTCTTCATGCCCTTCACTGGGCCTGGAGCTGGACCTGCCCAGATGTGGAACCTCCCAGTTTGGAAGCAACTTCTTGTATGAGGCTCTCTGTGGACAGGGACAGCTGAGACACAGAGGAGGTGCCCAGAGACCAGGGGTTTGGAGTCTGCAGCTGCAGATGTACTTAGTGCATGGTATAGGACCAGGAGGGGCCTGCTGGCAGAACTGTGGCCACTAAACCAAAGGGACCCTCAGGCCAAGAAGGGGACACTGGCTTCTTATTGCAGGAAGCCAAGCGCAGGGACCCAGGCTGGCAGAAGGAGTGGCGCTTCCAAGCCACAGACCACCAATGTTTCCTGGACTCTGGCGCTCTTTATTCCTCTCTCCATGCCCTGCCGCCCCCTGCCCCTGCCCCCGCCCCCATTTGCTGCTGGTAAGTTCATTTTCCCAGTCTGGCTCCCGTGCAGAGAGGGCCTGGAGGCCGAGGTGGAAGGCAGCAGCGAGTTGGCCCGCGCTTGGTCCTCCTGCGGTTGCCGCTTCAGCACCAGACTGTCATACACCTGGTAGTTGGCATTGCCTCCTGGGTTCCGGCTGAGTGGCATGAAGGTGGGCGGGGGTGGAGGGTGCTCGGTAGCCTGGACGTCGGGCAGGAGGTGAGAGGGGCGGAGGAGCAGCGCTGAGCTGGGAGCCGGGGCCCGCTGGTCCGAGGCCTCGGCCAGTACCGTGAGGGAGGCGGAGGTGGCCACAGGGCGCCGCAAGGGCAGGATCTCAGCCCATTCGGCCGCCGGGTGCCGCACCTCGTGGGGATCGCGGGAGTAATCCAAGTGTCCCGTGGAGGGGTGCAGGCTGCGGTTGGACTCGCTGTGAGCACAGCTGGGGAGGCTACGTCTGTGGGCCGGTGGGGTGTCGCGCTACCAGGCTTCGGGCCGGTAGCCCCGAGGCACCAGAGCGGATGGAGGCTCAGAGCCCTCCAGACCCAGACTCCGCCGCGGGCCCAGTTGCCGTCCATTCGGCCCACGAGCCCCTCGACCTGCACCTGGCCGCCCCCACCGGCGCCCAGCCCCGGCGCCGCCACCTGTGTGCCGGTGTGTCCCTCCACAGCTCCCTCCGACAAAAGCCCCCCCCCCACCCCGCCCCTCTGGCGTGTCACCGCGGCCGGGTGCGGGAGCGGGATCGAGGGCAGGGGCCGCTTCCCCGGGCCTGCCGGCCACCAGGGGCGGGGTCCTGAGCTCGGCGGGGGGTGTGGGGGCAAGGGTGGCCTTGCCGGGGCTGAGGGGCCGTGGCGACTCAATGGTGGCTCCCAGTGGCTTCGGGCCAGCTGCTGTCGGGCAGGAGGGCCGGCCCGGGCTGCGGCCGGGCTGCGCCTAGCGCCGCGTGGGCGGGCAGGGCCGATGCCCAAGGGACCGCGGGCCCCGGGCCCTGAAGCCTCCGGGGCCACGTCCCTGTGGGCGACGTGCGGGCTGTTGGGCGGGGCGCCAAGCGCCGAAGGGTTTGCCGGGTCACGGCCGCCCTGGGCTGGGAGGTGGTCGCCAAACCCTCCGCCGCCGCCCGATACCCGAGACCTCCGTTCCCCCTGCCTGGGCGGGCGAGGGGGCCCTGCCGGGGCGGGCCGGCCGCCAGGCTGGCGTTAAGGCGCCAGCGCCAGCGAAACTGGGCCTCAAGAGGCAGCCCGCGGCCCCCGCCCCCGTCTACGGCCATACCACCCTGAACGCGCCCGATCTCGTCTGATCTCGGAAGCTAAGCAGGGTCGAGCCTGGTTAGTACTTGGATGGGAGACCGCCTGGGAATACCGGGTGCTGTAGGCTTTTTGCCTCCCGCTCCGCCCGCCTTCTCCTTTACTCGCCCGCGGCGGGGGCCGCCGGCTCCGCCCCCGCCGGGCCCCGCTGCAGGCAGTAGTCAAGGTGGTTTGCCTGCCCGAGCAGGAAGCTTGGGCGATGGCAGAAGCGGGAAGAAACTCTTGAGCACAGGTTCTTGGGATCCACGGAGCAGCGCATGCACATGCGATGGCTGCCTACACAGCTGGCTTGCTTGTCTGTGGGGAAAGGCGAGATGGGTCAGGGCCTGGGTTCCTGAGGGGCTGAGAATCAAGGCAGGGATAGAAGAAAGGGGACAGGCCCACATCCCCTGAACCCACGCCGGCGCCCACTCACCTTTGTGGAAAATACGATTGAAAAGTGCCCGCAAGAATCTCTTCAGATGCCTCCAGAGTTGAGGGAAGAAGGGGAGGGGGGAGGCCGGGAGCAGGGTGAGCCCTGAAATCCAACCCTTGTCCGGTCACACCCCAGCAGCCCTCCCACCTCAGCCCCTTCAAGACCCCAGGGCTCCCGCAACCGCGCTGCACAGATCCTGCCCTGACCATAGTCACCACGTTGATCCCCACGTTGAGCAAGATGAAGCTGACCGGGCTCAGAAGAATTGAGTATCCTTGCTCCTGGCATTTCCTGGGGATGGGGCCAGTGAACGGCTCGGCTCGGTAGTAGTTTCGCTCACCCATGGCCGTTGGTCCCAGGACTGCCTGGGCCCCCTGCCCTCCAGTTTTAACTGGGAGCCAGACTGGGTCATAATGGGGCAGGTGGTGAGGTCACAGTGAGGGAGGGGGATGAAAAGGAGGGCCCAGAGTGGCATCCCTGGTAACCAGGGTCAGGTAAGCTGAGCCTGGACAGTCAAACAGGGCCCGGTGGCCGGCATACATCCCCTCGAGCGGTCATTCATTCGCTCACCGCCCACTGACTCACTTGTTCAAATGACACATTGCGTCTCTTGGCCCCTCTTGAGACTAGGAAGACCTGGGCCTCAGAGGCCTGCTGAAGGCCTGGCTGGAGTCCAGAGCCTCAGCCTTCTTCATGCCCTTCACTGGGCCTGGAGCTGGACCTGCCCAGATGTGGAACCTCCCAGTTTGGAAGCAACTTCTTGTATGAGGCTCTCTGTGGACAGGGACAGCTGAGACACAGAGGAGGTGCCCAGAGACCAGGGGTTTGGAGTCTGCAGCTGCAGATGTACTTAGTGCATGGTATAGGACCAGGAGGGGCCTGCTGGCAGAACTGTGGCCACTAAACCAAAGGGACCCTCAGGCCAAGAAGGGGACACTGGCTTCTTATTGCAGGAAGCCAAGCGCAGGGACCCAGGCTGGCAGAAGGAGTGGCGCTTCCAAGCCACAGACCACCAATGTTTCCTGGACTCTGGCGCTCTTTATTCCTCTCTCCATGCCCTGCCGCCCCCTGCCCCTGCCCCCGCCCCCATTTGCTGCTGGTAAGTTCATTTTCCCAGTCTGGCTCCCGTGCAGAGAGGGCCTGGAGGCCGAGGTGGAAGGCAGCAGCGAGTTGGCCCGCGCTTGGTCCTCCTGCGGTTGCCGCTTCAGCACCAGACTGTCATACACCTGGTAGTTGGCATTGCCTCCTGGGTTCCGGCTGAGTGGCATGAAGGTGGGCGGGGGTGGAGGGTGCTCGGTAGCCTGGACGTCGGGCAGGAGGTGAGAGGGGCGGAGGAGCAGCGCTGAGCTGGGAGCCGGGGCCCGCTGGTCCGAGGCCTCGGCCAGTACCGTGAGGGAGGCGGAGGTGGCCACAGGGCGCCGCAAGGGCAGGATCTCAGCCCATTCGGCCGCCGGGTGCCGCACCTCGTGGGGATCGCGGGAGTAATCCAAGTGTCCCGTGGAGGGGTGCAGGCTGCGGTTGGACTCGCTGTGAGCACAGCTGGGGAGGCTACGTCTGTGGGCCGGTGGGGTGTCGCGCTACCAGGCTTCGGGCCGGTAGCCCCGAGGCACCAGAGCGGATGGAGGCTCAGAGCCCTCCAGACCCAGACTCCGCCGCGGGCCCAGTTGCCGTCCATTCGGCCCACGAGCCCCTCGACCTGCACCTGGCCGCCCCCACCGGCACCCAGCCCCGGCGCCGCCACCTGTGTGCCGGTGTGTCCCTCCACAGCTCCCTCCGACAAAAGCCCCCCCCACACCCCGCCCCTCTGGCGTGTCACCGCGGCCGGGTGCGGGAGCGGGATCGAGGGCAGGGGCCGCTTCCCCGGGCCTGCCGGCCACCAGGGGCGGGGTCCTGAGCTCGGCGGGGGGTGTGGGGCAGGGGTGGCCTTGCCGGGGCTGAGGGGCCGTGGCGACTCAATGGTGGCTCCCAGTGGCTTCGGGCCAGCTGCTGTCGGGCAGGAGGGCCGGCCCGGGCTGCGGCCGGGCTGCGCCTAGCGCCGCGTGGGCGGGCAGGGCCGATGCCCAAGGGACCGCGGGCCCCGGGCCCTGAAGCCTCCGGGGCCACGTCCCTGTGGGCGACGTGCGGGCTGTTGGGCGGGGCGCCAAGCGCCGAAGGGTTTGCCGGGTCACGGCCGCCCTGGGCTGGGAGGTGGTCGCCAAACCCTCCGCCGCCGCCCGATACCCGAGACCTCCGTTCCCCCTGCCTGGGCGGGCGAGGGGGCCCTGCCGGGGCGGGCCGGCCGCCAGGCTGGCGTTAAGGCGCCAGCGCCAGCGAAACTGCGGCTCAAGAGGCAGCCCGCGGCCCCCGCCCCCGTCTACGGCCATACCACCCTGAACGCGCCCGATCTCGTCTGATCTCGGAAGCTAAGCAGGGTCGGGCCTGGTTAGTACTTGGATGGGAGACCGCCTGGGAATACCGGGTGCTGTAGGCTTTTTGCCTCCCGCTCCGCCCGCCTTCTCCTTTACTCGCCCGCGGCGGGGGCCGCCGGCTCCGCCCCCGCCGGGCCCCGCTGCAGGCAGTAGTCAAGGTGGTTTGCCTGCCCGAGCAGGAAGCTTGGGCGATGGCAGAAGCGGGAAGAAACTCTTGAGCACAGGTTCTTGGGATCCACGGAGCAGCGCATGCACATGCGATGGCTGCCTACACAGCTGGCTTGCTTGTCTGTGGGGAAAGGCGAGATGGGTCAGGGCCTGGGTTCCTGAGGGGCTGAGAATCAAGGCAGGGATAGAAGAAAGGGGACAGGCCCACATCCCCTGAACCCACGCCGGCGCCCACTCACCTTTGTGGAAAATACGATTGAAAAGTGCCCGCAAGAATCTCTTCAGATGCCTCCAGAGTTGAGGGAAGAAGGGGAGGGGGGAGGCCGGGAGCAGGGTGAGCCCTGAAATCCAACCCTTGTCCGGTCACACCCCAGCAGCCCTCCCACCTCAGCCCCTTCAAGACCCCAGGGCTCCCGCAACCGCGCTGCACAGATCCTGCCCTGACCATAGTCACCACGTTGATCCCCACGTTGAGCAAGATGAAGCTGACCGGGATCAGAAGAATTGAGTATCCTTGCTCCTGGCATTTCCTGGGGATGGGGCCAGTGAACGGCTCGGCTCGGTAGTAGTTTCGCTCACCCATGGCCGTTGGTCCCAGGACTGCCTGGGCCCCCTGCCCTCCAGTTTTAACTGGGAGCCAGACTGGGTCATAATGGGGCAGGTGGTGAGGTCACAGTGAGGGAGGGGGATGAAAAGGAGGGCCCAGAGTGGCATCCCTGGTAACCAGGGTCAGGTAAGCTGAGCCTGGACAGTCAAACAGGGCCCGGTGGCCGGCATACATCCCCTCGAGCGGTCATTCATTCGCTCACCGCCCACTGACTCACTTGTTCAAATGACACATTGTGTCTCTTGGCCCCTCTTGAGACTAGGAAGACCTGGGCCTCAGAGGCCTGCTGAAGGCCTGGCTGGAGTCCAGAGCCTCAGCCTTCTTCATGCCCTTCACTGGGCCTGGAGCTGGACCTGCCCAGATGTGGAACCTCCCAGTTTGGAAGCAACTTCTTGTATGAGGCTCTCTGTGGACAGGGACAGCTGAGACACAGAGGAGGTGCCCAGAGACCAGGGGTTTGGAGTCTGCAGCTGCAGATGTACTTAGTGCATGGTATAGGACCAGGAGGGGCCTGCTGGCAGAACTGTGGCCACTAAACCAAAGGGACCCTCAGGCCAAGAAGGGGACACTGGCTTCTTATTGCAGGAAGCCAAGCGCAGGGACCCAGGCTGGCAGAAGGAGTGGCGCTTCCAAGCCACAGACCACCAATGTTTCCTGGACTCTGGCGCTCTTTATTCCTCTCTCCATGCCCTGCCGCCCCCTGCCCCTGCCCCCGCCCCCATTTGCTGCTGGTAAGTTCATTTTCCCAGTCTGGCTCCCGTGCAGAGAGGGCCTGGAGGCCGAGGTGGAAGGTAGCAGCGAGTTGGCCCGCGCTTGGTCCTCCTGCGGTTGCCGCTTCAGCACCAGACTGTCATACACCTGGTAGTTGGCATTGCCTCCTGGGTTCCGGCTGAGTGGCATGAAGGTGGGCGGGGGTGGAGGGTGCTCGGTAGCCTGGACGTCGGGCAGGAGGTGAGAGGGGCGGAGGAGCAGCGCTGAGCTGGGAGCCGGGGCCCGCTGGTCCGAGGCCTCGGCCAGTACCGTGAGGGAGGCGGAGGTGGCCACAGGGCGCCGCAAGGGCAGGATCTCAGCCCATTCGGCCGCCGGGTGCCGCACCTCGTGGGGATCGCGGGAGTAATCCAAGTGTCCCGTGGAGGGGTGCAGGCTGCGGTTGGACTCGCTGTGAGCACAGCTGGGGAGGCTACGTCTGTGGGCCGGTGGGGTGTCGCGCTACCAGGCTTCGGGCCGGTAGCCCCGAGGCACCAGAGCGGATGGAGGCTCAGAGCCCTCCAGACCCAGACTCCGCCGCGGGCCCAGTTGCCGTCCATTCGGCCCACGAGCCCCTCGACCTGCACCTGGCCGCCCCCACCGGCGCCCAGCCCCGGCGCCGCCACCTGTGTGCCGGTGTGTCCCTCCACAGCTCCCTCCGACAAAAGCCCCCCCCCCACCCCGCCCCTCTGGCGTGTCACCGCGGCCGGGTGCGGGAGCGGGATCGAGGGCAGGGGCCGCTTCCCCGGGCCTGCCGGCCACCAGGGGCGGGGTCCTGAGCTCGGCGGGGGGTGTGGGGCAGGGGTGGCCTTGCCGGGGCTGAGGGGCCGTGGCGACTCAATGGTGGCTCCCAGTGGCTTCGGGCCAGCTGCTGTCGGGCAGGAGGGCCGGCCCGGGCTGCGGCCGGGCTGCGCCTAGCGCCGCGTGGGCGGGCAGGGCCGATGCCCAAGGGACCGCGGGCCCCGGGCCCTGAAGCCTCCGGGGCCACGTCCCTGTGGGCGACGTGCGGGATGTTGGGCGGGGCGCCAAGCGCCGAAGGGTTTGCCGGGTCACGGCCGCCCTGGGCTGGGAGGTGGTCGCCAAACCCTCCGCCGCCGCCCGATACCCGAGACCTCCGTTCCCCCTGCCTGGGCGGGCGAGGGGGCCCTGCCGGGGCGGGCCGGCCGCCAGGCTGGCGTTAAGGCGCCAGCGCCAGCGAAACTGGGCCTCAAGAGGCAGCCCGCGGCCCCCGCCCCCGTCTACGGCCATACCACCCTGAACGCGCCCGATCTCGTCTGATCTCGGAAGCTAAGCAGGGTCGAGCCTGGTTAGTACTTGGATGGGAGACCGCCTGGGAATACCGGGTGCTGTAGGCTTTTTGCCTCCCGCTCCGCCCGCCTTCTCCTTTACTCGCCCGCGGCGGGGGCCGCCGGCTCCGCCCCCGCCGGGCCCCGCTGCAGGCAGTAGTCAAGGTGGTTTGCCTGCCCGAGCAGGAAGCTTGGGCGATGGCAGAAGCGGGAAGAAACTCTTGAGCACAGGTTCTTGGGATCCACGGAGCAGCGCATGCACATGCGATGGCTGCCTACACAGCTGGCTTGCTTGTCTGTGGGGAAAGGCGAGATGGGTCAGGGCCTGGGTTCCTGAGGGGCTGAGAATCAAGGCAGGGATAGAAGAAAGGGGACAGGCCCACATCCCCTGAACCCACGCCGGCGCCCACTCACCTTTGTGGAAAATACGATTGAAAAGTGCCCGCAAGAATCTCTTCAGATGCCTCCAGAGTTGAGGGAAGAAGGGGAGGGGGGAGGCCGGGAGCAGGGTGAGCCCTGAAATCCAACCCTTGTCCGGTCACACCCCAGCAGCCCTCCCACCTCAGCCCCTTCAAGACCCCAGGGCTCCCGCAACCGCGCTGCACAGATCCTGCCCTGACCATAGTCACCACGTTGATCCCCACGTTGAGCAAGATGAAGCTGACCGGGCTCAGAAGAATTGAGTATCCTTGCTCCTGGCATTTCCTGGGGATGGGGCCAGTGAACGGCTCGGCTCGGTAGTAGTTTCGCTCACCCATGGCCGTTGGTCCCAGGACTGCCTGGGCCCCCTGCCCTCCAGTTTTAACTGGGAGCCAGACTGGGTCATAATGGGGCAGGTGGTGAGGTCACAGTGAGGGAGGGGGATGAAAAGGAGGGCCCAGAGTGGCATCCCTGGTAACCAGGGTCAGGTAAGCTGAGCCTGGACAGTCAAACAGGGCCCGGTGGCCGGCATACATCCCCTCGAGCGGTCATTCATTCGCTCACCGCCCACTGACTCACTTGTTCAAATGACACATTGCGTCTCTTGGCCCCTCTTGAGACTAGGAAGACCTGGGCCTCAGAGGCCTGCTGAAGGCCTGGCTGGAGTCCAGAGCCTCAGCCTTCTTCATGCCCTTCACTGGGCCTGGAGCTGGACCTGCCCAGATGTGGAACCTCCCAGTTTGGAAGCAACTTCTTGTATGAGGCTCTCTGTGGACAGGGACAGCTGAGACACAGAGGAGGTGCCCAGAGACCAGGGGTTTGGAGTCTGCAGCTGCAGATGTACTTAGTGCATGGTATAGGACCAGGAGGGGCCTGCTGGCAGAACTGTGGCCACTAAACCAAAGGGACCCTCAGGCCAAGAAGGGGACACTGGCTTCTTATTGCAGGAAGCCAAGCGCAGGGACCCAGGCTGGCAGAAGGAGTGGCGCTTCCAAGCCACAGACCACCAATGTTTCCTGGACTCTGGCGCTCTTTATTCCTCTCTCCAGCCCTGCCGCCCCCTGCCCCTGCCCCCGCCCCCATTTGCTGCTGGTAAGTTCATTTTCCCAGTCTGGCTCCCGTGCAGAGAGGGCCTGGAGGCCGAGGTGGAAGGCAGCAGCGAGTTGGCCCGCGCTTGGTCCTCCTGCGGTTGCCGCTTCAGCACCAGACTGTCATACACCTGGTAGTTGGCATTGCCTCCTGGGTTCCGGCTGAGTGGCATGAAGGTGGGCGGGGGTGGAGGGTGCTCGGTAGCCTGGACGTCGGGCAGGAGGTGAGAGGGGCGGAGGAGCAGCGCTGAGCTGGGAGCCGGGGCCCGCTGGTCCGAGGCCTCGGCCAGTACCGTGAGGGAGGCGGAGGTGGCCACAGGGCGCCGCAAGGGCAGGATCTCAGCCCATTCGGCCGCCGGGTGCCGCACCTCGTGGGGATCGCGGGAGTAATCCAAGTGTCCCGTGGAGGGGTGCAGGCTGCGGTTGGACTCGCTGTGAGCACAGCTGGGGAGGCTACGTCTGTGGGCCGGTGGGGTGTCGCGCTACCAGGCTTCGGGCCGGTAGCCCCGAGGCACCAGAGCGGATGGAGGCTCAGAGCCCTCCAGACCCAGACTCCGCCGCGGGCCCAGTTGCCGTCCTTTCGGCCCACGAGCCCCTCGACCTGCACCTGGCCGCCCCCACCGGCGCCCAGCCCCGGCGCCGCCACCTGTGTGCCGGTGTGTCCCTCCACAGCTCCCTCCGACAAAAGCCCCCCCCCCCACCCCGCCCCTCTGGCGTGTCACCGCGGCCGGGTGCGGGAGCGGGATCGAGGGCAGGGGCCGCTTCCCCGGGCCTGCCGGCCACCAGGGGCGGGGTCCTGAGCTCGGCGGGGGGTGTGGGGCAGGGGTGGCCTTGCCGGGGCTGAGGGGCCGTGGCGACTCAATGGTGGCTCCCAGTGGCTTCGGGCCAGCTGCTGTCGGGCAGGAGGGCCGGCCCGGGCTGCGGCCGGGCTGCGCCTAGCGCCGCGTGGGCGGGCAGGGCCGATGCCCAAGGGACCGCGGGCCCCGGGCCCTGAAGCCTCCGGGGCCACGTCCCTGTGGGCGACGTGCGGGCTGTTGGGCGGGGCGCCAAGCGCCGAAGGGTTTGCCGGGTCACGGCCGCCCTGGGCTGGGAGGTGGTCGCCAAACCCTCCGCCGCCGCCCGATACCCGAGACCTCCGTTCCCCCTGCCTGGGCGGGCGAGGGGGCCCTGCCGGGGCGGGCCGGCCGCCAGGCTGGCGTTAAGGCGCCAGCGCCAGCGAAACTGCGGCTCAAGAGGCAGCCCGCGGCCCCCGCCCCCGTCTACGGCCATACCACCCTGAACGCGCCCGATCTCGTCTGATCTCGGAAGCTAAGCAGGGTCGGGCCTGGTTAGTACTTGGATGGGAGACCGCCTGGGAATACCGGGTGCTGTAGGCTTTTTGCCTCCCGCTCCGCCCGCCTTCTCCTTTACTCGCCCGCGGCGGGGGCCGCCGGCTCCGCCCCCGCCGGGCCGCGCTGCAGGCCCCACCTCCTCAGGCCCCTCCCACCACGGCGCGCGCCGGCGGGGGCGCTCCCCGCCGGCCCGGCCGGCCAGGCGGCCAGAAGGCGGCCCTGGAAGGCAGCCGCATCCCAGACGCTCCCGGGGTGGCCGGCCCGGACCCAGACTCCGCCGCGGGCCCAGCTGCCGTCCTTTCGGCCCGCGAGCCCCTCGACCTGCACCTGGCCGCCCCCACCGGCGCCCAGCCCCGGCGCCGCCACCTGTGTGCCGGTGTGTCCCTCCACAGCTCCCTCCGACAAAAGCCCCCCCCCCCACCCCGCCCCTCTGGCGTGTCACCGCGGCCGGGTGCGGGAGCGGGATCGAGGGCAGGGGCCGCTTCCCCGGGCCTGCCGGCCACCAGGGGCGGGGTCCTGAGCTCGGCGGGGGGTGTGGGGGCAAGGGTGGCCTTGCCGGGGCTGAGGGGCCGTGGCGACTCAATGGTGGCTCCCAGTGGCTTCGGGCCAGCTGCTGTCGGGCAGGAGGGCCGGCCCGGGCTGCGGCCGGGCTGCGCCTAGCGCCGCGTGGGCGGGCAGGGCCGATGCCCAAGGGACCGCGGGCCCCGGGCCCTGAAGCCTCCGGGGCCACGTCCCTGTGGGCGACGTGCGGGCTGTTGGGCGGGGCGCCAAGCGCCGAAGGGTTTGCCGGGTCACGGCCGCCCTGGGCTGGGAGGTGGTCGCCAAACCCTCCGCCGCCGCCCGATACCCGAGACCTCCGTTCCCCCTGCCTGGGCGGGCGAGGGGGCCCTGCCGGGGCGGGCCGGCCGCCAGGCTGGCGTTAAGGCGCCAGCGCCAGCGAAACTGCGGCTCAAGAGGCAGCCCGCGGCCCCCGCCCCCGTCTACGGCCATACCACCCTGAACGCGCCCGATCTCGTCTGATCTCGGAAGCTAAGCAGGGTCGGGCCTGGTTAGTACTTGGATGGGAGACCGCCTGGGAATACCGGGTGCTGTAGGCTTTTTGCCTCCCGCTCCGCCCGCCTTCTCCTTTACTCGCCCGCGGCGGGGGCCGCCGGCTCCGCCCCCGCCGGGCCCCGCTGCAGGCAGTAGTCAAGGTGGTTTGCCTGCCCGAGCAGGAAGCTTGGGCGATGGCAGAAGCGGGAAGAAACTCTTGAGCACAGGTTCTTGGGATCCACGGAGCAGCGCATGCACATGCGATGGCTGCCTACACAGCTGGCTTGCTTGTCTGTGGGGAAAGGCGAGATGGGTCAGGGCCTGGGTTCCTGAGGGGCTGAGAATCAAGGCAGGGATAGAAGAAAGGGGACAGGCCCACATCCCCTGAACCCACGCCGGCGCCCACTCACCTTTGTGGAAAATACGATTGAAAAGTGCCCGCAAGAATCTCTTCAGATGCCTCCAGAGTTGAGGGAAGAAGGGGAGGGGGGAGGCCGGGAGCAGGGTGAGCCCTGAAATCCAACCCTTGTCCGGTCACACCCCAGCAGCCCTCCCACCTCAGCCCCTTCAAGACCCCAGGGCTCCCGCAACCGCGCTGCACAGATCCTGCCCTGACCATAGTCACCACGTTGATCCCCACGTTGAGCAAGATGAAGCTGACCGGGCTCAGAAGAATTGAGTATCCTTGCTCCTGGCATTTCCTGGGGATGGGGCCAGTGAACGGCTCGGCTCGGTAGTAGTTTCGCTCACCCATGGCCGTTGGTCCCAGGACTGCCTGGGCCCCCTGCCCTCCAGTTTTAACTGGGAGCCAGACTGGGTCATAATGGGGCAGGTGGTGAGGTCACAGTGAGGGAGGGGGATGAAAAGGAGGGCCCAGAGTGGCATTCCCTGGTAACCAGGGTCAGGTAAGCTGAGCCTGGACAGTCAAACAGGGCCCGGTGGCCGGCATACATCCCCTCGAGCGGTCATTCATTCGCTCACCGCCCACTGACTCACTTGTTCAAATGACACATTGCGTCTCTTGGCCCCTCTTGAGACTAGGAAGACCTGGGCCTCAGAGGCCTGCTGAAGGCCTGGCTGGAGTCCAGAGCCTCAGCCTTCTTCATGCCCTTCACTGGGCCTGGAGCTGGACCTGCCCAGATGTGGAACCTCCCAGTTTGGAAGCAACTTCTTGTATGAGGCTCTCTGTGGACAGGGACAGCTGAGACACAGAGGAGGTGCCCAGAGACCAGGGGTTTGGAGTCTGCAGCTGCAGATGTACTTAGTGCATGGTATAGGACCAGGAGGGGCCTGCTGGCAGAACTGTGGCCACTAAACCAAAGGGACCCTCAGGCCAAGAAGGGGACACTGGCTTCTTATTGCAGGAAGCCAAGCGCAGGGACCCAGGCTGGCAGAAGGAGTGGCGCTTCCAAGCCACAGACCACCAATGTTTCCTGGACTCTGGCGCTCTTTATTCCTCTCTCCATGCCCTGCCGCCCCCTGCCCCTGCCCCCGCCCCCATTTGCTGCTGGTAAGTTCATTTTCCCAGTCTGGCTCCCGTGCAGAGAGGGCCTGGAGGCCGAGGTGGAAGGCAGCAGCGAGTTGGCCCGCGCTTGGTCCTCCTGCGGTTGCCGCTTCAGCACCAGACTGTCATACACCTGGTAGTTGGCATTGCCTCCTGGGTTCCGGCTGAGTGGCATGAAGGTGGGCGGGGGTGGAGGGTGCTCGGTAGCCTGGACGTCGGGCAGGAGGTGAGAGGGGCGGAGGAGCAGCGCTGAGCTGGGAGCCGGGGCCCGCTGGTCCGAGGCCTCGGCCAGTACCGTGAGGGAGGCGGAGGTGGCCACAGGGCGCCGCAAGGGCAGGATCTCAGCCCATTCGGCCGCCGGGTGCCGCACCTCGTGGGGATCGCGGGAGTAATCCAAGTGTCCCGTGGAGGGGTGCAGGCTGCGGTTGGACTCGCTGTGAGCACAGCTGGGGAGGCTACGTCTGTGGGCCGGTGGGGTGTCGCGCTACCAGGCTTCGGGCCGGTAGCCCCGAGGCACCAGAGCGGATGGAGGCTCAGAGCCCTCCAGACCCAGACTCCGCCGCGGGCCCAGTTGCCGTCCATTCGGCCCACGAGCCCCTCGACCTGCACCTGGCCGCCCCCACCGGCGCCCAGCCCCGGCGCCGCCACCTGTGTGCCGGTGTGTCCCTCCACAGCTCCCTCCGACAAAAGCCCCCCCCCCACCCCGCCCCTCTGGCGTGTCACCGCGGCCGGGTGCGGGAGCGGGATCGAGGGCAGGGGCCGCTTCCCCGGGCCTGCCGGCCACCAGGGGCGGGGTCCTGAGCTCGGCGGGGGGTGTGGGGGCAAGGGTGGCCTTGCCGGGGCTGAGGGGCCGTGGCGACTCAATGGTGGCTCCCAGTGGCTTCGGGCCAGCTGCTGTCGGGCAGGAGGGCCGGCCCGGGCTGCGGCCGGGCTGCGCCTAGCGCCGCGTGGGCGGGCAGGGCCGATGCCCAAGGGACCGCGGGCCCCGGGCCCTGAAGCCTCCGGGGCCACGTCCCTGTGGGCGACGTGCGGGATGTTGGGCGGGGCGCCAAGCGCCGAAGGGTTTGCCGGGTCACGGCCGCCCTGGGCTGGGAGGTGGTCGCCAAACCCTCCGCCGCCGCCCGATACCCGAGACCTCCGTTCCCCCTGCCTGGGCGGGCGAGGGGGCCCTGCCGGGGCGGGCCGGCCGCCAGGCTGGCGTTAAGGCGCCAGCGCCAGCGAAACTGGGCCTCAAGAGGCAGCCCGCGGCCCCCGCCCCCGTCTACGGCCATACCACCCTGAACGCGCCCGATCTCGTCTGATCTCGGAAGCTAAGCAGGGTCGGGCCTGGTTAGTACTTGGATGGGAGACCGCCTGGGAATACCGGGTGCTGTAGGCTTTTTGCCTCCCGCTCCGCCCGCCTTCTCCTTTACTCGCCCGCGGCGGGGGCCGCCGGCTCCGCCCCCGCCGGACCCCGCTGCAGGCAGTAGTCAAGGTGGTTTGCCTGCCCGAGCAGGAAGCTTGGGCGATGGCAGAAGCGGGAAGAAACTCTTGAGCACAGGTTCTTGGGATCCACGGAGCAGCGCATGCACATGCGATGGCTGCCTACACAGCTGGCTTGCTTGTCTGTGGGGAAAGGCGAGATGGGTCAGGGCCTGGGTTCCTGAGGGGCTGAGAATCAAGGCAGGGATAGAAGAAAGGGGACAGGCCCACATCCCCTGAACCCACGCCGGCGCCCACTCACCTTTGTGGAAAATACGATTGAAAAGTGCCCGCAAGAATCTCTTCAGATGCCTCCAGAGTTGAGGGAAGAAGGGGAGGGGGGAGGCCGGGAGCAGGGTGAGCCCTGAAATCCAACCCTTGTCCGGTCACACCCCAGCAGCCCTCCCACCTCAGCCCCTTCAAGACCCCAGGGCTCCCGCAACCGCGCTGCACAGATCCTGCCCTGACCATAGTCACCACGTTGATCCCCACGTTGAGCAAGATGAAGCTGACCGGGCTCAGAAGAATTGAGTATCCTTGCTCCTGGCATTTCCTGGGGATGGGGCCAGTGAACGGCTCGGCTCGGTAGTAGTTTCGCTCACCCATGGCCGTTGGTCCCAGGACTGCCTGGGCCCCCTGCCCTCCAGTTTTAACTGGGAGCCAGACTGGGTCATAATGGGGCAGGTGGTGAGGTCACAGTGAGGGAGGGGGATGAAAAGGAGGGCCCAGAGTGGCATTCCCTGGTAACCAGGGTCAGGTAAGCTGAGCCTGGACAGTCAAACAGGGCCCGGTGGCCGGCATACATCCCCTCGAGCGGTCATTCATTCGCTCACCGCCCACTGACTCACTTGTTCAAATGACACATTGCGTCTCTTGGCCCCTCTTGAGACTAGGAAGACCTGGGCCTCAGAGGCCTGCTGAAGGCCTGGCTGGAGTCCAGAGCCTCAGCCTTCTTCATGCCCTTCACTGGGCCTGGAGCTGGACCTGCCCAGATGTGGAACCTCCCAGTTTGGAAGCAACTTCTTGTATGAGGCTCTCTGTGGACAGGGACAGCTGAGACACAGAGGAGGTGCCCAGAGACCAGGGGTTTGGAGTCTGCAGCTGCAGATGTACTTAGTGCATGGTATAGGACCAGGAGGGGCCTGCTGGCAGAACTGTGGCCACTAAACCAAAGGGACCCTCAGGCCAAGAAGGGGACACTGGCTTCTTATTGCAGGAAGCCAAGCGCAGGGACCCAGGCTGGCAGAAGGAGTGGCGCTTCCAAGCCACAGACCACCAATGTTTCCTGGACTCTGGCGCTCTTTATTCCTCTCTCCATGCCCTGCCGCCCCCTGCCCCTGCCCCCGCCCCCATTTGCTGCTGGTAAGTTCATTTTCCCAGTCTGGCTCCCGTGCAGAGAGGGCCTGGAGGCCGAGGTGGAAGGTAGCAGCGAGTTGGCCCGCGCTTGGTCCTCCTGCGGTTGCCGCTTCAGCACCAGACTGTCATACACCTGGTAGTTGGCATTGCCTCCTGGGTTCCGGCTGAGTGGCATGAAGGTGGGCGGGGGTGGAGGGTGCTCGGTAGCCTGGACGTCGGGCAGGAGGTGAGAGGGGCGGAGGAGCAGCGCTGAGCTGGGAGCCGGGGCCCGCTGGTCCGAGGCCTCGGCCAGTACCGTGAGGGAGGCGGAGGTGGCCACAGGGCGCCGCAAGGGCAGGATCTCAGCCCATTCGGCCGCCGGGTGCCGCACCTCGTGGGGATCGCGGGAGTAATCCAAGTGTCCCGTGGAGGGGTGCAGGCTGCGGTTGGACTCGCTGTGAGCACAGCTGGGGAGGCTACGTCTGTGGGCCGGTGGGGTGTTGCGCTACCAGGCTTCGGGCCGGTAGCCCCGAGGCACCAGAGCGGATGGAGGCTCAGAGCCCTCCAGACCCAGACTCCGCCGCGGGCCCAGTTGCCGTCCTTTCGGCCCACGAGCCCCTCGACCTGCACCTGGCCGCCCCCACCGGCGCCCAGCCCCGGCGCCGCCACCTGTGTGCCGGTGTGTCCCTCCACAGCTCCCTCCGACAAAAGCCCCCCCCCCCACCCCGCCCCTCTGGCGTGTCACCGCGGCCGGGTGCGGGAGCGGGATCGAGGGCAGGGGCCGCTTCCCCGGGCCTGCCGGCCACCAGGGGCGGGGTCCTGAGCTCGGCGGGGGGTGTGGGGCAGGGGTGGCCTTGCCGGGGCTGAGGGGCCGTGGCGACTCAATGGTGGCTCCCAGTGGCTTCGGGCCAGCTGCTGTCGGGCAGGAGGGCCGGCCCGGGCTGCGGCCGGGCTGCGCCTAGCGCCGCGTGGGCGGGCAGGGCCGATGCCCAAGGGACCGCGGGCCCCGGGCCCTGAAGCCTCCGGGGCCACGTCCCTGTGGGCGACGTGCGGGATGTTGGGCGGGGCGCCAAGCGCCGAAGGGTTTGCCGGGTCACGGCCGCCCTGGGCTGGGAGGTGGTCGCCAAACCCTCCGCCGCCGCCCGATACCCGAGACCTCCGTTCCCCCTGCCTGGGCGGGCGAGGGGGCCCTGCCGGGGCGGGCCGGCCGCCAGGCTGGCGTTAAGGCGCCAGCGCCAGCGAAACTGCGGCTCAAGAGGCAGCCCGCGGCCCCCGCCCCCGTCTACGGCCATACCACCCTGAACGCGCCCGATCTCGTCTGATCTCGGAAGCTAAGCAGGGTCGGGCCTGGTTAGTACTTGGATGGGAGACCGCCTGGGAATACCGGGTGCTGTAGGCTTTTTGCCTCCCGCTCCGCCCGCCTTCTCCTTTACTCGCCCGCGGCGGGGGCCGCCGGCTCCGCCCCCGCCGGACCCCGCTGCAGGCAGTAGTCAAGGTGGTTTGCCTGCCCGAGCAGGAAGCTTGGGCGATGGCAGAAGCGGGAAGAAACTCTTGAGCACAGGTTCTTGGGATCCACGGAGCAGCGCCTGCACATGCGATGGCTGCCTACACAGCTGGCTTGCTTGTCTGTGGGGAAAGGCGAGATGGGTCAGGGCCTGGGTTCCTGAGGGGCTGAGAATCAAGGCAGGGATAGAAGAAAGGGGACAGGCCCACATCCCCTGAACCCACGCCGGCGCCCACTCACCTTTGTGGAAAATACGATTGAAAAGTGCCCGCAAGAATCTCTTCAGATGCCTCCAGAGTTGAGGGAAGAAGGGGAGGGGGGAGGCCGGGAGCAGGGTGAGCCCTGAAATCCAACCCTTGTCCGGTCACACCCCAGCAGCCCTCCCACCTCAGCCCCTTCAAGACCCCAGGGCTCCCGCAACCGCGCTGCACAGATCCTGCCCTGACCATAGTCACCACGTTGATCCCCACGTTGAGCAAGATGAAGCTGACCGGGCTCAGAAGAATTGAGTATCCTTGCTCCTGGCATTTCCTGGGGATGGGGCCAGTGAACGGCTCGGCTCGGTAGTAGTTTCGCTCACCCATGGCCGTTGGTCCCAGGACTGCCTGGGCCCCCTGCCCTCCAGTTTTAACTGGGAGCCAGACTGGGTCATAATGGGGCAGGTGGTGAGGTCACAGTGAGGGAGGGGGATGAAAAGGAGGGCCCAGAGTGGCATCCCTGGTAACCAGGGTCAGGTAAGCTGAGCCTGGACAGTCAAACAGGGCCCGGTGGCCGGCATACATCCCCTCGAGCGGTCATTCATTCGCTCACCGCCCACTGACTCACTTGTTCAAATGACACATTGCGTCTCTTGGCCCCTCTTGAGACTAGGAAGACCTGGGCCTCAGAGGCCTGCTGAAGGCCTGGCTGGAGTCCAGAGCCTCAGCCTTCTTCATGCCCTTCACTGGGCCTGGAGCTGGACCTGCCCAGATGTGGAACCTCCCAGTTTGGAAGCAACTTCTTGTATGAGGCTCTCTGTGGACAGGGACAGCTGAGACACAGAGGAGGTGCCCAGAGACCAGGGGTTTGGAGTCTGCAGCTGCAGATGTACTTAGTGCATGGTATAGGACCAGGAGGGGCCTGCTGGCAGAACTGTGGCCACTAAACCAAAGGGACCCTCAGGCCAAGAAGGGGACACTGGCTTCTTATTGCAGGAAGCCAAGCGCAGGGACCCAGGCTGGCAGAAGGAGTGGCACTTCCAAGCCACAGACCACCAATGTTTCCTGGACTCTGGCGCTCTTTATTCCTCTCTCCATGCCCTGCCGCCCCCTGCCCCTGCCCCCGCCCCCATTTGCTGCTGGTAAGTTCATTTTCCCAGTCTGGCTCCCGTGCAGAGAGGGCCTGGAGGCCGAGGTGGAAGGCAGCAGCGAGTTGGCCCGCGCTTGGTCCTCCTGCGGTTGCCGCTTCAGCACCAGACTGTCATACACCTGGTAGTTGGCATTGCCTCCTGGGTTCCGGCTGAGTGGCATGAAGGTGGGCGGGGGTGGAGGGTGCTCGGTAGCCTGGACGTCGGGCAGGAGGTGAGAGGGGCGGAGGAGCAGCGCTGAGCTGGGAGCCGGGGCCCGCTGGTCCGAGGCCTCGGCCAGTACCGTGAGGGAGGCGGAGGTGGCCACAGGGCGCCGCAAGGGCAGGATCTCAGCCCATTCGGCCGCCGGGTGCCGCACCTCGTGGGGATCGCGGGAGTAATCCAAGTGTCCCGTGGAGGGGTGCAGGCTGCGGTTGGACTCGCTGTGAGCACAGCTGGGGAGGCTACGTCTGTGGGCCGGTGGGGTGTCGCGCTACCAGGCTTCGGGCCGGTAGCCCCGAGGCACCAGAGCGGATGGAGGCTCAGAGCCCTCCAGACCCAGACTCCGCCGCGGGCCCAGTTGCCGTCCATTCGGCCCACGAGCCCCTCGACCTGCACCTGGCCGCCCCCACCGGCGCCCAGCCCCGGCGCCGCCACCTGTGTGCCGGTGTGTCCCTCCACAGCTCCCTCCGACAAAAGTCCCCCCCCCACCCCGCCCCTCTGGCGTGTCACCGCGGCCGGGTGCGGGAGCGGGATCGAGGGCAGGGGCCGCTTCCCCGGGCCTGCCGGCCACCAGGGGCGGGGTCCTGAGCTCGGCGGGGGGTGTGGGGCAGGGGTGGCCTTGCCGGGGCTGAGGGGCCGTGGCGACTCAATGGTGGCTCCCAGTGGCTTCGGGCCAGCTGCTGTCGGGCAGGAGGGCCGGCCCGGGCTGCGGCCGGGCTGCGCCTAGCGCCGCGTGGGCGGGCAGGGCCGATGCCCAAGGGACCGCGGGCCCCGGGCCCTGAAGCCTCCGGGGCCACGTCCCTGTGGGCGACGTGCGGGATGTTGGGCGGGGCGCCAAGCGCCGAAGGGTTTGCCGGGTCACGGCCGCCCTGGGCTGGGAGGTGGTCGCCAAACCCTCCGCCGCCGCCCGATACCCGAGACCTCCGTTCCCCCTGCCTGGGCGGGCGAGGGGGCCCTGCCGGGGCGGGCCGGCCGCCAGGCTGGCGTTAAGGCGCCAGCGCCAGCGAAACTGGGCCTCAAGAGGCAGCCCGCGGCCCCCGCCCCCGTCTACGGCCATACCACCCTGAACGCGCCCGATCTCGTCTGATCTCGGAAGCTAAGCAGGGTCGGGCCTGGTTAGTACTTGGATGGGAGACCGCCTGGGAATACCGGGTGCTGTAGGCTTTTTGCCTCCCGCTCCGCCCGCCTTCTCCTTTACTCGCCCGCGGCGGGGGCCGCCGGCTCCGCCCCCGCCGGACCCCGCTGCAGGCAGTAGTCAAGGTGGTTTGCCTGCCCGAGCAGGAAGCTTGGGCGATGGCAGAAGCGGGAAGAAACTCTTGAGCACAGGTTCTTGGGATCCACGGAGCAGCGCCTGCACATGCGATGGCTGCCTACACAGCTGGCTTGCTTGTCTGTGGGGAAAGGCGAGATGGGTCAGGGCCTGGGTTCCTGAGGGGCTGAGAATCAAGGCAGGGATAGAAGAAAGGGGACAGGCCCACATCCCCTGAACCCACGCCGGCGCCCACTCACCTTTGTGGAAAATACGATTGAAAAGTGCCCGCAAGAATCTCTTCAGATGCCTCCAGAGTTGAGGGAAGAAGGGGAGGGGGGAGGCCGGGAGCAGGGTGAGCCCTGAAATCCAACCCTTGTCCGGTCACACCCCAGCAGCCCTCCCACCTCAGCCCCTTCAAGACCCCAGGGCTCCCGCAACCGCGCTGCACAGATCCTGCCCTGACCATAGTCACCACGTTGATCCCCACGTTGAGCAAGATGAAGCTGACCGGGCTCAGAAGAATTGAGTATCCTTGCTCCTGGCATTTCCTGGGGATGGGGCCAGTGAACGGCTCGGCTCGGTAGTAGTTTCGCTCACCCATGGCCGTTGGTCCCAGGACTGCCTGGGCCCCCTGCCCTCCAGTTTTAACTGGGAGCCAGACTGGGTCATAATGGGGCAGGTGGTGAGGTCACAGTGAGGGAGGGGGATGAAAAGGAGGGCCCAGAGTGGCATCCCTGGTAACCAGGGTCAGGTAAGCTGAGCCTGGACAGTCAAACAGGGCCCGGTGGCCGGCATACATCCCCTCGAGCGGTCATTCATTCGCTCACCGCCCACTGACTCACTTGTTCAAATGACACATTGCGTCTCTTGGCCCCTCTTGAGACTAGGAAGACCTGGGCCTCAGAGGCCTGCTGAAGGCCTGGCTGGAGTCCAGAGCCTCAGCCTTCTTCATGCCCTTCACTGGGCCTGGAGCTGGACCTGCCCAGATGTGGAACCTCCCAGTTTGGAAGCAACTTCTTGTATGAGGCTCTCTGTGGACAGGGACAGCTGAGACACAGAGGAGGTGCCCAGAGACCAGGGGTTTGGAGTCTGCAGCTGCAGATGTACTTAGTGCATGGTATAGGACCAGGAGGGGCCTGCTGGCAGAACTGTGGCCACTAAACCAAAGGGACCCTCAGGCCAAGAAGGGGACACTGGCTTCTTATTGCAGGAAGCCAAGCGCAGGGACCCAGGCTGGCAGAAGGAGTGGCACTTCCAAGCCACAGACCACCAATGTTTCCTGGACTCTGGCGCTCTTTATTCCTCTCTCCATGCCCTGCCGCCCCCTGCCCCTGCCCCCGCCCCCATTTGCTGCTGGTAAGTTCATTTTCCCAGTCTGGCTCCCGTGCAGAGAGGGCCTGGAGGCCGAGGTGGAAGGCAGCAGCGAGTTGGCCCGCGCTTGGTCCTCCTGCGGTTGCCGCTTCAGCACCAGACTGTCATACACCTGGTAGTTGGCATTGCCTCCTGGGTTCCGGCTGAGTGGCATGAAGGTGGGCGGGGGTGGAGGGTGCTCGGTAGCCTGGACGTCGGGCAGGAGGTGAGAGGGGCGGAGGAGCAGCGCTGAGCTGGGAGCCGGGGCCCGCTGGTCCGAGGCCTCGGCCAGTACCGTGAGGGAGGCGGAGGTGGCCACAGGGCGCCGCAAGGGCAGGATCTCAGCCCATTCGGCCGCCGGGTGCCGCACCTCGTGGGGATCGCGGGAGTAATCCAAGTGTCCCGTGGAGGGGTGCAGGCTGCGGTTGGACTCGCTGTGAGCACAGCTGGGGAGGCTACGTCTGTGGGCCGGTGGGGTGTCGCGCTACCAGGCTTCGGGCCGGTAGCCCCGAGGCACCAGAGCGGATGGAGGCTCAGAGCCCTCCAGACCCAGACTCCGCCGCGGGCCCAGTTGCCGTCCATTCGGCCCACGAGCCCCTCGACCTGCACCTGGCCGCCCCCACCGGCGCCCAGCCCCGGCGCCGCCACCTGTGTGCCGGTGTGTCCCTCCACAGCTCCCTCCGACAAAAGTCCCCCCCCCACCCCGCCCCTCTGGCGTGTCACCGCGGCCGGGTGCGGGAGCGGGATCGAGGGCAGGGGCCGCTTCCCCGGGCCTGCCGGCCACCAGGGGCGGGGTCCTGAGCTCGGCGGGGGGTGTGGGGCAGGGGTGGCCTTGCCGGGGCTGAGGGGCCGTGGCGACTCAATGGTGGCTCCCAGTGGCTTCGGGCCAGCTGCTGTCGGGCAGGAGGGCCGGCCCGGGCTGCGGCCGGGCTGCGCCTAGCGCCGCGTGGGCGGGCAGGGCCGATGCCCAAGGGACCGCGGGCCCCGGGCCCTGAAGCCTCCGGGGCCACGTCCCTGTGGGCGACGTGCGGGATGTTGGGCGGGGCGCCAAGCGCCGAAGGGTTTGCCGGGTCACGGCCGCCCTGGGCTGGGAGGTGGTCGCCAAACCCTCCGCCGCCGCCCGATACCCGAGACCTCCGTTCCCCCTGCCTGGGCGGGCGAGGGGGCCCTGCCGGGGCGGGCCGGCCGCCAGGCTGGCGTTAAGGCGCCAGCGCCAGCGAAACTGGGCCTCAAGAGGCAGCCCGCGGCCCCCGCCCCCGTCTACGGCCATACCACCCTGAACGCGCCCGATCTCGTCTGATCTCGGAAGCTAAGCAGGGTCGGGCCTGGTTAGTACTTGGATGGGAGACCGCCTGGGAATACCGGGTGCTGTAGGCTTTTTGCCTCCCGCTCCGCCCGCCTTCTCCTTTACTCGCCCGCGGCGGGGGCCGCCGGCTCCGCCCCCGCCGGACCCCGCTGCAGGCAGTAGTCAAGGTGGTTTGCCTGCCCGAGCAGGAAGCTTGGGCGATGGCAGAAGCGGGAAGAAACTCTTGAGCACAGGTTCTTGGGATCCACGGAGCAGCGCCTGCACATGCGATGGCTGCCTACACAGCTGGCTTGCTTGTCTGTGGGGAAAGGCGAGATGGGTCAGGGCCTGGGTTCCTGAGGGGCTGAGAATCAAGGCAGGGATAGAAGAAAGGGGACAGGCCCACATCCCCTGAACCCACGCCGGCGCCCACTCACCTTTGTGGAAAATACGATTGAAAAGTGCCCGCAAGAATCTCTTCAGATGCCTCCAGAGTTGAGGGAAGAAGGGGAGGGGGGAGGCCGGGAGCAGGGTGAGCCCTGAAATCCAACCCTTGTCCGGTCACACCCCAGCAGCCCTCCCACCTCAGCCCCTTCAAGACCCCAGGGCTCCCGCAACCGCGCTGCACAGATCCTGCCCTGACCATAGTCACCACGTTGATCCCCACGTTGAGCAAGATGAAGCTGACCGGGATCAGAAGAATTGAGTATCCTTGCTCCTGGCATTTCCTGGGGATGGGGCCAGTGAACGGCTTGGCTCGGTAGTAGTTTCGCTCACCCATGGCCGTTGGTCCCAGGACTGCCTGGGCCCCCTGCCCTCCAGTTTTAACTGGGAGCCAGACTGGGTCATAATGGGGCAGGTGGTGAGGTCACAGTGAGGGAGGGGGATGAAAAGGAGGGCCCAGAGTGGCATCCCTGGTAACCAGGGTCAGGTAAGCTGAGCCTGGACAGTCAAACAGGGCCCGGTGGCCGGCATACATCCCCTCGAGCGGTCATTCATTCGCTCACCGCCCACTGACTCACTTGTTCAAATGACACATTGCGTCTCTTGGCCCCTCTTGAGACTAGGAAGACCTGGGCCTCAGAGGCCTGCTGAAGGCCTGGCTGGAGTCCAGAGCCTCAGCCTTCTTCATGCCCTTCACTGGGCCTGGAGCTGGACCTGCCCAGATGTGGAACCTCCCAGTTTGGAAGCAACTTCTTGTATGAGGCTCTCTGTGGACAGGGACAGCTGAGACACAGAGGAGGTGCCCAGAGACCAGGGGTTTGGAGTCTGCAGCTGCAGATGTACTTAGTGCATGGTATAGGACCAGGAGGGGCCTGCTGGCAGAACTGTGGCCACTAAACCAAAGGGACCCTCAGGCCAAGAAGGGGACACTGGCTTCTTATTGCAGGAAGCCAAGCGCAGGGACCCAGGCTGGCAGAAGGAGTGGCGCTTCCAAGCCACAGACCACCAATGTTTCCTGGACTCTGGCGCTCTTTATTCCTCTCTCCATGCCCTGCCGCCCCCTGCCCCTGCCCCCGCCCCCATTTGCTGCTGGTAAGTTCATTTTCCCAGTCTGGCTCCCGTGCAGAGAGGGCCTGGAGGCCGAGGTGGAAGGTAGCAGCGAGTTGGCCCGCGCTTGGTCCTCCTGCGGTTGCCGCTTCAGCACCAGACTGTCATACACCTGGTAGTTGGCATTGCCTCCTGGGTTCCGGCTGAGTGGCATGAAGGTGGGCGGGGGTGGAGGGTGCTCGGTAGCCTGGACGTCGGGCAGGAGGTGAGAGGGGCGGAGGAGCAGCGCTGAGCTGGGAGCCGGGGCCCGCTGGTCCGAGGCCTCGGCCAGTACCGTGAGGGAGGCGGAGGTGGCCACAGGGCGCCGCAAGGGCAGGATCTCAGCCCATTCGGCCGCCGGGTGCCGCACCTCGTGGGGATCGCGGGAGTAATCCAAGTGTCCCGTGGAGGGGTGCAGGCTGCGGTTGGACTCGCTGTGAGCACAGCTGGGGAGGCTACGTCTGTGGGCCGGTGGGGTGTCGCGCTACCAGGCTTCGGGCCGGTAGCCCCGAGGCACCAGAGCGGATGGAGGCTCAGAGCCCTCCAGACCCAGACTCCGCCGCGGGCCCAGTTGCCGTCCATTCGGCCCACGAGCCCCTCG
Organism: Stenella coeruleoalba; assembly: GCF_951394435.1. Classification (NCBI taxonomy): domain Eukaryota; kingdom Metazoa; phylum Chordata; class Mammalia; order Artiodactyla; family Delphinidae; genus Stenella; species Stenella coeruleoalba. The sequence continues at coordinate 21,315,418 of NC_137165.1, forward strand.
ACCTGCACCTGGCCGCCCCCACCGGCGCCCAGCCCCAGCGCCGCCACCTGTGTGCCGGTGTGTCCCTCCACAGCTCCCTCCGACAAAAGCCCCCCCCCCACCCCGCCCCTCTGGCGTGTCACCGCGGCCGGGTGCGGGAGCGGGATCGAGGGCAGGGGCCGCTTCCCCGGGCCTGCCGGCCACCAGGGGCGGGGTCCTGAGCTCGGCGGGGGGTGTGGGGCAGGGGTGGCCTTGCCGGGGCTGAGGGGCCGTGGCGACTCAATGGTGGCTCCCAGTGGCTTCGGGCCAGCTGCTGTCGGGCAGGAGGGCCGGCCCGGGCTGCGGCCGGGCTGCGCCTAGCGCCGCGTGGGCGGGCAGGGCCGATGCCCAAGGGACCGCGGGCCCCGGGCCCTGAAGCCTCCGGGGCCACGTCCCTGTGGGCGACGTGCGGGATGTTGGGCGGGGCGCCAAGCGCCGAAGGGTTTGCCGGGTCACGGCCGCCCTGGGCTGGGAGGTGGTCGCCAAACCCTCCGCCGCCGCCCGATACCCGAGACCTCCGTTCCCCCTGCCTGGGCGGGCGAGGGGGCCCTGCCGGGGCGGGCCGGCCGCCAGGCTGGCGTTAAGGCGCCAGCGCCAGCGAAACTGGGCCTCAAGAGGCAGCCCGCGGCCCCCGCCCCCGTCTACGGCCATACCACCCTGAACGCGCCCGATCTCGTCTGATCTCGGAAGCTAAGCAGGGTCGGGCCTGGTTAGTACTTGGATGGGAGACCGCCTGGGAATACCGGGTGCTGTAGGCTTTTTGCCTCCCGCTCCGCCCGCCTTCTCCTTTACTCGCCCGCGGCGGGGGCCGCCGGCTCCGCCCCCGCCGGACCCCGCTGCAGGCAGTAGTCAAGGTGGTTTGCCTGCCCGAGCAGGAAGCTTGGGCGATGGCAGAAGCGGGAAGAAACTCTTGAGCACAGGTTCTTGGGATCCACGGAGCAGCGCATGCACATGCGATGGCTGCCTACACAGCTGGCTTGCTTGTCTGTGGGGAAAGGCGAGATGGGTCAGGGCCTGGGTTCCTGAGGGGCTGAGAATCAAGGCAGGGATAGAAGAAAGGGGACAGGCCCACATCCCCTGAACCCACGCCGGCGCCCACTCACCTTTGTGGAAAATACGATTGAAAAGTGCCCGCAAGAATCTCTTCAGATGCCTCCAGAGTTGAGGGAAGAAGGGGAGGGGGGAGGCCGGGAGCAGGGTGAGCCCTGAAATCCAACCCTTGTCCGGTCACACCCCAGCAGCCCTCCCACCTCAGCCCCTTCAAGACCCCAGGGCTCCCGCAACCGCGCTGCACAGATCCTGCCCTGACCATAGTCACCACGTTGATCCCCACGTTGAGCAAGATGAAGCTGACCGGGCTCAGAAGAATTGAGTATCCTTGCTCCTGGCATTTCCTGGGGATGGGGCCAGTGAACGGCTCGGCTCGGTAGTAGTTTCGCTCACCCATGGCCGTTGGTCCCAGGACTGCCTGGGCCCCCTGCCCTCCAGTTTTAACTGGGAGCCAGACTGGGTCATAATGGGGCAGGTGGTGAGGTCACAGTGAGGGAGGGGGATGAAAAGGAGGGCCCAGAGTGGCATTCCCTGGTAACCAGGGTCAGGTAAGCTGAGCCTGGACAGTCAAACAGGGCCCGGTGGCCGGCATACATCCCCTCGAGCGGTCATTCATTCGCTCACCGCCCACTGACTCACTTGTTCAAATGACACATTGCGTCTCTTGGCCCCTCTTGAGACTAGGAAGACCTGGGCCTCAGAGGCCTGCTGAAGGCCTGGCTGGAGTCCAGAGCCTCAGCCTTCTTCATGCCCTTCACTGGGCCTGGAGCTGGACCTGCCCAGATGTGGAACCTCCCAGTTTGGAAGCAACTTCTTGTATGAGGCTCTCTGTGGACAGGGACAGCTGAGACACAGAGGAGGTGCCCAGAGACCAGGGGTTTGGAGTCTGCAGCTGCAGATGTACTTAGTGCATGGTATAGGACCAGGAGGGGCCTGCTGGCAGAACTGTGGCCACTAAACCAAAGGGACCCTCAGGCCAAGAAGGGGACACTGGCTTCTTATTGCAGGAAGCCAAGCGCAGGGACCCAGGCTGGCAGAAGGAGTGGCGCTTCCAAGCCACAGACCACCAATGTTTCCTGGACTCTGGCGCTCTTTATTCCTCTCTCCATGCCCTGCCGCCCCCTGCCCCTGCCCCCGCCCCCATTTGCTGCTGGTAAGTTCATTTTCCCAGTCTGGCTCCCGTGCAGAGAGGGCCTGGAGGCCGAGGTGGAAGGTAGCAGCGAGTTGGCCCGCGCTTGGTCCTCCTGCGGTTGCCGCTTCAGCACCAGACTGTCATACACCTGGTAGTTGGCATTGCCTCCTGGGTTCCGGCTGAGTGGCATGAAGGTGGGCGGGGGTGGAGGGTGCTCGGTAGCCTGGACGTCGGGCAGGAGGTGAGAGGGGCGGAGGAGCAGCGCTGAGCTGGGAGCCGGGGCCCGCTGGTCCGAGGCCTCGGCCAGTACCGTGAGGGAGGCGGAGGTGGCCACAGGGCGCCGCAAGGGCAGGATCTCAGCCCATTCGGCCGCCGGGTGCCGCACCTCGTGGGGATCGCGGGAGTAATCCAAGTGTCCCGTGGAGGGGTGCAGGCTGCGGTTGGACTCGCTGTGAGCACAGCTGGGGAGGCTACGTCTGTGGGCCGGTGGGGTGTCGCGCTACCAGGCTTCGGGCCGGTAGCCCCGAGGCACCAGAGCGGATGGAGGCTCAGAGCCCTCCAGACCCAGACTCCGCCGCGGGCCCAGTTGCCGTCCATTCGGCCCACGAGCCCCTCGACCTGCACCTGGCCGCCCCCACCGGCGCCCAGCCCCGGCGCCGCCACCTGTGTGCCGGTGTGTCCCTCCACAGCTCCCTCCGACAAAAGCCCCCCCCCCACCCCGCCCCTCTGGCGTGTCACCGCGGCCGGGTGCGGGAGCGGGATCGAGGGCAGGGGCCGCTTCCCCGGGCCTGCCGGCCACCAGGGGCGGGGTCCTGAGCTCGGCGGGGGGTGTGGGGCAGGGGTGGCCTTGCCGGGGCTGAGGGGCCGTGGCGACTCAATGGTGGCTCCCAGTGGCTTCGGGCCAGCTGCTGTCGGGCAGGAGGGCCGGCCCGGGCTGCGGCCGGGCTGCGCCTAGCGCCGCGTGGGCGGGCAGGGCCGATGCCCAAGGGACCGCGGGCCCCGGGCCCTGAAGCCTCCGGGGCCACGTCCCTGTGGGCGACGTGCGGGATGTTGGGCAGGGCGCCAAGCGCCGAAGGGTTTGCCGGGTCACGGCCGCCCTGGGCTGGGAGGTGGTCGCCAAACCCTCCGCCGCCGCCCGATACCCGAGACCTCCGTTCCCCCTGCCTGGGCGGGCGAGGGGGCCCTGCCGGGGCGGGCCGGCCGCCAGGCTGGCGTTAAGGCGCCAGCGCCAGCGAAACTGGGCCTCAAGAGGCAGCCCGCGGCCCCCGCCCCCGTCTACGGCCATACCACCCTGAACGCGCCCGATCTCGTCTGATCTCGGAAGCTAAGCAGGGTCGGGCCTGGTTAGTACTTGGATGGGAGACCGCCTGGGAATACCGGGTGCTGTAGGCTTTTTGCCTCCCGCTCCGCCCGCCTTCTCCTTTACTCGCCCGCGGCGGGGGCCGCCGGCTCCGCCCCCGCCGGACCCCGCTGCAGGCAGTAGTCAAGGTGGTTTGCCTGCCCGAGCAGGAAGCTTGGGCGATGGCAGAAGCGGGAAGAAACTCTTGAGCACAGGTTCTTGGGATCCACGGAGCAGCGCCTGCACATGCGATGGCTGCCTACACAGCTGGCTTGCTTGTCTGTGGGGAAAGGCGAGATGGGTCAGGGCCTGGGTTCCTGAGGGGCTGAGAATCAAGGCAGGGATAGAAGAAAGGGGACAGGCCCACATCCCCTGAACCCACGCCGGCGCCCACTCACCTTTGTGGAAAATACGATTGAAAAGTGCCCGCAAGAATCTCTTCAGATGCCTCCAGAGTTGAGGGAAGAAGGGGAGGGGGGAGGCCGGGAGCAGGGTGAGCCCTGAAATCCAACCCTTGTCCGGTCACACCCCAGCAGCCCTCCCACCTCAGCCCCTTCAAGACCCCAGGGCTCCCGCAACCGCGCTGCACAGATCCTGCCCTGACCATAGTCACCACGTTGATCCCCACGTTGAGCAAGATGAAGCTGACCGGGCTCAGAAGAATTGAGTATCCTTGCTCCTGGCATTTCCTGGGGATGGGGCCAGTGAACGGCTCGGCTCGGTAGTAGTTTCGCTCACCCATGGCCGTTGGTCCCAGGACTGCCTGGGCCCCCTGCCCTCCAGTTTTAACTGGGAGCCAGACTGGGTCATAATGGGGCAGGTGGTGAGGTCACAGTGAGGGAGGGGGATGAAAAGGAGGGCCCAGAGTGGCATCCCTGGTAACCAGGGTCAGGTAAGCTGAGCCTGGACAGTCAAACAGGGCCCGGTGGCCGGCATACATCCCCTCGAGCGGTCATTCATTCGCTCACCGCCCACTGACTCACTTGTTCAAATGACACATTGCGTCTCTTGGCCCCTCTTGAGACTAGGAAGACCTGGGCCTCAGAGGCCTGCTGAAGGCCTGGCTGGAGTCCAGAGCCTCAGCCTTCTTCATGCCCTTCACTGGGCCTGGAGCTGGACCTGCCCAGATGTGGAACCTCCCAGTTTGGAAGCAACTTCTTGTATGAGGCTCTCTGTGGACAGGGACAGCTGAGACACAGAGGAGGTGCCCAGAGACCAGGGGTTTGGAGTCTGCAGCTGCAGATGTACTTAGTGCATGGTATAGGACCAGGAGGGGCCTGCTGGCAGAACTGTGGCCACTAAACCAAAGGGACCCTCAGGCCAAGAAGGGGACACTGGCTTCTTATTGCAGGAAGCCAAGCGCAGGGACCCAGGCTGGCAGAAGGAGTGGCACTTCCAAGCCACAGACCACCAATGTTTCCTGGACTCTGGCGCTCTTTATTCCTCTCTCCATGCCCTGCCGCCCCCTGCCCCTGCCCCCGCCCCCATTTGCTGCTGGTAAGTTCATTTTCCCAGTCTGGCTCCCGTGCAGAGAGGGCCTGGAGGCCGAGGTGGAAGGCAGCAGCGAGTTGGCCCGCGCTTGGTCCTCCTGCGGTTGCCGCTTCAGCACCAGACTGTCATACACCTGGTAGTTGGCATTGCCTCCTGGGTTCCGGCTGAGTGGCATGAAGGTGGGCGGGGGTGGAGGGTGCTCGGTAGCCTGGACGTCGGGCAGGAGGTGAGAGGGGCGGAGGAGCAGCGCTGAGCTGGGAGCCGGGGCCCGCTGGTCCGAGGCCTCGGCCAGTACCGTGAGGGAGGCGGAGGTGGCCACAGGGCGCCGCAAGGGCAGGATCTCAGCCCATTCGGCCGCCGGGTGCCGCACCTCGTGGGGATCGCGGGAGTAATCCAAGTGTCCCGTGGAGGGGTGCAGGCTGCGGTTGGACTCGCTGTGAGCACAGCTGGGGAGGCTACGTCTGTGGGCCGGTGGGGTGTCGCGCTACCAGGCTTCGGGCCGGTAGCCCCGAGGCACCAGAGCGGATGGAGGCTCAGAGCCCTCCAGACCCAGACTCCGCCGCGGGCCCAGTTGCCGTCCATTCGGCCCACGAGCCCCTCGACCTGCACCTGGCCGCCCCCACCGGCGCCCAGCCCCGGCGCCGCCACCTGTGTGCCGGTGTGTCCCTCCACAGCTCCCTCCGACAAAAGTCCCCCCCCCACCCCGCCCCTCTGGCGTGTCACCGCGGCCGGGTGCGGGAGCGGGATCGAGGGCAGGGGCCGCTTCCCCGGGCCTGCCGGCCACCAGGGGCGGGGTCCTGAGCTCGGCGGGGGGTGTGGGGCAGGGGTGGCCTTGCCGGGGCTGAGGGGCCGTGGCGACTCAATGGTGGCTCCCAGTGGCTTCGGGCCAGCTGCTGTCGGGCAGGAGGGCCGGCCCGGGCTGCGGCCGGGCTGCGCCTAGCGCCGCGTGGGCGGGCAGGGCCGATGCCCAAGGGACCGCGGGCCCCGGGCCCTGAAGCCTCCGGGGCCACGTCCCTGTGGGCGACGTGCGGGATGTTGGGCGGGGCGCCAAGCGCCGAAGGGTTTGCCGGGTCACGGCCGCCCTGGGCTGGGAGGTGGTCGCCAAACCCTCCGCCGCCGCCCGATACCCGAGACCTCCGTTCCCCCTGCCTGGGCGGGCGAGGGGGCCCTGCCGGGGCGGGCCGGCCGCCAGGCTGGCGTTAAGGCGCCAGCGCCAGCGAAACTGGGCCTCAAGAGGCAGCCCGCGGCCCCCGCCCCCGTCTACGGCCATACCACCCTGAACGCGCCCGATCTCGTCTGATCTCGGAAGCTAAGCAGGGTCGGGCCTGGTTAGTACTTGGATGGGAGACCGCCTGGGAATACCGGGTGCTGTAGGCTTTTTGCCTCCCGCTCCGCCCGCCTTCTCCTTTACTCGCCCGCGGCGGGGGCCGCCGGCTCCGCCCCCGCCGGACCCCGCTGCAGGCAGTAGTCAAGGTGGTTTGCCTGCCCGAGCAGGAAGCTTGGGCGATGGCAGAAGCGGGAAGAAACTCTTGAGCACAGGTTCTTGGGATCCACGGAGCAGCGCCTGCACATGCGATGGCTGCCTACACAGCTGGCTTGCTTGTCTGTGGGGAAAGGCGAGATGGGTCAGGGCCTGGGTTCCTGAGGGGCTGAGAATCAAGGCAGGGATAGAAGAAAGGGGACAGGCCCACATCCCCTGAACCCACGCCGGCGCCCACTCACCTTTGTGGAAAATACGATTGAAAAGTGCCCGCAAGAATCTCTTCAGATGCCTCCAGAGTTGAGGGAAGAAGGGGAGGGGGGAGGCCGGGAGCAGGGTGAGCCCTGAAATCCAACCCTTGTCCGGTCACACCCCAGCAGCCCTCCCACCTCAGCCCCTTCAAGACCCCAGGGCTCCCGCAACCGCGCTGCACAGATCCTGCCCTGACCATAGTCACCACGTTGATCCCCACGTTGAGCAAGATGAAGCTGACCGGGATCAGAAGAATTGAGTATCCTTGCTCCTGGCATTTCCTGGGGATGGGGCCAGTGAACGGCTTGGCTCGGTAGTAGTTTCGCTCACCCATGGCCGTTGGTCCCAGGACTGCCTGGGCCCCCTGCCCTCCAGTTTTAACTGGGAGCCAGACTGGGTCATAATGGGGCAGGTGGTGAGGTCACAGTGAGGGAGGGGGATGAAAAGGAGGGCCCAGAGTGGCATCCCTGGTAACCAGGGTCAGGTAAGCTGAGCCTGGACAGTCAAACAGGGCCCGGTGGCCGGCATACATCCCCTCGAGCGGTCATTCATTCGCTCACCGCCCACTGACTCACTTGTTCAAATGACACATTGCGTCTCTTGGCCCCTCTTGAGACTAGGAAGACCTGGGCCTCAGAGGCCTGCTGAAGGCCTGGCTGGAGTCCAGAGCCTCAGCCTTCTTCATGCCCTTCACTGGGCCTGGAGCTGGACCTGCCCAGATGTGGAACCTCCCAGTTTGGAAGCAACTTCTTGTATGAGGCTCTCTGTGGACAGGGACAGCTGAGACACAGAGGAGGTGCCCAGAGACCAGGGGTTTGGAGTCTGCAGCTGCAGATGTACTTAGTGCATGGTATAGGACCAGGAGGGGCCTGCTGGCAGAACTGTGGCCACTAAACCAAAGGGACCCTCAGGCCAAGAAGGGGACACTGGCTTCTTATTGCAGGAAGCCAAGCGCAGGGACCCAGGCTGGCAGAAGGAGTGGCGCTTCCAAGCCACAGACCACCAATGTTTCCTGGACTCTGGCGCTCTTTATTCCTCTCTCCATGCCCTGCCGCCCCCTGCCCCTGCCCCCGCCCCCATTTGCTGCTGGTAAGTTCATTTTCCCAGTCTGGCTCCCGTGCAGAGAGGGCCTGGAGGCCGAGGTGGAAGGTAGCAGCGAGTTGGCCCGCGCTTGGTCCTCCTGCGGTTGCCGCTTCAGCACCAGACTGTCATACACCTGGTAGTTGGCATTGCCTCCTGGGTTCCGGCTGAGTGGCATGAAGGTGGGCGGGGGTGGAGGGTGCTCGGTAGCCTGGACGTCGGGCAGGAGGTGAGAGGGGCGGAGGAGCAGCGCTGAGCTGGGAGCCGGGGCCCGCTGGTCCGAGGCCTCGGCCAGTACCGTGAGGGAGGCGGAGGTGGCCACAGGGCGCCGCAAGGGCAGGATCTCAGCCCATTCGGCCGCCGGGTGCCGCACCTCGTGGGGATCGCGGGAGTAATCCAAGTGTCCCGTGGAGGGGTGCAGGCTGCGGTTGGACTCGCTGTGAGCACAGCTGGGGAGGCTACGTCTGTGGGCCGGTGGGGTGTCGCGCTACCAGGCTTCGGGCCGGTAGCCCCGAGGCACCAGAGCGGATGGAGGCTCAGAGCCCTCCAGACCCAGACTCCGCCGCGGGCCCAGTTGCCGTCCATTCGGCCCACGAGCCCCTCGACCTGCACCTGGCCGCCCCCACCGGCGCCCAGCCCCAGCGCCGCCACCTGTGTGCCGGTGTGTCCCTCCACAGCTCCCTCCGACAAAAGCCCCCCCCCCACCCCGCCCCTCTGGCGTGTCACCGCGGCCGGGTGCGGGAGCGGGATCGAGGGCAGGGGCCGCTTCCCCGGGCCTGCCGGCCACCAGGGGCGGGGTCCTGAGCTCGGCGGGGGGTGTGGGGCAGGGGTGGCCTTGCCGGGGCTGAGGGGCCGTGGCGACTCAATGGTGGCTCCCAGTGGCTTCGGGCCAGCTGCTGTCGGGCAGGAGGGCCGGCCCGGGCTGCGGCCGGGCTGCGCCTAGCGCCGCGTGGGCGGGCAGGGCCGATGCCCAAGGGACCGCGGGCCCCGGGCCCTGAAGCCTCCGGGGCCACGTCCCTGTGGGCGACGTGCGGGATGTTGGGCGGGGCGCCAAGCGCCGAAGGGTTTGCCGGGTCACGGCCGCCCTGGGCTGGGAGGTGGTCGCCAAACCCTCCGCCGCCGCCCGATACCCGAGACCTCCGTTCCCCCTGCCTGGGCGGGCGAGGGGGCCCTGCCGGGGCGGGCCGGCCGCCAGGCTGGCGTTAAGGCGCCAGCGCCAGCGAAACTGGGCCTCAAGAGGCAGCCCGCGGCCCCCGCCCCCGTCTACGGCCATACCACCCTGAACGCGCCCGATCTCGTCTGATCTCGGAAGCTAAGCAGGGTCGGGCCTGGTTAGTACTTGGATGGGAGACCGCCTGGGAATACCGGGTGCTGTAGGCTTTTTGCCTCCCGCTCCGCCCGCCTTCTCCTTTACTCGCCCGCGGCGGGGGCCGCCGGCTCCGCCCCCGCCGGACCCCGCTGCAGGCAGTAGTCAAGGTGGTTTGCCTGCCCGAGCAGGAAGCTTGGGCGATGGCAGAAGCGGGAAGAAACTCTTGAGCACAGGTTCTTGGGATCCACGGAGCAGCGCATGCACATGCGATGGCTGCCTACACAGCTGGCTTGCTTGTCTGTGGGGAAAGGCGAGATGGGTCAGGGCCTGGGTTCCTGAGGGGCTGAGAATCAAGGCAGGGATAGAAGAAAGGGGACAGGCCCACATCCCCTGAACCCACGCCGGCGCCCACTCACCTTTGTGGAAAATACGATTGAAAAGTGCCCGCAAGAATCTCTTCAGATGCCTCCAGAGTTGAGGGAAGAAGGGGAGGGGGGAGGCCGGGAGCAGGGTGAGCCCTGAAATCCAACCCTTGTCCGGTCACACCCCAGCAGCCCTCCCACCTCAGCCCCTTCAAGACCCCAGGGCTCCCGCAACCGCGCTGCACAGATCCTGCCCTGACCATAGTCACCACGTTGATCCCCACGTTGAGCAAGATGAAGCTGACCGGGCTCAGAAGAATTGAGTATCCTTGCTCCTGGCATTTCCTGGGGATGGGGCCAGTGAACGGCTCGGCTCGGTAGTAGTTTCGCTCACCCATGGCCGTTGGTCCCAGGACTGCCTGGGCCCCCTGCCCTCCAGTTTTAACTGGGAGCCAGACTGGGTCATAATGGGGCAGGTGGTGAGGTCACAGTGAGGGAGGGGGATGAAAAGGAGGGCCCAGAGTGGCATTCCCTGGTAACCAGGGTCAGGTAAGCTGAGCCTGGACAGTCAAACAGGGCCCGGTGGCCGGCATACATCCCCTCGAGCGGTCATTCATTCGCTCACCGCCCACTGACTCACTTGTTCAAATGACACATTGCGTCTCTTGGCCCCTCTTGAGACTAGGAAGACCTGGGCCTCAGAGGCCTGCTGAAGGCCTGGCTGGAGTCCAGAGCCTCAGCCTTCTTCATGCCCTTCACTGGGCCTGGAGCTGGACCTGCCCAGATGTGGAACCTCCCAGTTTGGAAGCAACTTCTTGTATGAGGCTCTCTGTGGACAGGGACAGCTGAGACACAGAGGAGGTGCCCAGAGACCAGGGGTTTGGAGTCTGCAGCTGCAGATGTACTTAGTGCATGGTATAGGACCAGGAGGGGCCTGCTGGCAGAACTGTGGCCACTAAACCAAAGGGACCCTCAGGCCAAGAAGGGGACACTGGCTTCTTATTGCAGGAAGCCAAGCGCAGGGACCCAGGCTGGCAGAAGGAGTGGCGCTTCCAAGCCACAGACCACCAATGTTTCCTGGACTCTGGCGCTCTTTATTCCTCTCTCCATGCCCTGCCGCCCCCTGCCCCTGCCCCCGCCCCCATTTGCTGCTGGTAAGTTCATTTTCCCAGTCTGGCTCCCGTGCAGAGAGGGCCTGGAGGCCGAGGTGGAAGGTAGCAGCGAGTTGGCCCGCGCTTGGTCCTCCTGCGGTTGCCGCTTCAGCACCAGACTGTCATACACCTGGTAGTTGGCATTGCCTCCTGGGTTCCGGCTGAGTGGCATGAAGGTGGGCGGGGGTGGAGGGTGCTCGGTAGCCTGGACGTCGGGCAGGAGGTGAGAGGGGCGGAGGAGCAGCGCTGAGCTGGGAGCCGGGGCCCGCTGGTCCGAGGCCTCGGCCAGTACCGTGAGGGAGGCGGAGGTGGCCACAGGGCGCCGCAAGGGCAGGATCTCAGCCCATTCGGCCGCCGGGTGCCGCACCTCGTGGGGATCGCGGGAGTAATCCAAGTGTCCCGTGGAGGGGTGCAGGCTGCGGTTGGACTCGCTGTGAGCACAGCTGGGGAGGCTACGTCTGTGGGCCGGTGGGGTGTCGCGCTACCAGGCTTCGGGCCGGTAGCCCCGAGGCACCAGAGCGGATGGAGGCTCAGAGCCCTCCAGACCCAGACTCCGCCGCGGGCCCAGTTGCCGTCCATTCGGCCCACGAGCCCCTCGACCTGCACCTGGCCGCCCCCACCGGCGCCCAGCCCCGGCGCCGCCACCTGTGTGCCGGTGTGTCCCTCCACAGCTCCCTCCGACAAAAGCCCCCCCCCCACCCCGCCCCTCTGGCGTGTCACCGCGGCCGGGTGCGGGAGCGGGATCGAGGGCAGGGGCCGCTTCCCCGGGCCTGCCGGCCACCAGGGGCGGGGTCCTGAGCTCGGCGGGGGGTGTGGGGCAGGGGTGGCCTTGCCGGGGCTGAGGGGCCGTGGCGACTCAATGGTGGCTCCCAGTGGCTTCGGGCCAGCTGCTGTCGGGCAGGAGGGCCGGCCCGGGCTGCGGCCGGGCTGCGCCTAGCGCCGCGTGGGCGGGCAGGGCCGATGCCCAAGGGACCGCGGGCCCCGGGCCCTGAAGCCTCCGGGGCCACGTCCCTGTGGGCGACGTGCGGGATGTTGGGCAGGGCGCCAAGCGCCGAAGGGTTTGCCGGGTCACGGCCGCCCTGGGCTGGGAGGTGGTCGCCAAACCCTCCGCCGCCGCCCGATACCCGAGACCTCCGTTCCCCCTGCCTGGGCGGGCGAGGGGGCCCTGCCGGGGCGGGCCGGCCGCCAGGCTGGCGTTAAGGCGCCAGCGCCAGCGAAACTGGGCCTCAAGAGGCAGCCCGCGGCCCCCGCCCCCGTCTACGGCCATACCACCCTGAACGCGCCCGATCTCGTCTGATCTCGGAAGCTAAGCAGGGTCGGGCCTGGTTAGTACTTGGATGGGAGACCGCCTGGGAATACCGGGTGCTGTAGGCTTTTTGCCTCCCGCTCCGCCCGCCTTCTCCTTTACTCGCCCGCGGCGGGGGCCGCCGGCTCCGCCCCCGCCGGACCCCGCTGCAGGCAGTAGTCAAGGTGGTTTGCCTGCCCGAGCAGGAAGCTTGGGCGATGGCAGAAGCGGGAAGAAACTCTTGAGCACAGGTTCTTGGGATCCACGGAGCAGCGCCTGCACATGCGATGGCTGCCTACACAGCTGGCTTGCTTGTCTGTGGGGAAAGGCGAGATGGGTCAGGGCCTGGGTTCCTGAGGGGCTGAGAATCAAGGCAGGGATAGAAGAAAGGGGACAGGCCCACATCCCCTGAACCCACGCCGGCGCCCACTCACCTTTGTGGAAAATACGATTGAAAAGTGCCCGCAAGAATCTCTTCAGATGCCTCCAGAGTTGAGGGAAGAAGGGGAGGGGGGAGGCCGGGAGCAGGGTGAGCCCTGAAATCCAACCCTTGTCCGGTCGCACCCCAGCAGCCCTCCCACCTCAGCCCCTTCAAGACCCCAGGGCTCCCGCAACTGCGCTGCACAGATCCTGCCCTGACCATAGTCACCACGTTGATCCCCACGTTGAGCAAGATGAAGCTGACCGGGCTCAGAAGAATTGAGTATCCTTGCTCCTGGCATTTCCTGGGGATGGGGCCAGTGAACGGCTCGGCTCGGTAGTAGTTTCGCTCACCCATGGCCGTTGGTCCCAGGACTGCCTGGGCCCCCTGCCCTCCAGTTTTAACTGGGAGCCAGACTGGGTCATAATGGGGCAGGTGGTGAGGTCACAGTGAGGGAGGGGGATGAAAAGGAGGGCCCAGAGTGGCATTCCCTGGTAACCAGGGTCAGGTAAGCTGAGCCTGGACAGTCAAACAGGGCCCGGTGGCCGGCATACATCCCCTCGAGCGGTCATTCATTCGCTCACCGCCCACTGACTCACTTGTTCAAATGACACATTGCGTCTCTTGGCCCCTCTTGAGACTAGGAAGACCTGGGCCTCAGAGGCCTGCTGAAGGCCTGGCTGGAGTCCAGAGCCTCAGCCTTCTTCATGCCCTTCACTGGGCCTGGAGCTGGACCTGCCCAGATGTGGAACCTCCCAGTTTGGAAGCAGCTTCTTGTATGAGGCTCTCTGTGGACAGGGACAGCTGAGACACAGAGGAGGTGCCCAGAGACCAGGGGTTTGGAGTCTGCAGCTGCAGATGTACTTAGTGCATGGTATAGGACCAGGAGGGGCCTGCTGGCAGAACTGTGGCCACTAAACCAAAGGGACCCTCAGGCCAAGAAGGGGACACTGGCTTCTTATTGCAGGAAGCCAAGCGCAGGGACCCAGGCTGGCAGAAGGAGTGGCGCTTCCAAGCCACAGACCACCAATGTTTCCTGGACTCTGGCGCTCTTTATTCCTCTCTCCATGCCCTGCCGCCCCCTGCCCCTGCCCCCGCCCCCATTTGCTGCTGGTAAGTTCATTTTCCCAGTCTGGCTCCCGTGCAGAGAGGGCCTGGAGGCCGAGGTGGAAGGCAGCAGCGAGTTGGCCCGCGCTTGGTCCTCCTGCGGTTGCCGCTTCAGCACCAGACTGTCATACACCTGGTAGTTGGCATTGCCTCCTGGGTTCCGGCTGAGTGGCATGAAGGTGGGCGGGGGTGGAGGGTGCTCGGTAGCCTGGACGTCGGGCAGGAGGTGAGAGGGGCGGAGGAGCAGCGCTGAGCTGGGAGCCGGGGCCCGCTGGTCCGAGGCCTCGGCCAGTACCGTGAGGGAGGCGGAGGTGGCCACAGGGCGCCGCAAGGGCAGGATCTCAGCCCATTCGGCCGCCGGGTGCCGCACCTCGTGGGGATCGCGGGAGTAATCCAAGTGTCCCGTGGAGGGGTGCAGGCTGCGGTTGGACTCGCTGTGAGCACAGCTGGGGAGGCTACGTCTGTGGGCCGGTGGGGTGTCGCGCTACCAGGCTTCGGGCCGGTAGCCCCGAGGCACCAGAGCGGATGGAGGCTCAGAGCCCTCCAGACCCAGACTCCGCCGCGGGCCCAGTTGCCGTCCATTCGGCCCACGAGCCCCTCGACCTGCACCTGGCCGCCCCCACCGGCGCCCAGCCCCGGCGCCGCCACCTGTGTGCCGGTGTGTCCCTCCACAGCTCCCTCCGACAAAAGCCCCCCCCCCACCCCGCCCCTCTGGCGTGTCACCGCGGCCGGGTGCGGGAGCGGGATCGAGGGCAGGGGCCGCTTCCCCGGGCCTGCCGGCCACCAGGGGCGGGGTCCTGAGCTCGGCGGGGGGTGTGGGGCAGGGGTGGCCTTGCCGGGGCTGAGGGGCCGTGGCGACTCCATGGTGGCTCCCAGTGGCTTCGGGCCAGCTGCTGTCGGGCAGGAGGGCCGGCCCGGGCTGCGGCCGGGCTGCGCCTAGCGCCGCGTGGGCGGGCAGGGCCGATGCCCAAGGGACCGCGGGCCCCGGGCCCTGAAGCCTCCGGGGCCACGTCCCTGTGGGCGACGTGCGGGATGTTGGGCGGGGCGCCAAGCGCCGAAGGGTTTGCCGGGTCACGGCCGCCCTGGGCTGGGAGGTGGTCGCCAAACCCTCCGCCGCCGCCCGATACCCGAGACCTCCGTTCCCCCTGCCTGGGCGGGCGAGGGGGCCCTGCCGGGGCGGGCCGGCCGCCAGGCTGGCGTTAAGGCGCCAGCGCCAGCGAAACTGGGCCTCAAGAGGCAGCCCGCGGCCCCCGCCCCCGTCTACGGCCATACCACCCTGAACGCGCCCGATCTCGTCTGATCTCGGAAGCTAAGCAGGGTCGGGCCTGGTTAGTACTTGGATGGGAGACCGCCTGGGAATACCGGGTGCTGTAGGCTTTTTGCCTCCCGCTCCGCCCGCCTTCTCCTTTACTCGCCCGCGGCGGGGGCCGCCGGCTCCGCCCCCGCCGGACCCCGCTGCAGGCAGTAGTCAAGGTGGTTTGCCTGCCCGAGCAGGAAGCTTGGGCGATGGCAGAAGCGGGAAGAAACTCTTGAGCACAGGTTCTTGGGATCCACGGAGCAGCGCATGCACATGCGATGGCTGCCTACACAGCTGGCTTGCTTGTCTGTGGGGAAAGGCGAGATGGGTCAGGGCCTGGGTTCCTGAGGGGCTGAGAATCAAGGCAGGGATAGAAGAAAGGGGACAGGCCCACATCCCCTGAACCCACGCCGGCGCCCACTCACCTTTGTGGAAAATACGATTGAAAAGTGCCCGCAAGAATCTCTTCAGATGCCTCCAGAGTTGAGGGAAGAAGGGGAGGGGGGAGGCCGGGAGCAGGGTGAGCCCTGAAATCCAACCCTTGTCCGGTCACACCCCAGCAGCCCTCCCACCTCAGCCCCTTCAAGACCCCAGGGCTCCCGCAACCGCGCTGCACAGATCCTGCCCTGACCATAGTCACCACGTTGATCCCCACGTTGAGCAAGATGAAGCTGACCGGGCTCAGAAGAATTGAGTATCCTTGCTCCTGGCATTTCCTGGGGATGGGGCCAGTGAACGGCTCGGCTCGGTAGTAGTTTCGCTCACCCATGGCCGTTGGTCCCAGGACTGCCTGGGCCCCCTGCCCTCCAGTTTTAACTGGGAGCCAGACTGGGTCATAATGGGGCAGGTGGTGAGGTCACAGTGAGGGAGGGGGATGAAAAGGAGGGCCCAGAGTGGCATTCCCTGGTAACCAGGGTCAGGTAAGCTGAGCCTGGACAGTCAAACAGGGCCCGGTGGCCGGCATACATCCCCTCGAGCGGTCATTCATTCACTCACCGCCCACTGACTCACTTGTTCAAATGACACATTGCGTCTCTTGGCCCCTCTTGAGACTAGGAAGACCTGGGCCTCAGAGGCCTGCTGAAGGCCTGGCTGGAGTCCAGAGCCTCAGCCTTCTTCATGCCCTTCACTGGGCCTGGAGCTGGACCTGCCCAGATGTGGAACCTCCCAGTTTGGAAGCAACTTCTTGTATGAGGCTCTCTGTGGACAGGGACAGCTGAGACACAGAGGAGGTGCCCAGAGACCAGGGGTTTGGAGTCTGCAGCTGCAGATGTACTTAGTGCATGGTATAGGACCAGGAGGGGCCTGCTGGCAGAACTGTGGCCACTAAACCAAAGGGACCCTCAGGCCAAGAAGGGGACACTGGCTTCTTATTGCAGGAAGCCAAGCGCAGGGACCCAGGCTGGCAGAAGGAGTGGCGCTTCCAAGCCACAGACCACCAATGTTTCCTGGACTCTGGCGCTCTTTATTCCTCTCTCCATGCCCTGCCGCCCCCTGCCCCTGCCCCCGCCCCCATTTGCTGCTGGTAAGTTCATTTTCCCAGTCTGGCTCCCGTGCAGAGAGGGCCTGGAGGCCGAGGTGGAAGGTAGCAGCGAGTTGGCCCGCGCTTGGTCCTCCTGCGGTTGCCGCTTCAGCACCAGACTGTCATACACCTGGTAGTTGGCATTGCCTCCTGGGTTCCGGCTGAGTGGCATGAAGGTGGGCGGGGGTGGAGGGTGCTCGGTAGCCTGGACGTCGGGCAGGAGGTGAGAGGGGCGGAGGAGCAGCGCTGAGCTGGGAGCCGGGGCCCGCTGGTCCGAGGCCTCGGCCAGTACCGTGAGGGAGGCGGAGGTGGCCACAGGGCGCCGCAAGGGCAGGATCTCAGCCCATTCGGCCGCCGGGTGCCGCACCTCGTGGGGATCGCGGGAGTAATCCAAGTGTCCCGTGGAGGGGTGCAGGCTGCGGTTGGACTCGCTGTGAGCACAGCTGGGGAGGCTACGTCTGTGGGCCGGTGGGGTGTCGCGCTACCAGGCTTCGGGCCGGTAGCCCCGAGGCACCAGAGCGGATGGAGGCTCAGAGCCCTCCAGACCCAGACTCCGCCGCGGGCCCAGTTGCCGTCCATTCGGCCCACGAGCCCCTCGACCTGCACCTGGCCGCCCCCACCGGCGCCCAGCCCCGGCGCCGCCACCTGTGTGCCGGTGTGTCCCTCCACAGCTCCCTCCGACAAAAGCCCCCCCCC
The DNA here is from genome assembly GCF_951394435.1 of Stenella coeruleoalba. Taxonomy (NCBI): domain Eukaryota; kingdom Metazoa; phylum Chordata; class Mammalia; order Artiodactyla; family Delphinidae; genus Stenella; species Stenella coeruleoalba. The sequence goes on from NC_137165.1 coordinate 21,332,410, forward strand.
CACCCCGCCCCTCTGGCGTGTCACCGCGGCCGGGTGCGGGAGCGGGATCGAGGGCAGGGGCCGCTTCCCCGGGCCTGCCGGCCACCAGGGGCGGGGTCCTGAGCTCGGCGGGGGGTGTGGGGCAGGGGTGGCCTTGCCGGGGCTGAGGGGCCGTGGCGACTCAATGGTGGCTCCCAGTGGCTTCGGGCCAGCTGCTGTCGGGCAGGAGGGCCGGCCCGGGCTGCGGCCGGGCTGCGCCTAGCGCCGCGTGGGCGGGCAGGGCCGATGCCCAAGGGACCGCGGGCCCCGGGCCCTGAAGCCTCCGGGGCCACGTCCCTGTGGGCGACGTGCGGGATGTTGGGCGGGGCGCCAAGCGTCGAAGGGTTTGCCGGGTCACGGCCGCCCTGGGCTGGGAGGTGGTCGCCAAACCCTCCGCCGCCGCCCGATACCCGAGACCTCCGTTCCCCCTGCCTGGGCGGGCGAGGGGGCCCTGCCGGGGCGGGCCGGCCGCCAGGCTGGCGTTAAGGCGCCAGCGCCAGCGAAACTGGGCCTCAAGAGGCAGCCCGCGGCCCCCGCCCCCGTCTACGGCCATACCACCCTGAACGCGCCCGATCTCGTCTGATCTCGGAAGCTAAGCAGGGTCGGGCCTGGTTAGTACTTGGATGGGAGACCGCCTGGGAATACCGGGTGCTGTAGGCTTTTTGCCTCCCGCTCCGCCCGCCTTCTCCTTTACTCGCCCGCGGCGGGGGCCGCCGGCTCCGCCCCCGCCGGACCCCGCTGCAGGCAGTAGTCAAGGTGGTTTGCCTGCCCGAGCAGGAAGCTTGGGCGATGGCAGAAGCGGGAAGAAACTCTTGAGCACAGGTTCTTGGGATCCACGGAGCAGCGCCTGCACATGCGATGGCTGCCTACACAGCTGGCTTGCTTGTCTGTGGGGAAAGGCGAGATGGGTCAGGGCCTGGGTTCCTGAGGGGCTGAGAATCAAGGCAGGGATAGAAGAAAGGGGACAGGCCCACATCCCCTGAACCCACGCCGGCGCCCACTCACCTTTGTGGAAAATACGATTGAAAAGTGCCCGCAAGACTCTCTTCAGATGCCTCCAGAGTTGAGGGAAGAAGGGGAGGGGGGAGGCCGGGAGCAGGGTGAGCCCTGAAATCCAACCCTTGTCCGGTCACACCCCAGCAGCCCTCCCACCTCAGCCCCTTCAAGACCCCAGGGCTCCCGCAACCGCGCTGCACAGATCCTGCCCTGACCATAGTCACCACGTTGATCCCCACGTTGAGCAAGATGAAGCTGACCGGGCTCAGAAGAATTGAGTATCCTTGCTCCTGGCATTTCCTGGGGATGGGGCCAGTGAACGGCTCGGCTCGGTAGTAGTTTCGCTCACCCATGGCCGTTGGTCCCAGGACTGCCTGGGCCCCCTGCCCTCCAGTTTTAACTGGGAGCCAGACTGGGTCATAATGGGGCAGGTGGTGAGGTCACAGTGAGGGAGGGGGATGAAAAGGAGGGCCCAGAGTGGCATTCCCTGGTAACCAGGGTCAGGTAAGCTGAGCCTGGACAGTCAAACAGGGCCCGGTGGCCGGCATACATCCCCTCGAGCGGTCATTCATTCGCTCACCGCCCACTGACTCACTTGTTCAAATGACACATTGCGTCTCTTGGCCCCTCTTGAGACTAGGAAGACCTGGGCCTCAGAGGCCTGCTGAAGGCCTGGCTGGAGTCCAGAGCCTCAGCCTTCTTCATGCCCTTCACTGGGCCTGGAGCTGGACCTGCCCAGATGTGGAACCTCCCAGTTTGGAAGCAACTTCTTGTATGAGGCTCTCTGTGGACAGGGACAGCTGAGACACAGAGGAGGTGCCCAGAGACCAGGGGTTTGGAGTCTGCAGCTGCAGATGTACTTAGTGCATGGTATAGGACCAGGAGGGGCCTGCTGGCAGAACTGTGGCCACTAAACCAAAGGGACCCTCAGGCCAAGAAGGGGACACTGGCTTCTTATTGCAGGAAGCCAAGCGCAGGGACCCAGGCTGGCAGAAGGAGTGGCGCTTCCAAGCCACAGACCACCAATGTTTCCTGGACTCTGGCGCTCTTTATTCCTCTCTCCATGCCCTGCCGCCCCCTGCCCCTGCCCCCGCCCCCATTTGCTGCTGGTAAGTTCATTTTCCCAGTCTGGCTCCCGTGCAGAGAGGGCCTGGAGGCCGAGGTGGAAGGCAGCAGCGAGTTGGCCCGCGCTTGGTCCTCCTGCGGTTGCCGCTTCAGCACCAGACTGTCATACACCTGGTAGTTGGCATTGCCTCCTGGGTTCCGGCTGAGTGGCATGAAGGTGGGCGGGGGTGGAGGGTGCTCGGTAGCCTGGACGTCGGGCAGGAGGTGAGAGGGGCGGAGGAGCAGCGCTGAGCTGGGAGCCGGGGCCCGCTGGTCCGAGGCCTCGGCCAGTACCGTGAGGGAGGCGGAGGTGGCCACAGGGCGCCGCAAGGGCAGGATCTCAGCCCATTCGGCCGCCGGGTGCCGCACCTCGTGGGGATCGCGGGAGTAATCCAAGTGTCCCGTGGAGGGGTGCAGGCTGCGGTTGGACTCGCTGTGAGCACAGCTGGGGAGGCTACGTCTGTGGGCCGGTGGGGTGTCGCGCTACCAGGCTTCGGGCCGGTAGCCCCGAGGCACCAGAGCGGATGGAGGCTCAGAGCCCTCCAGACCCAGACTCCGCCGCGGGCCCAGTTGCCGTCCATTCGGCCCACGAGCCCCTCGACCTGCACCTGGCCGCCCCCACCGGCGCCCAGCCCCGGCGCCGCCACCTGTGTGCCGGTGTGTCCCTCCACAGCTCCCTCCGACAAAAGCCCCCCCCCCACCCCGCCCCTCTGGCGTGTCACCGCGGCCGGGTGCGGGAGCGGGATCGAGGGCAGGGGCCGCTTCCCCGGGCCTGCCGGCCACCAGGGGCGGGGTCCTGAGCTCGGCGGGGGGTGTGGGGCAGGGGTGGCCTTGCCGGGGCTGAGGGGCCGTGGCGACTCAATGGTGGCTCCCAGTGGCTTCGGGCCAGCTGCTGTCGGGCAGGAGGGCCGGCCCGGGCTGCGGCCGGGCTGCGCCTAGCGCCGCGTGGGCGGGCAGGGCCGATGCCCAAGGGACCGCGGGCCCCGGGCCCTGAAGCCTCCGGGGCCACGTCCCTGTGGGCGACGTGCGGGATGTTGGGCGGGGCGCCAAGCGCCGAAGGGTTTGCCGGGTCACGGCCGCCCTGGGCTGGGAGGTGGTCGCCAAACCCTCCGCCGCCGCCCGATACCCGAGACCTCCGTTCCCCCTGCCTGGGCGGGCGAGGGGGCCCTGCCGGGGCGGGCCGGCCGCCAGGCTGGCGTTAAGGCGCCAGCGCCAGCGAAACTGCGGCTCAAGAGGCAGCCCGCGGCCCCCGCCCCCGTCTACGGCCATACCACCCTGAACGCGCCCGATCTCGTCTGATCTCGGAAGCTAAGCAGGGTCGAGCCTGGTTAGTACTTGGATGGGAGACCGCCTGGGAATACCGGGTGCTGTAGGCTTTTTGCCTCCCGCTCCGCCCGCCTTCTCCTTTACTCGCCCGCGGCGGGGGCCGCCGGCTCCGCCCCCGCCGGGCCCCGCTGCAGGCAGTAGTCAAGGTGGTTTGCCTGCCCGAGCAGGAAGCTTGGGCGATGGCAGAAGCGGGAAGAAACTCTTGAGCACAGGTTCTTGGGATCCACGGAGCAGCGCATGCACATGCGATGGCTGCCTACACAGCTGGCTTGCTTGTCTGTGGGGAAAGGCGAGATGGGTCAGGGCCTGGGTTCCTGAGGGGCTGAGAATCAAGGCAGGGATAGAAGAAAGGGGACAGGCCCACATCCCCTGAACCCACGCCGGCGCCCACTCACCTTTGTGGAAAATACGATTGAAAAGTGCCCGCAAGAATCTCTTCAGATGCCTCCAGAGTTGAGGGAAGAAGGGGAGGGGGGAGGCCGGGAGCAGGGTGAGCCCTGAAATCCAACCCTTGTCCGGTCACACCCCAGCAGCCCTCCCACCTCAGCCCCTTCAAGACCCCAGGGCTCCCGCAACCGCGCTGCACAGATCCTGCCCTGACCATAGTCACCACGTTGATCCCCACGTTGAGCAAGATGAAGCTGACCGGGCTCAGAAGAATTGAGTATCCTTGCTCCTGGCATTTCCTGGGGATGGGGCCAGTGAACGGCTCGGCTCGGTAGTAGTTTCGCTCACCCATGGCCGTTGGTCCCAGGACTGCCTGGGCCCCCTGCCCTCCAGTTTTAACTGGGAGCCAGACTGGGTCATAATGGGGCAGGTGGTGAGGTCACAGTGAGGGAGGGGGATGAAAAGGAGGGCCCAGAGTGGCATTCCCTGGTAACCAGGGTCAGGTAAGCTGAGCCTGGACAGTCAAACAGGGCCCGGTGGCCGGCATACATCCCCTCGAGCGGTCATTCATTCGCTCACCGCCCACTGACTCACTTGTTCAAATGACACATTGCGTCTCTTGGCCCCTCTTGAGACTAGGAAGACCTGGGCCTCAGAGGCCTGCTGAAGGCCTGGCTGGAGTCCAGAGCCTCAGCCTTCTTCATGCCCTTCACTGGGCCTGGAGCTGGACCTGCCCAGATGTGGAACCTCCCAGTTTGGAAGCAACTTCTTGTATGAGGCTCTCTGTGGACAGGGACAGCTGAGACACAGAGGAGGTGCCCAGAGACCAGGGGTTTGGAGTCTGCAGCTGCAGATGTACTTAGTGCATGGTATAGGACCAGGAGGGGCCTGCTGGCAGAACTGTGGCCACTAAACCAAAGGGACCCTCAGGCCAAGAAGGGGACACTGGCTTCTTATTGCAGGAAGCCAAGCGCAGGGACCCAGGCTGGCAGAAGGAGTGGCGCTTCCAAGCCACAGACCACCAATGTTTCCTGGACTCTGGCGCTCTTTATTCCTCTCTCCATGCCCTGCCGCCCCCTGCCCCTGCCCCCGCCCCCATTTGCTGCTGGTAAGTTCATTTTCCCAGTCTGGCTCCCGTGCAGAGAGGGCCTGGAGGCCGAGGTGGAAGGCAGCAGCGAGTTGGCCCGCGCTTGGTCCTCCTGCGGTTGCCGCTTCAGCACCAGACTGTCATACACCTGGTAGTTGGCATTGCCTCCTGGGTTCCGGCTGAGTGGCATGAAGGTGGGCGGGGGTGGAGGGTGCTCGGTAGCCTGGACGTCGGGCAGGAGGTGAGAGGGGCGGAGGAGCAGCGCTGAGCTGGGAGCCGGGGCCCGCTGGTCCGAGGCCTCGGCCAGTACCGTGAGGGAGGCGGAGGTGGCCACAGGGCGCCGCAAGGGCAGGATCTCAGCCCATTCGGCCGCCGGGTGCCGCACCTCGTGGGGATCGCGGGAGTAATCCAAGTGTCCCGTGGAGGGGTGCAGGCTGCGGTTGGACTCGCTGTGAGCACAGCTGGGGAGGCTACGTCTGTGGGCCGGTGGGGTGTCGCGCTACCAGGCTTCGGGCCGGTAGCCCCGAGGCACCAGAGCGGATGGAGGCTCAGAGCCCTCCAGACCCAGACTCCGCCGCGGGCCCAGTTGCCGTCCATTCGGCCCACGAGCCCCTCGACCTGCACCTGGCCGCCCCCACCGGCGCCCAGCCCCGGCGCCGCCACCTGTGTGCCGGTGTGTCCCTCCACAGCTCCCTCCGACAAAAGCCCCCCCCCCACCCCGCCCCTCTGGCGTGTCACCGCGGCCGGGTGCGGGAGCGGGATCGAGGGCAGGGGCCGCTTCCCCGGGCCTGCCGGCCACCAGGGGCGGGGTCCTGAGCTCGGCGGGGGGTGTGGGGCAGGGGTGGCCTTGCCGGGGCTGAGGGGCCGTGGCGACTCCATGGTGGCTCCCAGTGGCTTCGGGCCAGCTGCTGTCGGGCAGGAGGGCCGGCCCGGGTTGCGGCCGGGCTGCGCCTAGCGCCGCGTGGGCGGGCAGGGCCGATGCCCAAGGGACCGCGGGCCCCGGGCCCTGAAGCCTCCGGGGCCACGTCCCTGTGGGCGACGTGCGGGATGTTGGGCGGGGCGCCAAGCGCCGAAGGGTTTGCCGGGTCACGGCCGCCCTGGGCTGGGAGGTGGTCGCCAAACCCTCCGCCGCCGCCCGATACCCGAGACCTCCGTTCCCCCTGCCTGGGCGGGCGAGGGGGCCCTGCCGGGGCGGGCCGGCCGCCAGGCTGGCGTTAAGGCGCCAGCGCCAGCGAAACTGCAGCTCAAGAGGCAGCCCGCGGCCCCCGCCCCCGTCTACGGCCATACCACCCTGAACGCGCCCGATCTCGTCTGATCTCGGAAGCTAAGCAGGGTCGAGCCTGGTTAGTACTTGGATGGGAGACCGCCTGGGAATACCGGGTGCTGTAGGCTTTTTGCCTCCCGCTCCGCCCGCCTTCTCCTTTACTCGCCCGCGGCGGGGGCCGCCGGCTCCGCCCCCGCCGGGCCCCGCTGCAGGCAGTAGTCAAGGTGGTTTGCCTGCCCGAGCAGGAAGCTTGGGCGATGGCAGAAGCGGGAAGAAACTCTTGAGCACAGGTTCTTGGGATCCACGGAGCAGCGCATGCACATGCGATGGCTGCCTACACAGCTGGCTTGCTTGTCTGTGGGGAAAGGCGAGATGGGTCAGGGCCTGGGTTCCTGAGGGGCTGAGAATCAAGGCAGGGATAGAAGAAAGGGGACAGGCCCACATCCCCTGAACCCACGCCGGCGCCCACTCACCTTTGTGGAAAATACGATTGAAAAGTGCCCGCAAGAATCTCTTCAGATGCCTCCAGAGTTGAGGGAAGAAGGGGAGGGGGGAGGCCGGGAGCAGGGTGAGCCCTGAAATCCAACCCTTGTCCGGTCACACCCCAGCAGCCCTCCCACCTCAGCCCCTTCAAGACCCCAGGGCTCCCCCAACCGCGCTGCACAGATCCTGCCCTGACCATAGTCACCACGTTGATCCCCACGTTGAGCAAGATGAAGCTGACCGGGCTCAGAAGAATTGAGTATCCTTGCTCCTGGCATTTCCTGGGGATGGGGCCAGTGAACGGCTCGGCTCGGTAGTAGTTTCGCTCACCCATGGCCGTTGGTCCCAGGACTGCCTGGGCCCCCTGCCCTCCAGTTTTAACTGGGAGCCAGACTGGGTCATAATGGGGCAGGTGGTGAGGTCACAGTGAGGGAGGGGGATGAAAAGGAGGGCCCAGAGTGGCATTCCCTGGTAACCAGGGTCAGGTAAGCTGAGCCTGGACAGTCAAACAGGGCCCGGTGGCCGGCATACATCCCCTCGAGCGGTCATTCATTCGCTCACCGCCCACTGACTCACTTGTTCAAATGACACATTGCGTCTCTTGGCCCCTCTTGAGACTAGGAAGACCTGGGCCTCAGAGGCCTGCTGAAGGCCTGGCTGGAGTCCAGAGCCTCAGCCTTCTTCATGCCCTTCACTGGGCCTGGAGCTGGACCTGCCCAGATGTGGAACCTCCCAGTTTGGAAGCAACTTCTTGCATGAGGCTCTCTGTGGACAGGGACAGCTGAGACACAGAGGAGGTGCCCAGAGACCAGGGGTTTGGAGTCTGCAGCTGCAGATGTACTTAGTGCATGGTATAGGACCAGGAGGGGCCTGCTGGCAGAACTGTGGCCACTAAACCAAAGGGACCCTCAGGCCAAGAAGGGGACACTGGCTTCTTATTGCAGGAAGCCAAGCGCAGGGACCCAGGCTGGCAGAAGGAGTGGCGCTTCCAAGCCACAGACCACCAATGTTTCCTGGACTCTGGCGCTCTTTATTCCTCTCTCCATGCCCTGCCGCCCCCTGCCCCTGCCCCCGCCCCCATTTGCTGCTGGTAAGTTCATTTTCCCAGTCTGGCTCCTGTGCAGAGAGGGCCTGGAGGCCGAGGTGGAAGGTAGCAGCGAGTTGGCCCGCGCTTGGTCCTCCTGCGGTTGCCGCTTCAGCACCAGACTGTCATACACCTGGTAGTTGGCATTGCCTCCTGGGTTCCGGCTGAGTGGCATGAAGGTGGGCGGGGGTGGAGGGTGCTCGGTAGCCTGGACGTCGGGCAGGAGGTGAGAGGGGCGGAGGAGCAGCGCTGAGCTGGGAGCCGGGGCCCGCTGGTCCGAGGCCTCGGCCAGTACCGTGAGGGAGGCGGAGTTGGCCACAGGGCGCCGCAAGGGCAGGATCTCAGCCCATTCGGCCGCCGGGTGCCGCACCTCGTGGGGATCGCGGGAGTAATCCAAGTGTCCCGTGGAGGGGTGCAGGCTGCGGTTGGACTCGCTGTGAGCACAGCTGGGGAGGCTACGTCTGTGGGCCGGTGGGGTGTCGCGCTACCAGGCTTCGGGCCGGTAGCCCCGAGGCACCAGAGCGGATGGAGGCTCAGAGCCCTCCAGACCCAGACTCCGCCGCGGGCCCAGTTGCCGTCCATTCGGCCCACGAGCCCCTCGACCTGCACCTGGCCGCCCCCACCGGCGCCCAGCCCCGGCGCCGCCACCTGTGTGCCGGTGTGTCCCTCCACAGCTCCCTCCGACAAAAGCCCCCCCCCCACCCCGCCCCTCTGGCGTGTCACCGCGGCCGGGTGCGGGAGCGGGATCGAGGGCAGGGGCCGCTTCCCCGGGCCTGCCGGCCACCAGGGGCGGGGTCCTGAGCTCGGCGGGGGGTGTGGGGCAGGGGTGGCCTTGCCGGGGCTGAGGGGCCGTGGCGACTCAATGGTGGCTCCCAGTGGCTTCGGGCCAGCTGCTGTCGGGCAGGAGGGCCGGCCCGGGCTGCGGCCGGGCTGCGCCTAGCGCCGCGTGGGCGGGCAGGGCCGATGCCCAAGGGACCGCGGGCCCCGGGCCCTGAAGCCTCCGGGGCCACGTCCCTGTGGGCGACGTGCGGGATGTTGGGCGGGGCGCCAAGCGCCGAAGGGTTTGCCGGGTCACGGCCGCCCTGGGCTGGGAGGTGGTCGCCAAACCCTCCGCCGCCGCCCGATACCCGAGACCTCCGTTCCCCCTGCCTGGGCGGGCGAGGGGCCCTGCCGGGGCGGGCCGGCCGCCAGGCTGGCGTTAAGGCGCCAGCGCCAGCGAAACTGGGCCTCAAGAGGCAGCCCGCGGCCCCCGCCCCCGTCTACGGCCATACCACCCTGAACGCGCCCGATCTCGTCTGATCTCGGAAGCTAAGCAGGGTCGGGCCTGGTTAGTACTTGGATGGGAGACCGCCTGGGAATACCGGGTGCTGTAGGCTTTTTGCCTCCCGCTCCGCCCGCCTTCTCCTTTACTCGCCCGCGGCGGGGGCCGCCGGCTCCGCCCCCACCGGGCCCCGCTGCAGGCAGTAGTCAAGGTGGTTTGCCTGCCCGAGCAGGAAGCTTGGGCGATGGCAGAAGCGGGAAGAAACTCTTGAGCACAGGTTCTTGGGATCCACGGAGCAGCGCATGCACATGCGATGGCTGCCTACACAGCTGGCTTGCTTGTCTGTGGGGAAAGGCGAGATGGGTCAGGGCCTGGGTTCCTGAGGGGCTGAGAATCAAGGCAGGGATAGAAGAAAGGGGACAGGCCCACATCCCCTGAACCCACGCCGGCGCCCACTCACCTTTGTGGAAAATACGATTGAAAAGTGCCCGCAAGAATCTCTTCAGATGCCTCCAGAGTTGAGGGAAGAAGGGGAGGGGGGAGGCCGGGAGCAGGGTGAGCCCTGAAATCCAACCCTTGTCCGGTCACACCCCAGCAGCCCTCCCACCTCAGCCCCTTCAAGACCCCAGGGCTCCCGCAACCGCGCTGCACAGATCCTGCCCTGACCATAGTCACCACGTTGATCCCCACGTTGAGCAAGATGAAGCTGACCGGGCTCAGAAGAATTGAGTATCCTTGCTCCTGGCATTTCCTGGGGATGGGGCCAGTGAACGGCTCGGCTCGGTAGTAGTTTCGCTCACCCATGGCCGTTGGTCCCAGGACTGCCTGGGCCCCCTGCCCTCCAGTTTTAACTGGGAGCCAGACTGGGTCATAATGGGGCAGGTGGTGAGGTCACAGTGAGGGAGGGGGATGAAAAGGAGGGCCCAGAGTGGCATCCCTGGTAACCAGGGTCAGGTAAGCTGAGCCTGGACAGTCAAACAGGGCCCGGTGGCCGGCATACATCCCCTCGAGCGGTCATTCATTCGCTCACCGCCCACTGACTCACTTGTTCAAATGACACATTGCGTCTCTTGGCCCCTCTTGAGACTAGGAAGACCTGGGCCTCAGAGGCCTGCTGAAGGCCTGGCTGGAGTCCAGAGCCTCAGCCTTCTTCATGCCCTTCACTGGGCCTGGAGCTGGACCTGCCCAGATGTGGAACCTCCCAGTTTGGAAGCAACTTCTTGTATGAGGCTCTCTGTGGACAGGGACAGCTGAGACACAGAGGAGGTGCCCAGAGACCAGGGGTTTGGAGTCTGCAGCTGCAGATGTACTTAGTGCATGGTATAGGACCAGGAGGGGCCTGCTGGCAGAATTGTGGCCACTAAACCAAAGGGACCCTCAGGCCAAGAAGGGGACACTGGCTTCTTATTGCAGGAAGCCAAGCGCAGGGACCCAGGCTGGCAGAAGGAGTGGCGCTTCCAAGCCACAGACCACCAATGTTTCCTGGACTCTGGCGCTCTTTATTCCTCTCTCCATGCCCTGCCGCCCCCTGCCCCTGCCCCCGCCCCCATTTGCTGCTGGTAAGTTCATTTTCCCAGTCTGGCTCCCGTGCAGAGAGGGCCTGGAGGCCGAGGTGGAAGGCAGCAGCGAGTTGGCCCGCGCTTGGTCCTCCTGCGGTTGCCGCTTCAGCACCAGACTGTCATACACCTGGTAGTTGGCATTGCCTCCTGGGTTCCGGCTGAGTGGCATGAAGGTGGGCGGGGGTGGAGGGTGCTCGGTAGCCTGGACGTCGGGCAGGAGGTGAGAGGGGCGGAGGAGCAGCGCTGAGCTGGGAGCCGGGGCCCGCTGGTCCGAGGCCTCGGCCAGTACCGTGAGGGAGGCGGAGGTGGCCACAGGGCGCCGCAAGGGCAGGATCTCAGCCCATTCGGCCGCCGGGTGCCGCACCTCGTGGGGATCGCGGGAGTAATCCAAGTGTCCCGTGGAGGGGTGCAGGCTGCGGTTGGACTCGCTGTGAGCACAGCTGGGGAGGCTACGTCTGTGGGCCGGTGGGGTGTCGCGCTACCAGGCTTCGGGCCGGTAGCCCCGAGGCACCAGAGCGGATGGAGGCTCAGAGCCCTCCAGACCCAGACTCCGCCGCGGGCCCAGTTGCCGTCCATTCGGCCCACGAGCCCCTCGACCTGCACCTGGCCGCCCCCACCGGCGCCCAGCCCCGGCGCCGCCACCTGTGTGCCGGTGTGTCCCTCCACAGCTCCCTCCGACAAAAGCCCCCCCCCCACCCCGCCCCTCTGGCGTGTCACCGCGGCCGGGTGCGGGAGCGGGATCGAGGGCAGGGGCCGCTTCCCCGGGCCTGCCGGCCACCAGGGGCGGGGTCCTGAGCTCGGCGGGGGGTGTGGGGCAGGGGTGGCCTTGCCGGGGCTGAGGGGCCGTGGCGACTCAATGGTGGCTCCCAGTGGCTTCGGGCCAGCTGCTGTCGGGCAGGAGGGCCGGCCCGGGCTGCGGCCGGGCTGCGCCTAGCGCCGCGTGGGCGGGCAGGGCCGATGCCCAAGGGACCGCGGGCCCCGGGCCCTGAAGCCTCCGGGGCCACGTCCCTGTGGGCGACGTGCGGGATGTTGGGCGGGGCGCCAAGCGCCGAAGGGTTTGCCGGGTCACGGCCGCCCTGGGCTGGGAGGTGGTCGCCAAACCCTCCGCCGCCGCCCGATACCCGAGACCTCCGTTCCCCCTGCCTGGGCGGGCGAGGGGGCCCTGCCGGGGCGGGCCGGCCGCCAGGCTGGCGTTAAGGCGCCAGCGCCAGCGAAACTGGGCCTCAAGAGGCAGCCCGCGGCCCCCGCCCCCATCTACGGCCATACCACCCTGAACGCGCCCGATCTCGTCTGATCTCGGAAGCTAAGCAGGGTCGGGCCTGGTTAGTACTTGGATGGGAGACCGCCTGGGAATACCGGGTGCTGTAGGCTTTTTGCCTCCCGCTCCGCCCGCCTTCTCCTTTACTCGCCCGCGGCGGGGGCCGCCGGCTCCGCCCCCGCCGGACCCCGCTGCAGGCAGTAGTCAAGGTGGTTTGCCTGCCCGAGCAGGAAGCTTGGGCGATGGCAGAAGCGGGAAGAAACTCTTGAGCACAGGTTCTTGGGATCCACGGAGCAGCGCCTGCACATGCGATGGCTGCCTACACAGCTGGCTTGCTTGTCTGTGGGGAAAGGCGAGATGGGTCAGGGCCTGGGTTCCTGAGGGGCTGAGAATCAAGGCAGGGATAGAAGAAAGGGGACAGGCCCACATCCCCTGAACCCACGCCGGCGCCCACTCACCTTTGTGGAAAATACGATTGAAAAGTGCCCGCAAGAATCTCTTCAGATGCCTCCAGAGTTGAGGGAAGAAGGGGAGGGGGGAGGCCAGGAGCAGGGTGAGCCCTGAAATCCAACCCTTGTCCGGTCGCACCCCAGCAGCCCTCCCACCTCAGCCCCTTCAAGACCCCAGGGCTCCCGCAACCGCGCTGCACAGATCCTGCCCTGACCATAGTCACCACGTTGATCCCCACGTTGAGCAAGATGAAGCTGACCGGGCTCAGAAGAATTGAGTATCCTTGCTCCTGGCATTTCCTGGGGATGGGGCCAGTGAACGGCTCGGCTCGGTAGTAGTTTCGCTCACCCATGGCCGTTGGTCCCAGGACTGCCTGGGCCCCCTGCCCTCCAGTTTTAACTGGGAGCCAGACTGGGTCATAATGGGGCAGGTGGTGAGGTCACAGTGAGGGAGGGGGATGAAAAGGAGGGCCCAGAGTGGCATTCCCTGGTAACCAGGGTCAGGTAAGCTGAGCCTGGACAGTCAAACAGGGCCCGGTGGCCGGCATACATCCCCTCGAGCGGTCATTCATTCGCTCACCGCCCACTGACTCACTTGTTCAAATGACACATTGCGTCTCTTGGCCCCTCTTGAGACTAGGAAGACCTGGGCCTCAGAGGCCTGCTGAAGGCCTGGCTGGAGTCCAGAGCCTCAGCCTTCTTCATGCCCTTCACTGGGCCTGGAGCTGGACCTGCCCAGATGTGGAACCTCCCAGTTTGGAAGCAACTTCTTGTATGAGGCTCTCTGTGGACAGGGACAGCTGAGACACAGAGGAGGTGCCCAGAGACCAGGGGTTTGGAGTCTGCAGCTGCAGATGTACTTAGTGCATGGTATAGGACCAGGAGGGGCCTGCTGGCAGAACTGTGGCCACTAAACCAAAGGGACCCTCAGGCCAAGAAGGGGACACTGGCTTCTTATTGCAGGAAGCCAAGCGCAGGGACCCAGGCTGGCAGAAGGAGTGGCGCTTCCAAGCCACAGACCACCAATGTTTCCTGGACTCTGGCGCTCTTTATTCCTCTCTCCATGCCCTGCCGCCCCCTGCCCCTGCCCCCGCCCCCATTTGCTGCTGGTAAGTTCATTTTCCCAGTCTGGCTCCCGTGCAGAGAGGGCCTGGAGGCCGAGGTGGAAGGTAGCAGCGAGTTGGCCCGCGCTTGGTCCTCCTGCGGTTGCCGCTTCAGCACCAGACTGTCATACACCTGGTAGTTGGCATTGCCTCCTGGGTTCCGGCTGAGTGGCATGAAGGTGGGCGGGGGTGGAGGGTGCTCGGTAGCCTGGACGTCCGGCAGGAGGTGAGAGGGGCGGAGGAGCAGCGCTGAGCTGGGAGCCGGGGCCCGCTGGACCGAGGCCTCGGCCAGTACCGTGAGGGAGGCGGAGGTGGCCACAGGGCGCCGCAAGGGCAGGATCTCAGCCCATTCGGCCGCCGGGTGCCGCACCTCGTGGGGATCGCGGGAGTAATCCAAGTGTCCCGTGGAGGGGTGCAGGCTGCGGTTGGACTCGCTGTGAGCACAGCTGGGGAGGCTACGTCTGTGGGCCGGTGGGGTGTCGCGCTACCAGGCTTCGGGCCGGTAGCCCCGAGGCACCAGAGCGGATGGAGGCTCAGAGCCCTCCAGACCCAGACTCCGCCGCGGGCCCAGTTGCCGTCCATTCGGCCCACGAGCCCCTCGACCTGCACCTGGCCGCCCCCACCGGCGCCCAGCCCCGGCGCCGCCACCTGTGTGCCGGTGTGTCCCTCCACAGCTCCCTCCGACAAAAGCCCCCCCCCACCCCGCCCCTCTGGCGTGTCACCGCGGCCGGGTGCGGGAGCGGGATCGAGGGCAGGGGCCGCTTCCCCGGGCCTGCCGGCCACCAGGGGCGGGGTCCTGAGCTCGGCGGGGGGTGTGGGGCAGGGGTGGCCTTGCCGGGGCTGAGGGGCCGTGGCGACTCAATGGTGGCTCCCAGTGGCTTCGGGCCAGCTGCTGTCGGGCAGGAGGGCCGGCCCGGGCTGCGGCCGGGCTGCGCCTAGCGCCGCGTGGGCGGGCAGGGCCGATGCCCAAGGGACCGCGGGCCCCGGGCCCTGAAGCCTCCGGGGCCACGTCCCTGTGGGCGACGTGCGGGATGTTGGGCGGGGCGCCAAGCGCCGAAGGGTTTGCCGGGTCACGGCCGCCCTGGGCTGGGAGGTGGTCGCCAAACCCTCCGCCGCCGCCCGATACCCGAGACCTCCGTTCCCCCTGCCTGGGCGGGCGAGGGGGCCCTGCCGGGGCGGGCCGGCCGCCAGGCTGGCGTTAAGGCGCCAGCGCCAGCGAAACTGGGCCTCAAGAGGCAGCCCGCGGCCCCCGCCCCCGTCTACGGCCATACCACCCTGAACGCGCCCGATCTCGTCTGATCTCGGAAGCTAAGCAGGGTCGGGCCTGGTTAGTACTTGGATGGGAGACCGCCTGGGAATACCGGGTGCTGTAGGCTTTTTGCCTCCCGCTCCGCCCGCCTTCTCCTTTACTCGCCCGCGGCGGGGGCCGCCTGCTCCGCCCCCGCCGGACCCCGCTGCAGGCAGTAGTCAAGGTGGTTTGCCTGCCCGAGCAGGAAGCTTGGGCGATGGCAGAAGCGGGAAGAAACTCTTGAGCACAGGTTCTTGGGATCCACGGAGCAGCGCCTGCACATGCGATGGCTGCCTACACAGCTGGCTTGCTTGTCTGTGGGGAAAGGCGAGATGGGTCAGGGCCTGGGTTCCTGAGGGGCTGAGAATCAAGGCAGGGATAGAAGAAAGGGGACAGGCCCACATCCCCTGAACCCACGCCGGCGCCCACTCACCTTTGTGGAAAATACGATTGAAAAGTGCCCGCAAGAATCTCTTCAGATGCCTCCAGAGTTGAGGGAAGAAGGGGAGGGGGGAGGCCGGGAGCAGGGTGAGCCCTGAAATCCAACCCTTGTCCGGTCGCACCCCAGCAGCCCTCCCACCTCAGCCCCTTCAAGACCCCAGGGCTCCCGCAACCGCGCTGCACAGATCCTGCCCTGACCATAGTCACCACGTTGATCCCCACGTTGAGCAAGATGAAGCTGACCGGGCTCAGAAGAATTGAGTATCCTTGCTCCTGGCATTTCCTGGGGATGGGGCCAGTGAACGGCTCGGCTCGGTAGTAGTTTCGCTCACCCATGGCCGTTGGTCCCAGGACTGCCTGGGCCCCCTGCCCTCCAGTTTTAACTGGGAGCCAGACTGGGTCATAATGGGGCAGGTGGTGAGGTCACAGTGAGGGAGGGGGATGAAAAGGAGGGCCCAGAGTGGCATCCCTGGTAACCAGGGTCAGGTAAGCTGAGCCTGGACAGTCAAACAGGGCCCGGTGGCCGGCATACATCCCCTCGAGCGGTCATTCATTCGCTCACCGCCCACTGACTCACTTGTTCAAATGACACATTGCGTCTCTTGGCCCCTCTTGAGACTAGGAAGACCTGGGCCTCAGAGGCCTGCTGAAGGCCTGGCTGGAGTCCAGAGCCTCAGCCTTCTTCATGCCCTTCACTGGGCCTGGAGCTGGACCTGCCCAGATGTGGAACCTCCCAGTTTGGAAGCAACTTCTTGTATGAGGCTCTCTGTGGACAGGGACAGCTGAGACACAGAGGAGGTGCCCAGAGACCAGGGGTTTGGAGTCTGCAGCTGCAGATGTACTTAGTGCATGGTATAGGACCAGGAGGGGCCTGCTGGCAGAACTGTGGCCACTAAACCAAAGGGACCCTCAGGCCAAGAAGGGGACACTGGCTTCTTATTGCAGGAAGCCAAGCGCAGGGACCCAGGCTGGCAGAAGGAGTGGCGCTTCCAAGCCACAGACCACCAATGTTTCCTGGACTCTGGCGCTCTTTATTCCTCTCTCCATGCCCTGCCGCCCCCTGCCCCTGCCCCCGCCCCCATTTGCTGCTGGTAAGTTCATTTTCCCAGTCTGGCTCCCGTGCAGAGAGGGCCTGGAGGCCGAGGTGGAAGGTAGCAGCGAGTTGGCCCGCGCTTGGTCCTCCTGCGGTTGCCGCTTCAGCACCAGACTGTCATACACCTGGTAGTTGGCATTGCCTCCTGGGTTCCGGCTGAGTGGCATGAAGGTGGGCGGGGGTGGAGGGTGCTCGGTAGCCTGGACGTCGGGCAGGAGGTGAGAGGGGCGGAGGAGCAGCGCTGAGCTGGGAGCCGGGGCCCGCTGGTCCGAGGCCTCGGCCAGTACCGTGAGGGAGGCGGAGGTGGCCACAGGGCGCCGCAAGGGCAGGATCTCAGCCCATTCGGCCGCCGGGTGCCGCACCTCGTGGGGATCGCGGGAGTAATCCAAGTGTCCCGTGGAGGGGTGCAGGCTGCGGTTGGACTCGCTGTGAGCACAGCTGGGGAGGCTACGTCTGTGGGCCGGTGGGGTGTCGCGCTACCAGGCTTCGGGCCGGTAGCCCCGAGGCACCAGAGCGGATGGAGGCTCAGAGCCCTCCAGACCCAGACTCCGCCGCGGGCCCAGTTGCCGTCCATTCGGCCCACGAGCCCCTCGACCTGCACCTGGCCGCCCCCACCGGCGCCCAGCCCCGGCGCCGCCACCTGTGTGCCGGTGTGTCCCTCCACAGCTCCCTCCGACAAAAGCCCCCCCCCCCACCCCGCCCCTCTGGCGTGTCACCGCGGCCGGGTGCGGGAGCGGGATCGAGGGCAGGGGCCGCTTCCCCGGGCCTGCCGGCCACCAGGGGCGGGGTCCTGAGCTCGGCGGGGGGTGTGGGGCAGGGGTGGCCTTGCCGGGGCTGAGGGGCCGTGGCGACTCAATGGTGGCTCCCAGTGGCTTCGGGCCAGCTGCTGTCGGGCAGGAGGGCCGGCCCGGGCTGCGGCCGGGCTGCGCCTAGCGCCGCGTGGGCGGGCAGGGCCGATGCCCAAGGGACCGCGGGCCCCGGGCCCTGAAGCCTCCGGGGCCACGTCCCTGTGGGCGACGTGCGGGATATTGGGCGGGGCGCCAAGCGCCGAAGGGTTTGCCGGGTCACGGCCGCCCTGGGCTGGGAGGTGGTCGCCAAACCCTCCGCCGCCGCCCGATACCCGAGACCTCCGTTCCCCCTGCCTGGGCGGGCGAGGGGGCCCTGCCGGGGCGGGCCGGCCGCCAGGCTGGCGTTAAGGCGCCAGCGCCAGCGAAACTGGGCCTCAAGAGGCAGCCCGCGGCCCCCGCCCCCGTCTACGGCCATACCACCCTGAACGCGCCCGATCTCGTCTGATCTCGGAAGCTAAGCAGGGTCGGGCCTGGTTAGTACTTGGATGGGAGACCGCCTGGGAATACCGGGTGCTGTAGGCTTTTTGCCTCCCGCTCCGCCCGCCTTCTCCTTTACTCGCCCGCGGCGGGGGCCGCCGGCTCCGCCCCCGCCGGACCCCGCTGCAGGCAGTAGTCAAGGTGGTTTGCCTGCCCGAGCAGGAAGCTTGGGCGATGGCAGAAGCGGGAAGAAACTCTTGAGCACAGGTTCTTGGGATCCACGGAGCAGCGCCTGCACATGCGATGGCTGCCTACACAGCTGGCTTGCTTGTCTGTGGGGAAAGGCGAGATGGGTCAGGGCCTGGGTTCCTGAGGGGCTGAGAATCAAGGCAGGGATAGAAGAAAGGGGACAGGCCCACATCCCCTGAACCCACGCCGGCGCCCACTCACCTTTGTGGAAAATACGATTGAAAAGTGCCCGCAAGAATCTCTTCAGATGCCTCCAGAGTTGAGGGAAGAAGGGGAGGGGGGAGGCCGGGAGCAGGGTGAGCCCTGAAATCCAACCCTTGTCCGGTCGCACCCCAGCAGCCCTCCCACCTCAGCCCCTTCAAGACCCCAGGGCTCCCGCAACCGCGCTGCACAGATCCTGCCCTGACCATAGTCACCACGTTGATCCCCACGTTGAGCAAGATGAAGCTGACCGGGCTCAGAAGAATTGAGTATCCTTGCTCCTGGCATTTCCTGGGGATGGGGCCAGTGAACGGCTCGGCTCGGTAGTAGTTTCGCTCACCCATGGCCGTTGGTCCCAGGACTGCCTGGGCCCCCTGCCCTCCAGTTTTAACTGGGAGCCAGACTGGGTCATAATGGGGCAGGTGGTGAGGTCACAGTGAGGGAGGGGGATGAAAAGGAGGGCCCAGAGTGGCATCCCTGGTAACCAGGGTCAGGTAAGCTGAGCCTGGACAGTCAAACAGGGCCCGGTGGCCGGCATACATCCCCTCGAGCGGTCATTCATTCGCTCACCGCCCACTGACTCACTTGTTCAAATGACACATTGCGTCTCTTGGCCCCTCTTGAGACTAGGAAGACCTGGGCCTCAGAGGCCTGCTGAAGGCCTGGCTGGAGTCCAGAGCCTCAGCCTTCTTCATGCCCTTCACTGGGCCTGGAGCTGGACCTGCCCAGATGTGGAACCTCCCAGTTTGGAAGCAACTTCTTGTATGAGGCTCTCTGTGGACAGGGACAGCTGAGACACAGAGGAGGTGCCCAGAGACCAGGGGTTTGGAGTCTGCAGCTGCAGATGTACTTAGTGCATGGTATAGGACCAGGAGGGGCCTGCTGGCAGAACTGTGGCCACTAAACCAAAGGGACCCTCAGGCCAAGAAGGGGACACTGGCTTCTTATTGCAGGAAGCCAAGCGCAGGGACCCAGGCTGGCAGAAGGAGTGGCGCTTCCAAGCCACAGACCACCAATGTTTCCTGGACTCTGGCGCTCTTTATTCCTCTCTCCATGCCCTGCCGCCCCCTGCCCCTGCCCCCGCCCCCATTTGCTGCTGGTAAGTTCATTTTCCCAGTCTGGCTCCCGTGCAGAGAGGGCCTGGAGGCCGAGGTGGAAGGCAGCAGCGAGTTGGCCCGCGCTTGGTCCTCCTGCGGTTGCCGCTTCAGCACCAGACTGTCATACACCTGGTAGTTGGCATTGCCTCCTGGGTTCCGGCTGAGTGGCATGAAGGTGGGCGGGGGTGGAGGGTGCTCGGTAGCCTGGACGTCGGGCAGGAGGTGAGAGGGGCGGAGGAGCAGCGCTGAGCTGGGAGCCGGGGCCCGCTGGTCCGAGGCCTCGGCCAGTACCGTGAGGGAGGCGGAGGTGGCCACAGGGCGCCGCAAGGGCAGGATCTCAGCCCATTCGGCCGCCGGGTGCCGCACCTCGTGGGGATCGCGGGAGTAATCCAAGTGTCCCGTGGAGGGGTGCAGGCTGCGGTTGGACTCGCTGTGAGCACAGCTGGGGAGGCTACGTCTGTGGGCCGGTGGGGTGTCGCGCTACCAGGCTTCGGGCCGGTAGCCCCGAGGCACCAGAGCGGATGGAGGCTCAGAGCCCTCCAGACCCAGACTCCGCCGCGGGCCCAGTTGCCGTCCATTCGGCCCACGAGCCCCTCGACCTGCACCTGGCCGCCCCCACCGGCGCCCAGCCCCGGCGCCGCCACCTGTGTGCCGGTGTGTCCCTCCACAGCTCCCTCCGACAAAAGCCCCCCCCCCACCCCGCCCCTCTGGCGTGTCACCGCGGCCGGGTGCGGGAGCGGGATCGAGGGCAGGGGCCGCTTCCCCGGGCCTGCCGGCCACCAGGGGCGGGGTCCTGAGCTCGGCGGGGGGTGTGGGGCAGGGGTGGCCTTGCCGGGGCTGAGGGGCCGTGGCGACTCAATGGTGGCTCCCAGTGGCTTCGGGCCAGCTGCTGTCGGGCAGGAGGGCCGGCCCGGGCTGCGGCCGGGCTGCGCCTAGCGCCGCGTGGGCGGGCAGGGCCGATGCCCAAGGGACCGCGGGCCCCGGGCCCTGAAGCCTCCGGGGCCACGTCCCTGTGGGCGACGTGCGGGATGTTGGGCGGGGCGCCAAGCGCCGAAGGGTTTGCCGGGTCACGGCCGCCCTGGGCTGGGAGGTGGTCGCCAAACCCTCCGCCGCCGCCCGATACCCGAGACCTCCGTTCCCCCTGCCTGGGCGGGCGAGGGGCCCTGCCGGGGCGGGCCGGCCGCCAGGCTGGCGTTAAGGCGCCAGCGCCAGCGAAACTGGGCCTCAAGAGGCAGCCCGCGGCCCCCGCCCCCGTCTACGGCCATACCACCCTGAACGCGCCCGATCTCGTCTGATCTCGGAAGCTAAGCAGGGTCGGGCCTGGTTAGTACTTGGATGGGAGACCGCCTGGGAATACCGGGTGCTGTAGGCTTTTTGCCTCCCGCTCCGCCCGCCTTCTCCTTTACTCGCCCGCGGCGGGGGCCGCCGGCTCCGCCCCCACCGGGCCCCGCTGCAGGCAGTAGTCAAGGTGGTTTGCCTGCCCGAGCAGGAAGCTTGGGCGATGGCAGAAGCGGGAAGAAACTCTTGAGCACAGGTTCTTGGGATCCACGGAGCAGCGCATGCACATGCGATGGCTGCCTACACAGCTGGCTTGCTTGTCTGTGGGGAAAGGCGAGATGGGTCAGGGCCTGGGTTCCTGAGGGGCTGAGAATCAAGGCAGGGATAGAAGAAAGGGGACAGGCCCACATCCCCTGAACCCACGCCGGCGCCCACTCACCTTTGTGGAAAATACGATTGAAAAGTGCCCGCAAGAATCTCTTCAGATGCCTCCAGAGTTGAGGGAAGAAGGGGAGGGGGGAGGCCGGGAGCAGGGTGAGCCCTGAAATCCAACCCTTGTCCGGTCACACCCCAGCAGCCCTCCCACCTCAGCCCCTTCAAGACCCCAGGGCTCCCGCAACCGCGCTGCACAGATCCTGCCCTGACCATAGTCACCACGTTGATCCCCACGTTGAGCAAGATGAAGCTGACCGGGCTCAGAAGAATTGAGTATCCTTGCTCCTGGCATTTCCTGGGGATGGGGCCAGTGAACGGCTCGGCTCGGTAGTAGTTTCGCTCACCCATGGCCGTTGGTCCCAGGACTGCCTGGGCCCCCTGCCCTCCAGTTTTAACTGGGAGCCAGACTGGGTCATAATGGGGCAGGTGGTGAGGTCACAGTGAGGGAGGGGGATGAAAAGGAGGGCCCAGAGTGGCATCCCTGGTAACCAGGGTCAGGTAAGCTGAGCCTGGACAGTCAAACAGGGCCCGGTGGCCGGCATACATCCCCTCGAGCGGTCATTCATTCGCTCACCGCCCACTGACTCACTTGTTCAAATGACACATTGCGTCTCTTGGCCCCTCTTGAGACTAGGAAGACCTGGGCCTCAGAGGCCTGCTGAAGGCCTGGCTGGAGTCCAGAGCCTCAGCCTTCTTCATGCCCTTCACTGGGCCTGGAGCTGGACCTGCCCAGATGTGGAACCTCCCAGTTTGGAAGCAACTTCTTGTATGAGGCTCTCTGTGGACAGGGACAGCTGAGACACAGAGGAGGTGCCCAGAGACCAGGGGTTTGGAGTCTGCAGCTGCAGATGTACTTAGTGCATGGTATAGGACCAGGAGGGGCCTGCTGGCAGAACTGTGGCCACTAAACCAAAGGGACCCTCAGGCCAAGAAGGGGACACTGGCTTCTTATTGCAGGAAGCCAAGCGCAGGGACCCAGGCTGGCAGAAGGAGTGGCGCTTCCAAGCCACAGACCACCAATGTTTCCTGGACTCTGGCGCTCTTTATTCCTCTCTCCATGCCCTGCCGCCCCCTGCCCCTGCCCCCGCCCCCATTTGCTGCTGGTAAGTTCATTTTCCCAGTCTGGCTCCCGTGCAGAGAGGGCCTGGAGGCCGAGGTGGAAGGTAGCAGCGAGTTGGCCCGCGCTTGGTCCTCCTGCGGTTGCCGCTTCAGCACCAGACTGTCATACACCTGGTAGTTGGCATTGCCTCCTGGGTTCCGGCTGAGTGGCATGAAGGTGGGCGGGGGTGGAGGGTGCTCGGTAGCCTGGACGTCGGGCAGGAGGTGAGAGGGGCGGAGGAGCAGCGCTGAGCTGGGAGCCGGGGCCCGCTGGTCCGAGGCCTCGGCCAGTACCGTGAGGGAGGCGGAGGTGGCCACAGGGCGCCGCAAGGGCAGGATCTCAGCCCATTCGGCCGCCGGGTGCCGCACCTCGTGGGGATCGCGGGAGTAATCCAAGTGTCCCGTGGAGGGGTGCAGGCTGCGGTTGGACTCGCTGTGAGCACAGCTGGGGAGGCTACGTCTGTGGGCCGGTGGGGTGTCGCGCTACCAGGCTTCGGGCCGGTAGCCCCGAGGCACCAGAGCGGATGGAGGCTCAGAGCCCTCCAGACCCAGACTCCGCCGCGGGCCCAGTTGCCGTCCATTCGGCCCACGAGCCCCTCGACCTGCACCTGGCCGCCCCCACCGGCGCCCAGCCCCGGCGCCGCCACCTGTGTGCCGGTGTGTCCCTCCACAGCTCCCTCCGACAAAAGCCCCCCCCCCACCCCGCCCCTCTGGCGTGTCACCGCGGCCGGGTGCGGGAGCGGGATCGAGGGCAGGGGCCGCTTCCCCGGGCCTGCCGGCCACCAGGGGCGGGGTCCTGAGCTCGGCGGGGTGTGTGGGGGCAAGGGTGGCCTTGCCGGGGCTGAGGGGCCGTGGCGACTCAATGGTGGCTCCCAGTGGCTTCGGGCCAGCTGCTGTCGGGCAGGAGGGCCGGCCCGGGCTGCGGCCGGGCTGCGCCTAGCGCCGCGTGGGCGGGCAGGGCCGATGCCCAAGGGACCGCGGGCCCCGGGCCCTGAAGCCTCCGGGGCCACGTCCCTGTGGGCGACGTGCGGGATGTTGGGCGGGGCGCCAAGCGCCGAAGGGTTTGCCGGGTCACGGCCGCCCTGGGCTGGGAGGTGGTCGCCAAACCCTCCGCCGCCGCCCGATACCCGAGACCTCCGTTCCCCCTGCCTGGGCGGGCGAGGGGGCCCTGCCGGGGCGGGCCGGCCGCCAGGCTGGCGTTAAGGCGCCAGCGCCAGCGAAACTGGGCCTCAAGAGGCAGCCCGCGGCCCCCGCCCCCGTCTACGGCCATACCACCCTGAACGCGCCCGATCTCGTCTGATCTCGGAAGCTAAGCAGGGTCGGGCCTGGTTAGTACTTGGATGGGAGACCGCCTGGGAATACCGGGTGCTGTAGGCTTTTTGCCTCCCGCTCCGCCCGCCTTCTCCTTTACTCGCCCGCGGCGGGGGCCGCCGGCTCCGCCCCCACCGGGCCCCGCTGCAGGCAGTAGTCAAGGTGGTTTGCCTGCCCGAGCAGGAAGCTTGGGCGATGGCAGAAGCGGGAAGAAACTCTTGAGCACAGGTTCTTGGGATCCACGGAGCAGCGCCTGCACATGCGATGGCTGCCTACACAGCTGGCTTGCTTGTCTGTGGGGAAAGGCGAGATGGGTCAGGGCCTGGGTTCCTGAGGGGCTGAGAATCAAGGCAGGGATAGAAGAAAGGGGACAGGCCCACATCCCCTGAACCCACGCCGGCGCCCACTCACCTTTGTGGAAAATACGATTGAAAAGTGCCCGCAAGAATCTCTTCAGATGCCTCCAGAGTTGAGGGAAGAAGGGGAGGGGGGAGGCCGGGAGCAGGGTGAGCCCTGAAATCCAACCCTTGTCCGGTCACACCCCAGCAGCCCTCCCACCTCAGCCCCTTCAAGACCCCAGGGCTCCCGCAACCGCGCTGCACAGATCCTGCCCTGACCATAGTCACCACGTTGATCCCCACGTTGAGCAAGATGAAGCTGACCGGGCTCAGAAGAATTGAGTATCCTTGCTCCTGGCATTTCCTGGGGATGGGGCCAGTGAACGGCTCGGCTCGGTAGTAGTTTCGCTCACCCATGGCCGTTGGTCCCAGGACTGCCTGGGCCCCCTGCCCTCCAGTTTTAACTGGGAGCCAGACTGGGTCATAATGGGGCAGGTGGTGAGGTCACAGTGAGGGAGGGGGATGAAAAGGAGGGCCCAGAGTGGCATCCCTGGTAACCAGGGTCAGGTAAGCTGAGCCTGGACAGTCAAACAGGGCCCGGTGGCCGGCATACATCCCCTCGAGCGGTCATTCATTCGCTCACCGCCCACTGACTCACTTGTTCAAATGACACATTGCGTCTCTTGGCCCCTCTTGAGACTAGGAAGACCTGGGCCTCAGAGGCCTGCTGAAGGCCTGGCTGGAGTCCAGAGCCTCAGCCTTCTTCATGCCCTTCACTGGGCCTGGAGCTGGACCTGCCCAGATGTGGAACCTCCCAGTTTGGAAGCAACTTCTTGTATGAGGCTCTCTGTGGACAGGGACAGCTGAGACACAGAGGAGGTGCCCAGAGACCAGGGGTTTGGAGTCTGCAGCTGCAGATGTACTTAGTGCATGGTATAGGACCAGGAGGGGCCTGCTGGCAGAACTGTGGCCACTAAACCAAAGGGACCCTCAGGCCAAGAAGGGGACACTGGCTTCTTATTGCAGGAAGCCAAGCGCAGGGACCCAGGCTGGCAGAAGGAGTGGCGCTTCCAAGCCACAGACCACCAATGTTTCCTGGACTCTGGCGCTCTTTATTCCTCTCTCCATGCCCTGCCGCCCCCTGCCCCTGCCCCCGCCCCCATTTGCTGCTGGTAAGTTCATTTTCCCAGTCTGGCTCCCGTGCAGAGAGGGCCTGGAGGCCGAGGTGGAAGGCAGCAGCGAGTTGGCCCGCGCTTGGTCCTCCTGCGGTTGCCGCTTCAGCACCAGACTGTCATACACCTGGTAGTTGGCATTGCCTCCTGGGTTCCGGCTGAGTGGCATGAAGGTGGGCGGGGGTGGAGGGTGCTCGGTAGCCTGGACGTCGGGCAGGAGGTGAGAGGGGCGGAGGAGCAGCGCTGAGCTGGGAGCCGGGGCCCGCTGGTCCGAGGCCTCGGCCAGTACCGTGAGGGAGGCGGAGGTGGCCACAGGGCGCCGCAAGGGCAGGATCTCAGCCCATTCGGCCGCCGGGTGCCGCACCTCGTGGGGATCGCAGGAGTAATCCAAGTGTCCCGTGGAGGGGTGCAGGCTGCGGTTGGACTCGCTGTGAGCACAGCTGGGGAGGCTACGTCTGTGGGCCGGTGGGGTGTCGCGCTACCAGGCTTCGGGCCGGTAGCCCCGAGGCACCAGAGCGGATGGAGGCTCAGAGCCCTCCAGACCCAGACTCCGCCGCGGGCCCAGTTGCCGTCCATTCGGCCCACGAGCCCCTCGACCTGCACCTGGCCGCCCCCACCGGCGCCCAGCCCCGGCGCCGCCACCTGTGTGCCGGTGTGTCCCTCCACAGCTCCCTCCGACAAAAGCCCCCCCCCCACCCCGCCCCTCTGGCGTGTCACCGCGGCCGGGTGCGGGAGCGGGATCGAGGGCAGGGGCCGCTTCCCCGGGCCTGCCGGCCACCAGGGGCGGGGTCCTGAGCTCGGCGGGGGGTGTGGGGCAGGGGTGGCCTTGCCGGGGCTGAGGGGCCGTGGCGACTCAATGGTGGCTCCCAGTGGCTTCGGGCCAGCTGCTGTCGGGCAGGAGGGCCGGCCCGGGCTGCGGCCGGGCTGCGCCTAGCGCCGCGTGGGCGGGCAGGGCCGATGCCCAAGGGACCGCGGGCCCCGGGCCCTGAAGCCTCCGGGGCCACGTCCCTGTGGGCGACGTGCGGGATGTTGGGCGGGGCGCCAAGCGCCGAAGGGTTTGCCGGGTCACGGCCGCCCTGGGCTGGGAGGTGGTCGCCAAACCCTCCGCCGCCGCCCGATACCCGAGACCTCCGTTCCCCCTGCCTGGGCGGGCGAGGGGGCCCTGCCGGGGCGGGCCGGCCGCCAGGCTGGCGTTAAGGCGCCAGCGCCAGCGAAACTGGGCCTCAAGAGGCAGCCCGCGGCCCCCGCCCCCGTCTACGGCCATACCACCCTGAACGCGCCCGATCTCGTCTGATCTCGGAAGCTAAGCAGGGTCGGGCCTGGTTAGTACTTGGATGGGAGACCGCCTGGGAATACCGGGTGCTGTAGGCTTTTTGCCTCCCGCTCCGCCCGCCTTCTCCTTTACTCGCCCGCGGCGGGGGCCGCCGGCTCCGCCCCCGCCGGACCCCGCTGCAGGCAGTAGTCAAGGTGGTTTGCCTGCCCGAGCAGGAAGCTTGGGCGATGGCAGAAGCGGGAAGAAACTCTTGAGCACAGGTTCTTGGGATCCACGGAGCAGCGCCTGCACATGCGATGGCTGCCTACACAGCTGGCTTGCTTGTCTGTGGGGAAAGGCGAGATGGGTCAGGGCCTGGGTTCCTGAGGGGCTGAGAATCAAGGCAGGGATAGAAGAAAGGGGACAGGCCCACATCCCCTGAACCCACGCCGGCGCCCACTCACCTTTGTGGAAAATACGATTGAAAAGTGCCCGCAAGAATCTCTTCAGATGCCTCCAGAGTTGAGGGAAGAAGGGGAGGGGGGAGGCCGGGAGCAGGGTGAGCCCTGAAATCCAACCCTTGTCCGGTCGCACCCCAGCAGCCCTCCCACCTCAGCCCCTTCAAGACCCCAGGGCTCCCGCAACCGCGCTGCACAGATCCTGCCCTGACCATAGTCACCACGTTGATCCCCACGTTGAGCAAGATGAAGCTGACCGGGCTCAGAAGAATTGAGTATCCTTGCTCCTGGCATTTCCTGGGGATGGGGCCAGTGAACGGCTCGGCTCGGTAGTAGTTTCGCTCACCCATGGCCGTTGGTCCCAGGACTGCCTGGGCCCCCTGCCCTCCAGTTTTAACTGGGAGCCAGACTGGGTCATAATGGGGCAGGTGGTGAGGTCACAGTGAGGGAGGGGGATGAAAAGGAGGGCCCAGAGTGGCATTCCCTGGTAACCAGGGTCAGGTAAGCTGAGCCTGGACAGTCAAACAGGGCCCGGTGGCCGGCATACATCCCCTCGAGCGGTCATTCATTCGCTCACCGCCCACTGACTCACTTGTTCAAATGACACATTGCGTCTCTTGGCCCCTCTTGAGACTAGGAAGACCTGGGCCTCAGAGGCCTGCTGAAGGCCTGGCTGGAGTCCAGAGCCTCAGCCTTCTTCATGCCCTTCACTGGGCCTGGAGCTGGACCTGCCCAGATGTGGAACCTCCCAGTTTGGAAGCAACTTCTTGTATGAGGCTCTCTGTGGACAGGGACAGCTGAGACACAGAGGAGGTGCCCAGAGACCAGGGGTTTGGAGTCTGCAGCTGCAGATGTACTTAGTGCATGGTATAGGACCAGGAGGGGCCTGCTGGCAGAACTGTGGCCACTAAACCAAAGGGACCCTCAGGCCAAGAAGGGGACACTGGCTTCTTATTGCAGGAAGCCAAGCGCAGGGACCCAGGCTGGCAGAAGGAGTGGCGCTTCCAAGCCACAGACCACCAATGTTTCCTGGACTCTGGCGCTCTTTATTCCTCTCTCCATGCCCTGCCGCCCCCTGCCCCTGCCCCCGCCCCCATTTGCTGCTGGTAAGTTCATTTTCCCAGTCTGGCTCCCGTGCAGAGAGGGCCTGGAGGCCGAGGTGGAAGGTAGCAGCGAGTTGGCCCGCGCTTGGTCCTCCTGCGGTTGCCGCTTCAGCACCAGACTGTCATACACCTGGTAGTTGGCATTGCCTCCTGGGTTCCGGCTGAGTGGCATGAAGGTGGGCGGGGGTGGAGGGTGCTCGGTAGCCTGGACGTCGGGCAGGAGGTGAGAGGGGCGGAGGAGCAGCGCTGAGCTGGGAGCCGGGGCCCGCTGGTCCGAGGCCTCGGCCAGTACCGTGAGGGAGGCGGAGGTGGCCACAGGGCGCCGCAAGGGCAGGATCTCAGCCCATTCGGCCGCCGGGTGCCGCACCTCGTGGGGATCGCGGGAGTAATCCAAGTGTCCCGTGGAGGGGTGCAGGCTGCGGTTGGACTCGCTGTGAGCACAGCTGGGGAGGCTACGTCTGTGGGCCGGTGGGGTGTCGCGCTACCAGGCTTCGGGCCGGTAGCCCCGAGGCACCAGAGCGGATGGAGGCTCAGAGCCCTCCAGACCCAGACTCCGCCGCGGGCCCAGTTGCCGTCCATTCGGCCCACGAGCCCCTCGACCTGCACCTGGCCACCCCCACCGGCGCCCAGCCCCGGCGCCGCCACCTGTGTGCCGGTGTGTCCCTCCACAGCTCCCTCCGACAAAAGCCCCCCCCCCACCCCGCCCCTCTGGCGTGTCACCGCGGCCGGGTGCGGGAGCGGGATCGAGGGCAGGGGCCGCTTCCCCGGGCCTGCCGGCCACCAGGGGCGGGGTCCTGAGCTCGGCGGGGGGTGTGGGGCAGGGGTGGCCTTGCCGGGGCTGAGGGGCCGTGGCGACTCAATGGTGGCTCCCAGTGGCTTCGGGCCAGCTGCTGTCGGGCAGGAGGGCCGGCCCGGGCTGCGGCCGGGCTGCGCCTAGCGCCGCGTGGGCGGGCAGGGCCGATGCCCAAGGGACCGCGGGCCCCGGGCCCTGAAGCCTCCGGGGCCACGTCCCTGTGGGCGACGTGCGGGATGTTGGGCGGGGCGCCAAGCGCCGAAGGGTTTGCCGGGTCACGGCCGCCCTGGGCTGGGAGGTGGTCGCCAAACCCTCCGCCGCCGCCCGATACCCGAGACCTCCGTTCCCCCTGCCTGGGCGGGCGAGGGGGCCCTGCCGGGGCGGGCCGGCCGCCAGGCTGGCGTTAAGGCGCCAGCGCCAGCGAAACTGGGCCTCAAGAGGCAGCCCGCGGCCCCCGCCCCCGTCTACGGCCATACCACCCTGAACGCGCCCGATCTCGTCTGATCTCGGAAGCTAAGCAGGGTCGGGCCTGGTTAGTACTTGGATGGGAGACCGCCTGGGAATACCGGGTGCTGTAGGCTTTTTGCCTCCCGCTCCGCCCGCCTTCTCCTTTACTCGCCCGCGGCGGGGGCCGCCGGCTCCGCCCCCACCGGGCCCCGCTGCAGGCAGTAGTCAAGGTGGTTTGCCTGCCCGAGCAGGAAGCTTGGGCGATGGCAGAAGCGGGAAGAAACTCTTGAGCACAGGTTCTTGGGATCCACGGAGCAGCGCCTGCACATGCGATGGCTGCCTACACAGCTGGCTTGCTTGTCTGTGGGGAAAGGCGAGATGGGTCAGGGCCTGGGTTCCTGAGGGGCTGAGAATCAAGGCAGGGATAGAAGAAAGGGGACAGGCCCACATCCCCTGAACCCACGCCGGCGCCCACTCACCTTTGTGGAAAATACGATTGAAAAGTGCCCGCAAGAATCTCTTCAGATGCCTCCAGAGTTGAGGGAAGAAGGGGAGGGGGGAGGCCGGGAGCAGGGTGAGCCCTGAAATCCAACCCTTGTCCGGTCACACCCCAGCAGCCCTCCCACCTCAGCCCCTTCAAGACCCCAGGGCTCCCGCAACCGCGCTGCACAGATCCTGCCCTGACCATAGTCACCACGTTGATCCCCACGTTGAGCAAGATGAAGCTGACCGGGCTCAGAAGAATTGAGTATCCTTGCTCCTGGCATTTCCTGGGGATGGGGCCAGTGAACGGCTCGGCTCGGTAGTAGTTTCGCTCACCCATGGCCGTTGGTCCCAGGACTGCCTGGGCCCCCTGCCCTCCAGTTTTAACTGGGAGCCAGACTGGGTCATAATGGGGCAGGTGGTGAGGTCACAGTGAGGGAGGGGGATGAAAAGGAGGGCCCAGAGTGGCATCCCTGGTAACCAGGGTCAGGTAAGCTGAGCCTGGACAGTCAAACAGGGCCCGGTGGCCGGCATACATCCCCTCGAGCGGTCATTCATTCGCTCACCGCCCACTGACTCACTTGTTCAAATGACACATTGCGTCTCTTGGCCCCTCTTGAGACTAGGAAGACCTGGGCCTCAGAGGCCTGCTGAAGGCCTGGCTGGAGTCCAGAGCCTCAGCCTTCTTCATGCCCTTCACTGGGCCTGGAGCTGGACCTGCCCAGATGTGGAACCTCCCAGTTTGGAAGCAACTTCTTGTATGAGGCTCTCTGTGGACAGGGACAGCTGAGACACAGAGGAGGTGCCCAGAGACCAGGGGTTTGGAGTCTGCAGCTGCAGATGTACTTAGTGCATGGTATAGGACCAGGAGGGGCCTGCTGGCAGAACTGTGGCCACTAAACCAAAGGGACCCTCAGGCCAAGAAGGGGACACTGGCTTCTTATTGCAGGAAGCCAAGCGCAGGGACCCAGGCTGGCAGAAGGAGTGGCGCTTCCAAGCCACAGACCACCAATGTTTCCTGGACTCTGGCGCTCTTTATTCCTCTCTCCATGCCCTGCCGCCCCCTGCCCCTGCCCCCGCCCCCATTTGCTGCTGGTAAGTTCATTTTCCCAGTCTGGCTCCCGTGCAGAGAGGGCCTGGAGGCCGAGGTGGAAGGCAGCAGCGAGTTGGCCCGCGCTTGGTCCTCCTGCGGTTGCCGCTTCAGCACCAGACTGTCATACACCTGGTAGTTGGCATTGCCTCCTGGGTTCCGGCTGAGTGGCATGAAGGTGGGCGGGGGTGGAGGGTGCTCGGTAGCCTGGACGTCGGGCAGGAGGTGAGAGGGGCGGAGGAGCAGCGCTGAGCTGGGAGCCGGGGCCCGCTGGTCCGAGGCCTCGGCCAGTACCGTGAGGGAGGCGGAGGTGGCCACAGGGCGCCGCAAGGGCAGGATCTCAGCCCATTCGGCCGCCGGGTGCCGCACCTCGTGGGGATCGCAGGAGTAATCCAAGTGTCCCGTGGAGGGGTGCAGGCTGCGGTTGGACTCGCTGTGAGCACAGCTGGGGAGGCTACGTCTGTGGGCCGGTGGGGTGTCGCGCTACCAGGCTTCGGGCCGGTAGCCCCGAGGCACCAGAGCGGATGGAGGCTCAGAGCCCTCCAGACCCAGACTCCGCCGCGGGCCCAGTTGCCGTCCATTCGGCCCACGAGCCCCTCGACCTGCACCTGGCCGCCCCCACCGGCGCCCAGCCCCGGCGCCGCCACCTGTGTGCCGGTGTGTCCCTCCACAGCTCCCTCCGACAAAAGCCCCCCCCCCACCCCGCCCCTCTGGCGTGTCACCGCGGCCGGGTGCGGGAGCGGGATCGAGGGCAGGGGCCGCTTCCCCGGGCCTGCCGGCCACCAGGGGCGGGGTCCTGAGCTCGGCGGGGGGTGTGGGGCAGGGGTGGCCTTGCCGGGGCTGAGGGGCCGTGGCGACTCAATGGTGGCTCCCAGTGGCTTCGGGCCAGCTGCTGTCGGGCAGGAGGGCCGGCCCGGGCTGCGGCCGGGCTGCGCCTAGCGCCGCGTGGGCGGGCAGGGCCGATGCCCAAGGGACCGCGGGCCCCGGGCCCTGAAGCCTCCGGGGCCACGTCCCTGTGGGCGACGTGCGGGATGTTGGGCGGGGCGCCAAGCGCCGAAGGGTTTGCCGGGTCACGGCCGCCCTGGGCTGGGAGGTGGTCGCCAAACCCTCCGCCGCCGCCCGATACCCGAGACCTCCGTTCCCCCTGCCTGGGCGGGCGAGGGGGCCCTGCCGGGGCGGGCCGGCCGCCAGGCTGGCGTTAAGGCGCCAGCGCCAGCGAAACTGGGCCTCAAGAGGCAGCCCGCGGCCCCCGCCCCCGTCTACGGCCATACCACCCTGAACGCGCCCGATCTCGTCTGATCTCGGAAGCTAAGCAGGGTCGGGCCTGGTTAGTACTTGGATGGGAGACCGCCTGGGAATACCGGGTGCTGTAGGCTTTTTGCCTCCCGCTCCGCCCGCCTTCTCCTTTACTCGCCCGCGGCGGGGGCCGCCGGCTCCGCCCCCGCCGGACCCCGCTGCAGGCAGTAGTCAAGGTGGTTTGCCTGCCCGAGCAGGAAGCTTGGGCGATGGCAGAAGCGGGAAGAAACTCTTGAGCACAGGTTCTTGGGATCCACGGAGCAGCGCCTGCACATGCGATGGCTGCCTACACAGCTGGCTTGCTTGTCTGTGGGGAAAGGCGAGATGGGTCAGGGCCTGGGTTCCTGAGGGGCTGAGAATCAAGGCAGGGATAGAAGAAAGGGGACAGGCCCACATCCCCTGAACCCACGCCGGCGCCCACTCACCTTTGTGGAAAATACGATTGAAAAGTGCCCGCAAGAATCTCTTCAGATGCCTCCAGAGTTGAGGGAAGAAGGGGAGGGGGGAGGCCGGGAGCAGGGTGAGCCCTGAAATCCAACCCTTGTCCGGTCGCACCCCAGCAGCCCTCCCACCTCAGCCCCTTCAAGACCCCAGGGCTCCCGCAACCGCGCTGCACAGATCCTGCCCTGACCATAGTCACCACGTTGATCCCCACGTTGAGCAAGATGAAGCTGACCGGGCTCAGAAGAATTGAGTATCCTTGCTCCTGGCATTTCCTGGGGATGGGGCCAGTGAACGGCTCGGCTCGGTAGTAGTTTCGCTCACCCATGGCCGTTGGTCCCAGGACTGCCTGGGCCCCCTGCCCTCCAGTTTTAACTGGGAGCCAGACTGGGTCATAATGGGGCAGGTGGTGAGGTCACAGTGAGGGAGGGGGATGAAAAGGAGGGCCCAGAGTGGCATTCCCTGGTAACCAGGGTCAGGTAAGCTGAGCCTGGACAGTCAAACAGGGCCCGGTGGCCGGCATACATCCCCTCGAGCGGTCATTCATTCGCTCACCGCCCACTGACTCACTTGTTCAAATGACACATTGCGTCTCTTGGCCCCTCTTGAGACTAGGAAGACCTGGGCCTCAGAGGCCTGCTGAAGGCCTGGCTGGAGTCCAGAGCCTCAGCCTTCTTCATGCCCTTCACTGGGCCTGGAGCTGGACCTGCCCAGATGTGGAACCTCCCAGTTTGGAAGCAACTTCTTGTATGAGGCTCTCTGTGGACAGGGACAGCTGAGACACAGAGGAGGTGCCCAGAGACCAGGGGTTTGGAGTCTGCAGCTGCAGATGTACTTAGTGCATGGTATAGGACCAGGAGGGGCCTGCTGGCAGAACTGTGGCCACTAAACCAAAGGGACCCTCAGGCCAAGAAGGGGACACTGGCTTCTTATTGCAGGAAGCCAAGCGCAGGGACCCAGGCTGGCAGAAGGAGTGGCGCTTCCAAGCCACAGACCACCAATGTTTCCTGGACTCTGGCGCTCTTTATTCCTCTCTCCATGCCCTGCCGCCCCCTGCCCCTGCCCCCGCCCCCATTTGCTGCTGGTAAGTTCATTTTCCCAGTCTGGCTCCCGTGCAGAGAGGGCCTGGAGGCCGAGGTGGAAGGTAGCAGCGAGTTGGCCCGCGCTTGGTCCTCCTGCGGTTGCCGCTTCAGCACCAGACTGTCATACACCTGGTAGTTGGCATTGCCTCCTGGGTTCCGGCTGAGTGGCATGAAGGTGGGCGGGGGTGGAGGGTGCTCGGTAGCCTGGACGTCGGGCAGGAGGTGAGAGGGGCGGAGGAGCAGCGCTGAGCTGGGAGCCGGGGCCCGCTGGTCCGAGGCCTCGGCCAGTACCGTGAGGGAGGCGGAGGTGGCCACAGGGCGCCGCAAGGGCAGGATCTCAGCCCATTCGGCCGCCGGGTGCCGCACCTCGTGGGGATCGCGGGAGTAATCCAAGTGTCCCGTGGAGGGGTGCAGGCTGCGGTTGGACTCGCTGTGAGCACAGCTGGGGAGGCTACGTCTGTGGGCCGGTGGGGTGTCGCGCTACCAGGCTTCGGGCCGGTAGCCCCGAGGCACCAGAGCGGATGGAGGCTCAGAGCCCTCCAGACCCAGACTCCGCCGCGGGCCCAGTTGCCGTCCATTCGGCCCACGAGCCCCTCGACCTGCACCTGGCCGCCCCCACCGGCGCCCAGCCCCGGCGCCGCCACCTGTGTGCCGGTGTGTCCCTCCACAGCTCCCTCCGACAAAAGCCCCCCCCCCACCCCGCCCCTCTGGCGTGTCACCGCGGCCGGGTGCGGGAGCGGGATCGAGGGCAGGGGCCGCTTCCCCGGGCCTGCCGGCCACCAGGGGCGGGGTCCTGAGCTCGGCGGGGGGTGTGGGGCAGGGGTGGCCTTGCCGGGGCTGAGGGGCCGTGGCGACTCAATGGTGGCTCCCAGTGGCTTCGGGCCAGCTGCTGTCGGGCAGGAGGGCCGGCCCGGGCTGCGGCCGGGCTGCGCCTAGCGCCGCGTGGGCGGGCAGGGCCGATGCCCAAGGGACCGCGGGCCCCGGGCCCTGAAGCCTCCGGGGCCACGTCCCTGTGGGCGACGTGCGGGATGTTGGGCGGGGCGCCAAGCGCCGAAGGGTTTGCCGGGTCACGGCCGCCCTGGGCTGGGAGGTGGTCGCCAAACCCTCCGCCGCCGCCCGATACCCGAGACCTCCGTTCCCCCTGCCTGGGCGGGCGAGGGGGCCCTGCCGGGGCGGGCCGGCCGCCAGGCTGGCGTTAAGGCGCCAGCGCCAGCGAAACTGGGCCTCAAGAGGCAGCCCGCGGCCCCCGCCCCCGTCTACGGCCATACCACCCTGAACGCGCCCGATCTCGTCTGATCTCGGAAGCTAAGCAGGGTCGGGCCTGGTTAGTACTTGGATGGGAGACCGCCTGGGAATACCGGGTGCTGTAGGCTTTTTGCCTCCCGCTCCGCCCGCCTTCTCCTTTACTCGCCCGCGGCGGGGGCCGCCGGCTCCGCCCCCACCGGGCCCCGCTGCAGGCAGTAGTCAAGGTGGTTTGCCTGCCCGAGCAGGAAGCTTGGGCGATGGCAGAAGCGGGAAGAAACTCTTGAGCACAGGTTCTTGGGATCCACGGAGCAGCGCCTGCACATGCGATGGCTGCCTACACAGCTGGCTTGCTTGTCTGTGGGGAAAGGCGAGATGGGTCAGGGCCTGGGTTCCTGAGGGGCTGAGAATCAAGGCAGGGATAGAAGAAAGGGGACAGGCCCACATCCCCTGAACCCACGCCGGCGCCCACTCACCTTTGTGGAAAATACGATTGAAAAGTGCCCGCAAGAATCTCTTCAGATGCCTCCAGAGTTGAGGGAAGAAGGGGAGGGGGGAGGCCGGGAGCAGGGTGAGCCCTGAAATCCAACCCTTGTCCGGTCACACCCCAGCAGCCCTCCCACCTCAGCCCCTTCAAGACCCCAGGGCTCCCGCAACCGCGCTGCACAGATCCTGCCCTGACCATAGTCACCACGTTGATCCCCACGTTGAGCAAGATGAAGCTGACCGGGCTCAGAAGAATTGAGTATCCTTGCTCCTGGCATTTCCTGGGGATGGGGCCAGTGAACGGCTCGGCTCGGTAGTAGTTTCGCTCACCCATGGCCGTTGGTCCCAGGACTGCCTGGGCCCCCTGCCCTCCAGTTTTAACTGGGAGCCAGACTGGGTCATAATGGGGCAGGTGGTGAGGTCACAGTGAGGGAGGGGGATGAAAAGGAGGGCCCAGAGTGGCATCCCTGGTAACCAGGGTCAGGTAAGCTGAGCCTGGACAGTCAAACAGGGCCCGGTGGCCGGCATACATCCCCTCGAGCGGTCATTCATTCGCTCACCGCCCACTGACTCACTTGTTCAAATGACACATTGCGTCTCTTGGCCCCTCTTGAGACTAGGAAGACCTGGGCCTCAGAGGCCTGCTGAAGGCCTGGCTGGAGTCCAGAGCCTCAGCCTTCTTCATGCCCTTCACTGGGCCTGGAGCTGGACCTGCCCAGATGTGGAACCTCCCAGTTTGGAAGCAACTTCTTGTATGAGGCTCTCTGTGGACAGGGACAGCTGAGACACAGAGGAGGTGCCCAGAGACCAGGGGTTTGGAGTCTGCAGCTGCAGATGTACTTAGTGCATGGTATAGGACCAGGAGGGGCCTGCTGGCAGAACTGTGGCCACTAAACCAAAGGGACCCTCAGGCCAAGAAGGAGACACTGGCTTCTTATTGCAGGAAGCCAAGCGCAGGGACCCAGGCTGGCAGAAGGAGTGGCGCTTCCAAGCCACAGACCACCAATGTTTCCTGGACTCTGGCGCTCTTTATTCCTCTCTCCATGCCCTGCCGCCCCCTGCCCCTGCCCCCGCCCCCATTTGCTGCTGGTAAGTTCATTTTCCCAGTCTGGCTCCCGTGCAGAGAGGGCCTGGAGGCCGAGGTGGAAGGCAGCAGCGAGTTGGCCCGCGCTTGGTCCTCCTGCGGTTGCCGCTTCAGCACCAGACTGTCATACACCTGGTAGTTGGCATTGCCTCCTGGGTTCCGGCTGAGTGGCATGAAGGTGGGCGGGGGTGGAGGGTGCTCGGTAGCCTGGACGTCGGGCAGGAGATGAGAGGGGCGGAGGAGCAGCGCTGAGCTGGGAGCCGGGGCCCGCTGGTCCGAGGCCTCGGCCAGTACCGTGAGGGAGGCGGAGGTGGCCACAGGGCGCCGCAAGGGCAGGATCTCAGCCCATTCGGCCGCCGGGTGCCGCACCTCGTGGGGATCGCGGGAGTAATCCAAGTGTCCCGTGGAGGGGTGCAGGCTGCGGTTGGACTCGCTGTGAGCACAGCTGGGGAGGCTACGTCTGTGGGCCGGTGGGGTGTCGCGCTACCAGGCTTCGGGCCGGTAGCCCCGAGGCACCAGAGCGGATGGAGGCTCAGAGCCCTCCAGACCCAGACTCCGCCGCGGGCCCAGTTGCCGTCCATTCGGCCCACGAGCCCCTCGACCTGCACCTGGCCGCCCCCACCGGCGCCCAGCCCCGGCGCCGCCACCTGTGTGCCGGTGTGTCCCTCCACAGCTCCCTCCGACAAAAGCCCCCCCCCCACCCCGCCCCTCTGGCGTGTCACCGCGGCCGGGTGCGGGAGCGGGATCGAGGGCAGGGGCCGCTTCCCCGGGCCTGCCGGCCACCAGGGGCGGGGTCCTGAGCTCGGCGGGGGGTGTGGGGCAGGGGTGGCCTTGCCGGGGCTGAGGGGCCGTGGCGACTCAATGGTGGCTCCCAGTGGCTTCGGGCCAGCTGCTGTCGGGCAGGAGGGCCGGCCCGGGCTGCGGCCGGGCTGCGCCTAGCGCCGCGTGGGCGGGCAGGGCCGATGCCCAAGGGACCGCGGGCCCCGGGCCCTGAAGCCTCCGGGGCCACGTCCCTGTGGGCGACGTGCGGGATGTTGGGCGGGGCGCCAAGCGCCGAAGGGTTTGCCGGGTCACGGCCGCCCTGGGCTGGGAGGTGGTCGCCAAACCCTCCGCCGCCGCCCGATACCCGAGACCTCCGTTCCCCCTGCCTGGGCGGGCGAGGGGGCCCTGCCGGGGCGGGCCGGCCGCCAGGCTGGCGTTAAGGCGCCAGCGCCAGCGAAACTGGGCCTCAAGAGGCAGCCCGCGGCCCCCGCCCCCGTCTACGGCCATACCACCCTGAACGCGCCCGATCTCGTCTGATCTCGGAAGCTAAGCAGGGTCGGGCCTGGTTAGTACTTGGATGGGAGACCGCCTGGGAATACCGGGTGCTGTAGGCTTTTTGCCTCCCGCTCCGCCCGCCTTCTCCTTTACTCGCCCGCGGCGGGGGCCGCCGGCTCCGCCCCCACCGGGCCCCGCTGCAGGCAGTAGTCAAGGTGGTTTGCCTGCCCGAGCAGGAAGCTTGGGCGATGGCAGAAGCGGGAAGAAACTCTTGAGCACAGGTTCTTGGGATCCACGGAGCAGCGCATGCACATGCGATGGCTGCCTACACAGCTGGCTTGCTTGTCTGTGGGGAAAGGCGAGATGGGTCAGGGCCTGGGTTCCTGAGGGGCTGAGAATCAAGGCAGGGATAGAAGAAAGGGGACAGGCCCACATCCCCTGAACCCACGCCGGCGCCCACTCACCTTTGTGGAAAATACGATTGAAAAGTGCCCGCAAGAATCTCTTCAGATGCCTCCAGAGTTGAGGGAAGAAGGGGAGGGGGGAGGCCGGGAGCAGGGTGAGCCCTGAAATCCAACCCTTGTCCGGTCACACCCCAGCAGCCCTCCCACCTCAGCCCCTTCAAGACCCCAGGGCTCCCGCAACCGCGCTGCACAGATCCTGCCCTGACCATAGTCACCACGTTGATCCCCACGTTGAGCAAGATGAAGCTGACCGGGCTCAGAAGAATTGAGTATCCTTGCTCCTGGCATTTCCTGGGGATGGGGCCAGTGAACGGCTCGGCTCGGTAGTAGTTTCGCTCACCCATGGCCGTTGGTCCCAGGACTGCCTGGGCCCCCTGCCCTCCAGTTTTAACTGGGAGCCAGACTGGGTCATAATGGGGCAGGTGGTGAGGTCACAGTGAGGGAGGGGGATGAAAAGGAGGGCCCAGAGTGGCATCCCTGGTAACCAGGGTCAGGTAAGCTGAGCCTGGACAGTCAAACAGGGCCCGGTGGCCGGCATACATCCCCTCGAGCGGTCATTCATTCGCTCACCGCCCACTGACTCACTTGTTCAAATGACACATTGCGTCTCTTGGCCCCTCTTGAGACTAGGAAGACCTGGGCCTCAGAGGCCTGCTGAAGGCCTGGCTGGAGTCCAGAGCCTCAGCCTTCTTCATGCCCTTCACTGGGCCTGGAGCTGGACCTGCCCAGATGTGGAACCTCCCAGTTTGGAAGCAACTTCTTGTATGAGGCTCTCTGTGGACAGGGACAGCTGAGACACAGAGGAGGTGCCCAGAGACCAGGGGTTTGGAGTCTGCAGCTGCAGATGTACTTAGTGCATGGTATAGGACCAGGAGGGGCCTGCTGGCAGAACTGTGGCCACTAAACCAAAGGGACCCTCAGGCCAAGAAGGGGACACTGGCTTCTTATTGCAGGAAGCCAAGCGCAGGGACCCAGGCTGGCAGAAGGAGTGGCGCTTCCAAGCCACAGACCACCAATGTTTCCTGGACTCTGGCGCTCTTTATTCCTCTCTCCATGCCCTGCCGCCCCCTGCCCCTGCCCCCGCCCCCATTTGCTGCTGGTAAGTTCATTTTCCCAGTCTGGCTCCCGTGCAGAGAGGGCCTGGAGGCCGAGGTGGAAGGCAGCAGCGAGTTGGCCCGCGCTTGGTCCTCCTGCGGTTGCCGCTTCAGCACCAGACTGTCATACACCTGGTAGTTGGCATTGCCTCCTGGGTTCCGGCTGAGTGGCATGAAGGTGGGCGGGGGTGGAGGGTGCTCGGTAGCCTGGACGTCGGGCAGGAGGTGAGAGGGGCGGAGGAGCAGCGCTGAGCTGGGAGCCGGGGCCCGCTGGTCCGAGGCCTCGGCCAGTACCGTGAGGGAGGCGGAGGTGGCCACAGGGCGCCGCAAGGGCAGGATCTCAGCCCATTCGGCCGCCGGGTGCCGCACCTCGTGGGGATCGCGGGAGTAATCCAAGTGTCCCGTGGAGGGGTGCAGGCTGCGGTTGGACTCGCTGTG
The DNA here is from genome assembly GCF_951394435.1 of Stenella coeruleoalba. Classification (NCBI taxonomy): domain Eukaryota; kingdom Metazoa; phylum Chordata; class Mammalia; order Artiodactyla; family Delphinidae; genus Stenella; species Stenella coeruleoalba. The sequence continues at coordinate 21,371,565 of NC_137165.1, forward strand.
AGCACAGCTGGGGAGGCTACGTCTGTGGGCCGGTGGGGTGTCGCGCTACCAGGCTTCGGGCCGGTAGCCCCGAGGCACCAGAGCGGATGGAGGCTCAGAGCCCTCCAGACCCAGACTCCGCCGCGGGCCCAGTTGCCGTCCATTCGGCCCACGAGCCCCTCGACCTGCACCTGGCCGCCCCCACCGGCGCCCAGCCCCGGCGCCGCCACCTGTGTGCCGGTGTGTCCCTCCACAGCTCCCTCCGACAAAAGCCCCCCCCCCACCCCGCCCCTCTGGCGTGTCACCGCGGCCGGGTGCGGGAGCGGGATCGAGGGCAGGGGCCGCTTCCCCGGGCCTGCCGGCCACCAGGGGCGGGGTCCTGAGCTCGGCGGGGGGTGTGGGGCAGGGGTGGCCTTGCCGGGGCTGAGGGGCCGTGGCGACTCAATGGTGGCTCCCAGTGGCTTCGGGCCAGCTGCTGTCGGGCAGGAGGGCCGGCCCGGGCTGCGGCCGGGCTGCGCCTAGCGCCGCGTGGGCGGGCAGGGCCGATGCCCAAGGGACCGCGGGCCCCGGGCCCTGAAGCCTCCGGGGCCATGTCCCTGTGGGCGACGTGCGGGATGTTGGGCGGGGCGCCAAGCGCCGAAGGGTTTGCCGGGTCACGGCCGCCCTGGGCTGGGAGGTGGTCGCCAAACCCTCCGCCGCCGCCCGATACCCGAGACCTCCGTTCCCCCTGCCTGGGCGGGCGAGGGGGCCCTGCCGGGGCGGGCCGGCCGCCAGGCTGGCGTTAAGGCGCCAGCGCCAGCGAAACTGGGCCTCAAGAGGCAGCCCGCGGCCCCCGCCCCCGTCTACGGCCATACCACCCTGAACGCGCCCGATCTCGTCTGATCTCGGAAGCTAAGCAGGGTCGGGCCTGGTTAGTACTTGGATGGGAGACCGCCTGGGAATACCGGGTGCTGTAGGCTTTTTGCCTCCCGCTCCGCCCGCCTTCTCCTTTACTCGCCCGCGGCGGGGGCCGCCGGCTCCGCCCCCACCGGGCCCCGCTGCAGGCAGTAGTCAAGGTGGTTTGCCTGCCCGAGCAGGAAGCTTGGGCGATGGCAGAAGCGGGAAGAAACTCTTGAGCACAGGTTCTTGGGATCCACGGAGCAGCGCATGCACATGCGATGGCTGCCTACACAGCTGGCTTGCTTGTCTGTGGGGAAAGGCGAGATGGGTCAGGGCCTGGGTTCCTGAGGGGCTGAGAATCAAGGCAGGGATAGAAGAAAGGGGACAGGCCCACATCCCCTGAACCCACGCCGGCGCCCACTCACCTTTGTGGAAAATACGATTGAAAAGTGCCCGCAAGAATCTCTTCAGATGCCTCCAGAGTTGAGGGAAGAAGGGGAGGGGGGAGGCCGGGAGCAGGGTGAGCCCTGAAATCCAACCCTTGTCCGGTCGCACCCCAGCAGCCCTCCCACCTCAGCCCCTTCAAGACCCCAGGGCTCCCGCAACCGCGCTGCACAGATCCTGCCCTGACCATAGTCACCACGTTGATCCCCACGTTGAGCAAGATGAAGCTGACCGGGCTCAGAAGAATTGAGTATCCTTGCTCCTGGCATTTCCTGGGGATGGGGCCAGTGAACGGCTCGGCTCGGTAGTAGTTTCGCTCACCCATGGCCGTTGGTCCCAGGACTGCCTGGGCCCCCTGCCCTCCAGTTTTAACTGGGAGCCAGACTGGGTCATAATGGGGCAGGTGGTGAGGTCACAGTGAGGGAGGGGGATGAAAAGGAGGGCCCAGAGTGGCATCCCTGGTAACCAGGGTCAGGTAAGCTGAGCCTGGACAGTCAAACAGGGCCCGGTGGCCGGCATACATCCCCTCGAGCGGTCATTCATTCGCTCACCGCCCACTGACTCACTTGTTCAAATGACACATTGCGTCTCTTGGCCCCTCTTGAGACTAGGAAGACCTGGGCCTCAGAGGCCTGCTGAAGGCCTGGCTGGAGTCCAGAGCCTCAGCCTTCTTCATGCCCTTCACTGGGCCTGGAGCTGGACCTGCCCAGATGTGGAACCTCCCAGTTTGGAAGCAACTTCTTGTATGAGGCTCTCTGTGGACAGGGACAGCTGAGACACAGAGGAGGTGCCCAGAGACCAGGGGTTTGGAGTCTGCAGCTGCAGATGTACTTAGTGCATGGTATAGGACCAGGAGGGGCCTGCTGGCAGAACTGTGGCCACTAAACCAAAGGGACCCTCAGGCCAAGAAGGGGACACTGGCTTCTTATTGCAGGAAGCCAAGCGCAGGGACCCAGGCTGGCAGAAGGAGTGGCGCTTCCAAGCCACAGACCACCAATGTTTCCTGGACTCTGGCGCTCTTTATTCCTCTCTCCATGCCCTGCCGCCCCCTGCCCCTGCCCCCGCCCCCATTTGCTGCTGGTAAGTTCATTTTCCCAGTCTGGCTCCCGTGCAGAGAGGGCCTGGAGGCCGAGGTGGAAGGTAGCAGCGAGTTGGCCCGCGCTTGGTCCTCCTGCGGTTGCCGCTTCAGCACCAGACTGTCATACACCTGGTAGTTGGCATTGCCTCCTGGGTTCCGGCTGAGTGGCATGAAGGTGGGCGGGGGTGGAGGGTGCTCGGTAGCCTGGACGTCGGGCAGGAGGTGAGAGGGGCGGAGGAGCAGCGCTGAGCTGGGAGCCGGGGCCCGCTGGTCCGAGGCCTCGGCCAGTACCGTGAGGGAGGCGGAGGTGGCCACAGGGCGCCGCAAGGGCAGGATCTCAGCCCATTCGGCCGCCGGGTGCCGCACCTCGTGGGGATCGCGGGAGTAATCCAAGTGTCCCGTGGAGGGGTGCAGGCTGCGGTTGGACTCGCTGTGAGCACAGCTGGGGAGGCTACGTCTGTGGGCCGGTGGGGTGTCGCGCTACCAGGCTTCGGGCCGGTAGCCCCGAGGCACCAGAGCGGATGGAGGCTCAGAGCCCTCCAGACCCAGACTCCGCCGCGGGCCCAGTTGCCGTCCATTCGGCCCACGAGCCCCTCGACCTGCACCTGGCCGCCCCCACCGGCGCCCAGCCCCGGCGCCGCCACCTGTGTGCCGGTGTGTCCCTCCACAGCTCCCTCCGACAAAAGCCCCCCCCCCACCCCGCCCCTCTGGCGTGTCACCGCGGCCGGGTGCGGGAGCGGGATCGAGGGCAGGGGCCGCTTCCCCGGGCCTGCCGGCCACCAGGGGCGGGGTCCTGAGCTCGGCGGGGGGTGTGGGGCAGGGGTGGCCTTGCCGGGGCTGAGGGGCCGTGGCGACTCAATGGTGGCTCCCAGTGGCTTCGGGCCAGCTGCTGTCGGGCAGGAGGGCCGGCCCGGGCTGCGGCCGGGCTGCGCCTAGCGCCGCGTGGGCGGGCAGGGCCGATGCCCAAGGGACCGCGGGCCCCGGGCCCTGAAGCCTCCGGGGCCACGTCCCTGTGGGCGACGTGCGGGATGTTGGGCGGGGCGCCAAGCGCCGAAGGGTTTGCCGGGTCACGGCCGCCCTGGGCTGGGAGGTGGTCGCCAAACCCTCCGCCGCCGCCCGATACCCGAGACCTCCGTTCCCCCTGCCTGGGCGGGCGAGGGGGCCCTGCCGGGGCGGGCCGGCCGCCAGGCTGGCGTTAAGGCGCCAGCGCCAGCGAAACTGGGCCTCAAGAGGCAGCCCGCGGCCCCCGCCCCCGTCTACGGCCATACCACCCTGAACGCGCCCGATCTCGTCTGATCTCGGAAGCTAAGCAGGGTCGGGCCTGGTTAGTACTTGGATGGGAGACCGCCTGGGAATACCGGGTGCTGTAGGCTTTTTGCCTCCCGCTCCGCCCGCCTTCTCCTTTACTCGCCCGCGGCGGGGGCCGCCGGCTCCGCCCCCACCGGGCCCCGCTGCAGGCAGTAGTCAAGGTGGTTTGCCTGCCCGAGCAGGAAGCTTGGGCGATGGCAGAAGCGGGAAGAAACTCTTGAGCACAGGTTCTTGGGATCCACGGAGCAGCGCCTGCACATGCGATGGCTGCCTACACAGCTGGCTTGCTTGTCTGTGGGGAAAGGCGAGATGGGTCAGGGCCTGGGTTCCTGAGGGGCTGAGAATCAAGGCAGGGATAGAAGAAAGGGGACAGGCCCACATCCCCTGAACCCACGCCGGCGCCCACTCACCTTTGTGGAAAATACGATTGAAAAGTGCCCGCAAGAATCTCTTCAGATGCCTCCAGAGTTGAGGGAAGAAGGGGAGGGGGGAGGCCGGGAGCAGGGTGAGCCCTGAAATCCAACCCTTGTCCGGTCACACCCCAGCAGCCCTCCCACCTCAGCCCCTTCAAGACCCCAGGGCTCCCGCAACCGCGCTGCACAGATCCTGCCCTGACCATAGTCACCACGTTGATCCCCACGTTGAGCAAGATGAAGCTGACCGGGCTCAGAAGAATTGAGTATCCTTGCTCCTGGCATTTCCTGGGGATGGGGCCAGTGAACGGCTCGGCTCGGTAGTAGTTTCGCTCACCCATGGCCGTTGGTCCCAGGACTGCCTGGGCCCCCTGCCCTCCAGTTTTAACTGGGAGCCAGACTGGGTCATAATGGGGCAGGTGGTGAGGTCACAGTGAGGGAGGGGGATGAAAAGGAGGGCCCAGAGTGGCATCCCTGGTAACCAGGGTCAGGTAAGCTGAGCCTGGACAGTCAAACAGGGCCCGGTGGCCGGCATACATCCCCTCGAGCGGTCATTCATTCGCTCACCGCCCACTGACTCACTTGTTCAAATGACACATTGCGTCTCTTGGCCCCTCTTGAGACTAGGAAGACCTGGGCCTCAGAGGCCTGCTGAAGGCCTGGCTGGAGTCCAGAGCCTCAGCCTTCTTCATGCCCTTCACTGGGCCTGGAGCTGGACCTGCCCAGATGTGGAACCTCCCAGTTTGGAAGCAACTTCTTGTATGAGGCTCTCTGTGGACAGGGACAGCTGAGACACAGAGGAGGTGCCCAGAGACCAGGGGTTTGGAGTCTGCAGCTGCAGATGTACTTAGTGCATGGTATAGGACCAGGAGGGGCCTGCTGGCAGAACTGTGGCCACTAAACCAAAGGGACCCTCAGGCCAAGAAGGGGACACTGGCTTCTTATTGCAGGAAGCCAAGCGCAGGGACCCAGGCTGGCAGAAGGAGTGGCGCTTCCAAGCCACAGACCACCAATGTTTCCTGGACTCTGGCGCTCTTTATTCCTCTCTCCATGCCCTGCCGCCCCCTGCCCCTGCCCCCGCCCCCATTTGCTGCTGGTAAGTTCATTTTCCCAGTCTGGCTCCCGTGCAGAGAGGGCCTGGAGGCCGAGGTGGAAGGCAGCAGCGAGTTGGCCCGCGCTTGGTCCTCCTGCGGTTGCCGCTTCAGCACCAGACTGTCATACACCTGGTAGTTGGCATTGCCTCCTGGGTTCCGGCTGAGTGGCATGAAGGTGGGCGGGGGTGGAGGGTGCTCGGTAGCCTGGACGTCGGGCAGGAGGTGAGAGGGGCGGAGGAGCAGCGCTGAGCTGGGAGCCGGGGCCCGCTGGTCCGAGGCCTCGGCCAGTACCGTGAGGGAGGCGGAGGTGGCCACAGGGCGCCGCAAGGGCAGGATCTCAGCCCATTCGGCCGCCGGGTGCCGCACCTCGTGGGGATCGCGGGAGTAATCCAAGTGTCCCGTGGAGGGGTGCAGGCTGCGGTTGGACTCGCTGTGAGCACAGCTGGGGAGGCTACGTCTGTGGGCCGGTGGGGTGTCGCGCTACCAGGCTTCGGGCCGGTAGCCCCGAGGCACCAGAGCGGATGGAGGCTCAGAGCCCTCCAGACCCAGACTCCGCCGCGGGCCCAGTTGCCGTCCATTCGGCCCACGAGCCCCTCGACCTGCACCTGGCCGCCCCCACCGGCGCCCAGCCCCGGCGCCGCCACCTGTGTGCCGGTGTGTCCCTCCACAGCTCCCTCCGACAAAAGCCCCCCCCCCACCCCGCCCCTCTGGCGTGTCACCGCGGCCGGGTGCGGGAGCGGGATCGAGGGCAGGGGCCGCTTCCCCGGGCCTGCCGGCCACCAGGGGCGGGGTCCTGAGCTCGGCGGGGGGTGTGGGGCAGGGGTGGCCTTGCCGGGGCTGAGGGGCCGTGGCGACTCAATGGTGGCTCCCAGTGGCTTCGGGCCAGCTGCTGTCGGGCAGGAGGGCCGGCCCGGGCTGCGGCCGGGCTGCGCCTAGCGCCGCGTGGGCGGGCAGGGCCGATGCCCAAGGGACCGCGGGCCCCGGGCCCTGAAGCCTCCGGGGCCACGTCCCTGTGGGCGACGTGCGGGCTGTTGGGCGGGGCGCCAAGCGCCGAAGGGTTTGCCGGGTCACGGCCGCCCTGGGCTGGGAGGTGGTCGCCAAACCCTCCGCCGCCGCCCGATACCCGAGACCTCCGTTCCCCCTGCCTGGGCGGGCGAGGGGGCCCTGCCGGGGCGGGCCGGCCGCCAGGCTGGCGTTAAGGCGCCAGCGCCAGCGAAACTGGGCCTCAAGAGGCAGCCCGCGGCCCCCGCCCCCGTCTACGGCCATACCACCCTGAACGCGCCCGATCTCGTCTGATCTCGGAAGCTAAGCAGGGTCGGGCCTGGTTAGTACTTGGATGGGAGACCGCCTGGGAATACCGGGTGCTGTAGGCTTTTTGCCTCCCGCTCCGCCCGCCTTCTCCTTTACTCGCCCGCGGCGGGGGCCGCCGGCTCCGCCCCCACCGGGCCCCGCTGCAGGCAGTAGTCAAGGTGGTTTGCCTGCCCGAGCAGGAAGCTTGGGCGATGGCAGAAGCGGGAAGAAACTCTTGAGCACAGGTTCTTGGGATCCACGGAGCAGCGCATGCACATGCGATGGCTGCCTACACAGCTGGCTTGCTTGTCTGTGGGGAAAGGCGAGATGGGTCAGGGCCTGGGTTCCTGAGGGGCTGAGAATCAAGGCAGGGATAGAAGAAAGGGGACAGGCCCACATCCCCTGAACCCACGCCGGCGCCCACTCACCTTTGTGGAAAATACGATTGAAAAGTGCCCGCAAGAATCTCTTCAGATGCCTCCAGAGTTGAGGGAAGAAGGGGAGGGGGGAGGCCGGGAGCAGGGTGAGCCCTGAAATCCAACCCTTGTCCGGTCACACCCCAGCAGCCCTCCCATCTCAGCCCCTTCAAGACCCCAGGGCTCCCGCAACCGCGCTGCACAGATCCTGCCCTGACCATAGTCACCACGTTGATCCCCACGTTGAGCAAGATGAAGCTGACCGGGCTCAGAAGAATTGAGTATCCTTGCTCCTGGCATTTCCTGGGGATGGGGCCAGTGAACGGCTCGGCTCGGTAGTAGTTTCGCTCACCCATGGCCGTTGGTCCCAGGACTGCCTGGGCCCCCTGCCCTCCAGTTTTAACTGGGAGCCAGACTGGGTCATAATGGGGCAGGTGGTGAGGTCACAGTGAGGGAGGGGGATGAAAAGGAGGGCCCAGAGTGGCATCCCTGGTAACCAGGGTCAGGTAAGCTGAGCCTGGACAGTCAAACAGGGCCCGGTGGCCGGCATACATCCCCTCGAGCGGTCATTCATTCGCTCACCGCCCACTGACTCACTTGTTCAAATGACACATTGCGTCTCTTGGCCCCTCTTGAGACTAGGAAGACCTGGGCCTCAGAGGCCTGCTGAAGGCCTGGCTGGAGTCCAGAGCCTCAGCCTTCTTCATGCCCTTCACTGGGCCTGGAGCTGGACCTGCCCAGATGTGGAACCTCCCAGTTTGGAAGCAACTTCTTGTATGAGGCTCTCTGTGGACAGGGACAGCTGAGACACAGAGGAGGTGCCCAGAGACCAGGGGTTTGGAGTCTGCAGCTGCAGATGTACTTAGTGCATGGTATAGGACCAGGAGGGGCCTGCTGGCAGAACTGTGGCCACTAAACCAAAGGGACCCTCAGGCCAAGAAGGGGACACTGGCTTCTTATTGCAGGAAGCCAAGCGCAGGGACCCAGGCTGGCAGAAGGAGTGGCGCTTCCAAGCCACAGACCACCAATGTTTCCTGGACTCTGGCGCTCTTTATTCCTCTCTCCATGCCCTGCCGCCCCCTGCCCCTGCCCCCGCCCCCATTTGCTGCTGGTAAGTTCATTTTCCCAGTCTGGCTCCCGTGCAGAGAGGGCCTGGAGGCCGAGGTGGAAGGCAGCAGCGAGTTGGCCCGCGCTTGGTCCTCCTGCGGTTGCCGCTTCAGCACCAGACTGTCATACACCTGGTAGTTGGCATTGCCTCCTGGGTTCCGGCTGAGTGGCATGAAGGTGGGCGGGGGTGGAGGGTGCTCGGTAGCCTGGACGTCGGGCAGGAGGTGAGAGGGGCGGAGGAGCAGCGCTGAGCTGGGAGCCGGGGCCCGCTGGTCCGAGGCCTCGGCCAGTACCGTGAGGGAGGCGGAGGTGGCCACAGGGCGCCGCAAGGGCAGGATCTCAGCCCATTCGGCCGCCGGGTGCCGCACCTCGTGGGGATCGCGGGAGTAATCCAAGTGTCCCGTGGAGGGGTGCAGGCTGCGGTTGGACTCGCTGTGAGCACAGCTGGGGAGGCTACGTCTGTGGGCCGGTGGGGTGTCGCGCTACCAGGCTTCGGGCCGGTAGCCCCGAGGCACCAGAGCGGATGGAGGCTCAGAGCCCTCCAGACCCAGACTCCGCCGCGGGCCCAGTTGCCGTCCATTCGGCCCACGAGCCCCTCGACCTGCACCTGGCCGCCCCCACCGGCGCCCAGCCCCGGCGCCGCCACCTGTGTGCCGGTGTGTCCCTCCACAGCTCCCTCCGACAAAAGCCCCCCCCCACCCCGCCCCTCTGGCGTGTCACCGAGGCCGGGTGCGGGAGCGGGATCGAGGGCAGGGGCCGCTTCCCCGGGCCTGCCGGCCACCAGGGGCGGGGTCCTGAGCTCGGCGGGGGGTGTGGGGCAGGGGTGGCCTTGCCGGGGCTGAGGGGCCGTGGCGACTCAATGGTGGCTCCCAGTGGCTTCGGGCCAGCTGCTGTCGGGCAGGAGGGCCGGCCCGGGCTGCGGCCGGGCTGCGCCTAGCGCCGCGTGGGCGGGCAGGGCCGATGCCCAAGGGACCGCGGGCCCCGGGCCCTGAAGCCTCCGGGGCCACGTCCCTGTGGGCGACGTGCGGGATGTTGGGCGGGGCGCCAAGCGCCGAAGGGTTTGCCGGGTCACGGCCGCCCTGGGCTGGGAGGTGGTCGCCAAACCCTCCGCCACCGCCCGATACCCGAGACCTCCGTTCCCCCTGCCTGGGCGGGCGAGGGGGCCCTGCCGGGGCGGGCCGGCCGCCAGGCTGGCGTTAAGGCGCCAGCGCCAGCGAAACTGGGCCTCAAGAGGCAGCCCGCGGCCCCCGCCCCCGTCTACGGCCATACCACCCTGAACGCGCCCGATCTCGTCTGATCTCGGAAGCTAAGCAGGGTCGGGCCTGGTTAGTACTTGGATGGGAGACCGCCTGGGAATACCGGGTGCTGTAGGCTTTTTGCCTCCCGCTCCGCCCGCCTTCTCCTTTACTCGCCCGCGGCGGGGGCCGCCGGCTCCGCCCCCGCCGGACCCCGCTGCAGGCAGTAGTCAAGTAGGTTTGCCTGCCCGAGCAGGAAGCTTGGGCGATGGCAGAAGCGGGAAGAAACTCTTGAGCACAGGTTCTTGGGATCCACGGAGCAGCGCCTGCACATGCGATGGCTGCCTACACAGCTGGCTTGCTTGTCTGTGGGGAAAGGCGAGATGGGTCAGGGCCTGGGTTCCTGAGGGGCTGAGAATCAAGGCAGGGATAGAAGAAAGGGGACAGGCCCACATCCCCTGAACCCACGCCGGCGCCCACTCACCTTTGTGGAAAATACGATTGAAAAGTGCCCGCAAGAATCTCTTCAGATGCCTCCAGAGTTGAGGGAAGAAGGGGAGGGGGGAGGCCGGGAGCAGGGTGAGCCCTGAAATCCAACCCTTGTCCGGTCGCACCCCAGCAGCCCTCCCACCTCAGCCCCTTCAAGACCCCAGGGCTCCCGCAACCGCGCTGCACAGATCCTGCCCTGACCATAGTCACCACGTTGATCCCCACGTTGAGCAAGATGAAGCTGACCGGGCTCAGAAGAATTGAGTATCCTTGCTCCTGGCATTTCCTGGGGATGGGGCCAGTGAACGGCTCGGCTCGGTAGTAGTTTCGCTCACCCATGGCCGTTGGTCCCAGGACTGCCTGGGCCCCCTGCCCTCCAGTTTTAACTGGGAGCCAGACTGGGTCATAATGGGGCAGGTGGTGAGGTCACAGTGAGGGAGGGGGATGAAAAGGAGGGCCCAGAGTGGCATTCCCTGGTAACCAGGGTCAGGTAAGCTGAGCCTGGACAGTCAAACAGGGCCCGGTGGCCGGCATACATCCCCTCGAGCGGTCATTCATTCGCTCACCGCCCACTGACTCACTTGTTCAAATGACACATTGCGTCTCTTGGCCCCTCTTGAGACTAGGAAGACCTGGGCCTCAGAGGCCTGCTGAAGGCCTGGCTGGAGTCCAGAGCCTCAGCCTTCTTCATGCCCTTCACTGGGCCTGGAGCTGGACCTGCCCAGATGTGGAACCTCCCAGTTTGGAAGCAACTTCTTGTATGAGGCTCTCTGTGGACAGGGACAGCTGAGACACAGAGGAGGTGCCCAGAGACCAGGGGTTTGGAGTCTGCAGCTGCAGATGTACTTAGTGCATGGTATAGGACCAGGAGGGGCCTGCTGGCAGAACTGTGGCCACTAAACCAAAGGGACCCTCAGGCCAAGAAGGGGACACTGGCTTCTTATTGCAGGAAGCCAAGCGCAGGGACCCAGGCTGGCAGAAGGAGTGGCGCTTCCAAGCCACAGACCACCAATGTTTCCTGGACTCTGGCGCTCTTTATTCCTCTCTCCATGCCCTGCCGCCCCCTGCCCCTGCCCCCGCCCCCATTTGCTGCTGGTAAGTTCATTTTCCCAGTCTGGCTCCCGTGCAGAGAGGGCCTGGAGGCCGAGGTGGAAGGTAGCAGCGAGTTGGCCCGCGCTTGGTCCTCCTGCGGTTGCCGCTTCAGCACCAGACTGTCATACACCTGGTAGTTGGCATTGCCTCCTGGGTTCCGGCTGAGTGGCATGAAGGTGGGCGGGGGTGGAGGGTGCTCGGTAGCCTGGACGTCGGGCAGGAGGTGAGAGGGGCGGAGGAGCAGCGCTGAGCTGGGAGCCGGGGCCCGCTGGTCCGAGGCCTCGGCCAGTACCGTGAGGGAGGCGGAGGTGGCCACAGGGCGCCGCAAGGGCAGGATCTCAGCCCATTCGGCCGCCGGGTGCCGCACCTCGCGGGGATCGCGGGAGTAATCCAAGTGTCCCGTGGAGGGGTGCAGGCTGCGGTTGGACTCGCTGTGAGCACAGCTGGGGAGGCTACGTCTGTGGGCCGGTGGGGTGTCGCGCTACCAGGCTTCGGGCCGGTAGCCCCGAGGCACCAGAGCGGATGGAGGCTCAGAGCCCTCCAGACCCAGACTCCGCCGCGGGCCCAGTTGCCGTCCATTCGGCCCACGAGCCCCTCGACCTGCACCTGGCCGCCCCCACCGGCGCCCAGCCCCGGCGCCGCCACCTGTGTGCCGGTGTGTCCCTCCACAGCTCCCTCCGACAAAAGCCCCCCCCCCACCCCGCCCCTCTGGCGTGTCACCGCGGCCGGGTGCGGGAGCGGGATCGAGGGCAGGGGCCGCTTCCCCGGGCCTGCCGGCCACCAGGGGCGGGGTCCTGAGCTCGGCGGGGGGTGTGGGGCAGGGGTGGCCTTGCCGGGGCTGAGGGGCCGTGGCGACTCAATGGTGGCTCCCAGTGGCTTCGGGCCAGCTGCTGTCGGGCAGGAGGGCCGGCCCGGGCTGCGGCCGGGCTGCGCCTAGCGCCGCGTGGGCGGGCAGGGCCGATGCCCAAGGGACCGCGGGCCCCGGGCCCTGAAGCCTCCGGGGCCACGTCCCTGTGGGCGACGTGCGGGATGTTGGGCGGGGCGCCAAGCGCCGAAGGGTTTGCCGGGTCACGGCCGCCCTGGGCTGGGAGGTGGTCGCCAAACCCTCCGCCGCCGCCCGATACCCGAGACCTCCGTTCCCCCTGCCTGGGCGGGCGAGGGGGCCCTGCCGGGGCGGGCCGGCCGCCAGGCTGGCGTTAAGGCGCCAGCGCCAGCGAAACTGGGCCTCAAGAGGCAGCCCGCGGCCCCCGCCCCCGTCTACGGCCATACCACCCTGAACGCGCCCGATCTCGTCTGATCTCGGAAGCTAAGCAGGGTCGGGCCTGGTTAGTACTTGGATGGGAGACCGCCTGGGAATACCGGGTGCTGTAGGCTTTTTGCCTCCCGCTCCGCCCGCCTTCTCCTTTACTCGCCCGCGGCGGGGGCCGCCGGCTCCGCCCCCGCCGGACCCCGCTGCAGGCAGTAGTCAAGGTGGTTTGCCTGCCCGAGCAGGAAGCTTGGGCGATGGCAGAAGCGGGAAGAAACTCTTGAGCACAGGTTCTTGGGATCCACGGAGCAGCGCCTGCACATGCGATGGCTGCCTACACAGCTGGCTTGCTTGTCTGTGGGGAAAGGCGAGATGGGTCAGGGCCTGGGTTCCTGAGGGGCTGAGAATCAAGGCAGGGATAGAAGAAAGGGGACAGGCCCACATCCCCTGAACCCACGCCGGCGCCCACTCACCTTTGTGGAAAATACGATTGAAAAGTGCCCGCAAGAATCTCTTCAGATGCCTCCAGAGTTGAGGGAAGAAGGGGAGGGGGGAGGCCGGGAGCAGGGTGAGCCCTGAAATCCAACCCTTGTCCGGTCGCACCCCAGCAGCCCTCCCACCTCAGCCCCTTCAAGACCCCAGGGCTCCCGCAACCGCGCTGCACAGATCCTGCCCTGACCATAGTCACCACGTTGATCCCCACGTTGAGCAAGATGAAGCTGACCGGGCTCAGAAGAATTGAGTATCCTTGCTCCTGGCATTTCCTGGGGATGGGGCCAGTGAACGGCTCGGCTCGGTAGTAGTTTCGCTCACCCATGGCCGTTGGTCCCAGGACTGCCTGGGCCCCCTGCCCTCCAGTTTTAACTGGGAGCCAGACTGGGTCATAATGGGGCAGGTGGTGAGGTCACAGTGAGGGAGGGGGATGAAAAGGAGGGCCCAGAGTGGCATCCCTGGTAACCAGGGTCAGGTAAGCTGAGCCTGGACAGTCAAACAGGGCCCGGTGGCCGGCATACATCCCCTCGAGCGGTCATTCATTCGCTCACCGCCCACTGACTCACTTGTTCAAATGACACATTGCGTCTCTTGGCCCCTCTTGAGACTAGGAAGACCTGGGCCTCAGAGGCCTGCTGAAGGCCTGGCTGGAGTCCAGAGCCTCAGCCTTCTTCATGCCCTTCACTGGGCCTGGAGCTGGACCTGCCCAGATGTGGAACCTCCCAGTTTGGAAGCAACTTCTTGTATGAGGCTCTCTGTGGACAGGGACAGCTGAGACACAGAGGAGGTGCCCAGAGACCAGGGGTTTGGAGTCTGCAGCTGCAGATGTACTTAGTGCATGGTATAGGACCAGGAGGGGCCTGCTGGCAGAACTGTGGCCACTAAACCAAAGGGACCCTCAGGCCAAGAAGGGGACACTGGCTTCTTATTGCAGGAAGCCAAGCGCAGGGACCCAGGCTGGCAGAAGGAGTGGCGCTTCCAAGCCACAGACCACCAATGTTTCCTGGACTCTGGCGCTCTTTATTCCTCTCTCCATGCCCTGCCGCCCCCTGCCCCTGCCCCCGCCCCCATTTGCTGCTGGTAAGTTCATTTTCCCAGTCTGGCTCCCGTGCAGAGAGGGCCTGGAGGCCGAGGTGGAAGGTAGCAGCGAGTTGGCCCGCGCTTGGTCCTCCTGCGGTTGCCGCTTCAGCACCAGACTGTCATACACCTGGTAGTTGGCATTGCCTCCTGGGTTCCGGCTGAGTGGCATGAAGGTGGGCGGGGGTGGAGGGTGCTCGGTAGCCTGGACGTCGGGCAGGAGGTGAGAGGGGCGGAGGAGCAGCGCTGAGCTGGGAGCCGGGGCCCGCTGGTCCGAGGCCTCGGCCAGTACCGTGAGGGAGGCGGAGGTGGCCACAGGGCGCCGCAAGGGCAGGATCTCAGCCCATTCGGCCGCCGGGTGCCGCACCTCGTGGGGATCGCGGGAGTAATCCAAGTGTCCCGTGGAGGGGTGCAGGCTGCGGTTGGACTCGCTGTGAGCACAGCTGGGGAGGCTACGTCTGTGGGCCGGTGGGGTGTCGCGCTACCAGGCTTCGGGCCGGTAGCCCCGAGGCACCAGAGCGGATGGAGGCTCAGAGCCCTCCAGACCCAGACTCCGCCGCGGGCCCAGTTGCCGTCCATTCGGCCCACGAGCCCCTCGACCTGCACCTGGCCGCCCCCACCGGCGCCCAGCCCCGGCGCCGCCACCTGTGTGCCGGTGTGTCCCTCCACAGCTCCCTCCGACAAAAGCCCCCCCCCCACCCCGCCCCTCTGGCGTGTCACCGCGGCCGGGTGCGGGAGCGGGATCGAGGGCAGGGGCCGCTTCCCCGGGCCTGCCGGCCACCAGGGGCGGGGTCCTGAGCTCGGCGGGGGGTGTGGGGCAGGGGTGGCCTTGCCGGGGCTGAGGGGCCGTGGCGACTCAATGGTGGCTCCCAGTGGCTTCGGGCCAGCTGCTGTCGGGCAGGAGGGCCGGCCCGGGCTGCGGCCGGGCTGCGCCTAGCGCCGCGTGGGCGGGCAGGGCCGATGCCCAAGGGACCGCGGGCCCCGGGCCCTGAAGCCTCCGGGGCCACGTCCCTGTGGGCGACGTGCGGGATGTTGGGCGGGGCGCCAAGCGCCGAAGGGTTTGCCGGGTCACGGCCGCCCTGGGCTGGGAGGTGGTCGCCAAACCCTCCGCCGCCGCCCGATACCCGAGACCTCCGTTCCCCCTGCCTGGGCGGGCGAGGGGGCCCTGCCGGGGCGGGCCGGCCGCCAGGCTGGCGTTAAGGCGCCAGCGCCAGCGAAACTGGGCCTCAAGAGGCAGCCCGCGGCCCCCGCCCCCGTCTACGGCCATACCACCCTGAACGCGCCCGATCTCGTCTGATCTCGGAAGCTAAGCAGGGTCGGGCCTGGTTAGTACTTGGATGGGAGACCGCCTGGGAATACCGGGTGCTGTAGGCTTTTTGCCTCCCGCTCCGCCCGCCTTCTCCTTTACTCGCCCGCGGCGGGGGCCGCCGGCTCCGCCCCCACCGGGCCCCGCTGCAGGCAGTAGTCAAGGTGGTTTGCCTGCCCGAGCAGGAAGCTTGGGCGATGGCAGAAGCGGGAAGAAACTCTTGAGCACAGGTTCTTGGGATCCACGGAGCAGCGCCTGCACATGCGATGGCTGCCTACACAGCTGGCTTGCTTGTCTGTGGGGAAAGGCGAGATGGGTCAGGGCCTGGGTTCCTGAGGGGCTGAGAATCAAGGCAGGGATAGAAGAAAGGGGACAGGCCCACATCCCCTGAACCCACGCCGGCGCCCACTCACCTTTGTGGAAAATACGATTGAAAAGTGCCCGCAAGAATCTCTTCAGATGCCTCCAGAGTTGAGGGAAGAAGGGGAGGGGGGAGGCCGGGAGCAGGGTGAGCCCTGAAATCCAACCCTTGTCCGGTCACACCCCAGCAGCCCTCCCACCTCAGCCCCTTCAAGACCCCAGGGCTCCCGCAACCGCGCTGCACAGATCCTGCCCTGACCATAGTCACCACGTTGATCCCCACGTTGAGCAAGATGAAGCTGACCGGGCTCAGAAGAATTGAGTATCCTTGCTCCTGGCATTTCCTGGGGATGGGGCCAGTGAACGGCTCGGCTCGGTAGTAGTTTCGCTCACCCATGGCCGTTGGTCCCAGGACTGCCTGGGCCCCCTGCCCTCCAGTTTTAACTGGGAGCCAGACTGGGTCATAATGGGGCAGGTGGTGAGGTCACAGTGAGGGAGGGGGATGAAAAGGAGGGCCCAGAGTGGCATCCCTGGTAACCAGGGTCAGGTAAGCTGAGCCTGGACAGTCAAACAGGGCCCGGTGGCCGGCATACATCCCCTCGAGCGGTCATTCATTCGCTCACCGCCCACTGACTCACTTGTTCAAATGACACATTGCGTCTCTTGGCCCCTCTTGAGACTAGGAAGACCTGGGCCTCAGAGGCCTGCTGAAGGCCTGGCTGGAGTCCAGAGCCTCAGCCTTCTTCATGCCCTTCACTGGGCCTGGAGCTGGACCTGCCCAGATGTGGAACCTCCCAGTTTGGAAGCAACTTCTTGTATGAGGCTCTCTGTGGACAGGGACAGCTGAGACACAGAGGAGGTGCCCAGAGACCAGGGGTTTGGAGTCTGCAGCTGCAGATGTACTTAGTGCATGGTATAGGACCAGGAGGGGCCTGCTGGCAGAACTGTGGCCACTAAACCAAAGGGACCCTCAGGCCAAGAAGGGGACACTGGCTTCTTATTGCAGGAAGCCAAGCGCAGGGACCCAGGCTGGCAGAAGGAGTGGCGCTTCCAAGCCACAGACCACCAATGTTTCCTGGACTCTGGCGCTCTTTATTCCTCTCTCCATGCCCTGCCGCCCCCTGCCCCTGCCCCCGCCCCCATTTGCTGCTGGTAAGTTCATTTTCCCAGTCTGGCTCCCGTGCAGAGAGGGCCTGGAGGCCGAGGTGGAAGGCAGCAGCGAGTTGGCCCGCGCTTGGTCCTCCTGCGGTTGCCGCTTCAGCACCAGACTGTCATACACCTGGTAGTTGGCATTGCCTCCTGGGTTCCGGCTGAGTGGCATGAAGGTGGGCGGGGGTGGAGGGTGCTCGGTAGCCTGGACGTCGGGCAGGAGATGAGAGGGGCGGAGGAGCAGCGCTGAGCTGGGAGCCGGGGCCCGCTGGTCCGAGGCCTCGGCCAGTACCGTGAGGGAGGCGGAGGTGGCCACAGGGCGCCGCAAGGGCAGGATCTCAGCCCATTCGGCCGCCGGGTGCCGCACCTCGTGGGGATCGCGGGAGTAATCCAAGTGTCCCGTGGAGGGGTGCAGGCTGCGGTTGGACTCGCTGTGAGCACAGCTGGGGAGGCTACGTCTGTGGGCCGGTGGGGTGTCGCGCTACCAGGCTTCGGGCCGGTAGCCCCGAGGCACCAGAGCGGATGGAGGCTCAGAGCCCTCCAGACCCAGACTCCGCCGCGGGCCCAGTTGCCGTCCATTCGGCCCACGAGCCCCTCGACCTGCACCTGGCCGCCCCCACCGGCGCCCAGCCCCGGCGCCGCCACCTGTGTGCCGGTGTGTCCCTCCACAGCTCCCTCCGACAAAAGCCCCCCCCCCACCCCGCCCCTCTGGCGTGTCACCGCGGCCGGGTGCGGGAGCGGGATCGAGGGCAGGGGCCGCTTCCCCGGGCCTGCCGGCCACCAGGGGCGGGGTCCTGAGCTCGGCGGGGGGTGTGGGGCAGGGGTGGCCTTGCCGGGGCTGAGGGGCCGTGGCGACTCAATGGTGGCTCCCAGTGGCTTCGGGCCAGCTGCTGTCGGGCAGGAGGGCCGGCCCGGGCTGCGGCCGGGCTGCGCCTAGCGCCGCGTGGGCGGGCAGGGCCGATGCCCAAGGGACCGCGGGCCCCGGGCCCTGAAGCCTCCGGGGCCACGTCCCTGTGGGCGACGTGCGGGCTGTTGGGCGGGGCGCCAAGCGCCGAAGGGTTTGCCGGGTCACGGCCGCCCTGGGCTGGGAGGTGGTCGCCAAACCCTCCGCCGCCGCCCGATACCCGAGACCTCCGTTCCCCCTGCCTGGGCGGGCGAGGGGGCCCTGCCGGGGCGGGCCGGCCGCCAGGCTGGCGTTAAGGCGCCAGCGCCAGCGAAACTGGGCCTCAAGAGGCAGCCCGCGGCCCCCGCCCCCGTCTACGGCCATACCACCCTGAACGCGCCCGATCTCGTCTGATCTCGGAAGCTAAGCAGGGTCGGGCCTGGTTAGTACTTGGATGGGAGACCGCCTGGGAATACCGGGTGCTGTAGGCTTTTTGCCTCCCGCTCCGCCCGCCTTCTCCTTTACTCGCCCGCGGCGGGGGCCGCCGGCTCCGCCCCCACCGGGCCCCGCTGCAGGCAGTAGTCAAGGTGGTTTGCCTGCCCGAGCAGGAAGCTTGGGCGATGGCAGAAGCGGGAAGAAACTCTTGAGCACAGGTTCTTGGGATCCACGGAGCAGCGCATGCACATGCGATGGCTGCCTACACAGCTGGCTTGCTTGTCTGTGGGGAAAGGCGAGATGGGTCAGGGCCTGGGTTCCTGAGGGGCTGAGAATCAAGGCAGGGATAGAAGAAAGGGGACAGGCCCACATCCCCTGAACCCACGCCGGCGCCCACTCACCTTTGTGGAAAATACGATTGAAAAGTGCCCGCAAGAATCTCTTCAGATGCCTCCAGAGTTGAGGGAAGAAGGGGAGGGGGGAGGCCGGGAGCAGGGTGAGCCCTGAAATCCAACCCTTGTCCGGTCACACCCCAGCAGCCCTCCCACCTCAGCCCCTTCAAGACCCCAGGGCTCCCGCAACCGCGCTGCACAGATCCTGCCCTGACCATAGTCACCACGTTGATCCCCACGTTGAGCAAGATGAAGCTGACCGGGCTCAGAAGAATTGAGTATCCTTGCTCCTGGCATTTCCTGGGGATGGGGCCAGTGAACGGCTCGGCTCGGTAGTAGTTTCGCTCACCCATGGCCATTGGTCCCAGGACTGCCTGGGCCCCCTGCCCTCCAGTTTTAACTGGGAGCCAGACTGGGTCATAATGGGGCAGGTGGTGAGGTCACAGTGAGGGAGGGGGATGAAAAGGAGGGCCCAGAGTGGCATCCCTGGTAACCAGGGTCAGGTAAGCTGAGCCTGGACAGTCAAACAGGGCCCGGTGGCCGGCATACATCCCCTCGAGCGGTCATTCATTCGCTCACCGCCCACTGACTCACTTGTTCAAATGACACATTGCGTCTCTTGGCCCCTCTTGAGACTAGGAAGACCTGGGCCTCAGAGGCCTGCTGAAGGCCTGGCTGGAGTCCAGAGCCTCAGCCTTCTTCATGCCCTTCACTGGGCCTGGAGCTGGACCTGCCCAGATGTGGAACCTCCCAGTTTGGAAGCAACTTCTTGTATGAGGCTCTCTGTGGACAGGGACAGCTGAGACACAGAGGAGGTGCCCAGAGACCAGGGGTTTGGAGTCTGCAGCTGCAGATGTACTTAGTGCATGGTATAGGACCAGGAGGGGCCTGCTGGCAGAACTGTGGCCACTAAACCAAAGGGACCCTCAGGCCAAGAAGGGGACACTGGCTTCTTATTGCAGGAAGCCAAGCGCAGGGACCCAGGCTGGCAGAAGGAGTGGCGCTTCCAAGCCACAGACCACCAATGTTTCCTGGACTCTGGCGCTCTTTATTCCTCTCTCCATGCCCTGCCGCCCCCTGCCCCTGCCCCCGCCCCCATTTGCTGCTGGTAAGTTCATTTTCCCAGTCTGGCTCCCGTGCAGAGAGGGCCTGGAGGCCGAGGTGGAAGGCAGCAGCGAGTTGGCCCGCGCTTGGTCCTCCTGCGGTTGCCGCTTCAGCACCAGACTGTCATACACCTGGTAGTTGGCATTGCCTCCTGGGTTCCGGCTGAGTGGCATGAAGGTGGGCGGGGGTGGAGGGTGCTCGGTAGCCTGGACGTCGGGCAGGAGGTGAGAGGGGCGGAGGAGCAGCGCTGAGCTGGGAGCCGGGGCCCGCTGGTCCGAGGCCTCGGCCAGTACCGTGAGGGAGGCGGAGGTGGCCACAGGGCGCCGCAAGGGCAGGATCTCAGCCCATTCGGCCGCCGGGTGCCGCACCTCGTGGGGATCGCAGGAGTAATCCAAGTGTCCCGTGGAGGGGTGCAGGCTGCGGTTGGACTCGCTGTGAGCACAGCTGGGGAGGCTACGTCTGTGGGCCGGTGGGGTGTCGCGCTACCAGGCTTCGGGCCGGTAGCCCCGAGGCACCAGAGCGGATGGAGGCTCAGAGCCCTCCAGACCCAGACTCCGCCGCGGGCCCAGTTGCCGTCCATTCGGCCCACGAGCCCCTCGACCTGCACCTGGCCGCCCCCACCGGCGCCCAGCCCCGGCGCCGCCACCTGTGTGCCGGTGTGTCCCTCCACAGCTCCCTCCGACAAAAGCCCCCCCCCCACCCCGCCCCTCTGGCGTGTCACCGCGGCCGGGTGCGGGAGCGGGATCGAGGGCAGGGGCCGCTTCCCCGGGCCTGCCGGCCACCAGGGGCGGGGTCCTGAGCTCGGCGGGGGGTGTGGGGCAGGGGTGGCCTTGCCGGGGCTGAGGGGCCGTGGCGACTCAATGGTGGCTCCCAGTGGCTTCGGGCCAGCTGCTGTCGGGCAGGAGGGCCGGCCCGGGCTGCGGCCGGGCTGCGCCTAGCGCCGCGTGGGCGGGCAGGGCCGATGCCCAAGGGACCGCGGGCCCCGGGCCCTGAAGCCTCCGGGGCCATGTCCCTGTGGGCGACGTGCGGGATGTTGGGCGGGGCGCCAAGCGCCGAAGGGTTTGCCGGGTCACGGCCGCCCTGGGCTGGGAGGTGGTCGCCAAACCCTCCGCCGCCGCCCGATACCCGAGACCTCCGTTCCCCCTGCCTGGGCGGGCGAGGGGGCCCTGCCGGGGCGGGCCGGCCGCCAGGCTGGCGTTAAGGCGCCAGCGCCAGCGAAACTGGGCCTCAAGAGGCAGCCCGCGGCCCCCGCCCCCGTCTACGGCCATACCACCCTGAACGCGCCCGATCTCGTCTGATCTCGGAAGCTAAGCAGGGTCGGGCCTGGTTAGTACTTGGATGGGAGACCGCCTGGGAATACCGGGTGCTGTAGGCTTTTTGCCTCCCGCTCCGCCCGCCTTCTCCTTTACTCGCCCGCGGCGGGGGCCGCCGGCTCCGCCCCCACCGGGCCCCGCTGCAGGCAGTAGTCAAGGTGGTTTGCCTGCCCGAGCAGGAAGCTTGGGCGATGGCAGAAGCGGGAAGAAACTCTTGAGCACAGGTTCTTGGGATCCACGGAGCAGCGCATGCACATGCGATGGCTGCCTACACAGCTGGCTTGCTTGTCTGTGGGGAAAGGCGAGATGGGTCAGGGCCTGGGTTCCTGAGGGGCTGAGAATCAAGGCAGGGATAGAAGAAAGGGGACAGGCCCACATCCCCTGAACCCACGCCGGCGCCCACTCACCTTTGTGGAAAATACGATTGAAAAGTGCCCGCAAGAATCTCTTCAGATGCCTCCAGAGTTGAGGGAAGAAGGGGAGGGGGGAGGCCGGGAGCAGGGTGAGCCCTGAAATCCAACCCTTGTCCGGTCACACCCCAGCAGCCCTCCCACCTCAGCCCCTTCAAGACCCCAGGGCTCCCGCAACCGCGCTGCACAGATCCTGCCCTGACCATAGTCACCACGTTGATCCCCACGTTGAGCAAGATGAAGCTGACCGGGCTCAGAAGAATTGAGTATCCTTGCTCCTGGCATTTCCTGGGGATGGGGCCAGTGAACGGCTCGGCTCGGTAGTAGTTTCGCTCACCCATGGCCGTTGGTCCCAGGACTGCCTGGGCCCCCTGCCCTCCAGTTTTAACTGGGAGCCAGACTGGGTCATAATGGGGCAGGTGGTGAGGTCACAGTGAGGGAGGGGGATGAAAAGGAGGGCCCAGAGTGGCATCCCTGGTAACCAGGGTCAGGTAAGCTGAGCCTGGACAGTCAAACAGGGCCCGGTGGCCGGCATACATCCCCTCGAGCGGTCATTCATTCGCTCACCGCCCACTGACTCACTTGTTCAAATGACACATTGCGTCTCTTGGCCCCTCTTGAGACTAGGAAGACCTGGGCCTCAGAGGCCTGCTGAAGGCCTGGCTGGAGTCCAGAGCCTCAGCCTTCTTCATGCCCTTCACTGGGCCTGGAGCTGGACCTGCCCAGATGTGGAACCTCCCAGTTTGGAAGCAACTTCTTGTATGAGGCTCTCTGTGGACAGGGACAGCTGAGACACAGAGGAGGTGCCCAGAGACCAGGGGTTTGGAGTCTGCAGCTGCAGATGTACTTAGTGCATGGTATAGGACCAGGAGGGGCCTGCTGGCAGAACTGTGGCCACTAAACCAAAGGGACCCTCAGGCCAAGAAGGGGACACTGGCTTCTTATTGCAGGAAGCCAAGCGCAGGGACCCAGGCTGGCAGAAGGAGTGGCGCTTCCAAGCCACAGACCACCAATGTTTCCTGGACTCTGGCGCTCTTTATTCCTCTCTCCATGCCCTGCCGCCCCCTGCCCCTGCCCCCGCCCCCATTTGCTGCTGGTAAGTTCATTTTCCCAGTCTGGCTCCCGTGCAGAGAGGGCCTGGAGGCCGAGGTGGAAGGCAGCAGCGAGTTGGCCCGCGCTTGGTCCTCCTGCGGTTGCCGCTTCAGCACCAGACTGTCATACACCTGGTAGTTGGCATTGCCTCCTGGGTTCCGGCTGAGTGGCATGAAGGTGGGCGGGGGTGGAGGGTGCTCGGTAGCCTGGACGTCGGGCAGGAGGTGAGAGGGGCGGAGGAGCAGCGCTGAGCTGGGAGCCGGGGCCCGCTGGTCCGAGGCCTCGGCCAGTACCGTGAGGGAGGCGGAGGTGGCCACAGGGCGCCGCAAGGGCAGGATCTCAGCCCATTCGGCCGCCGGGTGCCGCACCTCGTGGGGATCGCGGGAGTAATCCAAGTGTCCCGTGGAGGGGTGCAGGCTGCGGTTGGACTCGCTGTGAGCACAGCTGGGGAGGCTACGTCTGTGGGCCGGTGGGGTGTCGCGCTACCAGGCTTCGGGCCGGTAGCCCCGAGGCACCAGAGCGGATGGAGGCTCAGAGCCCTCCAGACCCAGACTCCGCCGCGGGCCCAGTTGCCGTCCATTCGGCCCACGAGCCCCTCGACCTGCACCTGGCCGCCCCCACCGGCGCCCAGCCCCGGCGCCGCCACCTGTGTGCCGGTGTGTCCCTCCACAGCTCCCTCCGACAAAAGCCCCCCCCCACCCCGCCCCTCTGGCGTGTCACCGCGGCCGGGTGCGGGAGCGGGATCGAGGGCAGGGGCCGCTTCCCCGGGCCTGCCGGCCACCAGGGGCGGGGTCCTGAGCTCGGCGGGGGGTGTGGGGCAGGGGTGGCCTTGCCGGGGCTGAGGGGCCGTGGCGACTCAATGGTGGCTCCCAGTGGCTTCGGGCCAGCTGCTGTCGGGCAGGAGGGCCGGCCCGGGCTGCGGCCGGGCTGCGCCTAGCGCCGCGTGGGCGGGCAGGGCCGATGCCCAAGGGACCGCGGGCCCCGGGCCCTGAAGCCTCCGGGGCCACGTCCCTGTGGGCGACGTGCGGGATGTTGGGCGGGGCGCCAAGCGCCGAAGGGTTTGCCGGGTCACGGCCGCCCTGGGCTGGGAGGTGGTCGCCAAACCCTCCGCCGCCGCCCGATACCCGAGACCTCCGTTCCCCCTGCCTGGGCGGGCGAGGGGGCCCTGCCGGGGCGGGCCGGCCGCCAGGCTGGCGTTAAGGCGCCAGCGCCAGCGAAACTGGGCCTCAAGAGGCAGCCCGCGGCCCCCGCCCCCGTCTACGGCCATACCACCCTGAACGCGCCCGATCTCGTCTGATCTCGGAAGCTAAGCAGGGTCGGGCCTGGTTAGTACTTGGATGGGAGACCGCCTGGGAATACCGGGTGCTGTAGGCTTTTTGCCTCCCGCTCCGCCCGCCTTCTCCTTTACTCGCCCGCGGCGGGGGCCGCCGGCTCCGCCCCCACCGGGCCCCGCTGCAGGCAGTAGTCAAGGTGGTTTGCCTGCCCGAGCAGGAAGCTTGGGCGATGGCAGAAGCGGGAAGAAACTCTTGAGCACAGGTTCTTGGGATCCACGGAGCAGCGCCTGCACATGCGATGGCTGCCTACACAGCTGGCTTGCTTGTCTGTGGGGAAAGGCGAGATGGGTCAGGGCCTGGGTTCCTGAGGGGCTGAGAATCAAGGCAGGGATAGAAGAAAGGGGACAGGCCCACATCCCCTGAACCCACGCCGGCGCCCACTCACCTTTGTGGAAAATACGATTGAAAAGTGCCCGCAAGAATCTCTTCAGATGCCTCCAGAGTTGAGGGAAGAAGGGGAGGGGGGAGGCCGGGAGCAGGGTGAGCCCTGAAATCCAACCCTTGTCCGGTCACACCCCAGCAGCCCTCCCACCTCAGCCCCTTCAAGACCCCAGGGCTCCCGCAACCGCGCTGCACAGATCCTGCCCTGACCATAGTCACCACGTTGATCCCCACGTTGAGCAAGATGAAGCTGACCGGGCTCAGAAGAATTGAGTATCCTTGCTCCTGGCATTTCCTGGGGATGGGGCCAGTGAACGGCTCGGCTCGGTAGTAGTTTCGCTCACCCATGGCCGTTGGTCCCAGGACTGCCTGGGCCCCCTGCCCTCCAGTTTTAACTGGGAGCCAGACTGGGTCATAATGGGGCAGGTGGTGAGGTCACAGTGAGGGAGGGGGATGAAAAGGAGGGCCCAGAGTGGCATCCCTGGTAACCAGGGTCAGGTAAGCTGAGCCTGGACAGTCAAACAGGGCCCGGTGGCCGGCATACATCCCCTCGAGCGGTCATTCATTCGCTCACCGCCCACTGACTCACTTGTTCAAATGACACATTGCGTCTCTTGGCCCCTCTTGAGACTAGGAAGACCTGGGCCTCAGAGGCCTGCTGAAGGCCTGGCTGGAGTCCAGAGCCTCAGCCTTCTTCATGCCCTTCACTGGGCCTGGAGCTGGACCTGCCCAGATGTGGAACCTCCCAGTTTGGAAGCAACTTCTTGTATGAGGCTCTCTGTGGACAGGGACAGCTGAGACACAGAGGAGGTGCCCAGAGACCAGGGGTTTGGAGTCTGCAGCTGCAGATGTACTTAGTGCATGGTATAGGACCAGGAGGGGCCTGCTGGCAGAACTGTGGCCACTAAACCAAAGGGACCCTCAGGCCAAGAAGGGGACACTGGCTTCTTATTGCAGGAAGCCAAGCGCAGGGACCCAGGCTGGCAGAAGGAGTGGCGCTTCCAAGCCACAGACCACCAATGTTTCCTGGACTCTGGCGCTCTTTATTCCTCTCTCCATGCCCTGCCGCCCCCTGCCCCTGCCCCCGCCCCCATTTGCTGCTGGTAAGTTCATTTTCCCAGTCTGGCTCCCGTGCAGAGAGGGCCTGGAGGCCGAGGTGGAAGGCAGCAGCGAGTTGGCCCGCGCTTGGTCCTCCTGCGGTTGCCGCTTCAGCACCAGACTGTCATACACCTGGTAGTTGGCATTGCCTCCTGGGTTCCGGCTGAGTGGCATGAAGGTGGGCGGGGGTGGAGGGTGCTCGGTAGCCTGGACGTCGGGCAGGAGGTGAGAGGGGCGGAGGAGCAGCGCTGAGCTGGGAGCCGGGGCCCGCTGGTCCGAGGCCTCGGCCAGTACCGTGAGGGAGGCGGAGGTGGCCACAGGGCGCCGCAAGGGCAGGATCTCAGCCCATTCGGCCGCCGGGTGCCGCACCTCGTGGGGATCGCGGGAGTAATCCAAGTGTCCCGTGGAGGGGTGCAGGCTGCGGTTGGACTCGCTGTGAGCACAGCTGGGGAGGCTACGTCTGTGGGCCGGTGGGGTGTCGCGCTACCAGGCTTCGGGCCGGTAGCCCCGAGGCACCAGAGCGGATGGAGGCTCAGAGCCCTCCAGACCCAGACTCCGCCGCGGGCCCAGTTGCCGTCCATTCGGCCCACGAGCCCCTCGACCTGCACCTGGCCGCCCCCACCGGCGCCCAGCCCCGGCGCCGCCACCTGTGTGCCGGTGTGTCCCTCCACAGCTCCCTCCGACAAAAGCCCCCCCCCCACCCCGCCCCTCTGGCGTGTCACCGCGGCCGGGTGCGGGAGCGGGATCGAGGGCAGGGGCCGCTTCCCCGGGCCTGCCGGCCACCAGGGGCGGGGTCCTGAGCTCGGCGGGGGGTGTGGGGCAGGGGTGGCCTTGCCGGGGCTGAGGGGCCGTGGCGACTCAATGGTGGCTCCCAGTGGCTTCGGGCCAGCTGCTGTCGGGCAGGAGGGCCGGCCCGGGCTGCGGCCGGGCTGCGCCTAGCGCCGCGTGGGCGGGCAGGGCCGATGCCCAAGGGACCGCGGGCCCCGGGCCCTGAAGCCTCCGGGGCCACGTCCCTGTGGGCGACGTGCGGGCTGTTGGGCGGGGCGCCAAGCGCCGAAGGGTTTGCCGGGTCACGGCCGCCCTGGGCTGGGAGGTGGTCGCCAAACCCTCCGCCGCCGCCCGATACCCGAGACCTCCGTTCCCCCTGCCTGGGCGGGCGAGGGGGCCCTGCCGGGGCGGGCCGGCCGCCAGGCTGGCGTTAAGGCGCCAGCGCCAGCGAAACTGGGCCTCAAGAGGCAGCCCGCGGCCCCCGCCCCCGTCTACGGCCATACCACCCTGAACGCGCCCGATCTCGTCTGATCTCGGAAGCTAAGCAGGGTCGGGCCTGGTTAGTACTTGGATGGGAGACCGCCTGGGAATACCGGGTGCTGTAGGCTTTTTGCCTCCCGCTCCGCCCGCCTTCTCCTTTACTCGCCCGCGGCGGGGGCCGCCGGCTCCGCCCCCACCGGGCCCCGCTGCAGGCAGTAGTCAAGGTGGTTTGCCTGCCCGAGCAGGAAGCTTGGGCGATGGCAGAAGCGGGAAGAAACTCTTGAGCACAGGTTCTTGGGATCCACGGAGCAGCGCATGCACATGCGATGGCTGCCTACACAGCTGGCTTGCTTGTCTGTGGGGAAAGGCGAGATGGGTCAGGGCCTGGGTTCCTGAGGGGCTGAGAATCAAGGCAGGGATAGAAGAAAGGGGACAGGCCCACATCCCCTGAACCCACGCCGGCGCCCACTCACCTTTGTGGAAAATACGATTGAAAAGTGCCCGCAAGAATCTCTTCAGATGCCTCCAGAGTTGAGGGAAGAAGGGGAGGGGGGAGGCCGGGAGCAGGGTGAGCCCTGAAATCCAACCCTTGTCCGGTCACACCCCAGCAGCCCTCCCATCTCAGCCCCTTCAAGACCCCAGGGCTCCCGCAACCGCGCTGCACAGATCCTGCCCTGACCATAGTCACCACGTTGATCCCCACGTTGAGCAAGATGAAGCTGACCGGGCTCAGAAGAATTGAGTATCCTTGCTCCTGGCATTTCCTGGGGATGGGGCCAGTGAACGGCTCGGCTCGGTAGTAGTTTCGCTCACCCATGGCCGTTGGTCCCAGGACTGCCTGGGCCCCCTGCCCTCCAGTTTTAACTGGGAGCCAGACTGGGTCATAATGGGGCAGGTGGTGAGGTCACAGTGAGGGAGGGGGATGAAAAGGAGGGCCCAGAGTGGCATCCCTGGTAACCAGGGTCAGGTAAGCTGAGCCTGGACAGTCAAACAGGGCCCGGTGGCCGGCATACATCCCCTCGAGCGGTCATTCATTCGCTCACCGCCCACTGACTCACTTGTTCAAATGACACATTGCGTCTCTTGGCCCCTCTTGAGACTAGGAAGACCTGGGCCTCAGAGGCCTGCTGAAGGCCTGGCTGGAGTCCAGAGCCTCAGCCTTCTTCATGCCCTTCACTGGGCCTGGAGCTGGACCTGCCCAGATGTGGAACCTCCCAGTTTGGAAGCAACTTCTTGTATGAGGCTCTCTGTGGACAGGGACAGCTGAGACACAGAGGAGGTGCCCAGAGACCAGGGGTTTGGAGTCTGCAGCTGCAGATGTACTTAGTGCATGGTATAGGACCAGGAGGGGCCTGCTGGCAGAACTGTGGCCACTAAACCAAAGGGACCCTCAGGCCAAGAAGGGGACACTGGCTTCTTATTGCAGGAAGCCAAGCGCAGGGACCCAGGCTGGCAGAAGGAGTGGCGCTTCCAAGCCACAGACCACCAATGTTTCCTGGACTCTGGCGCTCTTTATTCCTCTCTCCATGCCCTGCCGCCCCCTGCCCCTGCCCCCGCCCCCATTTGCTGCTGGTAAGTTCATTTTCCCAGTCTGGCTCCCGTGCAGAGAGGGCCTGGAGACCGAGGTGGAAGGCAGCAGCGAGTTGGCCCGCGCTTGGTCCTCCTGCGGTTGCCGCTTCAGCACCAGACTGTCATACACCTGGTAGTTGGCATTGCCTCCTGGGTTCCGGCTGAGTGGCATGAAGGTGGGCGGGGGTGGAGGGTGCTCGGTAGCCTGGACGTCGGGCAGGAGGTGAGAGGGGCGGAGGAGCAGCGCTGAGCTGGGAGCCGGGGCCCGCTGGTCCGAGGCCTCGGCCAGTACCGTGAGGGAGGCGGAGGTGGCCACAGGGCGCCGCAAGGGCAGGATCTCAGCCCATTCGGCCGCCGGGTGCCGCACCTCGTGGGGATCGCGGGAGTAATCCAAGTGTCCCGTGGAGGGGTGCAGGCTGCGGTTGGACTCGCTGTGAGCACAGCTGGGGAGGCTACGTCTGTGGGCCGGTGGGGTGTCGCGCTACCAGGCTTCGGGCCGGTAGCCCCGAGGCACCAGAGCGGATGGAGGCTCAGAGCCCTCCAGACCCAGACTCCGCCGCGGGCCCAGTTGCCGTCCATTCGGCCCACGAGCCCCTCGACCTGCACCTGGCCGCCCCCACCGGCGCCCAGCCCCGGCGCCGCCACCTGTGTGCCGGTGTGTCCCTCCACAGCTCCCTCCGACAAAAGCCCCCCCCCACCCCGCCCCTCTGGCGTGTCACCGAGGCCGGGTGCGGGAGCGGGATCGAGGGCAGGGGCCGCTTCCCCGGGCCTGCCGGCCACCAGGGGCGGGGTCCTGAGCTCGGCGGGGGGTGTGGGGCAGGGGTGGCCTTGCCGGGGCTGAGGGGCCGTGGCGACTCAATGGTGGCTCCCAGTGGCTTCGGGCCAGCTGCTGTCGGGCAGGAGGGCCGGCCCGGGCTGCGGCCGGGCTGCGCCTAGCGCCGCGTGGGCGGGCAGGGCCGATGCCCAAGGGACCGCGGGCCCCGGGCCCTGAAGCCTCCGGGGCCACGTCCCTGTGGGCGACGTGCGGGATGTTGGGCGGGGCGCCAAGCGCCGAAGGGTTTGCCGGGTCACGGCCGCCCTGGGCTGGGAGGTGGTCGCCAAACCCTCCGCCGCCGCCCGATACCCGAGACCTCCGTTCCCCCTGCCTGGGCGGGCGAGGGGGCCCTGCCGGGGCGGGCCGGCCGCCAGGCTGGCGTTAAGGCGCCAGCGCCAGCGAAACTGGGCCTCAAGAGGCAGCCCGCGGCCCCCGCCCCCGTCTACGGCCATACCACCCTGAACGCGCCCGATCTCGTCTGATCTCGGAAGCTAAGCAGGGTCGGGCCTGGTTAGTACTTGGATGGGAGACCGCCTGGGAATACCGGGTGCTGTAGGCTTTTTGCCTCCCGCTCCGCCCGCCTTCTCCTTTACTCGCCCGCGGCGGGGGCCGCCGGCTCCGCCCCCGCCGGACCCCGCTGCAGGCAGTAGTCAAGTAGGTTTGCCTGCCCGAGCAGGAAGCTTGGGCGATGGCAGAAGCGGGAAGAAACTCTTGAGCACAGGTTCTTGGGATCCACGGAGCAGCGCCTGCACATGCGATGGCTGCCTACACAGCTGGCTTGCTTGTCTGTGGGGAAAGGCGAGATGGGTCAGGGCCTGGGTTCCTGAGGGGCTGAGAATCAAGGCAGGGATAGAAGAAAGGGGACAGGCCCACATCCCCTGAACCCACGCCGGCGCCCACTCACCTTTGTGGAAAATACGATTGAAAAGTGCCCGCAAGAATCTCTTCAGATGCCTCCAGAGTTGAGGGAAGAAGGGGAGGGGGGAGGCCGGGAGCAGGGTGAGCCCTGAAATCCAACCCTTGTCCGGTCGCACCCCAGCAGCCCTCCCACCTCAGCCCCTTCAAGACCCCAGGGCTCCCGCAAC
This sequence comes from Stenella coeruleoalba, assembly GCF_951394435.1. NCBI lineage: Eukaryota > Metazoa > Chordata > Mammalia > Artiodactyla > Delphinidae > Stenella > Stenella coeruleoalba. The sequence continues at coordinate 21,401,177 of NC_137165.1, forward strand.
CGCGCTGCACAGATCCTGCCCTGACCATAGTCACCACGTTGATCCCCACGTTGAGCAAGATGAAGCTGACCGGGCTCAGAAGAATTGAGTATCCTTGCTCCTGGCATTTCCTGGGGATGGGGCCAGTGAACGGCTCGGCTCGGTAGTAGTTTCGCTCACCCATGGCCGTTGGTCCCAGGACTGCCTGGGCCCCCTGCCCTCCAGTTTTAACTGGGAGCCAGACTGGGTCATAATGGGGCAGGTGGTGAGGTCACAGTGAGGGAGGGGGATGAAAAGGAGGGCCCAGAGTGGCATTCCCTGGTAACCAGGGTCAGGTAAGCTGAGCCTGGACAGTCAAACAGGGCCCGGTGGCCGGCATACATCCCCTCGAGCGGTCATTCATTCGCTCACCGCCCACTGACTCACTTGTTCAAATGACACATTGCGTCTCTTGGCCCCTCTTGAGACTAGGAAGACCTGGGCCTCAGAGGCCTGCTGAAGGCCTGGCTGGAGTCCAGAGCCTCAGCCTTCTTCATGCCCTTCACTGGGCCTGGAGCTGGACCTGCCCAGATGTGGAACCTCCCAGTTTGGAAGCAACTTCTTGTATGAGGCTCTCTGTGGACAGGGACAGCTGAGACACAGAGGAGGTGCCCAGAGACCAGGGGTTTGGAGTCTGCAGCTGCAGATGTACTTAGTGCATGGTATAGGACCAGGAGGGGCCTGCTGGCAGAACTGTGGCCACTAAACCAAAGGGACCCTCAGGCCAAGAAGGGGACACTGGCTTCTTATTGCAGGAAGCCAAGCGCAGGGACCCAGGCTGGCAGAAGGAGTGGCGCTTCCAAGCCACAGACCACCAATGTTTCCTGGACTCTGGCGCTCTTTATTCCTCTCTCCATGCCCTGCCGCCCCCTGCCCCTGCCCCCGCCCCCATTTGCTGCTGGTAAGTTCATTTTCCCAGTCTGGCTCCCGTGCAGAGAGGGCCTGGAGGCCGAGGTGGAAGGTAGCAGCGAGTTGGCCCGCGCTTGGTCCTCCTGCGGTTGCCGCTTCAGCACCAGACTGTCATACACCTGGTAGTTGGCATTGCCTCCTGGGTTCCGGCTGAGTGGCATGAAGGTGGGCGGGGGTGGAGGGTGCTCGGTAGCCTGGACGTCGGGCAGGAGGTGAGAGGGGCGGAGGAGCAGCGCTGAGCTGGGAGCCGGGGCCCGCTGGTCCGAGGCCTCGGCCAGTACCGTGAGGGAGGCGGAGGTGGCCACAGGGCGCCGCAAGGGCAGGATCTCAGCCCATTCGGCCGCCGGGTGCCGCACCTCGCGGGGATCGCGGGAGTAATCCAAGTGTCCCGTGGAGGGGTGCAGGCTGCGGTTGGACTCGCTGTGAGCACAGCTGGGGAGGCTACGTCTGTGGGCCGGTGGGGTGTCGCGCTACCAGGCTTCGGGCCGGTAGCCCCGAGGCACCAGAGCGGATGGAGGCTCAGAGCCCTCCAGACCCAGACTCCGCCGCGGGCCCAGTTGCCGTCCATTCGGCCCACGAGCCCCTCGACCTGCACCTGGCCGCCCCCACCGGCGCCCAGCCCCGGCGCCGCCACCTGTGTGCCGGTGTGTCCCTCCACAGCTCCCTCCGACAAAAGCCCCCCCCCCCCCCCGCCCCTCTGGCGTGTCACCGCGGCCGGGTGCGGGAGCGGGATCGAGGGCAGGGGCCGCTTCCCCGGGCCTGCCGGCCACCAGGGGCGGGGTCCTGAGCTCGGCGGGGGGTGTGGGGCAGGGGTGGCCTTGCCGGGGCTGAGGGGCCGTGGCGACTCAATGGTGGCTCCCAGTGGCTTCGGGCCAGCTGCTGTCGGGCAGGAGGGCCGGCCCGGGCTGCGGCCGGGCTGCGCCTAGCGCCGCGTGGGCGGGCAGGGCCGATGCCCAAGGGACCGCGGGCCCCGGGCCCTGAAGCCTCCGGGGCCACGTCCCTGTGGGCGACGTGCGGGATGTTGGGCGGGGCGCCAAGCGCCGAAGGGTTTGCCGGGTCACGGCCGCCCTGGGCTGGGAGGTGGTCGCCAAACCCTCCGCCGCCGCCCGATACCCGAGACCTCCGTTCCCCCTGCCTGGGCGGGCGAGGGGGCCCTGCCGGGGCGGGCCGGCCGCCAGGCTGGCGTTAAGGCGCCAGCGCCAGCGAAACTGGGCCTCAAGAGGCAGCCCGCGGCCCCCGCCCCCGTCTACGGCCATACCACCCTGAACGCGCCCGATCTCGTCTGATCTCGGAAGCTAAGCAGGGTCGGGCCTGGTTAGTACTTGGATGGGAGACCGCCTGGGAATACCGGGTGCTGTAGGCTTTTTGCCTCCCGCTCCGCCCGCCTTCTCCTTTACTCGCCCGCGGCGGGGGCCGCCGGCTCCGCCCCCACCGGGCCCCGCTGCAGGCAGTAGTCAAGGTGGTTTGCCTGCCCGAGCAGGAAGCTTGGGCGATGGCAGAAGCGGGAAGAAACTCTTGAGCACAGGTTCTTGGGATCCACGGAGCAGCGCCTGCACATGCGATGGCTGCCTACACAGCTGGCTTGCTTGTCTGTGGGGAAAGGCGAGATGGGTCAGGGCCTGGGTTCCTGAGGGGCTGAGAATCAAGGCAGGGATAGAAGAAAGGGGACAGGCCCACATCCCCTGAACCCACGCCGGCGCCCACTCACCTTTGTGGAAAATACGATTGAAAAGTGCCCGCAAGAATCTCTTCAGATGCCTCCAGAGTTGAGGGAAGAAGGGGAGGGGGGAGGCCGGGAGCAGGGTGAGCCCTGAAATCCAACCCTTGTCCGGTCACACCCCAGCAGCCCTCCCACCTCAGCCCCTTCAAGACCCCAGGGCTCCCGCAACCGCGCTGCACAGATCCTGCCCTGACCATAGTCACCACGTTGATCCCCACGTTGAGCAAGATGAAGCTGACCGGGCTCAGAAGAATTGAGTATCCTTGCTCCTGGCATTTCCTGGGGATGGGGCCAGTGAACGGCTCGGCTCGGTAGTAGTTTCGCTCACCCATGGCCGTTGGTCCCAGGACTGCCTGGGCCCCCTGCCCTCCAGTTTTAACTGGGAGCCAGACTGGGTCATAATGGGGCAGGTGGTGAGGTCACAGTGAGGGAGGGGGATGAAAAGGAGGGCCCAGAGTGGCATCCCTGGTAACCAGGGTCAGGTAAGCTGAGCCTGGACAGTCAAACAGGGCCCGGTGGCCGGCATACATCCCCTCGAGCGGTCATTCATTCGCTCACCGCCCACTGACTCACTTGTTCAAATGACACATTGCGTCTCTTGGCCCCTCTTGAGACTAGGAAGACCTGGGCCTCAGAGGCCTGCTGAAGGCCTGGCTGGAGTCCAGAGCCTCAGCCTTCTTCATGCCCTTCACTGGGCCTGGAGCTGGACCTGCCCAGATGTGGAACCTCCCAGTTTGGAAGCAACTTCTTGTATGAGGCTCTCTGTGGACAGGGACAGCTGAGACACAGAGGAGGTGCCCAGAGACCAGGGGTTTGGAGTCTGCAGCTGCAGATGTACTTAGTGCATGGTATAGGACCAGGAGGGGCCTGCTGGCAGAACTGTGGCCACTAAACCAAAGGGACCCTCAGGCCAAGAAGGGGACACTGGCTTCTTATTGCAGGAAGCCAAGCGCAGGGACCCAGGCTGGCAGAAGGAGTGGCGCTTCCAAGCCACAGACCACCAATGTTTCCTGGACTCTGGCGCTCTTTATTCCTCTCTCCATGCCCTGCCGCCCCTGCCCCTGCCCCCGCCCCCATTTGCTGCTGGTAAGTTCATTTTCCCAGTCTGGCTCCCGTGCAGAGAGGGCCTGGAGGCCGAGGTGGAAGGCAGCAGCGAGTTGGCCCGCGCTTGGTCCTCCTGCGGTTGCCGCTTCAGCACCAGACTGTCATACACCTGGTAGTTGGCATTGCCTCCTGGGTTCCGGCTGAGTGGCATGAAGGTGGGCGGGGGTGGAGGGTGCTCGGTAGCCTGGACGTCGGGCAGGAGGTGAGAGGGGCGGAGGAGCAGCGCTGAGCTGGGAGCCGGGGCCCGCTGGTCCGAGGCCTCGGCCAGTACCGTGAGGGAGGCGGAGGTGGCCACAGGGCGCCGCAAGGGCAGGATCTCAGCCCATTCGGCCGCCGGGTGCCGCACCTCGTGGGGATCGCGGGAGTAATCCAAGTGTCCCGTGGAGGGGTGCAGGCTGCGGTTGGACTCGCTGTGAGCACAGCTGGGGAGGCTACGTCTGTGGGCCGGTGGGGTGTCGCGCTACCAGGCTTCGGGCCGGTAGCCCCGAGGCACCAGAGCGGATGGAGGCTCAGAGCCCTCCAGACCCAGACTCCGCCGCGGGCCCAGTTGCCGTCCATTCGGCCCACGAGCCCCTCGACCTGCACCTGGCCGCCCCCACCGGCGCCCAGCCCCGGCGCCGCCACCTGTGTGCCGGTGTGTCCCTCCACAGCTCCCTCCGACAAAAGCCCCCCCCACACCCCACCCCTCTGGCGTGTCACCGCGGCCGGGTGCGGGAGCGGGATCGAGGGCAGGGGCCGCTTCCCCGGGCCTGCCGGCCACCAGGGGCGGGGTCCTGAGCTCGGCGGGGGGTGTGGGGCAGGGGTGGCCTTGCCGGGGCTGAGGGGCCGTGGCGACTCAATGGTGGCTCCCAGTGGCTTCGGGCCAGCTGCTGTCGGGCAGGAGGGCCGGCCCGGGCTGCGGCCGGGCTGCGCCTAGCGCCGCGTGGGCGGGCAGGGCCGATGCCCAAGGGACCGCGGGCCCCGGGCCCTGAAGCCTCCGGGGCCACGTCCCTGTGGGCGACGTGCGGGATGTTGGGCGGGGCGCCAAGCGCCGAAGGGTTTGCCGGGTCACGCCGCCCTGGGCTGGGAGGTGGTCGCCAAACCCTCCGCCGCCGCCCGATACCCGAGACCTCCGTTCCCCCTGCCTGGGCGGGCGAGGGGGCCCTGCCGGGGCGGGCCGGCCGCCAGGCTGGCGTTAAGGCGCCAGCGCCAGCGAAACTGGGCCTCAAGAGGCAGCCCGCGGCCCCCGCCCCCGTCTACGGCCATACCACCCTGAACGCGCCCGATCTCGTCTGATCTCGGAAGCTAAGCAGGGTCGGGCCTGGTTAGTACTTGGATGGGAGACCGCCTGGGAATACCGGGTGCTGTAGGCTTTTTGCCTCCCGCTCCGCCCGCCTTCTCCTTTACTCGCCCGCGGCGGGGGCCGCCGGCTCCGCCCCCGCCGGGCCGCGCTGCAGGCCCCACCTCCTCAGGCCCCTCCCACCACGGCGCGCGCCGGCGGGGGCGCTCCCCGCCGGCCCGGCCGGCCAGGCGGCCAGAAGGCGGCCCTGGAAGGCAGCCGCATCCCAGACGCTCCCGGGGTGGCCGGCCCGGACCCAGACTCCGCCGCGGGCCCAGCTGCCGTCCTTTCGGCCCGCGAGCCCCTCGACCTGCACCTGGCCGCCCCCACCGGCGCCCAGCCCCGGCGCCGCCACCTGTGTGCCGGTGTGTCCCTCCACAGCTCCCTCCGACAAAAGCCCCCCCCCCCCACCCCGCCCCTCTGGCGTGTCACCGCGGCCGGGTGCGGGAGCGGGATCGAGGGCAGGGGCCGCTTCCCCGGGCCTGCCGGCCACCAGGGGCGGGGTCCTGAGCTCGGCGGGGGGTGTGGGGCAGGGGTGGCCTTGCCGGGGCTGAGGGGCCGTGGCGACTCAATGGTGGCTCCCAGTGGCTTCGGGCCAGCTGCTGTCGGGCAGGAGGGCCGGCCCGGGCTGCGGCCGGGCTGCGCCTAGCGCCGCGTGGGCGGGCAGGGCCGATGCCCAAGGGACCGCGGGCCCCGGGCCCTGAAGCCTCCGGGGCCACGTCCCTGTGGGCGACGTGCGGGATGTAGGGCGGGGCGCCAAGCGCCGAAGGGTTTGCCGGGTCACGGCCGCCCTGGGCTGGGAGGTGGTCGCCAAACCCTCCGCCGCCGCCCGATACCCGAGACCTCCGTTCCCCCTGCCTGGGCGGGCGAGGGGGCCCTGCCGGGGCGGGCCGGCCGCCAGGCTGGCGTTAAGGCGCCAGCGCCAGCGAAACTGCGGCTCAAGAGGCAGCCCGCGGCCCCCGCCCCCGTCTACGGCCATACCACCCTGAACGCGCCCGATCTCGTCTGATCTCGGAAGCTAAGCAGGGTCGGGCCTGGTTAGTACTTGGATGGGAGACCGCCTGGGAATACCGGGTGCTGTAGGCTTTTTGCCTCCCGCTCCGCCCGCCTTCTCCTTTACTCGCCCGCGGCGGGGGCCGCCGGCTCCGCCCCCGCCGGGCCCCGCTGCAGGCAGTAGTCAAGGTGGTTTGCCTGCCCGAGCAGGAAGCTTGGGCGATGGCAGAAGCGGGAAGAAACTCTTGAGCACAGGTTCTTGGGATCCACGGAGCAGCGCATGCACATGCGATGGCTGCCTACACAGCTGGCTTGCTTGTCTGTGGGGAAAGGCGAGATGGGTCAGGGCCTGGGTTCCTGAGGGGCTGAGAATCAAGGCAGGGATAGAAGAAAGGGGACAGGCCCACATCCCCTGAACCCACGCCGGCGCCCACTCACCTTTGTGGAAAATACGATTGAAAAGTGCCCGCAAGAATCTCTTCAGATGCCTCCAGAGTTGAGGGAAGAAGGGGAGGGGGGAGGCCGGGAGCAGGGTGAGCCCTGAAATCCAACCCTTGTCCGGTCACACCCCAGCAGCCCTCCCACCTCAGCCCCTTCAAGACCCCAGGGCTCCCCCAACCGCGCTGCACAGATCCTGCCCTGACCATAGTCACCACGTTGATCCCCACGTTGAGCAAGATGAAGCTGACCGGGCTCAGAAGAATTGAGTATCCTTGCTCCTGGCATTTCCTGGGGATGGGGCCAGTGAACGGCTCGGCTCGGTAGTAGTTTCGCTCACCCATGGCCGTTGGTCCCAGGACTGCCTGGGCCCCCTGCCCTCCAGTTTTAACTGGGAGCCAGACTGGGTCATAATGGGGCAGGTGGTGAGGTCACAGTGAGGGAGGGGGATGAAAAGGAGGGCCCAGAGTGGCATTCCCTGGTAACCAGGGTCAGGTAAGCTGAGCCTGGACAGTCAAACAGGGCCCGGTGGCCGGCATACATCCCCTCGAGCGGTCATTCATTCGCTCACCGCCCACTGACTCACTTGTTCAAATGACACATTGCGTCTCTTGGCCCCTCTTGAGACTAGGAAGACCTGGGCCTCAGAGGCCTGCTGAAGGCCTGGCTGGAGTCCAGAGCCTCAGCCTTCTTCATGCCCTTCACTGGGCCTGGAGCTGGACCTGCCCAGATGTGGAACCTCCCAGTTTGGAAGCAACTTCTTGTATGAGGCTCTCTGTGGACAGGGACAGCTGAGACACAGAGGAGGTGCCCAGAGACCAGGGGTTTGGAGTCTGCAGCTGCAGATGTACTTAGTGCATGGTATAGGACCAGGAGGGGCCTGCTGGCAGAACTGTGGCCACTAAACCAAAGGGACCCTCAGGCCAAGAAGGGGACACTGGCTTCTTATTGCAGGAAGCCAAGCGCAGGGACCCAGGCTGGCAGAAGGAGTGGCGCTTCCAAGCCACAGACCACCAATGTTTCCTGGACTCTGGCGCTCTTTATTCCTCTCTCCATGCCCTGCCGCCCCCTGCCCCTGCCCCCGCCCCCATTTGCTGCTGGTAAGTTCATTTTCCCAGTCTGGCTCCCGTGCAGAGAGGGCCTGGAGGCCGAGGTGGAAGGTAGCAGCGAGTTGGCCCGCGCTTGGTCCTCCTGCGGTTGCCGCTTCAGCACCAGACTGTCATACACCTGGTAGTTGGCATTGCCTCCTGGGTTCCGGCTGAGTGGCATGAAGGTGGGCGGGGGTGGAGGGTGCTCGGTAGCCTGGACGTCGGGCAGGAGGTGAGAGGGGCGGAGGAGCAGCGCTGAGCTGGGAGCCGGGGCCCGCTGGTCCGAGGCCTCGGCCAGTACCGTGAGGGAGGCGGAGGTGGCCACAGGGCGCCGCAAGGGCAGGATCTCAGCCCATTCGGCCGCCGGGTGCCGCACCTCGCGGGGATCGCGGGAGTAATCCAAGTGTCCCGTGGAGGGGTGCAGGCTGCGGTTGGACTCGCTGTGAGCACAGCTGGGGAGGCTACGTCTGTGGGCCGGTGGGGTGTCGCGCTACCAGGCTTCGGGCCGGTAGCCCCGAGGCACCAGAGCGGATGGAGGCTCAGAGCCCTCCAGACCCAGACTCCGCCGCGGGCCCAGTTGCCGTCCATTCGGCCCACGAGCCCCTCGACCTGCACCTGGCCGCCCCCACCGGCGCCCAGCCCCGGCGCCGCCACCTGTGTGCCGGTGTGTCCCTCCACAGCTCCCTCCGACAAAAGCCCCCCCCCCACCCCGCCCCTCTGGCGTGTCACCGCGGCCGGGTGCGGGAGCGGGATCGAGGGCAGGGGCCGCTTCCCCGGGCCTGCCGGCCACCAGGGGCGGGGTCCTGAGCTCGGCGGGGGGTGTGGGGCAGGGGTGGCCTTGCCGGGGCTGAGGGGCCGTGGCGACTCAATGGTGGCTCCCAGTGGCTTCGGGCCAGCTGCTGTCGGGCAGGAGGGCCGGCCCGGGCTGCGGCCGGGCTGCGCCTAGCGCCGCGTGGGCGGGCAGGGCCGATGCCCAAGGGACCGCGGGCCCCGGGCCCTGAAGCCTCCGGGGCCACGTCCCTGTGGGCGACGTGCGGGATGTTGGGCGGGGCGCCAAGCGCCGAAGGGTTTGCCGGGTCACGGCCGCCCTGGGCTGGGAGGTGGTCGCCAAACCCTCCGCCGCCGCCCGATACCCGAGACCTCCGTTCCCCCTGCCTGGGCGGGCGAGGGGGCCCTGCCGGGGCGGGCCGGCCGCCAGGCTGGCGTTAAGGCGCCAGCGCCAGCGAAACTGGGCCTCAAGAGGCAGCCCGCGGCCCCCGCCCCCGTCTACGGCCATACCACCCTGAACGCGCCCGATCTCGTCTGATCTCGGAAGCTAAGCAGGGTCGGGCCTGGTTAGTACTTGGATGGGAGACCGCCTGGGAATACCGGGTGCTGTAGGCTTTTTGCCTCCCGCTCCGCCCGCCTTCTCCTTTACTCGCCCGCGGCGGGGGCCGCCGGCTCCGCCCCCACCGGGCCCCGCTGCAGGCAGTAGTCAAGGTGGTTTGCCTGCCCGAGCAGGAAGCTTGGGCGATGGCAGAAGCGGGAAGAAACTCTTGAGCACAGGTTCTTGGGATCCACGGAGCAGCGCCTGCACATGCGATGGCTGCCTACACAGCTGGCTTGCTTGTCTGTGGGGAAAGGCGAGATGGGTCAGGGCCTGGGTTCCTGAGGGGCTGAGAATCAAGGCAGGGATAGAAGAAAGGGGACAGGCCCACATCCCCTGAACCCACGCCGGCGCCCACTCACCTTTGTGGAAAATACGATTGAAAAGTGCCCGCAAGAATCTCTTCAGATGCCTCCAGAGTTGAGGGAAGAAGGGGAGGGGGGAGGCCGGGAGCAGGGTGAGCCCTGAAATCCAACCCTTGTCCGGTCACACCCCAGCAGCCCTCCCACCTCAGCCCCTTCAAGACCCCAGGGCTCCCGCAACCGCGCTGCACAGATCCTGCCCTGACCATAGTCACCACGTTGATCCCCACGTTGAGCAAGATGAAGCTGACCGGGCTCAGAAGAATTGAGTATCCTTGCTCCTGGCATTTCCTGGGGATGGGGCCAGTGAACGGCTCGGCTCGGTAGTAGTTTCGCTCACCCATGGCCGTTGGTCCCAGGACTGCCTGGGCCCCCTGCCCTCCAGTTTTAACTGGGAGCCAGACTGGGTCATAATGGGGCAGGTGGTGAGGTCACAGTGAGGGAGGGGGATGAAAAGGAGGGCCCAGAGTGGCATCCCTGGTAACCAGGGTCAGGTAAGCTGAGCCTGGACAGTCAAACAGGGCCCGGTGGCCGGCATACATCCCCTCGAGCGGTCATTCATTCGCTCACCGCCCACTGACTCACTTGTTCAAATGACACATTGCGTCTCTTGGCCCCTCTTGAGACTAGGAAGACCTGGGCCTCAGAGGCCTGCTGAAGGCCTGGCTGGAGTCCAGAGCCTCAGCCTTCTTCATGCCCTTCACTGGGCCTGGAGCTGGACCTGCCCAGATGTGGAACCTCCCAGTTTGGAAGCAACTTCTTGTATGAGGCTCTCTGTGGACAGGGACAGCTGAGACACAGAGGAGGTGCCCAGAGACCAGGGGTTTGGAGTCTGCAGCTGCAGATGTACTTAGTGCATGGTATAGGACCAGGAGGGGCCTGCTGGCAGAACTGTGGCCACTAAACCAAAGGGACCCTCAGGCCAAGAAGGGGACACTGGCTTCTTATTGCAGGAAGCCAAGCGCAGGGACCCAGGCTGGCAGAAGGAGTGGCGCTTCCAAGCCACAGACCACCAATGTTTCCTGGACTCTGGCGCTCTTTATTCCTCTCTCCATGCCCTGCCGCCCCCTGCCCCTGCCCCCGCCCCCATTTGCTGCTGGTAAGTTCATTTTCCCAGTCTGGCTCCCGTGCAGAGAGGGCCTGGAGGCCGAGGTGGAAGGCAGCAGCGAGTTGGCCCGCGCTTGGTCCTCCTGCGGTTGCCGCTTCAGCACCAGACTGTCATACACCTGGTAGTTGGCATTGCCTCCTGGGTTCCGGCTGAGTGGCATGAAGGTGGGCGGGGGTGGAGGGTGCTCGGTAGCCTGGACGTCGGGCAGGAGGTGAGAGGGGCGGAGGAGCAGCGCTGAGCTGGGAGCCGGGGCCCGCTGGTCCGAGGCCTCGGCCAGTACCGTGAGGGAGGCGGAGGTGGCCACAGGGCGCCGCAAGGGCAGGATCTCAGCCCATTCGGCCGCCGGGTGCCGCACCTCGTGGGGATCGCGGGAGTAATCCAAGTGTCCCGTGGAGGGGTGCAGGCTGCGGTTGGACTCGCTGTGAGCACAGCTGGGGAGGCTACGTCTGTGGGCCGGTGGGGTGTCGCGCTACCAGGCTTCGGGCCGGTAGCCCCGAGGCACCAGAGCGGATGGAGGCTCAGAGCCCTCCAGACCCAGACTCCGCCGCGGGCCCAGTTGCCGTCCATTCGGCCCACGAGCCCCTCGACCTGCACCTGGCCGCCCCCACCGGCGCCCAGCCCCGGCGCCGCCACCTGTGTGCCGGTGTGTCCCTCCACAGCTCCCTCCGACAAAAGCCCCCCCCCACCCCGCCCCTCTGGCGTGTCACCGAGGCCGGGTGCGGGAGCGGGATCGAGGGCAGGGGCCGCTTCCCCGGGCCTGCCGGCCACCAGGGGCGGGGTCCTGAGCTCGGCGGGGGGTGTGGGGCAGGGGTGGCCTTGCCGGGGCTGAGGGGCCGTGGCGACTCAATGGTGGCTCCCAGTGGCTTCGGGCCAGCTGCTGTCGGGCAGGAGGGCCGGCCCGGGCTGCGGCCGGGCTGCGCCTAGCGCCGCGTGGGCGGGCAGGGCCGATGCCCAAGGGACCGCGGGCCCCGGGCCCTGAAGCCTCCGGGGCCACGTCCCTGTGGGCGACGTGCGGGATGTTGGGCGGGGCGCCAAGCGCCGAAGGGTTTGCCGGGTCACGGCCGCCCTGGGCTGGGAGGTGGTCGCCAAACCCTCCGCCGCCGCCCGATACCCGAGACCTCCGTTCCCCCTGCCTGGGCGGGCGAGGGGGCCCTGCCGGGGCGGGCCGGCCGCCAGGCTGGCGTTAAGGCGCCAGCGCCAGCGAAACTGGGCCTCAAGAGGCAGCCCGCGGCCCCCGCCCCCGTCTACGGCCATACCACCCTGAACGCGCCCGATCTCGTCTGATCTCGGAAGCTAAGCAGGGTCGGGCCTGGTTAGTACTTGGATGGGAGACCGCCTGGGAATACCGGGTGCTGTAGGCTTTTTGCCTCCCGCTCCGCCCGCCTTCTCCTTTACTCGCCCGCGGCGGGGGCCGCCGGCTCCGCCCCCGCCGGACCCCGCTGCAGGCAGTAGTCAAGTAGGTTTGCCTGCCCGAGCAGGAAGCTTGGGCGATGGCAGAAGCGGGAAGAAACTCTTGAGCACAGGTTCTTGGGATCCACGGAGCAGCGCCTGCACATGCGATGGCTGCCTACACAGCTGGCTTGCTTGTCTGTGGGGAAAGGCGAGATGGGTCAGGGCCTGGGTTCCTGAGGGGCTGAGAATCAAGGCAGGGATAGAAGAAAGGGGACAGGCCCACATCCCCTGAACCCACGCCGGCGCCCACTCACCTTTGTGGAAAATACGATTGAAAAGTGCCCGCAAGAATCTCTTCAGATGCCTCCAGAGTTGAGGGAAGAAGGGGAGGGGGGAGGCCGGGAGCAGGGTGAGCCCTGAAATCCAACCCTTGTCCGGTCGCACCCCAGCAGCCCTCCCACCTCAGCCCCTTCAAGACCCCAGGGCTCCCGCAACCGCGCTGCACAGATCCTGCCCTGACCATAGTCACCACGTTGATCCCCACGTTGAGCAAGATGAAGCTGACCGGGCTCAGAAGAATTGAGTATCCTTGCTCCTGGCATTTCCTGGGGATGGGGCCAGTGAACGGCTCGGCTCGGTAGTAGTTTCGCTCACCCATGGCCGTTGGTCCCAGGACTGCCTGGGCCCCCTGCCCTCCAGTTTTAACTGGGAGCCAGACTGGGTCATAATGGGGCAGGTGGTGAGGTCACAGTGAGGGAGGGGGATGAAAAGGAGGGCCCAGAGTGGCATCCCTGGTAACCAGGGTCAGGTAAGCTGAGCCTGGACAGTCAAACAGGGCCCGGTGGCCGGCATACATCCCCTCGAGCGGTCATTCATTCGCTCACCGCCCACTGACTCACTTGTTCAAATGACACATTGCGTCTCTTGGCCCCTCTTGAGACTAGGAAGACCTGGGCCTCAGAGGCCTGCTGAAGGCCTGGCTGGAGTCCAGAGCCTCAGCCTTCTTCATGCCCTTCACTGGGCCTGGAGCTGGACCTGCCCAGATGTGGAACCTCCCAGTTTGGAAGCAACTTCTTGTATGAGGCTCTCTGTGGACAGGGACAGCTGAGACACAGAGGAGGTGCCCAGAGACCAGGGGTTTGGAGTCTGCAGCTGCAGATGTACTTAGTGCATGGTATAGGACCAGGAGGGGCCTGCTGGCAGAACTGTGGCCACTAAACCAAAGGGACCCTCAGGCCAAGAAGGGGACACTGGCTTCTTATTGCAGGAAGCCAAGCGCAGGGACCCAGGCTGGCAGAAGGAGTGGCGCTTCCAAGCCACAGACCACCAATGTTTCCTGGACTCTGGCGCTCTTTATTCCTCTCTCCATGCCCTGCCGCCCCCTGCCCCTGCCCCCGCCCCCATTTGCTGCTGGTAAGTTCATTTTCCCAGTCTGGCTCCCGTGCAGAGAGGGCCTGGAGGCCGAGGTGGAAGGTAGCAGCGAGTTGGCCCGCGCTTGGTCCTCCTGCGGTTGCCGCTTCAGCACCAGACTGTCATACACCTGGTAGTTGGCATTGCCTCCTGGGTTCCGGCTGAGTGGCATGAAGGTGGGCGGGGGTGGAGGGTGCTCGGTAGCCTGGACGTCGGGCAGGAGGTGAGAGGGGCGGAGGAGCAGCGCTGAGCTGGGAGCCGGGGCCCGCTGGTCCGAGGCCTCGGCCAGTACCGTGAGGGAGGCGGAGGTGGCCACAGGGCGCCGCAAGGGCAGGATCTCAGCCCATTCGGCCGCCGGGTGCCGCACCTCGCGGGGATCGCGGGAGTAATCCAAGTGTCCCGTGGAGGGGTGCAGGCTGCGGTTGGACTCGCTGTGAGCACAGCTGGGGAGGCTACGTCTGTGGGCCGGTGGGGTGTCGCGCTACCAGGCTTCGGGCCGGTAGCCCCGAGGCACCAGAGCGGATGGAGGCTCAGAGCCCTCCAGACCCAGACTCCGCCGCGGGCCCAGTTGCCGTCCATTCGGCCCACGAGCCCCTCGACCTGCACCTGGCCGCCCCCACCGGCGCCCAGCCCCGGCGCCGCCACCTGTGTGCCGGTGTGTCCCTCCACAGCTCCCTCCGACAAAAGCCCCCCCCCCACCCCGCCCCTCTGGCGTGTCACCGCGGCCGGGTGCGGGAGCGGGATCGAGGGCAGGGGCCGCTTCCCCGGGCCTGCCGGCCACCAGGGGCGGGGTCCTGAGCTCGGCGGGGGGTGTGGGGCAGGGGTGGCCTTGCCGGGGCTGAGGGGCCGTGGCGACTCAATGGTGGCTCCCAGTGGCTTCGGGCCAGCTGCTGTCGGGCAGGAGGGCCGGCCCGGGCTGCGGCCGGGCTGCGCCTAGCGCCGCGTGGGCGGGCAGGGCCGATGCCCAAGGGACCGCGGGCCCCGGGCCCTGAAGCCTCCGGGGCCACGTCCCTGTGGGCGACGTGCGGGATGTTGGGCGGGGCGCCAAGCGCCGAAGGGTTTGCCGGGTCACGGCCGCCCTGGGCTGGGAGGTGGTCGCCAAACCCTCCGCCGCCGCCCGATACCCGAGACCTCCGTTCCCCCTGCCTGGGCGGGCGAGGGGGCCCTGCCGGGGCGGGCCGGCCGCCAGGCTGGCGTTAAGGCGCCAGCGCCAGCGAAACTGGGCCTCAAGAGGCAGCCCGCGGCCCCCGCCCCCGTCTACGGCCATACCACCCTGAACGCGCCCGATCTCGTCTGATCTCGGAAGCTAAGCAGGGTCGGGCCTGGTTAGTACTTGGATGGGAGACCGCCTGGGAATACCGGGTGCTGTAGGCTTTTTGCCTCCCGCTCCGCCCGCCTTCTCCTTTACTCGCCCGCGGCGGGGGCCGCCGGCTCCGCCCCCACCGGGCCCCGCTGCAGGCAGTAGTCAAGGTGGTTTGCCTGCCCGAGCAGGAAGCTTGGGCGATGGCAGAAGCGGGAAGAAACTCTTGAGCACAGGTTCTTGGGATCCACGGAGCAGCGCATGCACATGCGATGGCTGCCTACACAGCTGGCTTGCTTGTCTGTGGGGAAAGGCGAGATGGGTCAGGGCCTGGGTTCCTGAGGGGCTGAGAATCAAGGCAGGGATAGAAGAAAGGGGACAGGCCCACATCCCCTGAACCCACGCCGGCGCCCACTCACCTTTGTGGAAAATACGATTGAAAAGTGCCCGCAAGAATCTCTTCAGATGCCTCCAGAGTTGAGGGAAGAAGGGGAGGGGGGAGGCCGGGAGCAGGGTGAGCCCTGAAATCCAACCCTTGTCCGGTCACACCCCAGCAGCCCTCCCACCTCAGCCCCTTCAAGACCCCAGGGCTCCCGCAACCGCGCTGCACAGATCCTGCCCTGACCATAGTCACCACGTTGATCCCCACGTTGAGCAAGATGAAGCTGACCGGGCTCAGAAGAATTGAGTATCCTTGCTCCTGGCATTTCCTGGGGATGGGGCCAGTGAACGGCTCGGCTCGGTAGTAGTTTCGCTCACCCATGGCCGTTGGTCCCAGGACTGCCTGGGCCCCCTGCCCTCCAGTTTTAACTGGGAGCCAGACTGGGTCATAATGGGGCAGGTGGTGAGGTCACAGTGAGGGAGGGGGATGAAAAGGAGGGCCCAGAGTGGCATCCCTGGTAACCAGGGTCAGGTAAGCTGAGCCTGGACAGTCAAACAGGGCCCGGTGGCCGGCATACATCCCCTCGAGCGGTCATTCATTCGCTCACCGCCCACTGACTCACTTGTTCAAATGACACATTGCGTCTCTTGGCCCCTCTTGAGACTAGGAAGACCTGGGCCTCAGAGGCCTGCTGAAGGCCTGGCTGGAGTCCAGAGCCTCAGCCTTCTTCATGCCCTTCACTGGGCCTGGAGCTGGACCTGCCCAGATGTGGAACCTCCCAGTTTGGAAGCAACTTCTTGTATGAGGCTCTCTGTGGACAGGGACAGCTGAGACACAGAGGAGGTGCCCAGAGACCAGGGGTTTGGAGTCTGCAGCTGCAGATGTACTTAGTGCATGGTATAGGACCAGGAGGGGCCTGCTGGCAGAACTGTGGCCACTAAACCAAAGGGACCCTCAGGCCAAGAAGGGGACACTGGCTTCTTATTGCAGGAAGCCAAGCGCAGGGACCCAGGCTGGCAGAAGGAGTGGCGCTTCCAAGCCACAGACCACCAATGTTTCCTGGACTCTGGCGCTCTTTATTCCTCTCTCCATGCCCTGCCGCCCCTGCCCCTGCCCCCGCCCCCATTTGCTGCTGGTAAGTTCATTTTCCCAGTCTGGCTCCCGTGCAGAGAGGGCCTGGAGGCCGAGGTGGAAGGCAGCAGCGAGTTGGCCCGCGCTTGGTCCTCCTGCGGTTGCCGCTTCAGCACCAGACTGTCATACACCTGGTAGTTGGCATTGCCTCCTGGGTTCCGGCTGAGTGGCATGAAGGTGGGCGGGGGTGGAGGGTGCTCGGTAGCCTGGACGTCGGGCAGGAGGTGAGAGGGGCGGAGGAGCAGCGCTGAGCTGGGAGCCGGGGCCCGCTGGTCCGAGGCCTCGGCCAGTACCGTGAGGGAGGCGGAGGTGGCCACAGGGCGCCGCAAGGGCAGGATCTCAGCCCATTCGGCCGCCGGGTGCCGCACCTCGTGGGGATCGCGGGAGTAATCCAAGTGTCCCGTGGAGGGGTGCAGGCTGCGGTTGGACTCGCTGTGAGCACAGCTGGGGAGGCTACGTCTGTGGGCCGGTGGGGTGTCGCGCTACCAGGCTTCGGGCCGGTAGCCCCGAGGCACCAGAGCGGATGGAGGCTCAGAGCCCTCCAGACCCAGACTCCGCCGCGGGCCCAGTTGCCGTCCATTCGGCCCACGAGCCCCTCGACCTGCACCTGGCCGCCCCCACCGGCGCCCAGCCCCGGCGCCGCCACCTGTGTGCCGGTGTGTCCCTCCACAGCTCCCTCCGACAAAAGCCCCCCCCACACCCCACCCCTCTGGCGTGTCACCGCGGCCGGGTGCG
This sequence comes from Stenella coeruleoalba, assembly GCF_951394435.1. NCBI lineage: Eukaryota > Metazoa > Chordata > Mammalia > Artiodactyla > Delphinidae > Stenella > Stenella coeruleoalba. The sequence continues at coordinate 21,417,951 of NC_137165.1, forward strand.
GGAGCGGGATCGAGGGCAGGGGCCGCTTCCCCGGGCCTGCCGGCCACCAGGGGCGGGGTCCTGAGCTCGGCGGGGGGTGTGGGGCAGGGGTGGCCTTGCCGGGGCTGAGGGGCCGTGGCGACTCAATGGTGGCTCCCAGTGGCTTCGGGCCAGCTGCTGTCGGGCAGGAGGGCCGGCCCGGGCTGCGGCCGGGCTGCGCCTAGCGCCGCGTGGGCGGGCAGGGCCGATGCCCAAGGGACCGCGGGCCCCGGGCCCTGAAGCCTCCGGGGCCACGTCCCTGTGGGCGACGTGCGGGATGTTGGGCGGGGCGCCAAGCGCCGAAGGGTTTGCCGGGTCACGCCGCCCTGGGCTGGGAGGTGGTCGCCAAACCCTCCGCCGCCGCCCGATACCCGAGACCTCCGTTCCCCCTGCCTGGGCGGGCGAGGGGGCCCTGCCGGGGCGGGCCGGCCGCCAGGCTGGCGTTAAGGCGCCAGCGCCAGCGAAACTGGGCCTCAAGAGGCAGCCCGCGGCCCCCGCCCCCGTCTACGGCCATACCACCCTGAACGCGCCCGATCTCGTCTGATCTCGGAAGCTAAGCAGGGTCGGGCCTGGTTAGTACTTGGATGGGAGACCGCCTGGGAATACCGGGTGCTGTAGGCTTTTTGCCTCCCGCTCCGCCCGCCTTCTCCTTTACTCGCCCGCGGCGGGGGCCGCCGGCTCCGCCCCCGCCGGGCCGCGCTGCAGGCCCCACCTCCTCAGGCCCCTCCCACCACGGCGCGCGCCGGCGGGGGCGCTCCCCGCCGGCCCGGCCGGCCAGGCGGCCAGAAGGCGGCCCTGGAAGGCAGCCGCATCCCAGACGCTCCCGGGGTGGCCGGCCCGGACCCAGACTCCGCCGCGGGCCCAGCTGCCGTCCTTTCGGCCCGCGAGCCCCTCGACCTGCACCTGGCCGCCCCCACCGGCGCCCAGCCCCGGCGCCGCCACCTGTGTGCCGGTGTGTCCCTCCACAGCTCCCTCCGACAAAAGCCCCCCCCCCCCACCCCGCCCCTCTGGCGTGTCACCGCGGCCGGGTGCGGGAGCGGGATCGAGGGCAGGGGCCGCTTCCCCGGGCCTGCCGGCCACCAGGGGCGGGGTCCTGAGCTCGGCGGGGGGTGTGGGGCAGGGGTGGCCTTGCCGGGGCTGAGGGGCCGTGGCGACTCAATGGTGGCTCCCAGTGGCTTCGGGCCAGCTGCTGTCGGGCAGGAGGGCCGGCCCGGGCTGCGGCCGGGCTGCGCCTAGCGCCGCGTGGGCGGGCAGGGCCGATGCCCAAGGGACCGCGGGCCCCGGGCCCTGAAGCCTCCGGGGCCACGTCCCTGTGGGCGACGTGCGGGATGTTGGGCGGGGCGCCAAGCGCCGAAGGGTTTGCCGGGTCACGGCCGCCCTGGGCTGGGAGGTGGTCGCCAAACCCTCCGCCGCCGCCCGATACCCGAGACCTCCGTTCCCCCTGCCTGGGCGGGCGAGGGGGCCCTGCCGGGGCGGGCCGGCCGCCAGGCTGGCGTTAAGGCGCCAGCGCCAGCGAAACTGCGGCTCAAGAGGCAGCCCGCGGCCCCCGCCCCCGTCTACGGCCATACCACCCTGAACGCGCCCGATCTCGTCTGATCTCGGAAGCTAAGCAGGGTCGGGCCTGGTTAGTACTTGGATGGGAGACCGCCTGGGAATACCGGGTGCTGTAGGCTTTTTGCCTCCCGCTCCGCCCGCCTTCTCCTTTACTCGCCCGCGGCGGGGGCCGCCGGCTCCGCCCCCGCCGGGCCCCGCTGCAGGCAGTAGTCAAGGTGGTTTGCCTGCCCGAGCAGGAAGCTTGGGCGATGGCAGAAGCGGGAAGAAACTCTTGAGCACAGGTTCTTGGGATCCACGGAGCAGCGCCTGCACATGCGATGGCTGCCTACACAGCTGGCTTGCTTGTCTGTGGGGAAAGGCGAGATGGGTCAGGGCCTGGGTTCCTGAGGGGCTGAGAATCAAGGCAGGGATAGAAGAAAGGGGACAGGCCCACATCCCCTGAACCCACGCCGGCGCCCACTCACCTTTGTGGAAAATACGATTGAAAAGTGCCCGCAAGAATCTCTTCAGATGCCTCCAGAGTTGAGGGAAGAAGGGGAGGGGGGAGGCCGGGAGCAGGGTGAGCCCTGAAATCCAACCCTTGTCCGGTCACACCCCAGCAGCCCTCCCACCTCAGCCCCTTCAAGACCCCAGGGCTCCCCCAACCGCGCTGCACAGATCCTGCCCTGACCATAGTCACCACGTTGATCCCCACGTTGAGCAAGATGAAGCTGACCGGGCTCAGAAGAATTGAGTATCCTTGCTCCTGGCATTTCCTGGGGATGGGGCCAGTGAACGGCTCGGCTCGGTAGTAGTTTCGCTCACCCATGGCCGTTGGTCCCAGGACTGCCTGGGCCCCCTGCCCTCCAGTTTTAACTGGGAGCCAGACTGGGTCATAATGGGGCAGGTGGTGAGGTCACAGTGAGGGAGGGGGATGAAAAGGAGGGCCCAGAGTGGCATTCCCTGGTAACCAGGGTCAGGTAAGCTGAGCCTGGACAGTCAAACAGGGCCCGGTGGCCGGCATACATCCCCTCGAGCGGTCATTCATTCGCTCACCGCCCACTGACTCACTTGTTCAAATGACACATTGCGTCTCTTGGCCCCTCTTGAGACTAGGAAGACCTGGGCCTCAGAGGCCTGCTGAAGGCCTGGCTGGAGTCCAGAGCCTCAGCCTTCTTCATGCCCTTCACTGGGCCTGGAGCTGGACCTGCCCAGATGTGGAACCTCCCAGTTTGGAAGCAACTTCTTGTATGAGGCTCTCTGTGGACAGGGACAGCTGAGACACAGAGGAGGTGCCCAGAGACCAGGGGTTTGGAGTCTGCAGCTGCAGATGTACTTAGTGCATGGTATAGGACCAGGAGGGGCCTGCTGGCAGAACTGTGGCCACTAAACCAAAGGGACCCTCAGGCCAAGAAGGGGACACTGGCTTCTTATTGCAGGAAGCCAAGCGCAGGGACCCAGGCTGGCAGAAGGAGTGGCGCTTCCAAGCCACAGACCACCAATGTTTCCTGGACTCTGGCGCTCTTTATTCCTCTCTCCATGCCCTGCCGCCCCTGCCCCTGCCCCCGCCCCCATTTGCTGCTGGTAAGTTCATTTTCCCAGTCTGGCTCCCGTGCAGAGAGGGCCTGGAGGCCGAGGTGGAAGGCAGCAGCGAGTTGGCCCGCGCTTGGTCCTCCTGCGGTTGCCGCTTCAGCACCAGACTGTCATACACCTGGTAGTTGGCATTGCCTCCTGGGTTCCGGCTGAGTGGCATGAAGGTGGGCGGGGGTGGAGGGTGCTCGGTAGCCTGGACGTCGGGCAGGAGGTGAGAGGGGCGGAGGAGCAGCGCTGAGCTGGGAGCCGGGGCCCGCTGGTCCGAGGCCTCGGCCAGTACCGTGAGGGAGGCGGAGGTGGCCACAGGGCGCCGCAAGGGCAGGATCTCAGCCCATTCGGCCGCCGGGTGCCGCACCTCGTGGGGATCGCGGGAGTAATCCAAGTGTCCCGTGGAGGGGTGCAGGCTGCGGTTGGACTCGCTGTGAGCACAGCTGGGGAGGCTACGTCTGTGGGCCGGTGGGGTGTCGCGCTACCAGGCTTCGGGCCGGTAGCCCCGAGGCACCAGAGCGGATGGAGGCTCAGAGCCCTCCAGACCCAGACTCCGCCGCGGGCCCAGTTGCCGTCCTTTCGGCCCACGAGCCCCTCGACCTGCACCTGGCCGCCCCCACCGGCGCCCAGCCCCGGCGCCGCCACCTGTGTGCCGGTGTGTCCCTCCACAGCTCCCTCCGACAAAAGCCCCCCCCCCCCACCCCGCCCCTCTGGCGTGTCACCGCGGCCGGGTGCGGGAGCGGGATCGAGGGCAGGGGCCGCTTCCCCGGGCCTGCCGGCCACCAGGGGCGGGGTCCTGAGCTCGGCGGGGGGTGTGGGGCAGGGGTGGCCTTGCCGGGGCTGAGGGGCCGTGGCGACTCAATGGTGGCTCCCAGTGGCTTCGGGCCAGCTGCTGTCGGGCAGGAGGGCCGGCCCGGGCTGCGGCCGGGCTGCGCCTAGCGCCGCGTGGGCGGGCAGGGCCGATGCCCAAGGGACCGCGGGCCCCGGGCCCTGAAGCCTCCGGGGCCACGTCCCTGTGGGCGACGTGCGGGATGTTGGGCGGGGCGCCAAGCGCCGAAGGGTTTGCCGGGTCACGGCCGCCCTGGGCTGGGAGGTGGTCGCCAAACCCTCCGCCGCCGCCCGATACCCGAGACCTCCGTTCCCCCTGCCTGGGCGGGCGAGGGGGCCCTGCCGGGGCGGGCCGGCCGCCAGGCTGGCGTTAAGGCGCCAGCGCCAGCGAAACTGCGGCTCAAGAGGCAGCCCGCGGCCCCCGCCCCCGTCTACGGCCATACCACCCTGAACGCGCCCGATCTCGTCTGATCTCGGAAGCTAAGCAGGGTCGGGCCTGGTTAGTACTTGGATGGGAGACCGCCTGGGAATACCGGGTGCTGTAGGCTTTTTGCCTCCCGCTCCGCCCGCCTTCTCCTTTACTCGCCCGCGGCGGGGGCCGCCGGCTCCGCCCCCACCGGGCCCCGCTGCAGGCAGTAGTCAAGGTGGTTTGCCTGCCCGAGCAGGAAGCTTGGGCGATGGCAGAAGCGGGAAGAAACTCTTGAGCACAGGTTCTTGGGATCCACGGAGCAGCGCATGCACATGCGATGGCTGCCTACACAGCTGGCTTGCTTGTCTGTGGGGAAAGGCGAGATGGGTCAGGGCCTGGGTTCCTGAGGGGCTGAGAATCAAGGCAGGGATAGAAGAAAGGGGACAGGCCCACATCCCCTGAACCCACGCCGGCGCCCACTCACCTTTGTGGAAAATACGATTGAAAAGTGCCCGCAAGAATCTCTTCAGATGCCTCCAGAGTTGAGGGAAGAAGGGGAGGGGGGAGGCCGGGAGCAGGGTGAGCCCTGAAATCCAACCCTTGTCCGGTCACACCCCAGCAGCCCTCCCACCTCAGCCCCTTCAAGACCCCAGGGCTCCCGCAACCGCGCTGCACAGATCCTGCCCTGACCATAGTCACCACGTTGATCCCCACGTTGAGCAAGATGAAGCTGACCGGGCTCAGAAGAATTGAGTATCCTTGCTCCTGGCATTTCCTGGGGATGGGGCCAGTGAACGGCTCGGCTCGGTAGTAGTTTCGCTCACCCATGGCCGTTGGTCCCAGGACTGCCTGGGCCCCCTGCCCTCCAGTTTTAACTGGGAGCCAGACTGGGTCATAATGGGGCAGGTGGTGAGGTCACAGTGAGGGAGGGGGATGAAAAGGAGGGCCCAGAGTGGCATCCCTGGTAACCAGGGTCAGGTAAGCTGAGCCTGGACAGTCAAACAGGGCCCGGTGGCCGGCATACATCCCCTCGAGCGGTCATTCATTCGCTCACCGCCCACTGACTCACTTGTTCAAATGACACATTGCGTCTCTTGGCCCCTCTTGAGACTAGGAAGACCTGGGCCTCAGAGGCCTGCTGAAGGCCTGGCTGGAGTCCAGAGCCTCAGCCTTCTTCATGCCCTTCACTGGGCCTGGAGCTGGACCTGCCCAGATGTGGAACCTCCCAGTTTGGAAGCAACTTCTTGTATGAGGCTCTCTGTGGACAGGGACAGCTGAGACACAGAGGAGGTGCCCAGAGACCAGGGGTTTGGAGTCTGCAGCTGCAGATGTACTTAGTGCATGGTATAGGACCAGGAGGGGCCTGCTGGCAGAACTGTGGCCACTAAACCAAAGGGACCCTCAGGCCAAGAAGGGGACACTGGCTTCTTATTGCAGGAAGCCAAGCGCAGGGACCCAGGCTGGCAGAAGGAGTGGCGCTTCCAAGCCACAGACCACCAATGTTTCCTGGACTCTGGCGCTCTTTATTCCTCTCTCCATGCCCTGCCGCCCCCTGCCCCTGCCCCCGCCCCCATTTGCTGCTGGTAAGTTCATTTTCCCAGTCTGGCTCCCGTGCAGAGAGGGCCTGGAGGCCGAGGTGGAAGGCAGCAGCGAGTTGGCCCGCGCTTGGTCCTCCTGCGGTTGCCGCTTCAGCACCAGACTGTCATACACCTGGTAGTTGGCATTGCCTCCTGGGTTCCGGCTGAGTGGCATGAAGGTGGGCGGGGGTGGAGGGTGCTCGGTAGCCTGGACGTCGGGCAGGAGGTGAGAGGGGCGGAGGAGCAGCGCTGAGCTGGGAGCCGGGGCCCGCTGGTCCGAGGCCTCGGCCAGTACCGTGAGGGAGGCGGAGGTGGCCACAGGGCGCCGCAAGGGCAGGATCTCAGCCCATTCGGCCGCCGGGTGCCGCACCTCGTGGGGATCGCGGGAGTAATCCAAGTGTCCCGTGGAGGGGTGCAGGCTGCGGTTGGACTCGCTGTGAGCACAGCTGGGGAGGCTACGTCTGTGGGCCGGTGGGGTGTCGCGCTACCAGGCTTCGGGCCGGTAGCCCCGAGGCACCAGAGCGGATGGAGGCTCAGAGCCCTCCAGACCCAGACTCCGCCGCGGGCCCAGTTGCCGTCCATTCGGCCCACGAGCCCCTCGACCTGCACCTGGCCGCCCCCACCGGCGCCCAGCCCCGGCGCCGCCACCTGTGTGCCGGTGTGTCCCTCCACAGCTCCCTCCGACAAAAGCCCCCCCCACACCCCACCCCTCTGGCGTGTCACCGCGGCCGGGTGCGGGAGCGGGATCGAGGGCAGGGGCCGCTTCCCCGGGCCTGCCGGCCACCAGGGGCGGGGTCCTGAGCTCGGCGGGGGGTGTGGGGCAGGGGTGGCCTTGCCGGGGCTGAGGGGCCGTGGCGACTCAATGGTGGCTCCCAGTGGCTTCGGGCCAGCTGCTGTCGGGCAGGAGGGCCGGCCCGGGCTGCGGCCGGGCTGCGCCTAGCGCCGCGTGGGCGGGCAGGGCCGATGCCCAAGGGACCGCGGGCCCCGGGCCCTGAAGCCTCCGGGGCCACGTCCCTGTGGGCGACGTGCGGGATGTTGGGCGGGGCGCCAAGCGCCGAAGGGTTTGCCGGGTCACGCCGCCCTGGGCTGGGAGGTGGTCGCCAAACCCTCCGCCGCCGCCCGATACCCGAGACCTCCGTTCCCCCTGCCTGGGCGGGCGAGGGGGCCCTGCCGGGGCGGGCCGGCCGCCAGGCTGGCGTTAAGGCGCCAGCGCCAGCGAAACTGGGCCTCAAGAGGCAGCCCGCGGCCCCCGCCCCCGTCTACGGCCATACCACCCTGAACGCGCCCGATCTCGTCTGATCTCGGAAGCTAAGCAGGGTCGGGCCTGGTTAGTACTTGGATGGGAGACCGCCTGGGAATACCGGGTGCTGTAGGCTTTTTGCCTCCCGCTCCGCCCGCCTTCTCCTTTACTCGCCCGCGGCGGGGGCCGCCGGCTCCGCCCCCGCCGGGCCGCGCTGCAGGCCCCACCTCCTCAGGCCCCTCCCACCACGGCGCGCGCCGGCGGGGGCGCTCCCCGCCGGCCCGGCCGGCCAGGCGGCCAGAAGGCGGCCCTGGAAGGCAGCCGCATCCCAGACGCTCCCGGGGTGGCCGGCCCGGACCCAGACTCCGCCGCGGGCCCAGCTGCCGTCCTTTCGGCCCGCGAGCCCCTCGACCTGCACCTGGCCGCCCCCACCGGCGCCCAGCCCCGGCGCCGCCACCTGTGTGCCGGTGTGTCCCTCCACAGCTCCCTCCGACAAAAGCCCCCCCCCCCCCACCCCGCCCCTCTGGCGTGTCACCGCGGCCGGGTGCGGGAGCGGGATCGAGGGCAGGGGCCGCTTCCCCGGGCCTGCCGGCCACCAGGGGCGGGGTCCTGAGCTCGGCGGGGGGTGTGGGGGCAAGGGTGGCCTTGCCGGGGCTGAGGGGCCGTGGCGACTCAATGGTGGCTCCCAGTGGCTTCGGGCCAGCTGCTGTCGGGCAGGAGGGCCGGCCCGGGCTGCGGCCGGGCTGCGCCTAGCGCCGCGTGGGCGGGCAGGGCCGATGCCCAAGGGACCGCGGGCCCCGGGCCCTGAAGCCTCCGGGGCCACGTCCCTGTGGGCGACGTGCGGGATGTTGGGCGGGGCGCCAAGCGCCGAAGGGTTTGCCGGGTCACGGCCGCCCTGGGCTGGGAGGTGGTCGCCAAACCCTCCGCCGCCGCCCGATACCCGAGACCTCCGTTCCCCCTGCCTGGGCGGGCGAGGGGGCCCTGCCGGGGCGGGCCGGCCGCCAGGCTGGCGTTAAGGCGCCAGCGCCAGCGAAACTGCGGCTCAAGAGGCAGCCCGCGGCCCCCGCCCCCGTCTACGGCCATACCACCCTGAACGCGCCCGATCTCGTCTGATCTCGGAAGCTAAGCAGGGTCGGGCCTGGTTAGTACTTGGATGGGAGACCGCCTGGGAATACCGGGTGCTGTAGGCTTTTTGCCTCCCGCTCCGCCCGCCTTCTCCTTTACTCGCCCGCGGCGGGGGCCGCCGGCTCCGCCCCCGCCGGGCCCCGCTGCAGGCAGTAGTCAAGGTGGTTTGCCTGCCCGAGCAGGAAGCTTGGGCGATGGCAGAAGCGGGAAGAAACTCTTGAGCACAGGTTCTTGGGATCCACGGAGCAGCGCATGCACATGCGATGGCTGCCTACACAGCTGGCTTGCTTGTCTGTGGGGAAAGGCGAGATGGGTCAGGGCCTGGGTTCCTGAGGGGCTGAGAATCAAGGCAGGGATAGAAGAAAGGGGACAGGCCCACATCCCCTGAACCCACGCCGGCGCCCACTCACCTTTGTGGAAAATACGATTGAAAAGTGCCCGCAAGAATCTCTTCAGATGCCTCCAGAGTTGAGGGAAGAAGGGGAGGGGGGAGGCCGGGAGCAGGGTGAGCCCTGAAATCCAACCCTTGTCCGGTCACACCCCAGCAGCCCTCCCACCTCAGCCCCTTCAAGACCCCAGGGCTCCCGCAACCGCGCTGCACAGATCCTGCCCTGACCATAGTCACCACGTTGATCCCCACGTTGAGCAAGATGAAGCTGACCGGGCTCAGAAGAATTGAGTATCCTTGCTCCTGGCATTTCCTGGGGATGGGGCCAGTGAACGGCTCGGCTCGGTAGTAGTTTCGCTCACCCATGGCCGTTGGTCCCAGGACTGCCTGGGCCCCCTGCCCTCCAGTTTTAACTGGGAGCCAGACTGGGTCATAATGGGGCAGGTGGTGAGGTCACAGTGAGGGAGGGGGATGAAAAGGAGGGCCCAGAGTGGCATTCCCTGGTAACCAGGGTCAGGTAAGCTGAGCCTGGACAGTCAAACAGGGCCCGGTGGCCGGCATACATCCCCTCGAGCGGTCATTCATTCGCTCACCGCCCACTGACTCACTTGTTCAAATGACACATTGCGTCTCTTGGCCCCTCTTGAGACTAGGAAGACCTGGGCCTCAGAGGCCTGCTGAAGGCCTGGCTGGAGTCCAGAGCCTCAGCCTTCTTCATGCCCTTCACTGGGCCTGGAGCTGGACCTGCCCAGATGTGGAACCTCCCAGTTTGGAAGCAACTTCTTGTATGAGGCTCTCTGTGGACAGGGACAGCTGAGACACAGAGGAGGTGCCCAGAGACCAGGGGTTTGGAGTCTGCAGCTGCAGATGTACTTAGTGCATGGTATAGGACCAGGAGGGGCCTGCTGGCAGAACTGTGGCCACTAAACCAAAGGGACCCTCAGGCCAAGAAGGGGACACTGGCTTCTTATTGCAGGAAGCCAAGCGCAGGGACCCAGGCTGGCAGAAGGAGTGGCGCTTCCAAGCCACAGACCACCAATGTTTCCTGGACTCTGGCGCTCTTTATTCCTCTCTCCATGCCCTGCCGCCCCCTGCCCCTGCCCCCGCCCCCATTTGCTGCTGGTAAGTTCATTTTCCCAGTCTGGCTCCCGTGCAGAAAGGGCCTGGAGGCCGAGGTGGAAGGCAGCAGCGAGTTGGCCCGCGCTTGGTCCTCCTGCGGTTGCCGCTTCAGCACCAGACTGTCATACACCTGGTAGTTGGCATTGCCTCCTGGGTTCCGGCTGAGTGGCATGAAGGTGGGCGGGGGTGGAGGGTGCTCGGTAGCCTGGACGTCGGGCAGGAGGTGAGAGGGGCGGAGGAGCAGCGCTGAGCTGGGAGCCGGGGCCCGCTGGTCCGAGGCCTCGGCCAGTACCGTGAGGGAGGCGGAGGTGGCCACAGGGCGCCGCAAGGGCAGGATCTCAGCCCATTCGGCCGCCGGGTGCCGCACCTCGTGGGGATCGCGGGAGTAATCCAAGTGTCCCGTGGAGGGGTGCAGGCTGCGGTTGGACTCGCTGTGAGCACAGCTGGGGAGGCTACGTCTGTGGGCCGGTGGGGTGTCGCGCTACCAGGCTTCGGGCCGGTAGCCCCGAGGCACCAGAGCGGATGGAGGCTCAGAGCCCTCCAGACCCAGACTCCGCCGCGGGCCCAGTTGCCGTCCATTCGGCCCACGAGCCCCTCGACCTGCACCTGGCCGCCCCCACCGGCGCCCAGCCCCGGCGCCGCCACCTGTGTGCCGGTGTGTCCCTCCACAGCTCCCTCCGACAAAAGCCCCCCCCACACCCCACCCCTCTGGCGTGTCACCGCGGCCGGGTGCGGGAGCGGGATCGAGGGCAGGGGCCGCTTCCCCGGGCCTGCCGGCCACCAGGGGCGGGGTCCTGAGCTCGGCGGGGGGTGTGGGGCAGGGGTGGCCTTGCCGGGGCTGAGGGGCCGTGGCGACTCAATGGTGGCTCCCAGTGGCTTCGGGCCAGCTGCTGTCGGGCAGGAGGGCCGGCCCGGGCTGCGGCCGGGCTGCGCCTAGCGCCGCGTGGGCGGGCAGGGCCGATGCCCAAGGGACCGCGGGCCCCGGGCCCTGAAGCCTCCGGGGCCACGTCCCTGTGGGCGACGTGCGGGATGTTGGGCGGGGCGCCAAGCGCCGAAGGGTTTGCCGGGTCACGCCGCCCTGGGCTGGGAGGTGGTCGCCAAACCCTCCGCCGCCGCCCGATACCCGAGACCTCCGTTCCCCCTGCCTGGGCGGGCGAGGGGGCCCTGCCGGGGCGGGCCGGCCGCCAGGCTGGCGTTAAGGCGCCAGCGCCAGCGAAACTGGGCCTCAAGAGGCAGCCCGCGGCCCCCGCCCCCGTCTACGGCCATACCACCCTGAACGCGCCCGATCTCGTCTGATCTCGGAAGCTAAGCAGGGTCGGGCCTGGTTAGTACTTGGATGGGAGACCGCCTGGGAATACCGGGTGCTGTAGGCTTTTTGCCTCCCGCTCCGCCCGCCTTCTCCTTTACTCGCCCGCGGCGGGGGCCGCCGGCTCCGCCCCCGCCGGGCCGCGCTGCAGGCCCCACCTCCTCAGGCCCCTCCCACCACGGCGCGCGCCGGCGGGGGCGCTCCCCGCCGGCCCGGCCGGCCAGGCGGCCAGAAGGCGGCCCTGGAAGGCAGCCGCATCCCAGACGCTCCCGGGGTGGCCGGCCCGGACCCAGACTCCGCCGCGGGCCCAGCTGCCGTCCTTTCGGCCCGCGAGCCCCTCGACCTGCACCTGGCCGCCCCCACCGGCGCCCAGCCCCGGCGCCGCCACCTGTGTGCCGGTGTGTCCCTCCACAGCTCCCTCCGACAAAAGCCCCCCCCCCCCACCCCGCCCCTCTGGCGTGTCACCGCGGCCGGGTGCGGGAGCGGGATCGAGGGCAGGGGCCGCTTCCCCGGGCCTGCCGGCCACCAGGGGCGGGGTCCTGAGCTCGGCGGGGGGTGTGGGGGCAAGGGTGGCCTTGCCGGGGCTGAGGGGCCGTGGCGACTCAATGGTGGCTCCCAGTGGCTTCGGGCCAGCTGCTGTCGGGCAGGAGGGCCGGCCCGGGCTGCGGCCGGGCTGCGCCTAGCGCCGCGTGGGCGGGCAGGGCCGATGCCCAAGGGACCGCGGGCCCCGGGCCCTGAAGCCTCCGGGGCCACGTCCCTGTGGGCGACGTGCGGGATGTTGGGCGGGGCGCCAAGCGCCGAAGGGTTTGCCGGGTCACGGCCGCCCTGGGCTGGGAGGTGGTCGCCAAACCCTCCGCCGCCGCCCGATACCCGAGACCTCCGTTCCCCCTGCCTGGGCGGGCGAGGGGGCCCTGCCGGGGCGGGCCGGCCGCCAGGCTGGCGTTAAGGCGCCAGCGCCAGCGAAACTGCGGCTCAAGAGGCAGCCCGCGGCCCCCGCCCCCGTCTACGGCCATACCACCCTGAACGCGCCCGATCTCGTCTGATCTCGGAAGCTAAGCAGGGTCGGGCCTGGTTAGTACTTGGATGGGAGACCGCCTGGGAATACCGGGTGCTGTAGGCTTTTTGCCTCCCGCTCCGCCCGCCTTCTCCTTTACTCGCCCGCGGCGGGGGCCGCCGGCTCCGCCCCCGCCGGGCCCCGCTGCAGGCAGTAGTCAAGGTGGTTTGCCTGCCCGAGCAGGAAGCTTGGGCGATGGCAGAAGCGGGAAGAAACTCTTGAGCACAGGTTCTTGGGATCCACGGAGCAGCGCATGCACATGCGATGGCTGCCTACACAGCTGGCTTGCTTGTCTGTGGGGAAAGGCGAGATGGGTCAGGGCCTGGGTTCCTGAGGGGCTGAGAATCAAGGCAGGGATAGAAGAAAGGGGACAGGCCCACATCCCCTGAACCCACGCCGGCGCCCACTCACCTTTGTGGAAAATACGATTGAAAAGTGCCCGCAAGAATCTCTTCAGATGCCTCCAGAGTTGAGGGAAGAAGGGGAGGGGGGAGGCCGGGAGCAGGGTGAGCCCTGAAATCCAACCCTTGTCCGGTCACACCCCAGCAGCCCTCCCACCTCAGCCCCTTCAAGACCCCAGGGCTCCCGCAACCGCGCTGCACAGATCCTGCCCTGACCATAGTCACCACGTTGATCCCCACGTTGAGCAAGATGAAGCTGACCGGGCTCAGAAGAATTGAGTATCCTTGCTCCTGGCATTTCCTGGGGATGGGGCCAGTGAACGGCTCGGCTCGGTAGTAGTTTCGCTCACCCATGGCCGTTGGTCCCAGGACTGCCTGGGCCCCCTGCCCTCCAGTTTTAACTGGGAGCCAGACTGGGTCATAATGGGGCAGGTGGTGAGGTCACAGTGAGGGAGGGGGATGAAAAGGAGGGCCCAGAGTGGCATTCCCTGGTAACCAGGGTCAGGTAAGCTGAGCCTGGACAGTCAAACAGGGCCCGGTGGCCGGCATACATCCCCTCGAGCGGTCATTCATTCGCTCACCGCCCACTGACTCACTTGTTCAAATGACACATTGCGTCTCTTGGCCCCTCTTGAGACTAGGAAGACCTGGGCCTCAGAGGCCTGCTGAAGGCCTGGCTGGAGTCCAGAGCCTCAGCCTTCTTCATGCCCTTCACTGGGCCTGGAGCTGGACCTGCCCAGATGTGGAACCTCCCAGTTTGGAAGCAACTTCTTGTATGAGGCTCTCTGTGGACAGGGACAGCTGAGACACAGAGGAGGTGCCCAGAGACCAGGGGTTTGGAGTCTGCAGCTGCAGATGTACTTAGTGCATGGTATAGGACCAGGAGGGGCCTGCTGGCAGAACTGTGGCCACTAAACCAAAGGGACCCTCAGGCCAAGAAGGGGACACTGGCTTCTTATTGCAGGAAGCCAAGCGCAGGGACCCAGGCTGGCAGAAGGAGTGGCGCTTCCAAGCCACAGACCACCAATGTTTCCTGGACTCTGGCGCTCTTTATTCCTCTCTCCATGCCCTGCCGCCCCCTGCCCCTGCCCCCGCCCCCATTTGCTGCTGGTAAGTTCATTTTCCCAGTCTGGCTCCCGTGCAGAGAGGGCCTGGAGGCCGAGGTGGAAGGTAGCAGCGAGTTGGCCCGCGCTTGGTCCTCCTGCGGTTGCCGCTTCAGCACCAGACTGTCATACACCTGGTAGTTGGCATTGCCTCCTGGGTTCCGGCTGAGTGGCATGAAGGTGGGCGGGGGTGGAGGGTGCTCGGTAGCCTGGACGTCGGGCAGGAGGTGAGAGGGGCGGAGGAGCAGCGCTGAGCTGGGAGCCGGGGCCCGCTGGTCCGAGGCCTCGGCCAGTACCGTGAGGGAGGCGGAGGTGGCCACAGGGCGCCGCAAGGGCAGGATCTCAGCCCATTCGGCCGCCGGGTGCCGCACCTCGTGGGGATCGCGGGAGTAATCCAAGTGTCCCGTGGAGGGGTGCAGGCTGCGGTTGGACTCGCTGTGAGCACAGCTGGGGAGGCTACGTCTGTGGGCCGGTGGGGTGTCGCGCTACCAGGCTTCGGGCCGGTAGCCCCGAGGCACCAGAGCGGATGGAGGCTCAGAGCCCTCCAGACCCAGACTCCGCCGCGGGCCCAGTTGCCGTCCTTTCGGCCCACGAGCCCCTCGACCTGCACCTGGCCGCCCCCACCGGCGCCCAGCCCCGGCGCCGCCACCTGTGTGCCGGTGTGTCCCTCCACAGCTCCCTCCGACAAAAGCCCCCCCCCCCACCCCGCCCCTCTGGCGTGTCACCGCGGCCGGGTGCGGGAGCGGGATCGAGGGCAGGGGCCGCTTCCCCGGGCCTGCCGGCCACCAGGGGCGGGGTCCTGAGCTCGGCGGGGGGTGTGGGGCAGGGGTGGCCTTGCCGGGGCTGAGGGGCCGTGGCGACTCAATGGTGGCTCCCAGTGGCTTCGGGCCAGCTGCTGTCGGGCAGGAGGGCCGGCCCGGGCTGCGGCCGGGCTGCGCCTAGCGCCGCGTGGGCGGGCAGGGCCGATGCCCAAGGGACCGCGGGCCCCGGGCCCTGAAGCCTCCGGGGCCACGTCCCTGTGGGCGACGTGCGGGATGTTGGGCGGGGCGCCAAGCGCCGAAGGGTTTGCCGGGTCACGGCCGCCCTGGGCTGGGAGGTGGTCGCCAAACCCTCCGCCGCCGCCCGATACCCGAGACCTCCGTTCCCCCTGCCTGGGCGGGCGAGGGGGCCCTGCCGGGGCGGGCCGGCCGCCAGGCTGGCGTTAAGGCGCCAGCGCCAGCGAAACTGCGGCTCAAGAGGCAGCCCGCGGCCCCCGCCCCCGTCTACGGCCATACCACCCTGAACGCGCCCGATCTCGTCTGATCTCGGAAGCTAAGCAGGGTCGGGCCTGGTTAGTACTTGGATGGGAGACCGCCTGGGAATACCGGGTGCTGTAGGCTTTTTGCCTCCCGCTCCGCCCGCCTTCTCCTTTACTCGCCCGCGGCGGGGGCCGCCGGCTCCGCCCCCGCCGGGCCCCGCTGCAGGCAGTAGTCAAGGTGGTTTGCCTGCCCGAGCAGGAAGCTTGGGCGATGGCAGAAGCGGGAAGAAACTCTTGAGCACAGGTTCTTGGGATCCACGGAGCAGCGCATGCACATGCGATGGCTGCCTACACAGCTGGCTTGCTTGTCTGTGGGGAAAGGCGAGATGGGTCAGGGCCTGGGTTCCTGAGGGGCTGAGAATCAAGGCAGGGATAGAAGAAAGGGGACAGGCCCACATCCCCTGAACCCACGCCGGCGCCCACTCACCTTTGTGGAAAATACGATTGAAAAGTGCCCGCAAGAATCTCTTCAGATGCCTCCAGAGTTGAGGGAAGAAGGGGAGGGGGGAGGCCGGGAGCAGGGTGAGCCCTGAAATCCAACCCTTGTCCGGTCACACCCCAGCAGCCCTCCCACCTCAGCCCCTTCAAGACCCCAGGGCTCCCCCAACCGCGCTGCACAGATCCTGCCCTGACCATAGTCACCACGTTGATCCCCACGTTGAGCAAGATGAAGCTGACCGGGCTCAGAAGAATTGAGTATCCTTGCTCCTGGCATTTCCTGGGGATGGGGCCAGTGAACGGCTCGGCTCGGTAGTAGTTTCGCTCACCCATGGCCGTTGGTCCCAGGACTGCCTGGGCCCCCTGCCCTCCAGTTTTAACTGGGAGCCAGACTGGGTCATAATGGGGCAGGTGGTGAGGTCACAGTGAGGGAGGGGGATGAAAAGGAGGGCCCAGAGTGGCATTCCCTGGTAACCAGGGTCAGGTAAGCTGAGCCTGGACAGTCAAACAGGGCCCGGTGGCCGGCATACATCCCCTCGAGCGGTCATTCATTCGCTCACCGCCCACTGACTCACTTGTTCAAATGACACATTGCGTCTCTTGGCCCCTCTTGAGACTAGGAAGACCTGGGCCTCAGAGGCCTGCTGAAGGCCTGGCTGGAGTCCAGAGCCTCAGCCTTCTTCATGCCCTTCACTGGGCCTGGAGCTGGACCTGCCCAGATGTGGAACCTCCCAGTTTGGAAGCAACTTCTTGTATGAGGCTCTCTGTGGACAGGGACAGCTGAGACACAGAGGAGGTGCCCAGAGACCAGGGGTTTGGAGTCTGCAGCTGCAGATGTACTTAGTGCATGGTATAGGACCAGGAGGGGCCTGCTGGCAGAACTGTGGCCACTAAACCAAAGGGACCCTCAGGCCAAGAAGGGGACACTGGCTTCTTATTGCAGGAAGCCAAGCGCAGGGACCCAGGCTGGCAGAAGGAGTGGCGCTTCCAAGCCACAGACCACCAATGTTTCCTGGACTCTGGCGCTCTTTATTCCTCTCTCCATGCCCTGCCGCCCCCTGCCCCTGCCCCCGCCCCCATTTGCTGCTGGTAAGTTCATTTTCCCAGTCTGGCTCCCGTGCAGAGAGGGCCTGGAGGCCGAGGTGGAAGGTAGCAGCGAGTTGGCCCGCGCTTGGTCCTCCTGCGGTTGCCGCTTCAGCACCAGACTGTCATACACCTGGTAGTTGGCATTGCCTCCTGGGTTCCGGCTGAGTGGCATGAAGGTGGGCGGGGGTGGAGGGTGCTCGGTAGCCTGGACGTCGGGCAGGAGGTGAGAGGGGCGGAGGAGCAGCGCTGAGCTGGGAGCCGGGGCCCGCTGGTCCGAGGCCTCGGCCAGTACCGTGAGGGAGGCGGAGGTGGCCACAGGGCGCCGCAAGGGCAGGATCTCAGCCCATTCGGCCGCCGGGTGCCGCACCTCGTGGGGATCGCGGGAGTAATCCAAGTGTCCCGTGGAGGGGTGCAGGCTGCGGTTGGACTCGCTGTGAGCACAGCTGGGGAGGCTACGTCTGTGGGCCGGTGGGGTGTCGCGCTACCAGGCTTCGGGCCGGTAGCCCCGAGGCACCAGAGCGGATGGAGGCTCAGAGCCCTCCAGACCCAGACTCCGCCGCGGGCCCAGTTGCCGTCCTTTCGGCCCACGAGCCCCTCGACCTGCACCTGGCCGCCCCCACCGGCGCCCAGCCCCGGCGCCGCCACCTGTGTGCCGGTGTGTCCCTCCACAGCTCCCTCCGACAAAAGCCCCCCCCCCCACCCCGCCCCTCTGGCGTGTCACCGCGGCCGGGTGCGGGAGCGGGATCGAGGGCAGGGGCCGCTTCCCCGGGCCTGCCGGCCACCAGGGGCGGGGTCCTGAGCTCGGCGGGGGGTGTGGGGGCAAGGGTGGCCTTGCCGGGGCTGAGGGGCCGTGGCGACTCAATGGTGGCTCCCAGTGGCTTCGGGCCAGCTGCTGTCGGGCAGGAGGGCCGGCCCGGGCTGCGGCCGGGCTGCGCCTAGCGCCGCGTGGGCGGGCAGGGCCGATGCCCAAGGGACCGCGGGCCCCGGGCCCTGAAGCCTCCGGGGCCACGTCCCTGTGGGCGACGTGCGGGATGTTGGGCGGGGCGCCAAGCGCCGAAGGGTTTGCCGGGTCACGGCCGCCCTGGGCTGGGAGGTGGTCGCCAAACCCTCCGCCGCCGCCCGATACCCGAGACCTCCGTTCCCCCTGCCTGGGCGGGCGAGGGGGCCCTGCCGGGGCGGGCCGGCCGCCAGGCTGGCGTTAAGGCGCCAGCGCCAGCGAAACTGGGCCTCAAGAGGCAGCCCGCGGCCCCCACCCCCGTCTACGGCCATACCACCCTGAACGCGCCCGATCTCGTCTGATCTCGGAAGCTAAGCAGGGTCGGGCCTGGTTAGTACTTGGATGGGAGACCGCCTGGGAATACCGGGTGCTGTAGGCTTTTTGCCTCCCGCTCCGCCCGCCTTCTCCTTTACTCGCCCGCGGCGGGGGCCGCCGGCTCCGCCCCCGCCGGGCCGCGCTGCAGGCCCCACCTCCTCAGGCCCCTCCCACCACGGCGCGCGCCGGCGGGGGCGCTCCCCGCCGGCCCGGCCGGCCAGGCGGCCAGAAGGCGGACCTGGAAGGCAGCCGCATCCCAGACGCTCCCGGGGTGGCCGGCCCGGACCCAGACTCCGCCGCGGGCCCAGCTGCCGTCCTTTCGGCCCGCGAGCCCCTCGACCTGCACCTGGCCGCCCCCACCGGCGCCCAGCCCCGGCGCCGCCACCTGTGTGCCGGTGTGTCCCTCCACAGCTCCCTCCGACAAAAGCCCCCCCCCACCCCGCCCCTCTGGCGTGTCACCGCGGCCGGGTGCGGGAGCGGGATCGAGGGCAGGGGCCGCTTCCCCGGGCCTGCCGGCCACCAGGGGCGGGGTCCTGAGCTCGGCGGGGGGTGTGGGGGCAAGGGTGGCCTTGCCGGGGCTGAGGGGCCGTGGCGACTCAATGGTGGCTCCCAGTGGCTTCGGGCCAGCTGCTGTCGGGCAGGAGGGCCGGCCCGGGCTGCGGCCGGGCTGCGCCTAGCGCCGCGTGGGCGGGCAGGGCCGATGCCCAAGGGACCGCGGGCCCCGGGCCCTGAAGCCTCCGGGGCCACGTCCCTGTGGGCGACGTGCGGGATGTTGGGCGGGGCGCCAAGCGCCGAAGGGTTTGCCGGGTCACGGCCGCCCTGGGCTGGGAGGTGGTCGCCAAACCCTCCGCCGCCGCCCGATACCCGAGACCTCCGTTCCCCCTGCCTGGGCGGGCGAGGGGGCCCTGCCGGGGCGGGCCGGCCGCCAGGCTGGCGTTAAGGCGCCAGCGCCAGCGAAACTGCGGCTCAAGAGGCAGCCCGCGGCCCCCGCCCCCGTCTACGGCCATACCACCCTGAACGCGCCCGATCTCGTCTGATCTCGGAAGCTAAGCAGGGTCGGGCCTGGTTAGTACTTGGATGGGAGACCGCCTGGGAATACCGGGTGCTGTAGGCTTTTTGCCTCCCGCTCCGCCCGCCTTCTCCTTTACTCGCCCGCGGCGGGGGCCGCCGGCTCCGCCCCCGCCGGGCCCCGCTGCAGGCAGTAGTCAAGGTGGTTTGCCTGCCCGAGCAGGAAGCTTGGGCGATGGCAGAAGCGGGAAGAAACTCTTGAGCACAGGTTCTTGGGATCCACGGAGCAGCGCATGCACATGCGATGGCTGCCTACACAGCTGGCTTGCTTGTCTGTGGGGAAAGGCGAGATGGGTCAGGGCCTGGGTTCCTGAGGGGCTGAGAATCAAGGCAGGGATAGAAGAAAGGGGACAGGCCCACATCCCCTGAACCCACGCCGGCGCCCACTCACCTTTGTGGAAAATACGATTGAAAAGTGCCCGCAAGAATCTCTTCAGATGCCTCCAGAGTTGAGGGAAGAAGGGGAGGGGGGAGGCCGGGAGCAGGGTGAGCCCTGAAATCCAACCCTTGTCCGGTCACACCCCAGCAGCCCTCCCACCTCAGCCCCTTCAAGACCCCAGGGCTCCCCCAACCGCGCTGCACAGATCCTGCCCTGACCATAGTCACCACGTTGATCCCCACGTTGAGCAAGATGAAGCTGACCGGGCTCAGAAGAATTGAGTATCCTTGCTCCTGGCATTTCCTGGGGATGGGGCCAGTGAACGGCTCGGCTCGGTAGTAGTTTCGCTCACCCATGGCCGTTGGTCCCAGGACTGCCTGGGCCCCCTGCCCTCCAGTTTTAACTGGGAGCCAGACTGGGTCATAATGGGGCAGGTGGTGAGGTCACAGTGAGGGAGGGGGATGAAAAGGAGGGCCCAGAGTGGCATTCCCTGGTAACCAGGGTCAGGTAAGCTGAGCCTGGACAGTCAAACAGGGCCCGGTGGCCGGCATACATCCCCTCGAGCGGTCATTCATTCGCTCACCGCCCACTGACTCACTTGTTCAAATGACACATTGCGTCTCTTGGCCCCTCTTGAGACTAGGAAGACCTGGGCCTCAGAGGCCTGCTGAAGGCCTGGCTGGAGTCCAGAGCCTCAGCCTTCTTCATGCCCTTCACTGGGCCTGGAGCTGGACCTGCCCAGATGTGGAACCTCCCAGTTTGGAAGCAACTTCTTGTATGAGGCTCTCTGTGGACAGGGACAGCTGAGACACAGAGGAGGTGCCCAGAGACCAGGGGTTTGGAGTCTGCAGCTGCAGATGTACTTAGTGCATGGTATAGGACCAGGAGGGGCCTGCTGGCAGAACTGTGGCCACTAAACCAAAGGGACCCTCAGGCCAAGAAGGGGACACTGGCTTCTTATTGCAGGAAGCCAAGCGCAGGGACCCAGGCTGGCAGAAGGAGTGGCGCTTCCAAGCCACAGACCACCAATGTTTCCTGGACTCTGGCGCTCTTTATTCCTCTCTCCATGCCCTGCCGCCCCCTGCCCCTGCCCCCGCCCCCATTTGCTGCTGGTAAGTTCATTTTCCCAGTCTGGCTCCCGTGCAGAGAGGGCCTGGAGGCCGAGGTGGAAGGCAGCAGCGAGTTGGCCCGCGCTTGGTCCTCCTGCGGTTGCCGCTTCAGCACCAGACTGTCATACACCTGGTAGTTGGCATTGCCTCCTGGGTTCCGGCTGAGTGGCATGAAGGTGGGCGGGGGTGGAGGGTGCTCGGTAGCCTGGACGTCGGGCAGGAGGTGAGAGGGGCGGAGGAGCAGCGCTGAGCTGGGAGCCGGGGCCCGCTGGTCCGAGGCCTCGGCCAGTACCGTGAGGGAGGCGGAGGTGGCCACAGGGCGCCGCAAGGGCAGGATCTCAGCCCATTCGGCCGCCGGGTGCCGCACCTCGTGGGGATCGCGGGAGTAATCCAAGTGTCCCGTGGAGGGGTGCAGGCTGCGGTTGGACTCGCTGTGAGCACAGCTGGGGAGGCTACGTCTGTGGGCCGGTGGGGTGTCGCGCTACCAGGCTTCGGGCCGGTAGCCCCGAGGCACCAGAGCGGATGGAGGCTCAGAGCCCTCCAGACCCAGACTCCGCCGCGGGCCCAGTTGCCGTCCTTTCGGCCCACGAGCCCCTCGACCTGCACCTGGCCGCCCCCACCGGCGCCCAGCCCCGGCGCCGCCACCTGTGTGCCGGTGTGTCCCTCCACAGCTCCCTCCGACAAAAGCCCCCCCCCCCACCCCGCCCCTCTGGCGTGTCACCGCGGCCGGGTGCGGGAGCGGGATCGAGGGCAGGGGCCGCTTCCCCGGGCCTGCCGGCCACCAGGGGCGGGGTCCTGAGCTCGGCGGGGGGTGTGGGGCAGGGGTGGCCTTGCCGGGGCTGAGGGGCCGTGGCGACTCAATGGTGGCTCCCAGTGGCTTCGGGCCAGCTGCTGTCGGGCAGGAGGGCCGGCCCGGGCTGCGGCCGGGCTGCGCCTAGCGCCGCGTGGGCGGGCAGGGCCGATGCCCAAGGGACCGCGGGCCCCGGGCCCTGAAGCCTCCGGGGCCACGTCCCTGTGGGCGACGTGCGGGCTGTTGGGCGGGGCGCCAAGCGCCGAAGGGTTTGCCGGGTCACGGCCGCCCTGGGCTGGGAGGTGGTCGCCAAACCCTCCGCCGCCGCCCGATACCCGAGACCTCCGTTCCCCCTGCCTGGGCGGGCGAGGGGGCCCTGCCGGGGCGGGCCGGCCGCCAGGCTGGCGTTAAGGCGCCAGCGCCAGCGAAACTGCGGCTCAAGAGGCAGCCCGCGGCCCCCGCCCCCGTCTACGGCCATACCACCCTGAACGCGCCCGATCTCGTCTGATCTCGGAAGCTAAGCAGGGTCGGGCCTGGTTAGTACTTGGATGGGAGACCGCCTGGGAATACCGGGTGCTGTAGGCTTTTTGCCTCCCGCTCCGCCCGCCTTCTCCTTTACTCGCCCGCGGCGGGGGCCGCCGGCTCCGCCCCCGCCGGGCCGCGCTGCAGGCCCCACCTCCTCAGGCCCCTCCCACCACGGCGCGCGCCGGCGGGGGCGCTCCCCGCCGGCCCGGCCGGCCAGGCGGCCAGAAGGCGGCCCTGGAAGGCAGCCGCATCCCAGACGCTCCCGGGGTGGCCGGCCCGGACCCAGACTCCGCCGCGGGCCCAGCTGCCGTCCTTTCGGCCCGCGAGCCCCTCGACCTGCACCTGGCCGCCCCCACCGGCGCCCAGCCCCGGCGCCGCCACCTGTGTGCCGGTGTGTCCCTCCACAGCTCCCTCCGACAAAAGCCCCCCCCCCCACCCCGCCCCTCTGGCGTGTCACCGCGGCCGGGTGCGGGAGCGGGATCGAGGGCAGGGGCCGCTTCCCCGGGCCTGCCGGCCACCAGGGGCGGGGTCCTGAGCTCGGCGGGGGGTGTGGGGGCAAGGGTGGCCTTGCCGGGGCTGAGGGGCCGTGGCGACTCAATGGTGGCTCCCAGTGGCTTCGGGCCAGCTGCTGTCGGGCAGGAGGGCCGGCCCGGGCTGCGGCCGGGCTGCGCCTAGCGCCGCGTGGGCGGGCAGGGC
This sequence comes from Stenella coeruleoalba, assembly GCF_951394435.1. Classification (NCBI taxonomy): domain Eukaryota; kingdom Metazoa; phylum Chordata; class Mammalia; order Artiodactyla; family Delphinidae; genus Stenella; species Stenella coeruleoalba. The sequence goes on from NC_137165.1 coordinate 21,440,333, forward strand.
CGATGCCCAAGGGACCGCGGGCCCCGGGCCCTGAAGCCTCCGGGGCCACGTCCCTGTGGGCGACGTGCGGGCTGTTGGGCGGGGCGCCAAGCGCCGAAGGGTTTGCCGGGTCACGGCCGCCCTGGGCTGGGAGGTGGTCGCCAAACCCTCCGCCGCCGCCCGATACCCGAGACCTCCGTTCCCCCTGCCTGGGCGGGCGAGGGGGCCCTGCCGGGGCGGGCCGGCCGCCAGGCTGGCGTTAAGGCGCCAGCGCCAGCGAAACTGCGGCTCAAGAGGCAGCCCGCGGCCCCCGCCCCCGTCTACGGCCATACCACCCTGAACGCGCCCGATCTCGTCTGATCTCGGAAGCTAAGCAGGGTCGGGCCTGGTTAGTACTTGGATGGGAGACCGCCTGGGAATACCGGGTGCTGTAGGCTTTTTGCCTCCCGCTCCGCCCGCCTTCTCCTTTACTCGCCCGCGGCGGGGGCCGCCGGCTCCGCCCCCGCCGGGCCCCGCTGCAGGCAGTAGTCAAGGTGGTTTGCCTGCCCGAGCAGGAAGCTTGGGCGATGGCAGAAGCGGGAAGAAACTCTTGAGCACAGGTTCTTGGGATCCACGGAGCAGCGCATGCACATGCGATGGCTGCCTACACAGCTGGCTTGCTTGTCTGTGGGGAAAGGCGAGATGGGTCAGGGCCTGGGTTCCTGAGGGGCTGAGAATCAAGGCAGGGATAGAAGAAAGGGGACAGGCCCACATCCCCTGAACCCACGCCGGCGCCCACTCACCTTTGTGGAAAATACGATTGAAAAGTGCCCGCAAGAATCTCTTCAGATGCCTCCAGAGTTGAGGGAAGAAGGGGAGGGGGGAGGCCGGGAGCAGGGTGAGCCCTGAAATCCAACCCTTGTCCGGTCACACCCCAGCAGCCCTCCCACCTCAGCCCCTTCAAGACCCCAGGGCTCCCCCAACCGCGCTGCACAGATCCTGCCCTGACCATAGTCACCACGTTGATCCCCACGTTGAGCAAGATGAAGCTGACCGGGCTCAGAAGAATTGAGTATCCTTGCTCCTGGCATTTCCTGGGGATGGGGCCAGTGAACGGCTCGGCTCGGTAGTAGTTTCGCTCACCCATGGCCGTTGGTCCCAGGACTGCCTGGGCCCCCTGCCCTCCAGTTTTAACTGGGAGCCAGACTGGGTCATAATGGGGCAGGTGGTGAGGTCACAGTGAGGGAGGGGGATGAAAAGGAGGGCCCAGAGTGGCATTCCCTGGTAACCAGGGTCAGGTAAGCTGAGCCTGGACAGTCAAACAGGGCCCGGTGGCCGGCATACATCCCCTCGAGCGGTCATTCATTCGCTCACCGCCCACTGACTCACTTGTTCAAATGACACATTGCGTCTCTTGGCCCCTCTTGAGACTAGGAAGACCTGGGCCTCAGAGGCCTGCTGAAGGCCTGGCTGGAGTCCAGAGCCTCAGCCTTCTTCATGCCCTTCACTGGGCCTGGAGCTGGACCTGCCCAGATGTGGAACCTCCCAGTTTGGAAGCAACTTCTTGTATGAGGCTCTCTGTGGACAGGGACAGCTGAGACACAGAGGAGGTGCCCAGAGACCAGGGGTTTGGAGTCTGCAGCTGCAGATGTACTTAGTGCATGGTATAGGACCAGGAGGGGCCTGCTGGCAGAACTGTGGCCACTAAACCAAAGGGACCCTCAGGCCAAGAAGGGGACACTGGCTTCTTATTGCAGGAAGCCAAGCGCAGGGACCCAGGCTGGCAGAAGGAGTGGCGCTTCCAAGCCACAGACCACCAATGTTTCCTGGACTCTGGCGCTCTTTATTCCTCTCTCCATGCCCTGCCGCCCCCTGCCCCTGCCCCCGCCCCCATTTGCTGCTGGTAAGTTCATTTTCCCAGTCTGGCTCCCGTGCAGAGAGGGCCTGGAGGCCGAGGTGGAAGGCAGCAGCGAGTTGGCCCGCGCTTGGTCCTCCTGCGGTTGCCGCTTCAGCACCAGACTGTCATACACCTGGTAGTTGGCATTGCCTCCTGGGTTCCGGCTGAGTGGCATGAAGGTGGGCGGGGGTGGAGGGTGCTCGGTAGCCTGGACGTCGGGCAGGAGGTGAGAGGGGCGGAGGAGCAGCGCTGAGCTGGGAGCCGGGGCCCGCTGGTCCGAGGCCTCGGCCAGTACCGTGAGGGAGGCGGAGGTGGCCACAGGGCGCCGCAAGGGCAGGATCTCAGCCCATTCGGCCGCCGGGTGCCGCACCTCGTGGGGATCGCGGGAGTAATCCAAGTGTCCCGTGGAGGGGTGCAGGCTGCGGTTGGACTCGCTGTGAGCACAGCTGGGGAGGCTACGTCTGTGGGCCGGTGGGGTGTCGCGCTACCAGGCTTCGGGCCGGTAGCCCCGAGGCACCAGAGCGGATGGAGGCTCAGAGCCCTCCAGACCCAGACTCCGCCGCGGGCCCAGTTGCCGTCCATTCGGCCCACGAGCCCCTCGACCTGCACCTGGCCGCCCCCACCGGCGCCCAGCCCCGGCGCCGCCACCTGTGTGCCGGTGTGTCCCTCCACAGCTCCCTCCGACAAAAGCCCCCCCCCCACCCCGCCCCTCTGGCGTGTCACCGCGGCCGGGTGCGGGAGCGGGATCGAGGGCAGGGGCCGCTTCCCCGGGCCTGCCGGCCACCAGGGGCGGGGTCCTGAGCTCGGCGGGGGGTGTGGGGGCAAGGGTGGCCTTGCCGGGGCTGAGGGGCCGTGGCGACTCAATGGTGGCTCCCAGTGGCTTCGGGCCAGCTGCTGTCGGGCAGGAGGGCCGGCCCGGGCTGCGGCCGGGCTGCGCCTAGCGCCGCGTGGGCGGGCAGGGCCGATGCCCAAGGGACCGCGGGCCCCGGGCCCTGAAGCCTCCGGGGCCACGTCCCTGTGGGCGACGTGCGGGATGTTGGGCGGGGCGCCAAGCGCCGAAGGGTTTGCCGGGTCACGGCCGCCCTGGGCTGGGAGGTGGTCGCCAAACCCTCCGCCGCCGCCCGATACCCGAGACCTCCGTTCCCCCTGCCTGGGCGGGCGAGGGGGCCCTGCCGGGGCGGGCCGGCCGCCAGGCTGGCGTTAAGGCGCCAGCGCCAGCGAAACTGGGCCTCAAGAGGCAGCCCGCGGCCCCCGCCCCCGTCTACGGCCATACCACCCTGAACGCGCCCGATCTCGTCTGATCTCGGAAGCTAAGCAGGGTCGGGCCTGGTTAGTACTTGGATGGGAGACCGCCTGGGAATACCGGGTGCTGTAGGCTTTTTGCCTCCCGCTCCGCCCGCCTTCTCCTTTACTCGCCCGCGGCGGGGGCCGCCGGCTCCGCCCCCGCCGGACCCCGCTGCAGGCAGTAGTCAAGGTGGTTTGCCTGCCCGAGCAGGAAGCTTGGGCGATGGCAGAAGCGGGAAGAAACTCTTGAGCACAGGTTCTTGGGATCCACGGAGCAGCGCATGCACATGCGATGGCTGCCTACACAGCTGGCTTGCTTGTCTGTGGGGAAAGGCGAGATGGGTCAGGGCCTGGGTTCCTGAGGGGCTGAGAATCAAGGCAGGGATAGAAGAAAGGGGACAGGCCCACATCCCCTGAACCCACGCCGGCGCCCACTCACCTTTGTGGAAAATACGATTGAAAAGTGCCCGCAAGAATCTCTTCAGATGCCTCCAGAGTTGAGGGAAGAAGGGGAGGGGGGAGGCCGGGAGCAGGGTGAGCCCTGAAATCCAACCCTTGTCCGGTCACACCCCAGCAGCCCTCCCACCTCAGCCCCTTCAAGACCCCAGGGCTCCCGCAACCGCGCTGCACAGATCCTGCCCTGACCATAGTCACCACGTTGATCCCCACGTTGAGCAAGATGAAGCTGACCGGGCTCAGAAGAATTGAGTATCCTTGCTCCTGGCATTTCCTGGGGATGGGGCCAGTGAACGGCTCGGCTCGGTAGTAGTTTCGCTCACCCATGGCCGTTGGTCCCAGGACTGCCTGGGCCCCCTGCCCTCCAGTTTTAACTGGGAGCCAGACTGGGTCATAATGGGGCAGGTGGTGAGGTCACAGTGAGGGAGGGGGATGAAAAGGAGGGCCCAGAGTGGCATTCCCTGGTAACCAGGGTCAGGTAAGCTGAGCCTGGACAGTCAAACAGGGCCCGGTGGCCGGCATACATCCCCTCGAGCGGTCATTCATTCGCTCACCGCCCACTGACTCACTTGTTCAAATGACACATTGCGTCTCTTGGCCCCTCTTGAGACTAGGAAGACCTGGGCCTCAGAGGCCTGCTGAAGGCCTGGCTGGAGTCCAGAGCCTCAGCCTTCTTCATGCCCTTCACTGGGCCTGGAGCTGGACCTGCCCAGATGTGGAACCTCCCAGTTTGGAAGCAACTTCTTGTATGAGGCTCTCTGTGGACAGGGACAGCTGAGACACAGAGGAGGTGCCCAGAGACCAGGGGTTTGGAGTCTGCAGCTGCAGATGTACTTAGTGCATGGTATAGGACCAGGAGGGGCCTGCTGGCAGAACTGTGGCCACTAAACCAAAGGGACCCTCAGGCCAAGAAGGGGACACTGGCTTCTTATTGCAGGAAGCCAAGCGCAGGGACCCAGGCTGGCAGAAGGAGTGGCGCTTCCAAGCCACAGACCACCAATGTTTCCTGGACTCTGGCGCTCTTTATTCCTCTCTCCATGCCCTGCCGCCCCCTGCCCCTGCCCCCGCCCCCATTTGCTGCTGGTAAGTTCATTTTCCCAGTCTGGCTCCCGTGCAGAGAGGGCCTGGAGGCCGAGGTGGAAGGCAGCAGCGAGTTGGCCCGCGCTTGGTCCTCCTGCGGTTGCCGCTTCAGCACCAGACTGTCATACACCTGGTAGTTGGCATTGCCTCCTGGGTTCCGGCTGAGTGGCATGAAGGTGGGCGGGGGTGGAGGGTGCTCGGTAGCCTGGACGTCGGGCAGGAGGTGAGAGGGGCGGAGGAGCAGCGCTGAGCTGGGAGCCGGGGCCCGCTGGTCCGAGGCCTCGGCCAGTACCGTGAGGGAGGCGGAGGTGGCCACAGGGCGCCGCAAGGGCAGGATCTCAGCCCATTCGGCCGCCGGGTGCCGCACCTCGTGGGGATCGCGGGAGTAATCCAAGTGTCCCGTGGAGGGGTGCAGGCTGCGGTTGGACTCGCTGTGAGCACAGCTGGGGAGGCTACGTCTGTGGGCCGGTGGGGTGTCGCGCTACCAGGCTTCGGGCCGGTAGCCCCGAGGCACCAGAGCGGATGGAGGCTCAGAGCCCTCCAGACCCAGACTCCGCCGCGGGCCCAGTTGCCGTCCATTCGGCCCACGAGCCCCTCGACCTGCACCTGGCCGCCCCCACCGGCGCCCAGCCCCGGCGCCGCCACCTGTGTGCCGGTGTGTCCCTCCACAGCTCCCTCCGACAAAAGCCCCCCCCCCACCCCGCCCCTCTGGCGTGTCACCGCGGCCGGGTGCGGGAGCGGGATCGAGGGCAGGGGCCGCTTCCCCGGGCCTGCCGGCCACCAGGGGCGGGGTCCTGAGCTCGGCGGGGGGTGTGGGGGCAAGGGTGGCCTTGCCGGGGCTGAGGGGCCGTGGCGACTCAATGGTGGCTCCCAGTGGCTTCGGGCCAGCTGCTGTCGGGCAGGAGGGCCGGCCCGGGCTGCGGCCGGGCTGCGCCTAGCGCCGCGTGGGCGGGCAGGGCCGATGCCCAAGGGACCGCGGGCCCCGGGCCCTGAAGCCTCCGGGGCCACGTCCCTGTGGGCGACGTGCGGGATGTTGGGCGGGGCGCCAAGCGCCGAAGGGTTTGCCGGGTCACGGCCGCCCTGGGCTGGGAGGTGGTCGCCAAACCCTCCGCCGCCGCCCGATACCCGAGACCTCCGTTCCCCCTGCCTGGGCGGGCGAGGGGGCCCTGCCGGGGCGGGCCGGCCGCCAGGCTGGCGTTAAGGCGCCAGCGCCAGCGAAACTGGGCCTCAAGAGGCAGCCCGCGGCCCCCGCCCCCGTCTACGGCCATACCACCCTGAACGCGCCCGATCTCGTCTGATCTCGGAAGCTAAGCAGGGTCGGGCCTGGTTAGTACTTGGATGGGAGACCGCCTGGGAATACCGGGTGCTGTAGGCTTTTTGCCTCCCGCTCCGCCCGCCTTCTCCTTTACTCGCCCGCGGCGGGGGCCGCCGGCTCCGCCCCCGCCGGACCCCGCTGCAGGCAGTAGTCAAGGTGGTTTGCCTGCCCGAGCAGGAAGCTTGGGCGATGGCAGAAGCGGGAAGAAACTCTTGAGCACAGGTTCTTGGGATCCACGGAGCAGCGCATGCACATGCGATGGCTGCCTACACAGCTGGCTTGCTTGTCTGTGGGGAAAGGCGAGATGGGTCAGGGCCTGGGTTCCTGAGGGGCTGAGAATCAAGGCAGGGATAGAAGAAAGGGGACAGGCCCACATCCCCTGAACCCACGCCGGCGCCCACTCACCTTTGTGGAAAATACGATTGAAAAGTGCCCGCAAGAATCTCTTCAGATGCCTCCAGAGTTGAGGGAAGAAGGGGAGGGGGGAGGCCGGGAGCAGGGTGAGCCCTGAAATCCAACCCTTGTCCGGTCACACCCCAGCAGCCCTCCCACCTCAGCCCCTTCAAGACCCCAGGGCTCCCGCAACCGCGCTGCACAGATCCTGCCCTGACCATAGTCACCACGTTGATCCCCACGTTGAGCAAGATGAAGCTGACCGGGCTCAGAAGAATTGAGTATCCTTGCTCCTGGCATTTCCTGGGGATGGGGCCAGTGAACGGCTCGGCTCGGTAGTAGTTTCGCTCACCCATGGCCGTTGGTCCCAGGACTGCCTGGGCCCCCTGCCCTCCAGTTTTAACTGGGAGCCAGACTGGGTCATAATGGGGCAGGTGGTGAGGTCACAGTGAGGGAGGGGGATGAAAAGGAGGGCCCAGAGTGGCATTCCCTGGTAACCAGGGTCAGGTAAGCTGAGCCTGGACAGTCAAACAGGGCCCGGTGGCCGGCATACATCCCCTCGAGCGGTCATTCATTCGCTCACCGCCCACTGACTCACTTGTTCAAATGACACATTGCGTCTCTTGGCCCCTCTTGAGACTAGGAAGACCTGGGCCTCAGAGGCCTGCTGAAGGCCTGGCTGGAGTCCAGAGCCTCAGCCTTCTTCATGCCCTTCACTGGGCCTGGAGCTGGACCTGCCCAGATGTGGAACCTCCCAGTTTGGAAGCAACTTCTTGTATGAGGCTCTCTGTGGACAGGGACAGCTGAGACACAGAGGAGGTGCCCAGAGACCAGGGGTTTGGAGTCTGCAGCTGCAGATGTACTTAGTGCATGGTATAGGACCAGGAGGGGCCTGCTGGCAGAACTGTGGCCACTAAACCAAAGGGACCCTCAGGCCAAGAAGGGGACACTGGCTTCTTATTGCAGGAAGCCAAGCGCAGGGACCCAGGCTGGCAGAAGGAGTGGCGCTTCCAAGCCACAGACCACCAATGTTTCCTGGACTCTGGCGCTCTTTATTCCTCTCTCCATGCCCTGCCGCCCCCTGCCCCTGCCCCCGCCCCCATTTGCTGCTGGTAAGTTCATTTTCCCAGTCTGGCTCCCGTGCAGAGAGGGCCTGGAGGCCGAGGTGGAAGGTAGCAGCGAGTTGGCCCGCGCTTGGTCCTCCTGCGGTTGCCGCTTCAGCACCAGACTGTCATACACCTGGTAGTTGGCATTGCCTCCTGGGTTCCGGCTGAGTGGCATGAAGGTGGGCGGGGGTGGAGGGTGCTCGGTAGCCTGGACGTCGGGCAGGAGGTGAGAGGGGCGGAGGAGCAGCGCTGAGCTGGGAGCCGGGGCCCGCTGGTCCGAGGCCTCGGCCAGTACCGTGAGGGAGGCGGAGGTGGCCACAGGGCGCCGCAAGGGCAGGATCTCAGCCCATTCGGCCGCCGGGTGCCGCACCTCGTGGGGATCGCGGGAGTAATCCAAGTGTCCCGTGGAGGGGTGCAGGCTGCGGTTGGACTCGCTGTGAGCACAGCTGGGGAGGCTACGTCTGTGGGCCGGTGGGGTGTCGCGCTACCAGGCTTCGGGCCGGTAGCCCCGAGGCACCAGAGCGGATGGAGGCTCAGAGCCCTCCAGACCCAGACTCCGCCGCGGGCCCAGTTGCCGTCCTTTCGGCCCACGAGCCCCTCGACCTGCACCTGGCCGCCCCCACCGGCGCCCAGCCCCGGCGCCGCCACCTGTGTGCCGGTGTGTCCCTCCACAGCTCCCTCCGACAAAAGCCCCCCCCCCCACCCCGCCCCTCTGGCGTGTCACCGCGGCCGGGTGCGGGAGCGGGATCGAGGGCAGGGGCCGCTTCCCCGGGCCTGCCGGCCACCAGGGGCGGGGTCCTGAGCTCGGCGGGGGGTGTGGGGCAGGGGTGGCCTTGCCGGGGCTGAGGGGCCGTGGCGACTCAATGGTGGCTCCCAGTGGCTTCGGGCCAGCTGCTGTCGGGCAGGAGGGCCGGCCCGGGCTGCGGCCGGGCTGCGCCTAGCGCCGCGTGGGCGGGCAGGGCCGATGCCCAAGGGACCGCGGGCCCCGGGCCCTGAAGCCTCCGGGGCCACGTCCCTGTGGGCGACGTGCGGGATGTTGGGCGGGGCGCCAAGCGCCGAAGGGTTTGCCGGGTCACGGCCGCCCTGGGCTGGGAGGTGGTCGCCAAACCCTCCGCCGCCGCCCGATACCCGAGACCTCCGTTCCCCCTGCCTGGGCGGGCGAGGGGGCCCTGCCGGGGCGGGCCGGCCGCCAGGCTGGCGTTAAGGCGCCAGCGCCAGCGAAACTGGGCCTCAAGAGGCAGCCCGCGGCCCCCGCCCCCGTCTACGGCCATACCACCCTGAACGCGCCCGATCTCGTCTGATCTCGGAAGCTAAGCAGGGTCGGGCCTGGTTAGTACTTGGATGGGAGACCGCCTGGGAATACCGGGTGCTGTAGGCTTTTTGCCTCCCGCTCCGCCCGCCTTCTCCTTTACTCGCCCGCGGCGGGGGCCGCCGGCTCCGCCCCCGCCGGACCCCGCTGCAGGCAGTAGTCAAGGTGGTTTGCCTGCCCGAGCAGGAAGCTTGGGCGATGGCAGAAGCGGGAAGAAACTCTTGAGCACAGGTTCTTGGGATCCACGGAGCAGCGCCTGCACATGCGATGGCTGCCTACACAGCTGGCTTGCTTGTCTGTGGGGAAAGGCGAGATGGGTCAGGGCCTGGGTTCCTGAGGGGCTGAGAATCAAGGCAGGGATAGAAGAAAGGGGACAGGCCCACATCCCCTGAACCCACGCCGGCGCCCACTCACCTTTGTGGAAAATACGATTGAAAAGTGCCCGCAAGAATCTCTTCAGATGCCTCCAGAGTTGAGGGAAGAAGGGGAGGGGGGAGGCCGGGAGCAGGGTGAGCCCTGAAATCCAACCCTTGTCCGGTCACACCCCAGCAGCCCTCCCACCTCAGCCCCTTCAAGACCCCAGGGCTCCCGCAACCGCGCTGCACAGATCCTGCCCTGACCATAGTCACCACGTTGATCCCCACGTTGAGCAAGATGAAGCTGACCGGGATCAGAAGAATTGAGTATCCTTGCTCCTGGCATTTCCTGGGGATGGGGCCAGTGAACGGCTCGGCTCGGTAGTAGTTTCGCTCACCCATGGCCGTTGGTCCCAGGACTGCCTGGGCCCCCTGCCCTCCAGTTTTAACTGGGAGCCAGACTGGGTCATAATGGGGCAGGTGGTGAGGTCACAGTGAGGGAGGGGGATGAAAAGGAGGGCCCAGAGTGGCATCCCTGGTAACCAGGGTCAGGTAAGCTGAGCCTGGACAGTCAAACAGGGCCCGGTGGCCGGCATACATCCCCTCGAGCGGTCATTCATTCGCTCACCGCCCACTGACTCACTTGTTCAAATGACACATTGCGTCTCTTGGCCCCTCTTGAGACTAGGAAGACCTGGGCCTCAGAGGCCTGCTGAAGGCCTGGCTGGAGTCCAGAGCCTCAGCCTTCTTCATGCCCTTCACTGGGCCTGGAGCTGGACCTGCCCAGATGTGGAACCTCCCAGTTTGGAAGCAACTTCTTGTATGAGGCTCTCTGTGGACAGGGACAGCTGAGACACAGAGGAGGTGCCCAGAGACCAGGGGTTTGGAGTCTGCAGCTGCAGATGTACTTAGTGCATGGTATAGGACCAGGAGGGGCCTGCTGGCAGAACTGTGGCCACTAAACCAAAGGGACCCTCAGGCCAAGAAGGGGACACTGGCTTCTTATTGCAGGAAGCCAAGCGCAGGGACCCAGGCTGGCAGAAGGAGTGGCACTTCCAAGCCACAGACCACCAATGTTTCCTGGACTCTGGCGCTCTTTATTCCTCTCTCCATGCCCTGCCGCCCCCTGCCCCTGCCCCCGCCCCCATTTGCTGCTGGTAAGTTCATTTTCCCAGTCTGGCTCCCGTGCAGAGAGGGCCTGGAGGCCGAGGTGGAAGGCAGCAGCGAGTTGGCCCGCGCTTGGTCCTCCTGCGGTTGCCGCTTCAGCACCAGACTGTCATACACCTGGTAGTTGGCATTGCCTCCTGGGTTCCGGCTGAGTGGCATGAAGGTGGGCGGGGGTGGAGGGTGCTCGGTAGCCTGGACGTCGGGCAGGAGGTGAGAGGGGCGGAGGAGCAGCGCTGAGCTGGGAGCCGGGGCCCGCTGGTCCGAGGCCTCGGCCAGTACCGTGAGGGAGGCGGAGGTGGCCACAGGGCGCCGCAAGGGCAGGATCTCAGCCCATTCGGCCGCCGGGTGCCGCACCTCGTGGGGATCGCGGGAGTAATCCAAGTGTCCCGTGGAGGGGTGCAGGCTGCGGTTGGACTCGCTGTGAGCACAGCTGGGGAGGCTACGTCTGTGGGCCGGTGGGGTGTCGCGCTACCAGGCTTCGGGCCGGTAGCCCCGAGGCACCAGAGCGGATGGAGGCTCAGAGCCCTCCAGACCCAGACTCCGCCGCGGGCCCAGTTGCCGTCCATTCGGCCCACGAGCCCCTCGACCTGCACCTGGCCGCCCCCACCGGCGCCCAGCCCCGGCGCCGCCACCTGTGTGCCGGTGTGTCCCTCCACAGCTCCCTCCGACAAAAGTCCCCCCCCCACCCCGCCCCTCTGGCGTGTCACCGCGGCCGGGTGCGGGAGCGGGATCGAGGGCAGGGGCCGCTTCCCCGGGCCTGCCGGCCACCAGGGGCGGGGTCCTGAGCTCGGCGGGGGGTGTGGGGCAGGGGTGGCCTTGCCGGGGCTGAGGGGCCGTGGCGACTCAATGGTGGCTCCCAGTGGCTTCGGGCCAGCTGCTGTCGGGCAGGAGGGCCGGCCCGGGCTGCGGCCGGGCTGCGCCTAGCGCCGCGTGGGCGGGCAGGGCCGATGCCCAAGGGACCGCGGGCCCCGGGCCCTGAAGCCTCCGGGGCCACGTCCCTGTGGGCGACGTGCGGGATGTTGGGCGGGGCGCCAAGCGCCGAAGGGTTTGCCGGGTCACGGCCGCCCTGGGCTGGGAGGTGGTCGCCAAACCCTCCGCCGCCGCCCGATACCCGAGACCTCCGTTCCCCCTGCCTGGGCGGGCGAGGGGGCCCTGCCGGGGCGGGCCGGCCGCCAGGCTGGCGTTAAGGCGCCAGCGCCAGCGAAACTGGGCCTCAAGAGGCAGCCCGCGGCCCCCGCCCCCGTCTACGGCCATACCACCCTGAACGCGCCCGATCTCGTCTGATCTCGGAAGCTAAGCAGGGTCGGGCCTGGTTAGTACTTGGATGGGAGACCGCCTGGGAATACCGGGTGCTGTAGGCTTTTTGCCTCCCGCTCCGCCCGCCTTCTCCTTTACTCGCCCGCGGCGGGGGCCGCCGGCTCCGCCCCCGCCGGACCCCGCTGCAGGCAGTAGTCAAGGTGGTTTGCCTGCCCGAGCAGGAAGCTTGGGCGATGGCAGAAGCGGGAAGAAACTCTTGAGCACAGGTTCTTGGGATCCACGGAGCAGCGCCTGCACATGCGATGGCTGCCTACACAGCTGGCTTGCTTGTCTGTGGGGAAAGGCGAGATGGGTCAGGGCCTGGGTTCCTGAGGGGCTGAGAATCAAGGCAGGGATAGAAGAAAGGGGACAGGCCCACATCCCCTGAACCCACGCCGGCGCCCACTCACCTTTGTGGAAAATACGATTGAAAAGTGCCCGCAAGAATCTCTTCAGATGCCTCCAGAGTTGAGGGAAGAAGGGGAGGGGGGAGGCCGGGAGCAGGGTGAGCCCTGAAATCCAACCCTTGTCCGGTCACACCCCAGCAGCCCTCCCACCTCAGCCCCTTCAAGACCCCAGGGCTCCCGCAACCGCGCTGCACAGATCCTGCCCTGACCATAGTCACCACGTTGATCCCCACGTTGAGCAAGATGAAGCTGACCGGGATCAGAAGAATTGAGTATCCTTGCTCCTGGCATTTCCTGGGGATGGGGCCAGTGAACGGCTTGGCTCGGTAGTAGTTTCGCTCACCCATGGCCGTTGGTCCCAGGACTGCCTGGGCCCCCTGCCCTCCAGTTTTAACTGGGAGCCAGACTGGGTCATAATGGGGCAGGTGGTGAGGTCACAGTGAGGGAGGGGGATGAAAAGGAGGGCCCAGAGTGGCATCCCTGGTAACCAGGGTCAGGTAAGCTGAGCCTGGACAGTCAAACAGGGCCCGGTGGCCGGCATACATCCCCTCGAGCGGTCATTCATTCGCTCACCGCCCACTGACTCACTTGTTCAAATGACACATTGCGTCTCTTGGCCCCTCTTGAGACTAGGAAGACCTGGGCCTCAGAGGCCTGCTGAAGGCCTGGCTGGAGTCCAGAGCCTCAGCCTTCTTCATGCCCTTCACTGGGCCTGGAGCTGGACCTGCCCAGATGTGGAACCTCCCAGTTTGGAAGCAACTTCTTGTATGAGGCTCTCTGTGGACAGGGACAGCTGAGACACAGAGGAGGTGCCCAGAGACCAGGGGTTTGGAGTCTGCAGCTGCAGATGTACTTAGTGCATGGTATAGGACCAGGAGGGGCCTGCTGGCAGAACTGTGGCCACTAAACCAAAGGGACCCTCAGGCCAAGAAGGGGACACTGGCTTCTTATTGCAGGAAGCCAAGCGCAGGGACCCAGGCTGGCAGAAGGAGTGGCGCTTCCAAGCCACAGACCACCAATGTTTCCTGGACTCTGGCGCTCTTTATTCCTCTCTCCATGCCCTGCCGCCCCCTGCCCCTGCCCCCGCCCCCATTTGCTGCTGGTAAGTTCATTTTCCCAGTCTGGCTCCCGTGCAGAGAGGGCCTGGAGGCCGAGGTGGAAGGTAGCAGCGAGTTGGCCCGCGCTTGGTCCTCCTGCGGTTGCCGCTTCAGCACCAGACTGTCATACACCTGGTAGTTGGCATTGCCTCCTGGGTTCCGGCTGAGTGGCATGAAGGTGGGCGGGGGTGGAGGGTGCTCGGTAGCCTGGACGTCGGGCAGGAGGTGAGAGGGGCGGAGGAGCAGCGCTGAGCTGGGAGCCGGGGCCCGCTGGTCCGAGGCCTCGGCCAGTACCGTGAGGGAGGCGGAGGTGGCCACAGGGCGCCGCAAGGGCAGGATCTCAGCCCATTCGGCCGCCGGGTGCCGCACCTCGTGGGGATCGCGGGAGTAATCCAAGTGTCCCGTGGAGGGGTGCAGGCTGCGGTTGGACTCGCTGTGAGCACAGCTGGGGAGGCTACGTCTGTGGGCCGGTGGGGTGTCGCGCTACCAGGCTTCGGGCCGGTAGCCCCGAGGCACCAGAGCGGATGGAGGCTCAGAGCCCTCCAGACCCAGACTCCGCCGCGGGCCCAGTTGCCGTCCATTCGGCCCACGAGCCCCTCGACCTGCACCTGGCCGCCCCCACCGGCGCCCAGCCCCAGCGCCGCCACCTGTGTGCCGGTGTGTCCCTCCACAGCTCCCTCCGACAAAAGCCCCCCCCCCACCCCGCCCCTCTGGCGTGTCACCGCGGCCGGGTGCGGGAGCGGGATCGAGGGCAGGGGCCGCTTCCCCGGGCCTGCCGGCCACCAGGGGCGGGGTCCTGAGCTCGGCGGGGGGTGTGGGGCAGGGGTGGCCTTGCCGGGGCTGAGGGGCCGTGGCGACTCAATGGTGGCTCCCAGTGGCTTCGGGCCAGCTGCTGTCGGGCAGGAGGGCCGGCCCGGGCTGCGGCCGGGCTGCGCCTAGCGCCGCGTGGGCGGGCAGGGCCGATGCCCAAGGGACCGCGGGCCCCGGGCCCTGAAGCCTCCGGGGCCACGTCCCTGTGGGCGACGTGCGGGATGTTGGGCGGGGCGCCAAGCGCCGAAGGGTTTGCCGGGTCACGGCCGCCCTGGGCTGGGAGGTGGTCGCCAAACCCTCCGCCGCCGCCCGATACCCGAGACCTCCGTTCCCCCTGCCTGGGCGGGCGAGGGGGCCCTGCCGGGGCGGGCCGGCCGCCAGGCTGGCGTTAAGGCGCCAGCGCCAGCGAAACTGGGCCTCAAGAGGCAGCCCGCGGCCCCCGCCCCCGTCTACGGCCATACCACCCTGAACGCGCCCGATCTCGTCTGATCTCGGAAGCTAAGCAGGGTCGGGCCTGGTTAGTACTTGGATGGGAGACCGCCTGGGAATACCGGGTGCTGTAGGCTTTTTGCCTCCCGCTCCGCCCGCCTTCTCCTTTACTCGCCCGCGGCGGGGGCCGCCGGCTCCGCCCCCGCCGGACCCCGCTGCAGGCAGTAGTCAAGGTGGTTTGCCTGCCCGAGCAGGAAGCTTGGGCGATGGCAGAAGCGGGAAGAAACTCTTGAGCACAGGTTCTTGGGATCCACGGAGCAGCGCATGCACATGCGATGGCTGCCTACACAGCTGGCTTGCTTGTCTGTGGGGAAAGGCGAGATGGGTCAGGGCCTGGGTTCCTGAGGGGCTGAGAATCAAGGCAGGGATAGAAGAAAGGGGACAGGCCCACATCCCCTGAACCCACGCCGGCGCCCACTCACCTTTGTGGAAAATACGATTGAAAAGTGCCCGCAAGAATCTCTTCAGATGCCTCCAGAGTTGAGGGAAGAAGGGGAGGGGGGAGGCCGGGAGCAGGGTGAGCCCTGAAATCCAACCCTTGTCCGGTCACACCCCAGCAGCCCTCCCACCTCAGCCCCTTCAAGACCCCAGGGCTCCCGCAACCGCGCTGCACAGATCCTGCCCTGACCATAGTCACCACGTTGATCCCCACGTTGAGCAAGATGAAGCTGACCGGGCTCAGAAGAATTGAGTATCCTTGCTCCTGGCATTTCCTGGGGATGGGGCCAGTGAACGGCTCGGCTCGGTAGTAGTTTCGCTCACCCATGGCCGTTGGTCCCAGGACTGCCTGGGCCCCCTGCCCTCCAGTTTTAACTGGGAGCCAGACTGGGTCATAATGGGGCAGGTGGTGAGGTCACAGTGAGGGAGGGGGATGAAAAGGAGGGCCCAGAGTGGCATTCCCTGGTAACCAGGGTCAGGTAAGCTGAGCCTGGACAGTCAAACAGGGCCCGGTGGCCGGCATACATCCCCTCGAGCGGTCATTCATTCGCTCACCGCCCACTGACTCACTTGTTCAAATGACACATTGCGTCTCTTGGCCCCTCTTGAGACTAGGAAGACCTGGGCCTCAGAGGCCTGCTGAAGGCCTGGCTGGAGTCCAGAGCCTCAGCCTTCTTCATGCCCTTCACTGGGCCTGGAGCTGGACCTGCCCAGATGTGGAACCTCCCAGTTTGGAAGCAGCTTCTTGTATGAGGCTCTCTGTGGACAGGGACAGCTGAGACACAGAGGAGGTGCCCAGAGACCAGGGGTTTGGAGTCTGCAGCTGCAGATGTACTTAGTGCATGGTATAGGACCAGGAGGGGCCTGCTGGCAGAACTGTGGCCACTAAACCAAAGGGACCCTCAGGCCAAGAAGGGGACACTGGCTTCTTATTGCAGGAAGCCAAGCGCAGGGACCCAGGCTGGCAGAAGGAGTGGCGCTTCCAAGCCACAGACCACCAATGTTTCCTGGACTCTGGCGCTCTTTATTCCTCTCTCCATGCCCTGCCGCCCCCTGCCCCTGCCCCCGCCCCCATTTGCTGCTGGTAAGTTCATTTTCCCAGTCTGGCTCCCGTGCAGAGAGGGCCTGGAGGCCGAGGTGGAAGGTAGCAGCGAGTTGGCCCGCGCTTGGTCCTCCTGCGGTTGCCGCTTCAGCACCAGACTGTCATACACCTGGTAGTTGGCATTGCCTCCTGGGTTCCGGCTGAGTGGCATGAAGGTGGGCGGGGGTGGAGGGTGCTCGGTAGCCTGGACGTCGGGCAGGAGGTGAGAGGGGCGGAGGAGCAGCGCTGAGCTGGGAGCCGGGGCCCGCTGGTCCGAGGCCTCGGCCAGTACCGTGAGGGAGGCGGAGGTGGCCACAGGGCGCCGCAAGGGCAGGATCTCAGCCCATTCGGCCGCCGGGTGCCGCACCTCGTGGGGATCGCGGGAGTAATCCAAGTGTCCCGTGGAGGGGTGCAGGCTGCGGTTGGACTCGCTGTGAGCACAGCTGGGGAGGCTACGTCTGTGGGCCGGTGGGGTGTCGCGCTACCAGGCTTCGGGCCGGTAGCCCCGAGGCACCAGAGCGGATGGAGGCTCAGAGCCCTCCAGACCCAGACTCCGCCGCGGGCCCAGTTGCCGTCCATTCGGCCCACGAGCCCCTCGACCTGCACCTGGCCGCCCCCACCGGCGCCCAGCCCCGGCGCCGCCACCTGTGTGCCGGTGTGTCCCTCCACAGCTCCCTCCGACAAAAGCCCCCCCCCCACCCCGCCCCTCTGGCGTGTCACCGCGGCCGGGTGCGGGAGCGGGATCGAGGGCAGGGGCCGCTTCCCCGGGCCTGCCGGCCACCAGGGGCGGGGTCCTGAGCTCGGCGGGGGGTGTGGGGCAGGGGTGGCCTTGCCGGGGCTGAGGGGCCGTGGCGACTCAATGGTGGCTCCCAGTGGCTTCGGGCCAGCTGCTGTCGGGCAGGAGGGCCGGCCCGGGCTGCGGCCGGGCTGCGCCTAGCGCCGCGTGGGCGGGCAGGGCCGATGCCCAAGGGACCGCGGGCCCCGGGCCCTGAAGCCTCCGGGGCCACGTCCCTGTGGGCGACGTGCGGGATGTTGGGCGGGGCGCCAAGCGCCGAAGGGTTTGCCGGGTCACGGCCGCCCTGGGCTGGGAGGTGGTCGCCAAACCCTCCGCCGCCGCCCGATACCCGAGACCTCCGTTCCCCCTGCCTGGGCGGGCGAGGGGGCCCTGCCGGGGCGGGCCGGCCGCCAGGCTGGCGTTAAGGCGCCAGCGCCAGCGAAACTGGGCCTCAAGAGGCAGCCCGCGGCCCCCGCCCCCGTCTACGGCCATACCACCCTGAACGCGCCCGATCTCGTCTGATCTCGGAAGCTAAGCAGGGTCGGGCCTGGTTAGTACTTGGATGGGAGACCGCCTGGGAATACCGGGTGCTGTAGGCTTTTTGCCTCCCGCTCCGCCCGCCTTCTCCTTTACTCGCCCGCGGCGGGGGCCGCCGGCTCCGCCCCCGCCGGACCCCGCTGCAGGCAGTAGTCAAGGTGGTTTGCCTGCCCGAGCAGGAAGCTTGGGCGATGGCAGAAGCGGGAAGAAACTCTTGAGCACAGGTTCTTGGGATCCACGGAGCAGCGCCTGCACATGCGATGGCTGCCTACACAGCTGGCTTGCTTGTCTGTGGGGAAAGGCGAGATGGGTCAGGGCCTGGGTTCCTGAGGGGCTGAGAATCAAGGCAGGGATAGAAGAAAGGGGACAGGCCCACATCCCCTGAACCCACGCCGGCGCCCACTCACCTTTGTGGAAAATACGATTGAAAAGTGCCCGCAAGAATCTCTTCAGATGCCTCCAGAGTTGAGGGAAGAAGGGGAGGGGGGAGGCCGGGAGCAGGGTGAGCCCTGAAATCCAACCCTTGTCCGGTCGCACCCCAGCAGCCCTCCCACCTCAGCCCCTTCAAGACCCCAGGGCTCCCGCAACCGCGCTGCACAGATCCTGCCCTGACCATAGTCACCACGTTGATCCCCACGTTGAGCAAGATGAAGCTGACCGGGCTCAGAAGAATTGAGTATCCTTGCTCCTGGCATTTCCTGGGGATGGGGCCAGTGAACGGCTCGGCTCGGTAGTAGTTTCGCTCACCCATGGCCGTTGGTCCCAGGACTGCCTGGGCCCCCTGCCCTCCAGTTTTAACTGGGAGCCAGACTGGGTCATAATGGGGCAGGTGGTGAGGTCACAGTGAGGGAGGGGGATGAAAAGGAGGGCCCAGAGTGGCATTCCCTGGTAACCAGGGTCAGGTAAGCTGAGCCTGGACAGTCAAACAGGGCCCGGTGGCCGGCATACATCCCCTCGAGCGGTCATTCATTCGCTCACCGCCCACTGACTCACTTGTTCAAATGACACATTGCGTCTCTTGGCCCCTCTTGAGACTAGGAAGACCTGGGCCTCAGAGGCCTGCTGAAGGCCTGGCTGGAGTCCAGAGCCTCAGCCTTCTTCATGCCCTTCACTGGGCCTGGAGCTGGACCTGCCCAGATGTGGAACCTCCCAGTTTGGAAGCAACTTCTTGTATGAGGCTCTCTGTGGACAGGGACAGCTGAGACACAGAGGAGGTGCCCAGAGACCAGGGGTTTGGAGTCTGCAGCTGCAGATGTACTTAGTGCATGGTATAGGACCAGGAGGGGCCTGCTGGCAGAACTGTGGCCACTAAACCAAAGGGACCCTCAGGCCAAGAAGGGGACACTGGCTTCTTATTGCAGGAAGCCAAGCGCAGGGACCCAGGCTGGCAGAAGGAGTGGCGCTTCCAAGCCACAGACCACCAATGTTTCCTGGACTCTGGCGCTCTTTATTCCTCTCTCCATGCCCTGCCGCCCCCTGCCCCTGCCCCCGCCCCCATTTGCTGCTGGTAAGTTCATTTTCCCAGTCTGGCTCCCGTGCAGAGAGGGCCTGGAGGCCGAGGTGGAAGGTAGCAGCGAGTTGGCCCGCGCTTGGTCCTCCTGCGGTTGCCGCTTCAGCACCAGACTGTCATACACCTGGTAGTTGGCATTGCCTCCTGGGTTCCGGCTGAGTGGCATGAAGGTGGGCGGGGGTGGAGGGTGCTCGGTAGCCTGGACGTCGGGCAGGAGGTGAGAGGGGCGGAGGAGCAGCGCTGAGCTGGGAGCCGGGGCCCGCTGGTCCGAGGCCTCGGCCAGTACCGTGAGGGAGGCGGAGGTGGCCACAGGGCGCCGCAAGGGCAGGATCTCAGCCCATTCGGCCGCCGGGTGCCGCACCTCGTGGGGATCGCGGGAGTAATCCAAGTGTCCCGTGGAGGGGTGCAGGCTGCGGTTGGACTCGCTGTGAGCACAGCTGGGGAGGCTACGTCTGTGGGCCGGTGGGGTGTCGCGCTACCAGGCTTCGGGCCGGTAGCCCCGAGGCACCAGAGCGGATGGAGGCTCAGAGCCCTCCAGACCCAGACTCCGCCGCGGGCCCAGTTGCCGTCCATTCGGCCCACGAGCCCCTCGACCTGCACCTGGCCGCCCCCACCGGCGCCCAGCCCCGGCGCCGCCACCTGTGTGCCGGTGTGTCCCTCCACAGCTCCCTCCGACAAAAGCCCCCCCCCCACCCCGCCCCTCTGGCGTGTCACCGCGGCCGGGTGCGGGAGCGGGATCGAGGGCAGGGGCCGCTTCCCCGGGCCTGCCGGCCACCAGGGGCGGGGTCCTGAGCTCGGCGGGGGGTGTGGGGCAGGGGTGGCCTTGCCGGGGCTGAGGGGCCGTGGCGACTCAATGGTGGCTCCCAGTGGCTTCGGGCCAGCTGCTGTCGGGCAGGAGGGCCGGCCCGGGCTGCGGCCGGGCTGCGCCTAGCGCCGCGTGGGCGGGCAGGGCCGATGCCCAAGGGACCGCGGGCCCCGGGCCCTGAAGCCTCCGGGGCCACGTCCCTGTGGGCGACGTGCGGGATGTTGGGCGGGGCGCCAAGCGCCGAAGGGTTTGCCGGGTCACGGCCGCCCTGGGCTGGGAGGTGGTCGCCAAACCCTCCGCCGCTGCCCGATACCCGAGACCTCCGTTCCCCCTGCCTGGGCGGGCGAGGGGGCCCTGCCGGGGCGGGCCGGCCGCCAGGCTGGCGTTAAGGCGCCAGCGCCAGCGAAACTGGGCCTCAAGAGGCAGCCCGCGGCCCCCGCCCCCGTCTACGGCCATACCACCCTGAACGCGCCCGATCTCGTCTGATCTCGGAAGCTAAGCAGGGTCGGGCCTGGTTAGTACTTGGATGGGAGACCGCCTGGGAATACCGGGTGCTGTAGGCTTTTTGCCTCCCGCTCCGCCCGCCTTCTCCTTTACTCGCCCGCGGCGGGGGCCGCCGGCTCCGCCCCCGCCGGACCCCGCTGCAGGCAGTAGTCAAGGTGGTTTGCCTGCCCGAGCAGGAAGCTTGGGCGATGGCAGAAGCGGGAAGAAACTCTTGAGCACAGGTTCTTGGGATCCACGGAGCAGCGCATGCACATGCGATGGCTGCCTACACAGCTGGCTTGCTTGTCTGTGGGGAAAGGCGAGATGGGTCAGGGCCTGGGTTCCTGAGGGGCTGAGAATCAAGGCAGGGATAGAAGAAAGGGGACAGGCCCACATCCCCTGAACCCACGCCGGCGCCCACTCACCTTTGTGGAAAATACGATTGAAAAGTGCCCGCAAGAATCTCTTCAGATGCCTCCAGAGTTGAGGGAAGAAGGGGAGGGGGGAGGCCGGGAGCAGGGTGAGCCCTGAAATCCAACCCTTGTCCGGTCACACCCCAGCAGCCCTCCCACCTCAGCCCCTTCAAGACCCCAGGGCTCCCGCAACCGCGCTGCACAGATCCTGCCCTGACCATAGTCACCACGTTGATCCCCACGTTGAGCAAGATGAAGCTGACCGGGCTCAGAAGAATTGAGTATCCTTGCTCCTGGCATTTCCTGGGGATGGGGCCAGTGAACGGCTCGGCTCGGTAGTAGTTTCGCTCACCCATGGCCGTTGGTCCCAGGACTGCCTGGGCCCCCTGCCCTCCAGTTTTAACTGGGAGCCAGACTGGGTCATAATGGGGCAGGTGGTGAGGTCACAGTGAGGGAGGGGGATGAAAAGGAGGGCCCAGAGTGGCATTCCCTGGTAACCAGGGTCAGGTAAGCTGAGCCTGGACAGTCAAACAGGGCCCGGTGGCCGGCATACATCCCCTCGAGCGGTCATTCATTCGCTCACCGCCCACTGACTCACTTGTTCAAATGACACATTGCGTCTCTTGGCCCCTCTTGAGACTAGGAAGACCTGGGCCTCAGAGGCCTGCTGAAGGCCTGGCTGGAGTCCAGAGCCTCAGCCTTCTTCATGCCCTTCACTGGGCCTGGAGCTGGACCTGCCCAGATGTGGAACCTCCCAGTTTGGAAGCAGCTTCTTGTATGAGGCTCTCTGTGGACAGGGACAGCTGAGACACAGAGGAGGTGCCCAGAGACCAGGGGTTTGGAGTCTGCAGCTGCAGATGTACTTAGTGCATGGTATAGGACCAGGAGGGGCCTGCTGGCAGAACTGTGGCCACTAAACCAAAGGGACCCTCAGGCCAAGAAGGGGACACTGGCTTCTTATTGCAGGAAGCCAAGCGCAGGGACCCAGGCTGGCAGAAGGAGTGGCGCTTCCAAGCCACAGACCACCAATGTTTCCTGGACTCTGGCGCTCTTTATTCCTCTCTCCATGCCCTGCCGCCCCCTGCCCCTGCCCCCGCCCCCATTTGCTGCTGGTAAGTTCATTTTCCCAGTCTGGCTCCCGTGCAGAGAGGGCCTGGAGGCCGAGGTGGAAGGCAGCAGCGAGTTGGCCCGCGCTTGGTCCTCCTGCGGTTGCCGCTTCAGCACCAGACTGTCATACACCTGGTAGTTGGCATTGCCTCCTGGGTTCCGGCTGAGTGGCATGAAGGTGGGCGGGGGTGGAGGGTGCTCGGTAGCCTGGACGTCGGGCAGGAGGTGAGAGGGGCGGAGGAGCAGCGCTGAGCTGGGAGCCGGGGCCCGCTGGTCCGAGGCCTCGGCCAGTACCGTGAGGGAGGCGGAGGTGGCCACAGGGCGCCGCAAGGGCAGGATCTCAGCCCATTCGGCCGCCGGGTGCCGCACCTCGTGGGGATCGCGGGAGTAATCCAAGTGTCCCGTGGAGGGGTGCAGGCTGCGGTTGGACTCGCTGTGAGCACAGCTGGGGAGGCTACGTCTGTGGGCCGGTGGGGTGTCGCGCTACCAGGCTTCGGGCCGGTAGCCCCGAGGCACCAGAGCGGATGGAGGCTCAGAGCCCTCCAGACCCAGACTCCGCCGCGGGCCCAGTTGCCGTCCATTCGGCCCACGAGCCCCTCGACCTGCACCTGGCCGCCCCCACCGGCGCCCAGCCCCGGCGCCGCCACCTGTGTGCCGGTGTGTCCCTCCACAGCTCCCTCCGACAAAAGCCCCCCCCCCACCCCGCCCCTCTGGCGTGTCACCGCGGCCGGGTGCGGGAGCGGGATCGAGGGCAGGGGCCGCTTCCCCGGGCCTGCCGGCCACCAGGGGCGGGGTCCTGAGCTCGGCGGGGGGTGTGGGGCAGGGGTGGCCTTGCCGGGGCTGAGGGGCCGTGGCGACTCCATGGTGGCTCCCAGTGGCTTCGGGCCAGCTGCTGTCGGGCAGGAGGGCCGGCCCGGGCTGCGGCCGGGCTGCGCCTAGCGCCGCGTGGGCGGGCAGGGCCGATGCCCAAGGGACCGCGGGCCCCGGGCCCTGAAGCCTCCGGGGCCACGTCCCTGTGGGCGACGTGCGGGATGTTGGGCGGGGCGCCAAGCGCCGAAGGGTTTGCCGGGTCACGGCCGCCCTGGGCTGGGAGGTGGTCGCCAAACCCTCCGCCGCCGCCCGATACCCGAGACCTCCGTTCCCCCTGCCTGGGCGGGCGAGGGGGCCCTGCCGGGGCGGGCCGGCCGCCAGGCTGGCGTTAAGGCGCCAGCGCCAGCGAAACTGGGCCTCAAGAGGCAGCCCGCGGCCCCCGCCCCCGTCTACGGCCATACCACCCTGAACGCGCCCGATCTCGTCTGATCTCGGAAGCTAAGCAGGGTCGGGCCTGGTTAGTACTTGGATGGGAGACCGCCTGGGAATACCGGGTGCTGTAGGCTTTTTGCCTCCCGCTCCGCCCGCCTTCTCCTTTACTCGCCCGCGGCGGGGGCCGCCGGCTCCGCCCCCGCCGGACCCCGCTGCAGGCAGTAGTCAAGGTGGTTTGCCTGCCCGAGCAGGAAGCTTGGGCGATGGCAGAAGCGGGAAGAAACTCTTGAGCACAGGTTCTTGGGATCCACGGAGCAGCGCATGCACATGCGATGGCTGCCTACACAGCTGGCTTGCTTGTCTGTGGGGAAAGGCGAGATGGGTCAGGGCCTGGGTTCCTGAGGGGCTGAGAATCAAGGCAGGGATAGAAGAAAGGGGACAGGCCCACATCCCCTGAACCCACGCCGGCGCCCACTCACCTTTGTGGAAAATACGATTGAAAAGTGCCCGCAAGAATCTCTTCAGATGCCTCCAGAGTTGAGGGAAGAAGGGGAGGGGGGAGGCCGGGAGCAGGGTGAGCCCTGAAATCCAACCCTTGTCCGGTCACACCCCAGCAGCCCTCCCACCTCAGCCCCTTCAAGACCCCAGGGCTCCCGCAACCGCGCTGCACAGATCCTGCCCTGACCATAGTCACCACGTTGATCCCCACGTTGAGCAAGATGAAGCTGACCGGGCTCAGAAGAATTGAGTATCCTTGCTCCTGGCATTTCCTGGGGATGGGGCCAGTGAACGGCTCGGCTCGGTAGTAGTTTCGCTCACCCATGGCCGTTGGTCCCAGGACTGCCTGGGCCCCCTGCCCTCCAGTTTTAACTGGGAGCCAGACTGGGTCATAATGGGGCAGGTGGTGAGGTCACAGTGAGGGAGGGGGATGAAAAGGAGGGCCCAGAGTGGCATTCCCTGGTAACCAGGGTCAGGTAAGCTGAGCCTGGACAGTCAAACAGGGCCCGGTGGCCGGCATACATCCCCTCGAGCGGTCATTCATTCGCTCACCGCCCACTGACTCACTTGTTCAAATGACACATTGCGTCTCTTGGCCCCTCTTGAGACTAGGAAGACCTGGGCCTCAGAGGCCTGCTGAAGGCCTGGCTGGAGTCCAGAGCCTCAGCCTTCTTCATGCCCTTCACTGGGCCTGGAGCTGGACCTGCCCAGATGTGGAACCTCCCAGTTTGGAAGCAACTTCTTGTATGAGGCTCTCTGTGGACAGGGACAGCTGAGACACAGAGGAGGTGCCCAGAGACCAGGGGTTTGGAGTCTGCAGCTGCAGATGTACTTAGTGCATGGTATAGGACCAGGAGGGGCCTGCTGGCAGAACTGTGGCCACTAAACCAAAGGGACCCTCAGGCCAAGAAGGGGACACTGGCTTCTTATTGCAGGAAGCCAAGCGCAGGGACCCAGGCTGGCAGAAGGAGTGGCGCTTCCAAGCCACAGACCACCAATGTTTCCTGGACTCTGGCGCTCTTTATTCCTCTCTCCATGCCCTGCCGCCCCCTGCCCCTGCCCCCGCCCCCATTTGCTGCTGGTAAGTTCATTTTCCCAGTCTGGCTCCCGTGCAGAGAGGGCCTGGAGGCCGAGGTGGAAGGTAGCAGCGAGTTGGCCCGCGCTTGGTCCTCCTGCGGTTGCCGCTTCAGCACCAGACTGTCATACACCTGGTAGTTGGCATTGCCTCCTGGGTTCCGGCTGAGTGGCATGAAGGTGGGCGGGGGTGGAGGGTGCTCGGTAGCCTGGACGTCGGGCAGGAGGTGAGAGGGGCGGAGGAGCAGCGCTGAGCTGGGAGCCGGGGCCCGCTGGTCCGAGGCCTCGGCCAGTACCGTGAGGGAGGCGGAGGTGGCCACAGGGCGCCGCAAGGGCAGGATCTCAGCCCATTCGGCCGCCGGGTGCCGCACCTCGTGGGGATCGCGGGAGTAATCCAAGTGTCCCGTGGAGGGGTGCAGGCTGCGGTTGGACTCGCTGTGAGCACAGCTGGGGAGGCTACGTCTGTGGGCCGGTGGGGTGTCGCGCTACCAGGCTTCGGGCCGGTAGCCCCGAGGCACCAGAGCGGATGGAGGCTCAGAGCCCTCCAGACCCAGACTCCGCCGCGGGCCCAGTTGCCGTCCATTCGGCCCACGAGCCCCTCGACCTGCACCTGGCCGCCCCCACCGGCGCCCAGCCCCAGCGCCGCCACCTGTGTGCCGGTGTGTCCCTCCACAGCTCCCTCCGACAAAAGCCCCCCCCCCACCCCGCCCCTCTGGCGTGTCACCGCGGCCGGGTGCGGGAGCGGGATCGAGGGCAGGGGCCGCTTCCCCGGGCCTGCCGGCCACCAGGGGCGGGGTCCTGAGCTCGGCGGGGGGTGTGGGGCAGGGGTGGCCTTGCCGGGGCTGAGGGGCCGTGGCGACTCAATGGTGGCTCCCAGTGGCTTCGGGCCAGCTGCTGTCGGGCAGGAGGGCCGGCCCGGGCTGCGGCCGGGCTGCGCCTAGCGCCGCGTGGGCGGGCAGGGCCGATGCCCAAGGGACCGCGGGCCCCGGGCCCTGAAGCCTCCGGGGCCACGTCCCTGTGGGCGACGTGCGGGATGTTGGGCGGGGCGCCAAGCGTCGAAGGGTTTGCCGGGTCACGGCCGCCCTGGGCTGGGAGGTGGTCGCCAAACCCTCCGCCGCCGCCCGATACCCGAGACCTCCGTTCCCCCTGCCTGGGCGGGCGAGGGGGCCCTGCCGGGGCGGGCCGGCCGCCAGGCTGGCGTTAAGGCGCCAGCGCCAGCGAAACTGGGCCTCAAGAGGCAGCCCGCGGCCCCCGCCCCCGTCTACGGCCATACCACCCTGAACGCGCCCGATCTCGTCTGATCTCGGAAGCTAAGCAGGGTCGGGCCTGGTTAGTACTTGGATGGGAGACCGCCTGGGAATACCGGGTGCTGTAGGCTTTTTGCCTCCCGCTCCGCCCGCCTTCTCCTTTACTCGCCCGCGGCGGGGGCCGCCGGCTCCGCCCCCGCCGGACCCCGCTGCAGGCAGTAGTCAAGGTGGTTTGCCTGCCCGAGCAGGAAGCTTGGGCGATGGCAGAAGCGGGAAGAAACTCTTGAGCACAGGTTCTTGGGATCCACGGAGCAGCGCCTGCACATGCGATGGCTGCCTACACAGCTGGCTTGCTTGTCTGTGGGGAAAGGCGAGATGGGTCAGGGCCTGGGTTCCTGAGGGGCTGAGAATCAAGGCAGGGATAGAAGAAAGGGGACAGGCCCACATCCCCTGAACCCACGCCGGCGCCCACTCACCTTTGTGGAAAATACGATTGAAAAGTGCCCGCAAGACTCTCTTCAGATGCCTCCAGAGTTGAGGGAAGAAGGGGAGGGGGGAGGCCGGGAGCAGGGTGAGCCCTGAAATCCAACCCTTGTCCGGTCACACCCCAGCAGCCCTCCCACCTCAGCCCCTTCAAGACCCCAGGGCTCCCGCAACCGCGCTGCACAGATCCTGCCCTGACCATAGTCACCACGTTGATCCCCACGTTGAGCAAGATGAAGCTGACCGGGCTCAGAAGAATTGAGTATCCTTGCTCCTGGCATTTCCTGGGGATGGGGCCAGTGAACGGCTCGGCTCGGTAGTAGTTTCGCTCACCCATGGCCGTTGGTCCCAGGACTGCCTGGGCCCCCTGCCCTCCAGTTTTAACTGGGAGCCAGACTGGGTCATAATGGGGCAGGTGGTGAGGTCACAGTGAGGGAGGGGGATGAAAAGGAGGGCCCAGAGTGGCATTCCCTGGTAACCAGGGTCAGGTAAGCTGAGCCTGGACAGTCAAACAGGGCCCGGTGGCCGGCATACATCCCCTCGAGCGGTCATTCATTCGCTCACCGCCCACTGACTCACTTGTTCAAATGACACATTGCGTCTCTTGGCCCCTCTTGAGACTAGGAAGACCTGGGCCTCAGAGGCCTGCTGAAGGCCTGGCTGGAGTCCAGAGCCTCAGCCTTCTTCATGCCCTTCACTGGGCCTGGAGCTGGACCTGCCCAGATGTGGAACCTCCCAGTTTGGAAGCAACTTCTTGTATGAGGCTCTCTGTGGACAGGGACAGCTGAGACACAGAGGAGGTGCCCAGAGACCAGGGGTTTGGAGTCTGCAGCTGCAGATGTACTTAGTGCATGGTATAGGACCAGGAGGGGCCTGCTGGCAGAACTGTGGCCACTAAACCAAAGGGACCCTCAGGCCAAGAAGGGGACACTGGCTTCTTATTGCAGGAAGCCAAGCGCAGGGACCCAGGCTGGCAGAAGGAGTGGCGCTTCCAAGCCACAGACCACCAATGTTTCCTGGACTCTGGCGCTCTTTATTCCTCTCTCCATGCCCTGCCGCCCCCTGCCCCTGCCCCCGCCCCCATTTGCTGCTGGTAAGTTCATTTTCCCAGTCTGGCTCCCGTGCAGAGAGGGCCTGGAGGCCGAGGTGGAAGGCAGCAGCGAGTTGGCCCGCGCTTGGTCCTCCTGCGGTTGCCGCTTCAGCACCAGACTGTCATACACCTGGTAGTTGGCATTGCCTCCTGGGTTCCGGCTGAGTGGCATGAAGGTGGGCGGGGGTGGAGGGTGCTCGGTAGCCTGGACGTCGGGCAGGAGGTGAGAGGGGCGGAGGAGCAGCGCTGAGCTGGGAGCCGGGGCCCGCTGGTCCGAGGCCTCGGCCAGTACCGTGAGGGAGGCGGAGGTGGCCACAGGGCGCCGCAAGGGCAGGATCTCAGCCCATTCGGCCGCCGGGTGCCGCACCTCGTGGGGATCGCGGGAGTAATCCAAGTGTCCCGTGGAGGGGTGCAGGCTGCGGTTGGACTCGCTGTGAGCACAGCTGGGGAGGCTACGTCTGTGGGCCGGTGGGGTGTCGCGCTACCAGGCTTCGGGCCGGTAGCCCCGAGGCACCAGAGCGGATGGAGGCTCAGAGCCCTCCAGACCCAGACTCCGCCGCGGGCCCAGTTGCCGTCCATTCGGCCCACGAGCCCCTCGACCTGCACCTGGCCGCCCCCACCGGCGCCCAGCCCCGGCGCCGCCACCTGTGTGCCGGTGTGTCCCTCCACAGCTCCCTCCGACAAAAGCCCCCCCCCCACCCCGCCCCTCTGGCGTGTCACCGCGGCCGGGTGCGGGAGCGGGATCGAGGGCAGGGGCCGCTTCCCCGGGCCTGCCGGCCACCAGGGGCGGGGTCCTGAGCTCGGCGGGGGGTGTGGGGCAGGGGTGGCCTTGCCGGGGCTGAGGGGCCGTGGCGACTCAATGGTGGCTCCCAGTGGCTTCGGGCCAGCTGCTGTCGGGCAGGAGGGCCGGCCCGGGCTGCGGCCGGGCTGCGCCTAGCGCCGCGTGGGCGGGCAGGGCCGATGCCCAAGGGACCGCGGGCCCCGGGCCCTGAAGCCTCCGGGGCCACGTCCCTGTGGGCGACGTGCGGGATGTTGGGCGGGGCGCCAAGCGCCGAAGGGTTTGCCGGGTCACGGCCGCCCTGGGCTGGGAGGTGGTCGCCAAACCCTCCGCCGCCGCCCGATACCCGAGACCTCCGTTCCCCCTGCCTGGGCGGGCGAGGGGGCCCTGCCGGGGCGGGCCGGCCGCCAGGCTGGCGTTAAGGCGCCAGCGCCAGCGAAACTGCGGCTCAAGAGGCAGCCCGCGGCCCCCGCCCCCGTCTACGGCCATACCACCCTGAACGCGCCCGATCTCGTCTGATCTCGGAAGCTAAGCAGGGTCGAGCCTGGTTAGTACTTGGATGGGAGACCGCCTGGGAATACCGGGTGCTGTAGGCTTTTTGCCTCCCGCTCCGCCCGCCTTCTCCTTTACTCGCCCGCGGCGGGGGCCGCCGGCTCCGCCCCCGCCGGGCCCCGCTGCAGGCAGTAGTCAAGGTGGTTTGCCTGCCCGAGCAGGAAGCTTGGGCGATGGCAGAAGCGGGAAGAAACTCTTGAGCACAGGTTCTTGGGATCCACGGAGCAGCGCATGCACATGCGATGGCTGCCTACACAGCTGGCTTGCTTGTCTGTGGGGAAAGGCGAGATGGGTCAGGGCCTGGGTTCCTGAGGGGCTGAGAATCAAGGCAGGGATAGAAGAAAGGGGACAGGCCCACATCCCCTGAACCCACGCCGGCGCCCACTCACCTTTGTGGAAAATACGATTGAAAAGTGCCCGCAAGAATCTCTTCAGATGCCTCCAGAGTTGAGGGAAGAAGGGGAGGGGGGAGGCCGGGAGCAGGGTGAGCCCTGAAATCCAACCCTTGTCCGGTCACACCCCAGCAGCCCTCCCACCTCAGCCCCTTCAAGACCCCAGGGCTCCCGCAACCGCGCTGCACAGATCCTGCCCTGACCATAGTCACCACGTTGATCCCCACGTTGAGCAAGATGAAGCTGACCGGGCTCAGAAGAATTGAGTATCCTTGCTCCTGGCATTTCCTGGGGATGGGGCCAGTGAACGGCTCGGCTCGGTAGTAGTTTCGCTCACCCATGGCCGTTGGTCCCAGGACTGCCTGGGCCCCCTGCCCTCCAGTTTTAACTGGGAGCCAGACTGGGTCATAATGGGGCAGGTGGTGAGGTCACAGTGAGGGAGGGGGATGAAAAGGAGGGCCCAGAGTGGCATTCCCTGGTAACCAGGGTCAGGTAAGCTGAGCCTGGACAGTCAAACAGGGCCCGGTGGCCGGCATACATCCCCTCGAGCGGTCATTCATTCGCTCACCGCCCACTGACTCACTTGTTCAAATGACACATTGCGTCTCTTGGCCCCTCTTGAGACTAGGAAGACCTGGGCCTCAGAGGCCTGCTGAAGGCCTGGCTGGAGTCCAGAGCCTCAGCCTTCTTCATGCCCTTCACTGGGCCTGGAGCTGGACCTGCCCAGATGTGGAACCTCCCAGTTTGGAAGCAACTTCTTGTATGAGGCTCTCTGTGGACAGGGACAGCTGAGACACAGAGGAGGTGCCCAGAGACCAGGGGTTTGGAGTCTGCAGCTGCAGATGTACTTAGTGCATGGTATAGGACCAGGAGGGGCCTGCTGGCAGAACTGTGGCCACTAAACCAAAGGGACCCTCAGGCCAAGAAGGGGACACTGGCTTCTTATTGCAGGAAGCCAAGCGCAGGGACCCAGGCTGGCAGAAGGAGTGGCGCTTCCAAGCCACAGACCACCAATGTTTCCTGGACTCTGGCGCTCTTTATTCCTCTCTCCATGCCCTGCCGCCCCCTGCCCCTGCCCCCGCCCCCATTTGCTGCTGGTAAGTTCATTTTCCCAGTCTGGCTCCCGTGCAGAGAGGGCCTGGAGGCCGAGGTGGAAGGCAGCAGCGAGTTGGCCCGCGCTTGGTCCTCCTGCGGTTGCCGCTTCAGCACCAGACTGTCATACACCTGGTAGTTGGCATTGCCTCCTGGGTTCCGGCTGAGTGGCATGAAGGTGGGCGGGGGTGGAGGGTGCTCGGTAGCCTGGACGTCGGGCAGGAGGTGAGAGGGGCGGAGGAGCAGCGCTGAGCTGGGAGCCGGGGCCCGCTGGTCCGAGGCCTCGGCCAGTACCGTGAGGGAGGCGGAGGTGGCCACAGGGCGCCGCAAGGGCAGGATCTCAGCCCATTCGGCCGCCGGGTGCCGCACCTCGTGGGGATCGCGGGAGTAATCCAAGTGTCCCGTGGAGGGGTGCAGGCTGCGGTTGGACTCGCTGTGAGCACAGCTGGGGAGGCTACGTCTGTGGGCCGGTGGGGTGTCGCGCTACCAGGCTTCGGGCCGGTAGCCCCGAGGCACCAGAGCGGATGGAGGCTCAGAGCCCTCCAGACCCAGACTCCGCCGCGGGCCCAGTTGCCGTCCATTCGGCCCACGAGCCCCTCGACCTGCACCTGGCCGCCCCCACCGGCGCCCAGCCCCGGCGCCGCCACCTGTGTGCCGGTGTGTCCCTCCACAGCTCCCTCCGACAAAAGCCCCCCCCCCACCCCGCCCCTCTGGCGTGTCACCGCGGCCGGGTGCGGGAGCGGGATCGAGGGCAGGGGCCGCTTCCCCGGGCCTGCCGGCCACCAGGGGCGGGGTCCTGAGCTCGGCGGGGGGTGTGGGGCAGGGTTGGCCTTGCCGGGGCTGAGGGGCCGTGGCGACTCCATGGTGGCTCCCAGTGGCTTCGGGCCAGCTGCTGTCGGGCAGGAGGGCCGGCCCGGGTTGCGGCCGGGCTGCGCCTAGCGCCGCGTGGGCGGGCAGGGCCGATGCCCAAGGGACCGCGGGCCCCGGGCCCTGAAGCCTCCGGGGCCACGTCCCTGTGGGCGACGTGCGGGATGTTGGGCGGGGCGCCAAGCGCCGAAGGGTTTGCCGGGTCACGGCCGCCCTGGGCTGGGAGGTGGTCGCCAAACCCTCCGCCGCCGCCCGATACCCGAGACCTCCGTTCCCCCTGCCTGGGCGGGCGAGGGGGCCCTGCCGGGGCGGGCCGGCCGCCAGGCTGGCGTTAAGGCGCCAGCGCCAGCGAAACTGCGGCTCAAGAGGCAGCCCGCGGCCCCCGCCCCCGTCTACGGCCATACCACCCTGAACGCGCCCGATCTCGTCTGATCTCGGAAGCTAAGCAGGGTCGAGCCTGGTTAGTACTTGGATGGGAGACCGCCTGGGAATACCGGGTGCTGTAGGCTTTTTGCCTCCCGCTCCGCCCGCCTTCTCCTTTACTCGCCCGCGGCGGGGGCCGCCGGCTCCGCCCCCGCCGGGCCCCGCTGCAGGCAGTAGTCAAGGTGGTTTGCCTGCCCGAGCAGGAAGCTTGGGCGATGGCAGAAGCGGGAAGAAACTCTTGAGCACAGGTTCTTGGGATCCACGGAGCAGCGCATGCACATGCGATGGCTGCCTACACAGCTGGCTTGCTTGTCTGTGGGGAAAGGCGAGATGGGTCAGGGCCTGGGTTCCTGAGGGGCTGAGAATCAAGGCAGGGATAGAAGAAAGGGGACAGGCCCACATCCCCTGAACCCACGCCGGCGCCCACTCACCTTTGTGGAAAATACGATTGAAAAGTGCCCGCAAGAATCTCTTCAGATGCCTCCAGAGTTGAGGGAAGAAGGGGAGGGGGGAGGCCGGGAGCAGGGTGAGCCCTGAAATCCAACCCTTGTCCGGTCACACCCCAGCAGCCCTCCCACCTCAGCCCCTTCAAGACCCCAGGGCTCCCCCAACCGCGCTGCACAGATCCTGCCCTGACCATAGTCACCACGTTGATCCCCACGTTGAGCAAGATGAAGCTGACCGGGCTCAGAAGAATTGAGTATCCTTGCTCCTGGCATTTCCTGGGGATGGGGCCAGTGAACGGCTCGGCTCGGTAGTAGTTT
This sequence comes from Stenella coeruleoalba, assembly GCF_951394435.1. NCBI lineage: Eukaryota > Metazoa > Chordata > Mammalia > Artiodactyla > Delphinidae > Stenella > Stenella coeruleoalba. Next base: position 21,472,404 of record NC_137165.1, read on the forward strand.
CGCTCACCCATGGCCGTTGGTCCCAGGACTGCCTGGGCCCCCTGCCCTCCAGTTTTAACTGGGAGCCAGACTGGGTCATAATGGGGCAGGTGGTGAGGTCACAGTGAGGGAGGGGGATGAAAAGGAGGGCCCAGAGTGGCATTCCCTGGTAACCAGGGTCAGGTAAGCTGAGCCTGGACAGTCAAACAGGGCCCGGTGGCCGGCATACATCCCCTCGAGCGGTCATTCATTCGCTCACCGCCCACTGACTCACTTGTTCAAATGACACATTGCGTCTCTTGGCCCCTCTTGAGACTAGGAAGACCTGGGCCTCAGAGGCCTGCTGAAGGCCTGGCTGGAGTCCAGAGCCTCAGCCTTCTTCATGCCCTTCACTGGGCCTGGAGCTGGACCTGCCCAGATGTGGAACCTCCCAGTTTGGAAGCAACTTCTTGCATGAGGCTCTCTGTGGACAGGGACAGCTGAGACACAGAGGAGGTGCCCAGAGACCAGGGGTTTGGAGTCTGCAGCTGCAGATGTACTTAGTGCATGGTATAGGACCAGGAGGGGCCTGCTGGCAGAACTGTGGCCACTAAACCAAAGGGACCCTCAGGCCAAGAAGGGGACACTGGCTTCTTATTGCAGGAAGCCAAGCGCAGGGACCCAGGCTGGCAGAAGGAGTGGCGCTTCCAAGCCACAGACCACCAATGTTTCCTGGACTCTGGCGCTCTTTATTCCTCTCTCCATGCCCTGCCGCCCCCTGCCCCTGCCCCCGCCCCCATTTGCTGCTGGTAAGTTCATTTTCCCAGTCTGGCTCCCGTGCAGAGAGGGCCTGGAGGCCGAGGTGGAAGGTAGCAGCGAGTTGGCCCGCGCTTGGTCCTCCTGCGGTTGCCGCTTCAGCACCAGACTGTCATACACCTGGTAGTTGGCATTGCCTCCTGGGTTCCGGCTGAGTGGCATGAAGGTGGGCGGGGGTGGAGGGTGCTCGGTAGCCTGGACGTCGGGCAGGAGGTGAGAGGGGCGGAGGAGCAGCGCTGAGCTGGGAGCCGGGGCCCGCTGGTCCGAGGCCTCGGCCAGTACCGTGAGGGAGGCGGAGGTGGCCACAGGGCGCCGCAAAGGGCAGGATCTCAGCCCATTCGGCCGCCGGGTGCCGCACCTCGTGGGGATCGCGGGAGTAATCCAAGTGTCCCGTGGAGGGGTGCAGGCTGCGGTTGGACTCGCTGTGAGCACAGCTGGGGAGGCTACGTCTGTGGGCCGGTGGGGTGTCGCGCTACCAGGCTTCGGGCCGGTAGCCCCGAGGCACCAGAGCGGATGGAGGCTCAGAGCCCTCCAGACCCAGACTCCGCCGCGGGCCCAGTTGCCGTCCTTTCGGCCCACGAGCCCCTCGACCTGCACCTGGCCGCCCCCACCGGCGCCCAGCCCCGGCGCCGCCACCTGTGTGCCGGTGTGTCCCTCCACAGCTCCCTCCGACAAAAGCCCCCCCCCCCACCCCGCCCCTCTGGCGTGTCACCGCGGCCGGGTGCGGGAGCGGGATCGAGGGCAGGGGCCGCTTCCCCGGGCCTGCCGGCCACCAGGGGCGGGGTCCTGAGCTCGGCGGGGGGTGTGGGGCAGGGGTGGCCTTGCCGGGGCTGAGGGGCCGTGGCGACTCAATGGTGGCTCCCAGTGGCTTCGGGCCAGCTGCTGTCGGGCAGGAGGGCCGGCCCGGGCTGCGGCCGGGCTGCGCCTAGCGCCGCGTGGGCGGGCAGGGCCGATGCCCAAGGGACCGCGGGCCCCGGGCCCTGAAGCCTCCGGGGCCACGTCCCTGTGGGCGACGTGCGGGATGTTGGGCGGGGCGCCAAGCGCCGAAGGGTTTGCCGGGTCACGGCCGCCCTGGGCTGGGAGGTGGTCGCCAAACCCTCCGCCGCCGCCCGATACCCGAGACCTCCGTTCCCCCTGCCTGGGCGGGCGAGGGGGCCCTGCCGGGGCGGGCCGGCCGCCAGGCTGGCGTTAAGGCGCCAGCGCCAGCGAAACTGGGCCTCAAGAGGCAGCCCGCGGCCCCCGCCCCCGTCTACGGCCATACCACCCTGAACGCGCCCGATCTCGTCTGATCTCGGAAGCTAAGCAGGGTCGGGCCTGGTTAGTACTTGGATGGGAGACCGCCTGGGAATACCGGGTGCTGTAGGCTTTTTGCCTCCCGCTCCGCCCGCCTTCTCCTTTACTCGCCCGCGGCGGGGGCCGCCGGCTCCGCCCCCGCCGGGCCCCGCTGCAGGCAGTAGTCAAGGTGGTTTGCCTGCCCGAGCAGGAAGCTTGGGCGATGGCAGAAGCGGGAAGAAACTCTTGAGCACAGGTTCTTGGGATCCACGGAGCAGCGCATGCACATGCGATGGCTGCCTACACAGCTGGCTTGCTTGTCTGTGGGGAAAGGCGAGATGGGTCAGGGCCTGGGTTCCTGAGGGGCTGAGAATCAAGGCAGGGATAGAAGAAAGGGGACAGGCCCACATCCCCTGAGCCCACGCCGGCGCCCACTCACCTTTGTGGAAAATACGATTGAAAAGTGCCCGCAAGAATCTCTTCAGATGCCTCCAGAGTTGAGGGAAGAAGGGGAGGGGGGAGGCCGGGAGCAGGGTGAGCCCTGAAATCCAACCCTTGTCCGGTCACACCCCAGCAGCCCTCCCACCTCAGCCCCTTCAAGACCCCAGGGCTCCCCCAACCGCGCTGCACAGATCCTGCCCTGACCATAGTCACCACGTTGATCCCCACGTTGAGCAAGATGAAGCTGACCGGGCTCAGAAGAATTGAGTATCCTTGCTCCTGGCATTTCCTGGGGATGGGGCCAGTGAACGGCTCGGCTCGGTAGTAGTTTCGCTCACCCATGGCCGTTGGTCCCAGGACTGCCTGGGCCCCCTGCCCTCCAGTTTTAACTGGGAGCCAGACTGGGTCATAATGGGGCAGGTGGTGAGGTCACAGTGAGGGAGGGGGATGAAAAGGAGGGCCCAGAGTGGCATTCCCTGGTAACCAGGGTCAGGTAAGCTGAGCCTGGACAGTCAAACAGGGCCCGGTGGCCGGCATACATCCCCTCGAGCGGTCATTCATTCGCTCACCGCCCACTGACTCACTTGTTCAAATGACACATTGCGTCTCTTGGCCCCTCTTGAGACTAGGAAGACCTGGGCCTCAGAGGCCTGCTGAAGGCCTGGCTGGAGTCCAGAGCCTCAGCCTTCTTCATGCCCTTCACTGGGCCTGGAGCTGGACCTGCCCAGATGTGGAACCTCCCAGTTTGGAAGCAACTTCTTGCATGAGGCTCTCTGTGGACAGGGACAGCTGAGACACAGAGGAGGTGCCCAGAGACCAGGGGTTTGGAGTCTGCAGCTGCAGATGTACTTAGTGCATGGTATAGGACCAGGAGGGGCCTGCTGGCAGAACTGTGGCCACTAAACCAAAGGGACCCTCAGGCCAAGAAGGGGACACTGGCTTCTTATTGCAGGAAGCCAAGCGCAGGGACCCAGGCTGGCAGAAGGAGTGGCGCTTCCAAGCCACAGACCACCAATGTTTCCTGGACTCTGGCGCTCTTTATTCCTCTCTCCATGCCCTGCCGCCCCCTGCCCCTGCCCCCGCCCCCATTTGCTGCTGGTAAGTTCATTTTCCCAGTCTGGCTCCCGTGCAGAGAGGGCCTGGAGGCCGAGGTGGAAGGTAGCAGCGAGTTGGCCCGCGCTTGGTCCTCCTGCGGTTGCCGCTTCAGCACCAGACTGTCATACACCTGGTAGTTGGCATTGCCTCCTGGGTTCCGGCTGAGTGGCATGAAGGTGGGCGGGGGTGGAGGGTGCTCGGTAGCCTGGACGTCGGGCAGGAGGTGAGAGGGGCGGAGGAGCAGCGCTGAGCTGGGAGCCGGGGCCCGCTGGTCCGAGGCCTCGGCCAGTACCGTGAGGGAGGCGGAGGTGGCCACAGGGCGCCGCAAGGGCAGGATCTCAGCCCATTCGGCCGCCAGGTGCCGCAACTCGTGGGGATTGCGGGAGTAATCCAAGTGTCCCGTGGAGGGGTGCAGGCTGCGGTTGGACTCGCTGTGAGCACAGCTGGGGAGGCTACGTCTGTGGGCCGGTGGGGTGTCGCGCTACCAGGCTTCGGGCCGGTAGCCCCGAGGCACCAGAGCGGATGGAGGCTCAGAGCCCTCCAGACCCAGACTCCGCCGCGGGCCCAGTTGCCGTCCTTTCGGCCCACGAGCCCCTCGACCTGCACCTGGCCGCCCCCACCGGCGCCCAGCCCCGGCGCCGCCACCTGTGTGCCGGTGTGTCCCTCCACAGCTCCCTCCGACAAAAGCCCCCCCCCCACCCCGCCCCTCTGGCGTGTCACCGCGGCCGGGTGCGGGAGCGGGATCGAGGGCAGGGGCCGCTTCCCCGGGCCTGCCGGCCACCAGGGGCGGGGTCCTGAGCTCGGCGGGGGTTGTGGGGGCAAGGGTGGCCTTGCCGGGGCTTAGGGGCCGTGGCGACTCAATGGTGGCTCCCAGTGGCTTCGGGCCAGCTGCTGTCGGGCAGGAGGGCCGGCCCGGGCTGCGGCCGGGCTGCGCCTAGCGCCGCGTGGGCGGGCAGGGCCGATGCCCAAGGGACCGCGGGCCCCGGGCCCTGAAGCCTCCGGGGCCACGTCCCTGTGGGCGACGTGCGGGATGTTGGGCGGGGCGCCAAGCGCCGAAGGGTTTGCCGGGTCACGGCCGCCCTGGGCTGGGAGGTGGTCGCCAAACCCTCCGCCGCCGCCCGATACCCGAGACCTCCGTTCCCCCTGCCTGGGCGGGCGAGGGGGCCCTGCCGGGGCGGGCCGGCCGCCAGGCTGGCGTTAAGGCGCCAGCGCCAGCGAAACTGCGGCTCAAGAGGCAGCCCGCGGCCCCCGCCCCCGTCTACGGCCATACCACCCTGAACGCGCCCGATCTCGTCTGATCTCGGAAGCTAAGCAGGGTCGGGCCTGGTTAGTACTTGGATGGGAGACCGCCTGGGAATACCGGGTGCTGTAGGCTTTTTGCCTCCCGCTCCGCCCGCCTTCTCCTTTACTCGCCCGCGGCGGGGGCCGCCGGCTCCGCCCCCGCCGGGCCGCGCTGCAGGCCCCACCTCCTCAGGCCCCTCCCACCACGGCGCGCGCCGGCGGGGGCGGTCCCCGCCGGCCCGGCCGGCCAGGCGGCCAGAAGGCGGCCCTGGAAGGCAGCCGCATCCCAGACGCTCCCGGGGTGGCCGGCCCGGACCCAGACTCCGCCGCGGGCCCAGCTGCCGTCCTTTCGGCCCGCGAGCCCCTCGACCTGCACCTGGCCGCCCCCAGCGGCGCCCAGCCCCGGCGCCGCCACCTGTGTGCTGGTGTGTCCCTCCACAGCTCCCTCCGACAAAAGCCCCCCCCCCCACCCCGCCCCTCTGGCGTGTCACCGCGGCCGGGTGCGGGAGCGGGATCGAGGGCAGGGGCCGCTTCCCCGGGCCTGCCGGCCACCAGGGGCGGGGTCCTGAGCTCGGCGGGGGGTGTGGGGGCAAGGGTGGCCTTGCCGGGGCTGAGGGGCCGTGGCGACTCAATGGTGGCTCCCAGTGGCTTCGGGCCAGCTGCTGTCGGGCAGGAGGGCCGGCCCGGGCTGCGGCCGGGCTGCGCCTAGCGCCGCGTGGGCGGGCAGGGCCGATGCCCAAGGGACCGCGGGCCCCGGGCCCTGAAGCCTCCGGGGCCACGTCCCTGTGGGCGACGTGCGGGATGTTGGGCGGGGCGCCAAGCGCCGAAGGGTTTGCCGGGTCACGGCCGCCCTGGGCTGGGAGGTGGTCGCCAAACCCTCCGCCGCCGCCCGATACCCGAGACCTCCGTTCCCCCTGCCTGGGCGGGCGAGGGGGCCCTGCCGGGGCGGGCCGGCCGCCAGGCTGGCGTTAAGGCGCCAGCGCCAGCGAAACTGGGCCTCAAGAGGCAGCCCGCGGCCCCCGCCCCCGTCTACGGCCATACCACCCTGAACGCGCCCGATCTCGTCTGATCTCGGAAGCTAAGCAGGGTCGGGCCTGGTTAGTACTTGGATGGGAGACCGCCTGGGAATACCGGGTGCTGTAGGCTTTTTGCCTCCCGCTCCGCCCGCCTTCTCCTTTACTCGCCCGCGGCGGGGGCCGCCGGCTCCGCCCCCGCCGGGCCCCGCTGCAGGCAGTAGTCAAGGTGGTTTGCCTGCCCGAGCAGGAAGCTTGGGCGATGGCAGAAGCGGGAAGAAACTCTTGAGCACAGGTTCTTGGGATCCACGGAGCAGCGCATGCACATGCGATGGCTGCCTACACAGCTGGCTTGCTTGTCTGTGGGGAAAGGCGAGATGGGTCAGGGCCTGGGTTCCTGAGGGGCTGAGAATCAAGGCAGGGATAGAAGAAAGGGGACAGGCCCACATCCCCTGAACCCACGCCGGCGCCCACTCACCTTTGTGGAAAATACGATTGAAAAGTGCCCGCAAGAATCTCTTCAGATGCCTCCAGAGTTGAGGGAAGAAGGGGAGGGGGGAGGCCGGGAGCAGGGTGAGCCCTGAAATCCAACCCTTGTCCGGTCACACCCCAGCAGCCCTCCCACCTCAGCCCCTTCAAGACCCCAGGGCTCCCGCAACCGCGCTGCACAGATCCTGCCCTGACCATAGTCACCACGTTGATCCCCACGTTGAGCAAGATGAAGCTGACCGGGCTCAGAAGAATTGAGTATCCTTGCTCCTGGCATTTCCTGGGGATGGGGCCAGTGAACGGCTCGGCTCGGTAGTAGTTTCGCTCACCCATGGCCGTTGGTCCCAGGACTGCCTGGGCCCCCTGCCCTCCAGTTTTAACTGGGAGCCAGACTGGGTCATAATGGGGCAGGTGGTGAGGTCACAGTGAGGGAGGGGGATGAAAAGGAGGGCCCAGAGTGGCATTCCCTGGTAACCAGGGTCAGGTAAGCTGAGCCTGGACAGTCAAACAGGGCCCGGTGGCCGGCATACATCCCCTCGAGCGGTCATTCATTCGCTCACCGCCCACTGACTCACTTGTTCAAATGACACATTGCGTCTCTTGGCCCCTCTTGAGACTAGGAAGACCTGGGCCTCAGAGGCCTGCTGAAGGCCTGGCTGGAGTCCAGAGCCTCAGCCTTCTTCATGCCCTTCACTGGGCCTGGAGCTGGACCTGCCCAGATGTGGAACCTCCCAGTTTGGAAGCAACTTCTTGTATGAGGCTCTCTGTGGACAGGGACAGCTGAGACACAGAGGAGGTGCCCAGAGACCAGGGGTTTGGAGTCTGCAGCTGCAGATGTACTTAGTGCATGGTATAGGACCAGGAGGGGCCTGCTGGCAGAACTGTGGCCACTAAACCAAAGGGACCCTCAGGCCAAGAAGGGGACACTGGCTTCTTATTGCAGGAAGCCAAGCGCAGGGACCCAGGCTGGCAGAAGGAGTGGCGCTTCCAAGCCACAGACCACCAATGTTTCCTGGACTCTGGCGCTCTTTATTCCTCTCTCCATGCCCTGCCGCCCCCTGCCCCTGCCCCCGCCCCCATTTGCTGCTGGTAAGTTCATTTTCCCAGTCTGGCTCCCGTGCAGAGAGGGCCTGGAGGCCGAGGTGGAAGGTAGCAGCGAGTTGGCCCGCGCTTGGTCCTCCTGCGGTTGCCGCTTCAGCACCAGACTGTCATACACCTGGTAGTTGGCATTGCCTCCTGGGTTCCGGCTGAGTGGCATGAAGGTGGGCGGGGGTGGAGGGTGCTCGGTAGCCTGGACGTCGGGCAGGAGGTGAGAGGGGCGGAGGAGCAGCGCTGAGCTGGGAGCCGGGGCCCGCTGGTCCGAGGCCTCGGCCAGTACCGTGAGGGAGGCGGAGGTGGCCACAGGGCGCCGCAAGAGCAGGATCTCAGCCCATTCGGCCGCCGGGTGCCGCACCTCGTGGGGATCGCGGGAGTAATCCAAGTGTCCCGTGGAGGGGTGCAGGCTGCGGTTGGACTCGCTGTGAGCACAGCTGGGGAGGCTACGTCTGTGGGCCGGTGGGGTGTCGCGCTACCAGGCTTCGGGCCGGTAGCCCCGAGGCACCAGAGCGGATGGAGGCTCAGAGCCCTCCAGACCCAGACTCCGCCGCGGGCCCAGTTGCCGTCCTTTCGGCCCACGAGCCCCTCGACCTGCACCTGGCCGCCCCCACCGGCGCCCAGCCCCGGCGCCGCCACCTGTGTGCCGGTGTGTCCCTCCACAGCTCCCTCCGACAAAAGCCCCCCCCCCACCCCGCCCCTCTGGCGTGTCACCGCGGCCGGGTGCGGGAGCGGGATCGAGGGCAGGGGCCGCTTCCCCGGGCCTGCCGGCCACCAGGGGCGGGGTCCTGAGCTCGGCGGGGGTTGTGGGGGCAAGGGTGGCCTTGCCGGGGCTTAGGGGCCGTGGCGACTCAATGGTGGCTCCCAGTGGCTTCGGGCCAGCTGCTGTCGGGCAGGAGGGCCGGCCCGGGCTGCGGCCGGGCTGCGCCTAGCGCCGCGTGGGCGGGCAGGGCCGATGCCCAAGGGACCGCGGGCCCCGGGCCCTGAAGCCTCCGGGGCCACGTCCCTGTGGGCGACGTGCGGGATGTTGGGCGGGGCGCCAAGCGCCGAAGGGTTTGCCGGGTCACGGCCGCCCTGGGCTGGGAGGTGGTCGCCAAACCCTCCGCCGCCGCCCGATACCCGAGACCTCCGTTCCCCCTGCCTGGGCGGGCGAGGGGGCCCTGCCGGGGCGGGCCGGCCGCCAGGCTGGCGTTAAGGCGCCAGCGCCAGCGAAACTGCGGCTCAAGAGGCAGCCCGCGGCCCCCGCCCCCGTCTACGGCCATACCACCCTGAACGCGCCCGATCTCGTCTGATCTCGGAAGCTAAGCAGGGTCGGGCCTGGTTAGTACTTGGATGGGAGACCGCCTGGGAATACCGGGTGCTGTAGGCTTTTTGCCTCCCGCTCCGCCCGCCTTCTCCTTTACTCGCCCGCGGCGGGGGCCGCCGGCTCCGCCCCCGCCGGGCCGCGCTGCAGGCCCCACCTCCTCAGGCCCCTCCCACCACGGCGCGCGCCGGCGGGGGCGGTCCCCGCCGGCCCGGCCGGCCAGGCGGCCAGAAGGCGGCCCTGGAAGGCAGCCGCATCCCAGACGCTCCCGGGGTGGCCGGCCCGGACCCAGACTCCGCCGCGGGCCCAGCTGCCGTCCTTTCGGCCCGCGAGCCCCTCGACCTGCACCTGGCCGCCCCCAGCGGCGCCCAGCCCCGGCGCCGCCACCTGTGTGCCGGTGTGTCCCTCCACAGCTCCCTCCGACAAAAGCCCCCCCCCCCACCCCGCCCCTCTGGCGTGTCACCGCGGCCGGGTGCGGGAGCGGGATCGAGGGCAGGGGCCGCTTCCCCGGGCCTGCCGGCCACCAGGGGCGGGGTCCTGAGCTCGGCGGGGGGTGTGGGGGCAAGGGTGGCCTTGCCGGGGCTGAGGGGCCGTGGCGACTCAATGGTGGCTCCCAGTGGCTTCGGGCCAGCTGCTGTCGGGCAGGAGGGCCGGCCCGGGCTGCGGCCGGGCTGCGCCTAGCGCCGCGTGGGCGGGCAGGGCCGATGCCCAAGGGACCGCGGGCCCCGGGCCCTGAAGCCTCCGGGGCCACGTCCCTGTGGGCGACGTGCGGGATGTTGGGCGGGGCGCCAAGCGCCGAAGGGTTTGCCGGGTCACGGCCGCCCTGGGCTGGGAGGTGGTCGCCAAACCCTCCGCCGCCGCCCGATACCCGAGACCTCCGTTCCCCCTGCCTGGGCGGGCGAGGGGGCCCTGCCGGGGCGGGCCGGCCGCCAGGCTGGCGTTAAGGCGCCAGCGCCAGCGAAACTGGGCCTCAAGAGGCAGCCCGCGGCCCCCGCCCCCGTCTACGGCCATACCACCCTGAACGCGCCCGATCTCGTCTGATCTCGGAAGCTAAGCAGGGTCGGGCCTGGTTAGTACTTGGATGGGAGACCGCCTGGGAATACCGGGTGCTGTAGGCTTTTTGCCTCCCGCTCCGCCCGCCTTCTCCTTTACTCGCCCGCGGCGGGGGCCGCCGGCTCCGCCCCCGCCGGGCCCCGCTGCAGGCAGTAGTCAAGGTGGTTTGCCTGCCCGAGCAGGAAGCTTGGGCGATGGCAGAAGCGGGAAGAAACTCTTGAGCACAGGTTCTTGGGATCCACGGAGCAGCGCATGCACATGCGATGGCTGCCTACACAGCTGGCTTGCTTGTCTGTGGGGAAAGGCGAGATGGGTCAGGGCCTGGGTTCCTGAGGGGCTGAGAATCAAGGCAGGGATAGAAGAAAGGGGACAGGCCCACATCCCCTGAACCCACGCCGGCGCCCACTCACCTTTGTGGAAAATACGATTGAAAAGTGCCCGCAAGAATCTCTTCAGATGCCTCCAGAGTTGAGGGAAGAAGGGGAGGGGGGAGGCCGGGAGCAGGGTGAGCCCTGAAATCCAACCCTTGTCCGGTCACACCCCAGCAGCCCTCCCACCTCAGCCCCTTCAAGACCCCAGGGCTCCCGCAACCGCGCTGCACAGATCCTGCCCTGACCATAGTCACCACGTTGATCCCCACGTTGAGCAAGATGAAGCTGACCGGGCTCAGAAGAATTGAGTATCCTTGCTCCTGGCATTTCCTGGGGATGGGGCCAGTGAACGGCTCGGCTCGGTAGTAGTTTCGCTCACCCATGGCCGTTGGTCCCAGGACTGCCTGGGCCCCCTGCCCTCCAGTTTTAACTGGGAGCCAGACTGGGTCATAATGGGGCAGGTGGTGAGGTCACAGTGAGGGAGGGGGATGAAAAGGAGGGCCCAGAGTGGCATTCCCTGGTAACCAGGGTCAGGTAAGCTGAGCCTGGACAGTCAAACAGGGCCCGGTGGCCGGCATACATCCCCTCGAGCGGTCATTCATTCGCTCACCGCCCACTGACTCACTTGTTCAAATGACACATTGCGTCTCTTGGCCCCTCTTGAGACTAGGAAGACCTGGGCCTCAGAGGCCTGCTGAAGGCCTGGCTGGAGTCCAGAGCCTCAGCCTTCTTCATGCCCTTCACTGGGCCTGGAGCTGGACCTGCCCAGATGTGGAACCTCCCAGTTTGGAAGCAACTTCTTGTATGAGGCTCTCTGTGGACAGGGACAGCTGAGACACAGAGGAGGTGCCCAGAGACCAGGGGTTTGGAGTCTGCAGCTGCAGATGTACTTAGTGCATGGTATAGGACCAGGAGGGGCCTGCTGGCAGAACTGTGGCCACTAAACCAAAGGGACCCTCAGGCCAAGAAGGGGACACTGGCTTCTTATTGCAGGAAGCCAAGCGCAGGGACCCAGGCTGGCAGAAGGAGTGGCGCTTCCAAGCCACAGACCACCAATGTTTCCTGGACTCTGGCGCTCTTTATTCCTCTCTCCATGCCCTGCCGCCCCCTGCCCCTGCCCCCGCCCCCATTTGCTGCTGGTAAGTTCATTTTCCCAGTCTGGCTCCCGTGCAGAGAGGGCCTGGAGGCCGAGGTGGAAGGTAGCAGCGAGTTGGCCCGCGCTTGGTCCTCCTGCGGTTGCCGCTTCAGCACCAGACTGTCATACACCTGGTAGTTGGCATTGCCTCCTGGGTTCCGGCTGAGTGGCATGAAGGTGGGCGGGGGTGGAGGGTGCTCGGTAGCCTGGACGTCGGGCAGGAGGTGAGAGGGGCGGAGGAGCAGCGCTGAGCTGGGAGCCGGGGCCCGCTGGTCCGAGGCCTCGGCCAGTACCGTGAGGGAGGCGGAGGTGGCCACAGGGCGCCGCAAGAGCAGGATCTCAGCCCATTCGGCCGCCGGGTGCCGCACCTCGTGGGGATCGCGGGAGTAATCCAAGTGTCCCGTGGAGGGGTGCAGGCTGCGGTTGGACTCGCTGTGAGCACAGCTGGGGAGGCTACGTCTGTGGGCCGGTGGGGTGTCGCGCTACCAGGCTTCGGGCCGGTAGCCCCGAGGCACCAGAGCGGATGGAGGCTCAGAGCCCTCCAGACCCAGACTCCGCCGCGGGCCCAGTTGCCGTCCTTTCGGCCCACGAGCCCCTCGACCTGCACCTGGCCGCCCCCACCGGCGCCCAGCCCCGGCGCCGCCACCTGTGTGCCGGTGTGTCCCTCCACAGCTCCCTCCGACAAAAGCCCCCCCCCCACCCCGCCCCTCTGGCGTGTCACCGCGGCCGGGTGCGGGAGCGGGATCGAGGGCAGGGGCCGCTTCCCCGGGCCTGCCGGCCACCAGGGGCGGGGTCCTGAGCTCGGCGGGGGTTGTGGGGGCAAGGGTGGCCTTGCCGGGGCTTAGGGGCCGTGGCGACTCAATGGTGGCTCCCAGTGGCTTCGGGCCAGCTGCTGTCGGGCAGGAGGGCCGGCCCGGGCTGCGGCCGGGCTGCGCCTAGCGCCGCGTGGGCGGGCAGGGCCGATGCCCAAGGGACCGCGGGCCCCGGGCCCTGAAGCCTCCGGGGCCACGTCCCTGTGGGCGACGTGCGGGATGTTGGGCGGGGCGCCAAGCGCCGAAGGGTTTGCCGGGTCACGGCCGCCCTGGGCTGGGAGGTGGTCGCCAAACCCTCCGCCGCCGCCCGATACCCGAGACCTCCGTTCCCCCTGCCTGGGCGGGCGAGGGGGCCCTGCCGGGGCGGGCCGGCCGCCAGGCTGGCGTTAAGGCGCCAGCGCCAGCGAAACTGCGGCTCAAGAGGCAGCCCGCGGCCCCCGCCCCCGTCTACGGCCATACCACCCTGAACCCGCCCGATCTCGTCTGATCTCGGAAGCTAAGCAGGGTCGGGCCTGGTTAGTACTTGGATGGGAGACCGCCTGGGAATACCGGGTGCTGTAGGCTTTTTGCCTCCCGCTCCGCCCGCCTTCTCCTTTACTCGCCCGCGGCGGGGGCCGCCGGCTCCGCCCCCGCCGGGCCGCGCTGCAGGCCCCACCTCCTCAGGCCCCTCCCACCACGGCGCGCGCCGGCGGGGGCGTTCCCCGCCGTCCCGGCCGGCCAGGCGGCCAGAAGGCGGCCCTGGAAGGCAGCCGCACCCCAGACGCTCCCGGGGTGGCCGGCCCGGACCCAGACTCCGCCGCGGGCCCAGCTGCCGTCCTTTCGGCCCGCGAGCCCCTCGACCAGCACCTGGCCGCCCCCACCGGCGCCCAGCCCCGGCGCCGCCACCTGTGTGCCGGTGTGTCCCTCCACAGCTCCCTCCGACAAAAGCCCCCCCCCCACCCCGCCCCTCTGGCGTGTCACCGCGGCCGGGTGCGGGAGCGGGATCGAGGGCAGGGGCCGCTTCCCCGGGCCTGCCGGCCACCAGGGGCGGGGTCCTGAGCTCGGCGGGGGTTGTGGGGGCAAGGGTGGCCTTGCCGGGGCTTAGGGGCCGTGGCGACTCAATGGTGGCTCCCAGTGGCTTCGGGCCAGCTGCTGTCGGGCAGGAGGGCCGGCCCGGGCTGCGGCCGGGCTGCGCCTAGCGCCGCGTGGGCGGGCAGGGCCGATGCCCAAGGGACCGCGGGCCCCGGGCCCTGAAGCCTCCGGGGCCACGTCCCTGTGGGCGACGTGCGGGATGTTGGGCGGGGCGCCAAGCGCCGAAGGGTTTGCCGGGTCACGGCCGCCCTGGGCTGGGAGGTGGTCGCCAAACCCTCCGCCGCCGCCCGATACCCGAGACCTCCGTTCCCCCTGCCTGGGCGGGCGAGGGGGCCCTGCCGGGGCGGGCCGGCCGCCAGGCTGGCGTTAAGGCGCCAGCGCCAGCGAAACTGCGGCTCAAGAGGCAGCCCGCGGCCCCCGCCCCCGTCTACGGCCATACCACCCTGAACGCGCCCGATCTCGTCTGATCTCGGAAGCTAAGCAGGGTCGGGCCTGGTTAGTACTTGGATGGGAGACCGCCTGGGAATACCGGGTGCTGTAGGCTTTTTGCCTCCCGCTCCGCCCGCCTTCTCCTTTACTCGCCCGCGGCGGGGGCCGCCGGCTCCGCCCCCGCCGGGCCCCGCTGCAGGCAGTAGTCAAGGTGGTTTGCCTGCCCGAGCAGGAAGCTTGGGCGATGGCAGAAGCGGGAAGAAACTCTTGAGCACAGGTTCTTGGGATCCACGGAGCAGCGCATGCACATGCGATGGCTGCCTTACACAGCTGGCTTGCTTGTCTGTGGGGAAAGGCGAGATGGGTCAGGGCCTGGGTTCCTGAGGGGCTGAGAATCAAGGCAGGGATAGAAGAAAGGGGACAGGCCCACATCCCCTGAACCCACGCCGGCGCCCACTCACCTTTGTGGAAAATACGATTGAAAAGTGCCCGCAAGAATCTCTTCAGATGCCTCCAGAGTTGAGGGAAGAAGGGGAGGGGGGAGGCCGGGAGCAGGGTGAGCCCTGAAATCCAACCCTTGTCCGGTCACACCCCAGCAGCCCTCCCACCTCAGCCCCTTCAAGACCCCAGGGCTCCCCCAACCGCGCTGCACAGATCCTGCCCTGACCATAGTCACCACGTTGATCCCCACGTTGAGCAAGATGAAGCTGACCGGGCTCAGAAGAATTGAGTATCCTTGCTCCTGGCATTTCCTGGGGATGGGGCCAGTGAACGGCTCGGCTCGGTAGTAGTTTCGCTCACCCATGGCCGTTGGTCCCAGGACTGCCTGGGCCCCCTGCCCTCCAGTTTTAACTGGGAGCCAGACTGGGTCATAATGGGGCAGGTGGTGAGGTCACAGTGAGGGAGGGGGATGAAAAGGAGGGCCCAGAGTGGCATTCCCTGGTAACCAGGGTCAGGTAAGCTGAGCCTGGACAGTCAAACAGGGCCCGGTGGCCGGCATACATCCCCTCGAGCGGTCATTCATTCGCTCACCGCCCACTGACTCACTTGTTCAAATGACACATTGCGTCTCTTGGCCCCTCTTGAGACTAGGAAGACCTGGGCCTCAGAGGCCTGCTGAAGGCCTGGCTGGAGTCCAGAGCCTCAGCCTTCTTCATGCCCTTCACTGGGCCTGGAGCTGGACCTGCCCAGATGTGGAACCTCCCAGTTTGGAAGCAACTTCTTGTATGAGGCTCTCTGTGGACAGGGACAGCTGAGACACAGAGGAGGTGCCCAGAGACCAGGGGTTTGGAGTCTGCAGCTGCAGATGTACTTAGTGCATGGTATAGGACCAGGAGGGGCCTGCTGGCAGAACTGTGGCCACTAAACCAAAGGGACCCTCAGGCCAAGAAGGGGACACTGGCTTCTTATTGCAGGAAGCCAAGCGCAGGGACCCAGGCTGGCAGAAGGAGTGGCGCTTCCAAGCCACAGACCACCAATGTTTCCTGGACTCTGGCGCTCTTTATTCCTCTCTCCATGCCCTGCCGCACCCTGCCCCTGCCCCCGCCCCCATTTGCTGCTGGTAAGTTCATTTTCCCAGTCTGGCTCCCGTGCAGAGAGGGCCTGGAGGCCGAGGTGGAAGGTAGCAGCGAGTTGGCCCGCGCTTGGTCCTCCTGCGGTTGCCGCTTCAGCACCAGACTGTCATACACCTGGTAGTTAGCATTGCCTCCTGGGTTCCGGCTGAGTGGCATGAAGGTGGGCGGGGGTGGAGGGTGCTCGGTAGCCTGGACGTCGGGCAGGAGGTGAGAGGGGCGGAGGAGCAGCGCTGAGCTGGGAGCCGGGGCCCGCTGGTCCGAGGCCTCGGCCAGTACCGTGAGGGAGGCGGAGGTGGCCACAGGGCGCCGCAAGGGCAGGATCTCAGCCCATTCGGCCGCCGGGTGCCGCACCTCGTGGGGATCGCGGGAGTAATCCAAGTGTCCCGTGGAGGGGTGCAGGCTGCGGTTGGACTCGCTGTGAGCACAGCTGGGGAGGCTACGTCTGTGGGCCGGTGGGGTGTCGCGCTACCAGGCTTCGGGCCGGTAGCCCCGAGGCACCAGAGCGGATGGAGGCTCAGAGCCCTCCAGACCCAGACTCCGCCGCGGGCCCAGTTGCCGTCCTTTCGGCCCACGAGCCCCTCGACCTGCACCTGGCCGCCCCCACCGGCGCCCAGCCCCGGCGCCGCCACCTGTGTGCCGGTGTGTCCCTCCACAGCTCCCTCCGACAAAAGCCCCCCCCCCCACCCCGCCCCTCTGGCGTGTCACCGCGGCCGGGTGCGGGAGCGGGATCGAGGGCAGGGGCCGCTTCCCCGGGCCTGCCGGCCACCAGGGGCGGGGTCCTGAGCTCGGCGGGGGGTGTGGGGCAGGGGTGGCCTTGCCGGGGCTGAGGGGCCGTGGCGACTCAATGGTGGCTCCCAGTGGCTTCGGGCCAGCTGCTGTCGGGCAGGAGGGCCGGCCCGGGCTGCGGCCGGGCTGCGCCTAGCGCCGCGTGGGCGGGCAGGGCCGATGCCCAAGGGACCGCGGGCCCCGGGCCCTGAAGCCTCCGGGGCCACGTCCCTGTGGGCGACGTGCGGGCTGTTGGGCGGGGCGCCAAGCGCCGAAGGGTTTGCCGGGTCACGGCCGCCCTGGGCTGGGAGGTGGTCGCCAAACCCTCCGCCGCCGCCCGATACCCGAGACCTCCGTTCCCCCTGCCTGGGCGGGCGAGGGGGCCCTGCCGGGGCGGGCCGGCCGCCAGGCTGGCGTTAAGGCGCCAGCGCCAGCGAAACTGCGGCTCAAGAGGCAGCCCGCGGCCCCCGCCCCCGTCTACGGCCATACCACCCTGAACGCGCCCGATCTCGTCTGATCTCGGAAGCTAAGCAGGGTCGGGCCTGGTTAGTACTTGGATGGGAGACCGCCTGGGAATACCGGGTGCTGTAGGCTTTTTGCCTCCCGCTCCGCCCGCCTTCTCCTTTACTCGCCCGCGGCGGGGGCCGCCGGCTCCGCCCCCGCCGGGCCCCGCTGCAGGCAGTAGTCAAGGTGGTTTGCCTGCCCGAGCAGGAAGCTTGGGCGATGGCAGAAGCGGGAAGAAACTCTTGAGCACAGGTTCTTGGGATCCACGGAGCAGCGCATGCACATGCGATGGCTGCCTACACAGCTGGCTTGCTTGTCTGTGGGGAAAGGCGAGATGGGTCAGGGCCTGGGTTCCTGAGGGGCTGAGAATCAAGGCAGGGATAGAAGAAAGGGGACAGGCCCACATCCCCTGAACCCACGCCGGCGCCCACTCACCTTTGTGGAAAATACGATTGAAAAGTGCCCGCAAGAATCTCTTCAGATGCCTCCAGAGTTGAGGGAAGAAGGGGAGGGGGGAGGCCGGGAGCAGGGTGAGCCCTGAAATCCAACCCTTGTCCGGTCACACCCCAGCAGCCCTCCCACCTCAGCCCCTTCAAGACCCCAGGGCTCCCCCAACCGCGCTGCACAGATCCTGCCCTGACCATAGTCACCACGTTGATCCCCACGTTGAGCAAGATGAAGCTGACCGGGCTCAGAAGAATTGAGTATCCTTGCTCCTGGCATTTCCTGGGGATGGGGCCAGTGAACGGCTCGGCTCGGTAGTAGTTTCGCTCACCCATGGCCGTTGGTCCCAGGACTGCCTGGGCCCCCTGCCCTCCAGTTTTAACTGGGAGCCAGACTGGGTCATAATGGGGCAGGTGGTGAGGTCACAGTGAGGGAGGGGGATGAAAAGGAGGGCCCAGAGTGGCATTCCCTGGTAACCAGGGTCAGGTAAGCTGAGCCTGGACAGTCAAACAGGGCCCGGTGGCCGGCATACATCCCCTCGAGCGGTCATTCATTCGCTCACCGCCCACTGACTCACTTGTTCAAATGACACATTGCGTCTCTTGGCCCCTCTTGAGACTAGGAAGACCTGGGCCTCAGAGGCCTGCTGAAGGCCTGGCTGGAGTCCAGAGCCTCAGCCTTCTTCATGCCCTTCACTGGGCCTGGAGCTGGACCTGCCCAGATGTGGAACCTCCCAGTTTGGAAGCAACTTCTTGCATGAGGCTCTCTGTGGACAGGGACAGCTGAGACACAGAGGAGGTGCCCAGAGACCAGGGGTTTGGAGTCTGCAGCTGCAGATGTACTTAGTGCATGGTATAGGACCAGGAGGGGCCTGCTGGCAGAACTGTGGCCACTAAACCAAAGGGACCCTCAGGCCAAGAAGGGGACACTGGCTTCTTATTGCAGGAAGCCAAGCGCAGGGACCCAGGCTGGCAGAAGGAGTGGCGCTTCCAAGCCACAGACCACCAATGTTTCCTGGACTCTGGCGCTCTTTATTCCTCTCTCCATGCCCTGCCGCCCCCTGCCCCTGCCCCCGCCCCCATTTGCTGCTGGTAAGTTCATTTTCCCAGTCTGGCTCCCGTGCAGAGAGGGCCTGGAGGCCGAGGTGGAAGGTAGCAGCGAGTTGGCCCGCGCTTGGTCCTCCTGCGGTTGCCGCTTCAGCACCAGACTGTCATACACCTGGTAGTTGGCATTGCCTCCTGGGTTCCGGCTGAGTGGCATGAAGGTGGGCGGGGGTGGAGGGTGCTCGGTAGCCTGGACGTCGGGCAGGAGGTGAGAGGGGCGGAGGAGCAGCGCTGAGCTGGGAGCCGGGGCCCGCTGGTCCGAGGCCTCGGCCAGTACCGTGAGGGAGGCGGAGGTGGCCACAGGGCGCCGCAAAGGGCAGGATCTCAGC
The DNA here is from genome assembly GCF_951394435.1 of Stenella coeruleoalba. NCBI lineage: Eukaryota > Metazoa > Chordata > Mammalia > Artiodactyla > Delphinidae > Stenella > Stenella coeruleoalba. The sequence continues at coordinate 21,490,754 of NC_137165.1, forward strand.
CCATTCGGCCGCCGGGTGCCGCACCTCGTGGGGATCGCGGGAGTAATCCAAGTGTCCCGTGGAGGGGTGCAGGCTGCGGTTGGACTCGCTGTGAGCACAGCTGGGGAGGCTACGTCTGTGGGCCGGTGGGGTGTCGCGCTACCAGGCTTCGGGCCGGTAGCCCCGAGGCACCAGAGCGGATGGAGGCTCAGAGCCCTCCAGACCCAGACTCCGCCGCGGGCCCAGTTGCCGTCCTTTCGGCCCACGAGCCCCTCGACCTGCACCTGGCCGCCCCCACCGGCGCCCAGCCCCGGCGCCGCCACCTGTGTGCCGGTGTGTCCCTCCACAGCTCCCTCCGACAAAAGCCACCCCCCCCACCCCGCCCCTCTGGCGTGTCACCGCGGCCGGGTGCGGGAGCGGGATCGAGGGCAGGGGCCGCTTCCCCGGGCCTGCCGGCCACCAGGGGCGGGGTCCTGAGCTCGGCGGGGGGTGTGGGGCAGGGGTGGCCTTGCCGGGGCTGAGGGGCCGTGGCGACTCAATGGTGGCTCCCAGTGGCTTCGGGCCAGCTGCTGTCGGGCAGGAGGGCCGGCCCGGGCTGCGGCCGGGCTGCGCCTAGCGCCGCGTGGGCGGGCAGGGCCGATGCCCAAGGGACCGCGGGCCCCGGGCCCTGAAGCCTCCGGGGCCACGTCCCTGTGGGCGACGTGCGGGCTGTTGGGCGGGGCGCCAAGCGCCGAAGGGTTTGCCGGGTCACGGCCGCCCTGGGCTGGGAGGTGGTCGCCAAACCCTCCGCCGCCGCCCGATACCCGAGACCTCCGTTCCCCCTGCCTGGGCGGGCGAGGGGGCCCTGCCGGGGCGGGCCGGCCGCCAGGCTGGCGTTAAGGCGCCAGCGCCAGCGAAACTGCGGCTCAAGAGGCAGCCCGCGGCCCCCACCCCCGTCTACGGCCATACCACCCTGAACGCGCCCGATCTCGTCTGATCTCGGAAGCTAAGCAGGGTCGGGCCTGGTTAGTACTTGGATGGGAGACCGCCTGGGAATACCGGGTGCTGTAGGCTTTTTGCCTCCCGCTCCGCCCGCCTTCTCCTTTACTCGCCCGCGGCGGGGGCCGCCGGCTCCGCCCCCGCCGGGCCGCGCTGCAGGCCCCACCTCCTCAGGCCCCTCCCACCACGGCGCGCGCCGGCGGGGGCGGTCCCCGCCGGCCCGGCCGGCCAGGCGGCCAGAAGGCGGCCCTGGAAGGCAGCCGAATCCCAGACGCTCCCGGGGTGGCCGGCCCGGACCCAGACTCCGCCGCGGGCCCAGCTGCCGTCCTTTCGGCCCGCGAGCCCCTCGACCTGCACCTGGCCGCCCCCAGCGGCGCCCAGCCCCGGCGCCGCCACCTGTGTGCCGGTGTGTCCCTCCACAGCTCCCTCCGACAAAAGCCCCCCCCCCCACCCCGCCCCTCTGGCGTGTCACCGCGGCCGGGTGCGGGAGCGGGATCGAGGGCAGGGGCCGCTTCCCCGGGCCTGCCGGCCACCAGGGGCGGGGTCCTGAGCTCGGCGGGGGGTGTGGGGGCAAGGGTGGCCTTGCCGGGGCTGAGGGGCCGTGGCGACTCAATGGTGGCTCCCAGTGGCTTCGGGCCAGCTGCTGTCGGGCAGGAGGGCCGGCCCGGGCTGCGGCCGGGCTGCGCCTAGCGCCGCGTGGGCGGGCAGGGCCGATGCCCAAGGGACCGCGGGCCCCGGGCCCTGAAGCCTCCGGGGCCACGTCCCTGTGGGCGACGTGCGGGATGTTGGGCGGGGCGCCAAGCGCCGAAGGGTTTGCCGGGTCACGGCCGCCCTGGGCTGGGAGGTGGTCGCCAAACCCTCCGCCGCCGCCCGATACCCGAGACCTCCGTTCCCCCTGCCTGGGCGGGCGAGGGGGCCCTGCCGGGGCGGGCCGGCCGCCAGGCTGGCGTTAAGGCGCCAGCGCCAGCGAAACTGGGCCTCAAGAGGCAGCCCGCGGCCCCCGCCCCCGTCTACGGCCATACCACCCTGAACGCGCCCGATCTCGTCTGATCTCGGAAGCTAAGCAGGGTCGGGCCTGGTTAGTACTTGGATGGGAGACCGCCTGGGAATACCGGGTGCTGTAGGCTTTTTGCCTCCCGCTCCGCCCGCCTTCTCCTTTACTCGCCCGCGGCGGGGGCCGCCGGCTCCGCCCCCGCCGGGCCCCGCTGCAGGCAGTAGTCAAGGTGGTTTGCCTGCCCGAGCAGGAAGCTTGGGCGATGGCAGAAGCGGGAAGAAACTCTTGAGCACAGGTTCTTGGGATCCACGGAGCAGCGCATGCACATGCGATGGCTGCCTACACAGCTGGCTTGCTTGTCTGTGGGGAAAGGCGAGATGGGTCAGGGCCTGGGTTCCTGAGGGGCTGAGAATCAAGGCAGGGATAGAAGAAAGGGGACAGGCCCACATCCCCTGAGCCCACGCCGGCGCCCACTCACCTTTGTGGAAAATACGATTGAAAAGTGCCCGCAAGAATCTCTTCAGATGCCTCCAGAGTTGAGGGAAGAAGGGGAGGGGGGAGGCCGGGAGCAGGGTGAGCCCTGAAATCCAACCCTTGTCCGGTCACACCCCAGCAGCCCTCCCACCTCAGCCCCTTCAAGACCCCAGGGCTCCCCCAACCGCGCTGCACAGATCCTGCCCTGACCATAGTCACCACGTTGATCCCCACGTTGAGCAAGATGAAGCTGACCGGGCTCAGAAGAATTGAGTATCCTTGCTCCTGGCATTTCCTGGGGATGGGGCCAGTGAACGGCTCGGCTCGGTAGTAGTTTCGCTCACCCATGGCCGTTGGTCCCAGGACTGCCTGGGCCCCCTGCCCTCCAGTTTTAACTGGGAGCCAGACTGGGTCATAATGGGGCAGGTGGTGAGGTCACAGTGAGGGAGGGGGATGAAAAGGAGGGCCCAGAGTGGCATTCCCTGGTAACCAGGGTCAGGTAAGCTGAGCCTGGACAGTCAAACAGGGCCCGGTGGCCGGCATACATCCCCTCGAGCGGTCATTCATTCGCTCACCGCCCACTGACTCACTTGTTCAAATGACACATTGCGTCTCTTGGCCCCTCTTGAGACTAGGAAGACCTGGGCCTCAGAGGCCTGCTGAAGGCCTGGCTGGAGTCCAGAGCCTCAGCCTTCTTCATGCCCTTCACTGGGCCTGGAGCTGGACCTGCCCAGATGTGGAACCTCCCAGTTTGGAAGCAACTTCTTGCATGAGGCTCTCTGTGGACAGGGACAGCTGAGACACAGAGGAGGTGCCCAGAGACCAGGGGTTTGGAGTCTGCAGCTGCAGATGTACTTAGTGCATGGTATAGGACCAGGAGGGGCCTGCTGGCAGAACTGTGGCCACTAAACCAAAGGGACCCTCAGGCCAAGAAGGGGACACTGGCTTCTTATTGCAGGAAGCCAAGCGCAGGGACCCAGGCTGGCAGAAGGAGTGGCGCTTCCAAGCCACAGACCACCAATGTTTCCTGGACTCTGGCGCTCTTTATTCCTCTCTCCATGCCCTGCCGCCCCCTGCCCCTGCCCCCGCCCCCATTTGCTGCTGGTAAGTTCATTTTCCCAGTCTGGCTCCCGTGCAGAGAGGGCCTGGAGGCCGAGGTGGAAGGTAGCAGCGAGTTGGCCCGCGCTTGGTCCTCCTGCGGTTGCCGCTTCAGCACCAGACTGTCATACACCTGGTAGTTGGCATTGCCTCCTGGGTTCCGGCTGAGTGGCATGAAGGTGGGCGGGGGTGGAGGGTGCTCGGTAGCCTGGACGTCGGGCAGGAGGTGAGAGGGGCGGAGGAGCAGCGCTGAGCTGGGAGCCGGGGCCCGCTGGTCCGAGGCCTCGGCCAGTACCGTGAGGGAGGCGGAGGTGGCCACAGGGCGCCGCAAGGGCAGGATCTCAGCCCATTCGGCCGCCGGGTGCCGCACCTCGTGGGGATCGCGGGAGTAATCCAAGTGTCCCGTGGAGGGGTGCAGGCTGCGGTTGGACTCGCTGTGAGCACAGCTGGGGAGGCTACGTCTGTGGGCCGGTGGGGTGTCGCGCTACCAGGCTTCGGGCCGGTAGCCCCGAGGCACCAGAGCGGATGGAGGCTCAGAGCCCTCCAGACCCAGACTCCGCCGCGGGCCCAGTTGCCGTCCTTTCGGCCCACGAGCCCCTCGACCTGCACCTGGCCGCCCCCACCGGCGCCCAGCCCCGGCGCCGCCACCTGTGTGCCGGTGTGTCCCTCCACAGCTCCCTCCGACAAAAGCCCCCCCCCCACCCCGCCCCTCTGGCGTGTCACCGCGGCCGGGTGCGGGAGCGGGATCGAGGGCAGGGGCCGCTTCCCCGGGCCTGCCGGCCACCAGGGGCGGGGTCCTGAGCTCGGCGGGGGGTGTGGGGCAGGGGTGGCCTTGCCGGGGCTGAGGGGCCGTGGCGACTCAACGGTGGCTCCCAGTGGCTTCGGGCCAGCTGCTGTCGGGCAGGAGGGCCGGCCCGGGCTGCGGCCGGGCTGCGCCTAGCGCCGCGTGGGCGGGCAGGGCCGATGCCCAAGGGACCGCGGGCCCCGGGCCCTGAAGCCTCCGGGGCCACGTCCCTGTGGGCGACGTGCGGGATGTTGGGCGGGGCGCCAAGCGCCGAAGGGTTTGCCGGGTCACGGCCGCCCTGGGCTGGGAGGTGGTCGCCAAACCTTCCGCCACCGCCCGATACCCGAGACCTCCGTTCCCCCTTCCTGGGCGGGCGAGGGGGCCCTGCCGGGGCGGGCCGGCCGCCAGGCTGGCGTTAAGGCGCCAGCGCCAGCGAAACTGCGGCTCAAGAGGCAGCCCGCGGCCCCCGCCCCCGTCTACGGCCATACCACCCTGAACGCGCCCGATCTCGTCTGATCTCGGAAGCTAAGCAGGGTCGGGCCTGGTTAGTACTTGGATGGGAGACCGCCTGGGAATACCGGGTGCTGCAGGCTTTTTGCCTCCCGCTCCGCCCGCCTTCTCCTTTACTCGCCCGCGGCGGGGGCCGCCGACTCCGCCCCCGCCGCGCCGCGCTGCAGGCCCCACCTCCTCAGGCCCCTCCCACCACGGCGCGCGCCGGCGGGGGCGCTCCCCGCCGGCCCGGCCGGCCAGGCGGCCAGAAGGCGGCCCTGGAAGGCAGCCGCACCCCAGACGCTCCCGGGGTGGCCGGCCCGGACCCAGACTCCGCCGCGGGCCCAGCTGCCGTCCTTTCGGCCCGCGAGCCCCTCGACCAGCACCTGGCCGCCCCCACCGGCGCCCAGCCCCGGCGCCGCCACCTGTGTGCCGGTGTGTCCCTCCACAGCTCCCTCCGACAAAAGCCCCCCCCCACCCCGCCCCTCTGGCGTGTCACCGCGGCCGGGTGCGGGAGCGGGATCGAGGGCAGGGGCCGCTTCCCCGGGCCTGCCGGCCACCAGGGGCGGGGTCCTGAGCTCGGCGGGGGGTGTGGGGGCAAGGGTGGCCTTGCCGGGGCTGAGGGGCCGTGGCGACTCAATGGTGGCTCCCAGTGGCTTCGGGCCAGCTGCTGTCGGGCAGGAGGGCCGGCCCGGGCTGCGGCCGGGCTGCGCCTAGCGCCGCGTGGGCGGGCAGGGCCGATGCCCAAGGGACCGCGGGCCCCGGGCCCTGAAGCCTCCGGGGCCACGTCCCTGTGGGCGACGTGCGGGATGTTGGGCGGGGCGCCAAGCGCCGAAGGGTTTGCCGGGTCACGGCCGCCCTGGGCTGGGAGGTGGTCGCCAAACCCTCCGCCGCCGCCCGATACCCGAGACCTCCGTTCCCCCTGCCTGGGCGGGCGAGGGGGCCCTGCCGGGGCGGGCCGGCCGCCAGGCTGGCGTTAAGGCGCCAGCGCCAGCGAAACTGCGGCTCAAGAGGCAGCCCGCGGCCCCCGCCCCCGTCTACGGCCATACCACCCTGAACGCGCCCGATCTCGTCTGATCTCGGAAGCTAAGCAGGGTCGGGCCTGGTTAGTACTTGGATGGGAGACCGCCTGGGAATACCGGGTGCTGTAGGCTTTTTGCCTCCCGCTCCGCCCGCCTTCTCCTTTACTCGCCCGCGGCGGGGGCCGCCGGCTCCGCCCCCGCCGGGCCCCGCTGCAGGCAGTAGTCAAGGTGGTTTGCCTGCCCGAGCAGGAAGCTTGGGCGATGGCAGAAGCGGGAAGAAACTCTTGAGCACAGGTTCTTGGGATCCACGGAGCAGCGCATGCACATGCGATGGCTGCCTACACAGCTGGCTTGCTTGTCTGTGGGGAAAGGCGAGATGGGTCAGGGCCTGGGTTCCTGAGGGGCTGAGAATCAAGGCAGGGATAGAAGAAAGGGGACAGGCCCACATCCCCTGAGCCCACGCCGGCGCCCACTCACCTTTGTGGAAAATACGATTGAAAAGTGCCCGCAAGAATCTCTTCAGATGCCTCCAGAGTTGAGGGAAGAAGGGGAGGGGGGAGGCCGGGAGCAGGGTGAGCCCTGAAATCCAACCCTTGTCCGGTCACACCCCAGCAGCCCTCCCACCTCAGCCCCTTCAAGACCCCAGGGCTCCCCCAACCGCGCTGCACAGATCCTGCCCTGACCATAGTCACCACGTTGATCCCCACGTTGAGCAAGATGAAGCTGACCGGGCTCAGAAGAATTGAGTATCCTTGCTCCTGGCATTTCCTGGGGATGGGGCCAGTGAACGGCTCGGCTCGGTAGTAGTTTCGCTCACCCATGGCCGTTGGTCCCAGGACTGCCTGGGCCCCCTGCCCTCCAGTTTTAACTGGGAGCCAGACTGGGTCATAATGGGGCAGGTGGTGAGGTCACAGTGAGGGAGGGGGATGAAAAGGAGGGCCCAGAGTGGCATTCCCTGGTAACCAGGGTCAGGTAAGCTGAGCCTGGACAGTCAAACAGGGCCCGGTGGCCGGCATACATCCCCTCGAGCGGTCATTCATTCGCTCACCGCCCACTGACTCACTTGTTCAAATGACACATTGCGTCTCTTGGCCCCTCTTGAGACTAGGAAGACCTGGGCCTCAGAGGCCTGCTGAAGGCCTGGCTGGAGTCCAGAGCCTCAGCCTTCTTCATGCCCTTCACTGGGCCTGGAGCTGGACCTGCCCAGATGTGGAACCTCCCAGTTTGGAAGCAACTTCTTGCATGAGGCTCTCTGTGGACAGGGACAGCTGAGACACAGAGGAGGTGCCCAGAGACCAGGGGTTTGGAGTCTGCAGCTGCAGATGTACTTAGTGCATGGTATAGGACCAGGAGGGGCCTGCTGGCAGAACTGTGGCCACTAAACCAAAGGGACCCTCAGGCCAAGAAGGGGACACTGGCTTCTTATTGCAGGAAGCCAAGCGCAGGGACCCAGGCTGGCAGAAGGAGTGGCGCTTCCAAGCCACAGACCACCAATGTTTCCTGGACTCTGGCGCTCTTTATTCCTCTCTCCATGCCCTGCCGCCCCCTGCCCCTGCCCCCGCCCCCATTTGCTGCTGGTAAGTTCATTTTCCCAGTCTGGCTCCCGTGCAGAGAGGGCCTGGAGGCCGAGGTGGAAGGTAGCAGCGAGTTGGCCCGCGCTTGGTCCTCCTGCGGTTGCCGCTTCAGCACCAGACTGTCATACACCTGGTAGTTGGCATTGCCTCCTGGGTTCCGGCTGAGTGGCATGAAGGTGGGCGGGGGTGGAGGGTGCTCGGTAGCCTGGACGTCGGGCAGGAGGTGAGAGGGGCGGAGGAGCAGCGCTGAGCTGGGAGCCGGGGCCCGCTGGTCCGAGGCCTCGGCCAGTACCGTGAGGGAGGCGGAGGTGGCCACAGGGCGCCGCAAGGGCAGGATCTCAGCCCATTCGGCCGCCAGGTGCCGCAACTCGTGGGGATTGCGGGAGTAATCCAAGTGTCCCGTGGAGGGGTGCAGGCTGCGGTTGGACTCGCTGTGAGCACAGCTGGGGAGGCTACGTCTGTGGGCCGGTGGGGTGTCGCGCTACCAGGCTTCGGGCCGGTAGCCCCGAGGCACCAGAGCGGATGGAGGCTCAGAGCCCTCCAGACCCAGACTCCGCCGCGGGCCCAGTTGCCGTCCTTTCGGCCCACGAGCCCCTCGACCTGCACCTGGCCGCCCCCACCGGCGCCCAGCCCCGGCGCCGCCACCTGTGTGCCGGTGTGTCCCTCCACAGCTCCCTCCGACAAAAGCCCCCCCCCCACCCCGCCCCTCTGGCGTGTCACCGCGGCCGGGTGCGGGAGCGGGATCGAGGGCAGGGGCCGCTTCCCCGGGCCTGCCGGCCACCAGGGGCGGGGTCCTGAGCTCGGCGGGGGTTGTGGGGGCAAGGGTGGCCTTGCCGGGGCTTAGGGGCCGTGGCGACTCAATGGTGGCTCCCAGTGGCTTCGGGCCAGCTGCTGTCGGGCAGGAGGGCCGGCCCGGGCTGCGGCCGGGCTGCGCCTAGCGCCGCGTGGGCGGGCAGGGCCGATGCCCAAGGGACCGCGGGCCCCGGGCCCTGAAGCCTCCGGGGCCACGTCCCTGTGGGCGACGTGCGGGATGTTGGGCGGGGCGCCAAGCGCCGAAGGGTTTGCCGGGTCACGGCCGCCCTGGGCTGGGAGGTGGTCGCCAAACCCTCCGCCGCCGCCCGATACCCGAGACCTCCGTTCCCCCTGCCTGGGCGGGCGAGGGGGCCCTGCCGGGGCGGGCCGGCCGCCAGGCTGGCGTTAAGGCGCCAGCGCCAGCGAAACTGCGGCTCAAGAGGCAGCCCGCGGCCCCCGCCCCCGTCTACGGCCATACCACCCTGAACGCGCCCGATCTCGTCTGATCTCGGAAGCTAAGCAGGGTCGGGCCTGGTTAGTACTTGGATGGGAGACCGCCTGGGAATACCGGGTGCTGTAGGCTTTTTGCCTCCCGCTCCGCCCGCCTTCTCCTTTACTCGCCCGCGGCGGGGGCCGCCGGCTCCGCCCCCGCCGGGCCGCGCTGCAGGCCCCACCTCCTCAGGCCCCTCCCACCACGGCGCGCGCCGGCGGGGGCGGTCCCCGCCGGCCCGGCCGGCCAGGCGGCCAGAAGGCGGCCCTGGAAGGCAGCCGCATCCCAGACGCTCCCGGGGTGGCCGGCCCGGACCCAGACTCCGCCGCGGGCCCAGCTGCCGTCCTTTCGGCCCGCGAGCCCCTCGACCTGCACCTGGCCGCCCCCAGCGGCGCCCAGCCCCGGCGCCGCCACCTGTGTGCCGGTGTGTCCCTCCACAGCTCCCTCCGACAAAAGCCCCCCCCCCCACCCCGCCCCTCTGGCGTGTCACCGCGGCCGGGTGCGGGAGCGGGATCGAGGGCAGGGGCCGCTTCCCCGGGCCTGCCGGCCACCAGGGGCGGGGTCCTGAGCTCGGCGGGGGGTGTGGGGGCAAGGGTGGCCTTGCCGGGGCTGAGGGGCCGTGGCGACTCAATGGTGGCTCCCAGTGGCTTCGGGCCAGCTGCTGTCGGGCAGGAGGGCCGGCCCGGGCTGCGGCCGGGCTGCGCCTAGCGCCGCGTGGGCGGGCAGGGCCGATGCCCAAGGGACCGCGGGCCCCGGGCCCTGAAGCCTCCGGGGCCACGTCCCTGTGGGCGACGTGCGGGATGTTGGGCGGGGCGCCAAGCGCCGAAGGGTTTGCCGGGTCACGGCCGCCCTGGGCTGGGAGGTGGTCGCCAAACCCTCCGCCGCCGCCCGATACCCGAGACCTCCGTTCCCCCTGCCTGGGCGGGCGAGGGGGCCCTGCCGGGGCGGGCCGGCCGCCAGGCTGGCGTTAAGGCGCCAGCGCCAGCGAAACTGGGCCTCAAGAGGCAGCCCGCGGCCCCCGCCCCCGTCTACGGCCATACCACCCTGAACGCGCCCGATCTCGTCTGATCTCGGAAGCTAAGCAGGGTCGGGCCTGGTTAGTACTTGGATGGGAGACCGCCTGGGAATACCGGGTGCTGTAGGCTTTTTGCCTCCCGCTCCGCCCGCCTTCTCCTTTACTCGCCCGCGGCGGGGGCCGCCGGCTCCGCCCCCGCCGGGCCCCGCTGCAGGCAGTAGTCAAGGTGGTTTGCCTGCCCGAGCAGGAAGCTTGGGCGATGGCAGAAGCGGGAAGAAACTCTTGAGCACAGGTTCTTGGGATCCACGGAGCAGCGCCTGCACATGCGATGGCTGCCTACACAGCTGGCTTGCTTGTCTGTGGGGAAAGGCGAGATGGGTCAGGGCCTGGGTTCCTGAGGGGCTGAGAATCAAGGCAGGGATAGAAGAAAGGGGACAGGCCCACATCCCCTGAACCCACGCCGGCGCCCACTCACCTTTGTGGAAAATACGATTGAAAAGTGCCCGCAAGAATCTCTTCAGATGCCTCCAGAGTTGAGGGAAGAAGGGGAGGGGGGAGGCCGGGAGCAGGGTGAGCCCTGAAATCCAACCCTTGTCCGGTCACACCCCAGCAGCCCTCCCACCTCAGCCCCTTCAAGACCCCAGGGCTCCCGCAACCGCGCTGCACAGATCCTGCCCTGACCATAGTCACCACGTTGATCCCCACGTTGAGCAAGATGAAGCTGACCGGGCTCAGAAGAATTGAGTATCCTTGCTCCTGGCATTTCCTGGGGATGGGGCCAGTGAACGGCTCGGCTCGGTAGTAGTTTCGCTCACCCATGGCCGTTGGTCCCAGGACTGCCTGGGCCCCCTGCCCTCCAGTTTTAACTGGGAGCCAGACTGGGTCATAATGGGGCAGGTGGTGAGGTCACAGTGAGGGAGGGGGATGAAAAGGAGGGCCCAGAGTGGCATTCCCTGGTAACCAGGGTCAGGTAAGCTGAGCCTGGACAGTCAAACAGGGCCCGGTGGCCGGCATACATCCCCTCGAGCGGTCATTCATTCGCTCACCGCCCACTGACTCACTTGTTCAAATGACACATTGCGTCTCTTGGCCCCTCTTGAGACTAGGAAGACCTGGGCCTCAGAGGCCTGCTGAAGGCCTGGCTGGAGTCCAGAGCCTCAGCCTTCTTCATGCCCTTCACTGGGCCTGGAGCTGGACCTGCCCAGATGTGGAACCTCCCAGTTTGGAAGCAACTTCTTGTATGAGGCTCTCTGTGGACAGGGACAGCTGAGACACAGAGGAGGTGCCCAGAGACCAGGGGTTTGGAGTCTGCAGCTGCAGATGTACTTAGTGCATGGTATAGGACCAGGAGGGGCCTGCTGGCAGAACTGTGGCCACTAAACCAAAGGGACCCTCAGGCCAAGAAGGGGACACTGGCTTCTTATTGCAGGAAGCCAAGCGCAGGGACCCAGGCTGGCAGAAGGAGTGGCGCTTCCAAGCCACAGACCACCAATGTTTCCTGGACTCTGGCGCTCTTTATTCCTCTCTCCATGCCCTGCCGCCCCCTGCCCCTGCCCCCGCCCCCATTTGCTGCTGGTAAGTTCATTTTCCCAGTCTGGCTCCCGTGCAGAGAGGGCCTGGAGGCCGAGGTGGAAGGTAGCAGCGAGTTGGCCCGCGCTTGGTCCTCCTGCGGTTGCCGCTTCAGCACCAGACTGTCATACACCTGGTAGTTGGCATTGCCTCCTGGGTTCCGGCTGAGTGGCATGAAGGTGGGCGGGGGTGGAGGGTGCTCGGTAGCCTGGACGTCGGGCAGGAGGTGAGAGGGGCGGAGGAGCAGCGCTGAGCTGGGAGCCGGGGCCCGCTGGTCCGAGGCCTCGGCCAGTACCGTGAGGGAGGCGGAGGTGGCCACAGGGCGCCGCAAGAGCAGGATCTCAGCCCATTCGGCCGCCGGGTGCCGCACCTCGTGGGGATCGCGGGAGTAATCCAAGTGTCCCGTGGAGGGGTGCAGGCTGCGGTTGGACTCGCTGTGAGCACAGCTGGGGAGGCTACGTCTGTGGGCCGGTGGGGTGTCGCGCTACCAGGCTTCGGGCCGGTAGCCCCGAGGCACCAGAGCGGATGGAGGCTCAGAGCCCTCCAGACCCAGACTCCGCCGCGGGCCCAGTTGCCGTCCTTTCGGCCCACGAGCCCCTCGACCTGCACCTGGCCGCCCCCACCGGCGCCCAGCCCCGGCGCCGCCACCTGTGTGCCGGTGTGTCCCTCCACAGCTCCCTCCGACAAAAGCCCCCCCCCCACCCCGCCCCTCTGGCGTGTCACCGCGGCCGGGTGCGGGAGCGGGATCGAGGGCAGGGGCCGCTTCCCCGGGCCTGCCGGCCACCAGGGGCGGGGTCCTGAGCTCGGCGGGGGTTGTGGGGGCAAGGGTGGCCTTGCCGGGGCTTAGGGGCCGTGGCGACTCAATGGTGGCTCCCAGTGGCTTCGGGCCAGCTGCTGTCGGGCAGGAGGGCCGGCCCGGGCTGCGGCCGGGCTGCGCCTAGCGCCGCGTGGGCGGGCAGGGCCGATGCCCAAGGGACCGCGGGCCCCGGGCCCTGAAGCCTCCGGGGCCACGTCCCTGTGGGCGACGTGCGGGATGTTGGGCGGGGCGCCAAGCGCCGAAGGGTTTGCCGGGTCACGGCCGCCCTGGGCTGGGAGGTGGTCGCCAAACCCTCCGCCGCCGCCCGATACCCGAGACCTCCGTTCCCCCTGCCTGGGCGGGCGAGGGGGCCCTGCCGGGGCGGGCCGGCCGCCAGGCTGGCGTTAAGGCGCCAGCGCCAGCGAAACTGCGGCTCAAGAGGCAGCCCGCGGCCCCCGCCCCCGTCTACGGCCATACCACCCTGAACGCGCCCGATCTCGTCTGATCTCGGAAGCTAAGCAGGGTCGGGCCTGGTTAGTACTTGGATGGGAGACCGCCTGGGAATACCGGGTGCTGTAGGCTTTTTGCCTCCCGCTCCGCCCGCCTTCTCCTTTACTCGCCCGCGGCGGGGGCCGCCGGCTCCGCCCCCGCCGGGCCGCGCTGCAGGCCCCACCTCCTCAGGCCCCTCCCACCACGGCGCGCGCCGGCGGGGGCGTTCCCCGCCGTCCCGGCCGGCCAGGCGGCCAGAAGGCGGCCCTGGAAGGCAGCCGCACCCCAGACGCTCCCGGGGTGGCCGGCCCGGACCCAGACTCCGCCGCGGGCCCAGCTGCCGTCCTTTCGGCCCGCGAGCCCCTCGACCAGCACCTGGCCGCCCCCACCGGCGCCCAGCCCCGGCGCCGCCACCTGTGTGCCGGTGTGTCCCTCCACAGCTCCCTCCGACAAAAGCCCCCCCCCCACCCCGCCCCTCTGGCGTGTCACCGCGGCCGGGTGCGGGAGCGGGATCGAGGGCAGGGGCCGCTTCCCCGGGCCTGCCGGCCACCAGGGGCGGGGTCCTGAGCTCGGCGGGGGTTGTGGGGGCAAGGGTGGCCTTGCCGGGGCTTAGGGGCCGTGGCGACTCAATGGTGGCTCCCAGTGGCTTCGGGCCAGCTGCTGTCGGGCAGGAGGGCCGGCCCGGGCTGCGGCCGGGCTGCGCCTAGCGCCGCGTGGGCGGGCAGGGCCGATGCCCAAGGGACCGCGGGCCCCGGGCCCTGAAGCCTCCGGGGCCACGTCCCTGTGGGCAACGTGCGGGATCTTGGGCGGGGCGCCAAGCGCCGAAGGGTTTGCCGGGTCACGGCCGCCCTGGGCTGGGAGGTGGTCGCCAAACCCTCCGCCGCCGCCCGATACCCGAGACCTCCGTTCCCCCTGCCTGGGCGGGCGAGGGGGCCCTGCCGGGGCGGGCCGGCCGCCAGGCTGGCGTTAAGGCGCCAGCGCCAGCGAAACTGCGGCTCAAGAGGCAGCCCGCGGCCCCCGCCCCCGTCTACGGCCATACCACCCTGAACGCGCCCGATCTCGTCTGATCTCGGAAGCTAAGCAGGGTCGGGCCTGGTTAGTACTTGGATGGGAGACCGCCTGGGAATACCGGGTGCTGTAGGCTTTTTGCCTCCCGCTCCGCCCGCCTTCTCCTTTACTCGCCCGCGGCGGGGGCCGCCGGCTCCGCCCCCGCCGGGCCCCGCTGCAGGCAGTAGTCAAGGTGGTTTGCCTGCCCGAGCAGGAAGCTTGGGCGATGGCAGAAGCGGGAAGAAACTCTTGAGCACAGGTTCTTGGGATCCACGGAGCAGCGCATGCACATGCGATGGCTGCCTTACACAGCTGGCTTGCTTGTCTGTGGGGAAAGGCGAGATGGGTCAGGGCCTGGGTTCCTGAGGGGCTGAGAATCAAGGCAGGGATAGAAGAAAGGGGACAGGCCCACATCCCCTGAACCCACGCCGGCGCCCACTCACCTTTGTGGAAAATACGATTGAAAAGTGCCCGCAAGAATCTCTTCAGATGCCTCCAGAGTTGAGGGAAGAAGGGGAGGGGGGAGGCCGGGAGCAGGGTGAGCCCTGAAATCCAACCCTTGTCCGGTCACACCCCAGCAGCCCTCCCACCTCAGCCCCTTCCCCCAGGGCTCCCCCAACCGCGCTGCACAGATCCTGCCCTGACCATAGTCACCACGTTGATCCCACGTTGAGCAAGATGAAGCTGACCGGGCTCAGAAGAATTGAGTATCCTTGCTCCTGGCATTTCCTGGGGATGGGGCCAGTGAACGGCTCGGCTCGGTAGTAGTTTCGCTCACCCATGGCCGTTGGTCCCAGGACTGCCTGGGCCCCCCTGCCCTCCAGTTTTAACTGGGAGCCAGACTGGGTCATAATGGGGCAGGTTGGTGAGGTCACAGTGAGGGAGGGGGATGAAAAGGAGGGCCCAGAGTGGCATTCCCTGGTAACCAGGGTCAGGTAAGCTGAGCCTGGACAGTCAAACAGGGCCCGGTGGCCGGCATACATCCCATCGAGCGGTCATTCATTCGCTCACCGCCCACTGACTCACTTGTTCAAATGACACATTGCGTCTCTTGGCCCCTCTTGAGACTAGGAAGACCTGGGCCTCAGAGGCCTGCTGAAGGCCTGGCTGGAGGTCCAGAGCCTCAGCCTTCTTCATGCCCTTCACTGGGCCTGGAGCTGGGACCTGCCCAGATGTGGAACCTCCCAGTTTGAGAAGCAGCTTCTTGTATGAGGCTCTCTGTGGACAGGGACAGCTGAGACACAGAGGAGGTGCCCAGAGACCAGGGGTTTGGAGTCTGCAGCTGCAGATGTACTTAGTGCATGGTATAGGACCAGGAGGGGCCTGCTGGCAGAACTGTGGCCACTAAACCAAAGGGACCCTCAGGCCAAGAAGGGGACACTGGCTTCTTATTGCAGGAAGCCAAGCGCAGGGACCCAGGCTGGCAGAAGGAGTGGCGCTTCCAAGCCACAGACCACCAATGTTTCCTGGACTCTGGCGCTCTTTATTCCTCTCTCCATGCCCTGCCGCCCCCTGCCCCTGCCCCCGCCCCCATTTGCTGCTGGTAAGTTCATTTTCCCAGTCTGGCTCCCGTGCAGAGAGGGCCTGGAGGCCGAGGTGGAAGGCAGCAGCGAGTTGGCCCGCGCTTGGTCCTCCTGCGGTTGCCGCTTCAGCACCAGACTGTCATACACCTGGTAGTTGGCATTGCCTCCTGGGTTCCGGCTGAGTGGCATGAAGGTGGGCGGGGGTGGAGGGTGCTCGGTAGCCTGGACGTCGGGCAGGAGGTGAGAGGGGCGGAGGAGCAGCGCTGAGCTGGGAGCCGGGGCCCGCTGGTCCGAGGCCTCGGCCAGTACCGTGAGGGAGGCGGAGGTGGCCACAGGGCGCCGCAAGGGCAGGATCTCAGCCCATTCGGCCGCCGGGTGCCGCACCTCGTGGGGATCGCGGGAGTAATCCAAGTGTCCCGTGGAGGGGTGCAGGCTGCGGTTGGACTCGCTGTGAGCACAGCTGGGGAGGCTACGTCTGTGGGCCGGTGGGGTGTCGCGCTACCAGGCTTCGGGCCGGTAGCCCCGAGGCACCAGAGCGGATGGAGGCTCAGAGCCCTCCAGACCCAGACTCCGCCGCGGGCCCAGTTGCCGTCCTTTCGGCCCACGAGCCCCTCGACCTGCACCTGGCCGCCCCCACCGGCGCCCAGCCCCGGCGCCGCCACCTGTGTGCCGGTGTGTCCCTCCACAGCTCCCTCCGACAAAAGCCCCCCCCCCACCCCGCCCCTCTGGCGTGTCACCGCGGCCGGGTGCGGGAGCGGGATCGAGGGCAGGGGCCGCTTCCCCGGGCCTGCCGGCCACCAGGGGCGGGGTCCTGAGCTCGGCGGGGGGTGTGGGGCAGGGGTGGCCTTGCCGGGGCTGAGGGGCCGTGGCGACTCAATGGTGGCTCCCAGTGGCTTTGGGCCAGCTGCTGTCGGGCAGGAGGGCCGGCCCGGGCTGCGGCCGGGCTGCGCCTAGCGCCGCGTGGGCGGGCAGGGCCGATGCCCAAGGGACCGCGGGCCCCGGGCCCTGAAGCCTCCGGGGCCACGTCCCTGTGGGCGACGTGCGGGATGTTGGGCGGGGCGCCAAGCGCCGAAGGGTTTGCCGGGTCACGGCCGCCCTGGGCTGGGAGGTGGTCGCCAAACCCTCCGCCGCCGCCCGATACCCGAGACCTCCGTTCCCCCTGCCTGGGCGGGCGAGGGGGCCCTGCCGGGGCGGGCCGGCCGCCAGGCTGGCGTTAAGGCGCCAGCGCCAGCGAAACTGCGGCTCAAGAGGCAGCCCGCGGCCCCCGCCCCCGTCTACGGCCATACCACCCTGAACGCGCCCGATCTCGTTGATCTCAGAAGCTAAGCAGGGTCGGGCCTGGTTAGTACTTGGATGGGAGACCGCCTGGGAATACCGGGTGCTGTAGGCTTTTTGCCTCCCGCTCCGCCCGCCTTCTCCTTTACTCGCCCGCGGCGGGGGCCGCCGGCTCCGCCCCCGCCGGGCCCCGCTGCAGGCAGTAGTCAAGGTGGTTTGCCTGCCCGAGCAGGAAGCTTGGGCGATGGCAGAAGCGGGAAGAAACTCTTGAGCACAGGTTCTTGGGATCCACGGAGCAGCGCATGCACATGCGATGGCTGCCTTACACAGCTGGCTTGCTTGTCTGTGGGGAAAGGCGAGATGGGTCAGGGCCTGGGTTCCTGAGGGGCTGAGAATCAAGGCAGGGATAGAAGAAAGGGGACAGGCCCACATCCCCTGAACCCACGCCGGCGCCCACTCACCTTTGTGGAAAATACGATTGAAAAGTGCCCGCAAGAATCTCTTCAGATGCCTCCAGAGTTGAGGGAAGAAGGGGAGGGGGGAGGCCGGGAGCAGGGTGAGCCCTGAAATCCAACCCTTGTCCGGTCACACCCCAGCAGCCCTCCCACCTCAGCCCCTTCAAGACCCCAGGGCTCCCCCAACCGCGCTGCACAGATCCTGCCCTGACCATAGTCACCACGTTGATCCCCACGTTGAGCAAGATGAAGCTGACCGGGCTCAGAAGAATTGAGTATCCTTGCTCCTGGCATTTCCTGGGGATGGGGCCAGTGAACGGCTCGGCTCGGTAGTAGTTTCGCTCACCCATGGCCGTTGGTCCCAGGACTGCCTGGGCCCCCTGCCCTCCAGTTTTAACTGGGAGCCAGACTGGGTCATAATGGGGCAGGTGGTGAGGTCACAGTGAGGGAGGGGGATGAAAAGGAGGGCCCAGAGTGGCATTCCCTGGTAACCAGGGTCAGGTAAGCTGAGCCTGGACAGTCAAACAGGGCCCGGTGGCCGGCATACATCCCCTCGAGCGGTCATTCATTCGCTCACCGCCCACTGACTCACTTGTTCAAATGACACATTGCGTCTCTTGGCCCCTCTTGAGACTAGGAAGACCTGGGCCTCAGAGGCCTGCTGAAGGCCTGGCTGGAGTCCAGAACCTCAGCCTTCTTCATGCCCTTCACTGGGCCTGGAGCTGGACCTGCCCAGATGTGGAACCTCCCAGTTTGGAAGCAGCTTCTTGTATGAGGCTCTCTGTGGACAGGGACAGCTGAGACACAGAGGAGGTGCCCAGAGACCAGGGGTTTGGAGTCTGCAGCTGCAGATGTACTTAGTGCATGGTATAGGACCAGGAGGGGCCTGCTGGCAGAACTGTGGCCACTAAACCAAAGGGACCCTCAGGCCAAGAAGGGGACACTGGCTTCTTATTGCAGGAAGCCAAGCGCAGGGACCCAGGCTGGCAGAAGGAGTGGCGCTTCCAAGCCACAGACCACCAATGTTTCCTGGACTCTGGCGCTCTTTATTCCTCTCTCCATGCCCTGCCGCCCCCTGCCCCTGCCCCCGCCCCCATTTGCTGCTGGTAAGTTCATTTTCCCAGTCTGGCTCCCGTGCAGAGAGGGCCTGGAGGCCGAGGTGGAAGGCAGCAGCGAGTTGGCCCGCGCTTGGTCCTCCTGCGGTTGCCGCTTCAGCACCAGACTGTCATACACCTGGTAGTTGGCATTGCCTCCTGGGTTCCGGCTGAGTGGCATGAAGGTGGGCGGGGGTGGAGGGTGCTCGGTAGCCTGGACGTCGGGCAGGAGGTGAGAGGGGCGGAGGAGCAGCGCTGAGCTGGGAGCCGGGGCCCGCTGGTCCGAGGCCTCGGCCAGTACCGTGAGGGAGGCGGAGGTGGCCACAGGGCGCCGCAAGGGCAGGATCTCAGCCCATTCGGCCGCCGGGTGCCGCACCTCGTGGGGATCGCGGGAGTAATCCAAGTGTCCCGTGGAGGGGTGCAGGCTGCGGTTGGACTCGCTGTGAGCACAGCTGGGGAGGCTACGTCTGTGGGCCGGTGGGGTGTCGCGCTACCAGGCTTCGGGCCGGTAGCCCCGAGGCACCAGAGCGGATGGAGGCTCAGAGCCCTCCAGACCCAGACTCCGCCGCGGGCCCAGTTGCCGTCCTTTCGGCCCACGAGCCCCTCGACCTGCACCTGGCCGCCCCCACCGGCGCCCAGCCCCGGCGCCGCCACCTGTGTGCCAGTGTGTCCCTCCACAGCTCCCTCCGACAAAAGCCCCCCCCCCACCCCGCCCCTCTGGCGTGTCACCGCGGCCGGGTGCGGGAGCGGGATCGAGGGCAGGGGCCGCTTCCCCGGGCCTGCCGGCCACCAGGGGCGGGGTCCTGAGCTCGGCGGGGCGTGTGGGGGCAAGGGTGGCCTTGCCGGGGCTGAGGGGCCGTGGCGACTCAATGGTGGCTCCCAGTGGCTTCGGGCCAGCTGCTGTCGGGCAGGAGGGCCGGCCCGGGCTGCGGCCGGGCTGCGCCTAGCGCCGCGTGGGCGGGCAGGGCCGATGCCCAAGGGACCGCGGGCCCCGGGCCCTGAAGCCTCCGGGGCCACGTCCCTGTGGGCGACGTGCGGGATGTTGGGCGGGGCGCCAAGCGCCGAAGGGTTTGCCGGGTCACGGCCGCCCTGGGCTGGGAGGTGGTCGCCAAACCCTCCGCCGCCGCCCGATACCCGAGACCTCCGTTCCCCCTGCCTGGGCGGGCGAGGGGGCCCTGCCGGGGCGGGCCGGCCGCCAGGCTGGCGTTAAGGCGCCAGCGCCAGCGAAACTGCGGCTCAAGAGGCAGCCCGCGGCCCCCGCCCCCGTCTACGGCCATACCACCCTGAACGCGCCCGATCTCGTCTGATCTCGGAAGCTAAGCAGGGTCGGGCCTGGTTAGTACTTGGATGGGAGACCGCCTGGGAATACCGGGTGCTGTAGGCTTTTTGCCTCCCGCTCCGCCCGCCTTCTCCTTTACTCGCCCGCGGCGGGGGCCGCCGGCTCCGCCCCCGCCGGGCCCCGCTGCAGGCAGTAGTCAAGGTGGTTTGCCTGCCCGAGCAGGAAGCTTGGGCGATGGCAGAAGCGGGAAGAAACTCTTGAGCACAGGTTCTTGGGATCCACGGAGCAGCGCATGCACATGCGATGGCTGCCTACACAGCTGGCTTGCTTGTCTGTGGGGAAAGGCGAGATGGGTCAGGGCCTGGGTTCCTGAGGGGCTGAGAATCAAGGCAGGGATAGAAGAAAGGGGACAGGCCCACATCCCCTGAACCCACGCCGGCGCCCACTCACCTTTGTGGAAAATACGATTGAAAAGTGCCCGCAAGAATCTCTTCAGATGCCTCCAGAGTTGAGGGAAGAAGGGGAGGGGGGAGGCCGGGAGCAGGGTGAGCCCTGAAATCCAACCCTTGTCCGGTCACACCCCAGCAGCCCTCCCACCTCAGCCCCTTCAAGACCCCAGGGCTCCCCCAACCGCGCTGCACAGATCCTGCCCTGACCATAGTCACCACGTTGATCCCCACGTTGAGCAAGATGAAGCTGACCGGGCTCAGAAGAATTGAGTATCCTTGCTCCTGGCATTTCCTGGGGATGGGGCCAGTGAACGGCTCGGCTCGGTAGTAGTTTCGCTCACCCATGGCCGTTGGTCCCAGGACTGCCTGGGCCCCCTGCCCTCCAGTTTTAACTGGGAGCCAGACTGGGTCATAATGGGGCAGGTGGTGAGGTCACAGTGAGGGAGGGGGATGAAAAGGAGGGCCCAGAGTGGCATTCCCTGGTAACCAGGGTCAGGTAAGCTGAGCCTGGACAGTCAAACAGGGCCCGGTGGCCGGCATACATCCCCTCGAGCGGTCATTCATTCGCTCACCGCCCACTGACTCACTTGTTCAAATGACACATTGCGTCTCTTGGCCCCTCTTGAGACTAGGAAGACCTGGGCCTCAGAGGCCTGCTGAAGGCCTGGCTGGAGTCCAGAGCCTCAGCCTTCTTCATGCCCTTCACTGGGCCTGGAGCTGGACCTGCCCAGATGTGGAACCTCCCAGTTTGGAAGCAGCTTCTTGTATGAGGCTCTCTGTGGACAGGGACAGCTGAGACACAGAGGAGGTGCCCAGAGACCAGGGGTTTGGAGTCTGCAGCTGCAGATGTACTTAGTGCATGGTATAGGACCAGGAGGGGCCTGCTGGCAGAACTGTGGCCACTAAACCAAAGGGACCCTCAGGCCAAGAAGGGGACACTGGCTTCTTATTGCAGGAAGCCAAGCGCAGGGACCCAGGCTGGCAGAAGGAGTGGCGCTTCCAAGCCACAGACCACCAATGTTTCCTGGACTCTGGCGCTCTTTATTCCTCTCTCCATGCCCTGCCGCCCCCTGCCCCTGCCCCCGCCCCCATTTGCTGCTGGTAAGTTCATTTTCCCAGTCTGGCTCCCGTGCAGAGAGGGCCTGGAGGCCGAGGTGGAAGGCAGCAGCGAGTTGGCCCGCGCTTGGTCCTCCTGCGGTTGCCGCTTCAGCACCAGACTGTCATACACCTGGTAGTTGGCATTGCCTCCTGGGTTCCGGCTGAGTGGCATGAAGGTGGGCGGGGGTGGAGGGTGCTCGGTAGCCTGGACGTCGGGCAGGAGGTGAGAGGGGCGGAGGAGCAGCGCTGAGCTGGGAGCCGGGGCCCGCTGGTCCGAGGCCTCGGCCAGTACCGTGAGGGAGGCGGAGGTGGCCACAGGGCGCCGCAAGGGCAGGATCTCAGCCCATTCGGCCGCCGGGTGCCGCACCTCGTGGGGATCGCGGGAGTAATCCAAGTGTCCCGTGGAGGGGTGCAGGCTGCGGTTGGACTCGCTGTGAGCACAGCTGGGGAGGCTACGTCTGTGGGCCGGTGGGGTGTCGCGCTACCAGGCTTCGGGCCGGTAGCCCCGAGGCACCAGAGCGGATGGAGGCTCAGAGCCCTCCAGACCCAGACTCCGCTGCGGGCCCAGTTGCCGTCCTTTCGGCCCACGAGCCCCTCGACCTGCACCTGGCCGCCCCCACCGGCGCCCAGCCCCGGCGCCGCCACCTGTGTGCCAGTGTGTCCCTCCACAGCTCCCTCCGACAAAAGCCCCCCCCCCACCCCGCCCCTCTGGCGTGTCACCGCGGCCGGGTGCGGGAGCGGGATCGAGGGCAGGGGCCGCTTCCCCGGGCCTGCCGGCCACCAGGGGCGGGGTCCTGAGCTCGGCGGGGCGTGTGGGGGCAAGGGTGGCCTTGCCGGGGCTGAGGGGCCGTGGCGACTCAATGGTGGCTCCCAGTGGCTTCGGGCCAGCTGCTGTCGGGCAGGAGGGCCGGCCCGGGCTGCGGCCGGGCTGCGCCTAGCGCCGCGTGGGCGGGCAGGGCCGATGCCCAAGGGACCGCGGGCCCCGGGCCCTGAAGCCTCCGGGGCCACGTCCCTGTGGGCGACGTGCGGGATGTTGGGCGGGGCGCCAAGCGCCGAAGGGTTTGCCGGGTCACGGCCGCCCTGGGCTGGGAGGTGGTCGCCAAACCCTCCGCCGCCGCCCGATACCCGAGACCTCCGTTCCCCCTGCCTGGGCGGGCGAGGGGGCCCTGCCGGGGCGGGCCGGCCGCCAGGCTGGCGTTAAGGCGCCAGCGCCAGCGAAACTGCGGCTCAAGAGGCAGCCCGCGGCCCCCGCCCCCGTCTACGGCCATACCACCCTGAACGCGCCCGATCTCGTCTGATCTCGGAAGCTAAGCAGGGTCGGGCCTGGTTAGTACTTGGATGGGAGACCGCCTGGGAATACCGGGTGCTGTAGGCTTTTTGCCTCCCGCTCCGCCCGCCTTCTCCTTTACTCGCCCGCGGCGGGGGCCGCCGGCTCCGCCCCCGCCGGGCCCCGCTGCAGGCAGTAGTCAAGGTGGTTTGCCTGCCCGAGCAGGAAGCTTGGGCGATGGCAGAAGCGGGAAGAAACTCTTGAGCACAGGTTCTTGGGATCCACGGAGCAGCGCATGCACATGCGATGGCTGCCTACACAGCTGGCTTGCTTGTCTGTGGGGAAAGGCGAGATGGGTCAGGGCCTGGGTTCCTGAGGGGCTGAGAATCAAGGCAGGGATAGAAGAAAGGGGACAGGCCCACATCCCCTGAACCCACGCCGGCGCCCACTCACCTTTGTGGAAAATACGATTGAAAAGTGCCCGCAAGAATCTCTTCAGATGCCTCCAGAGTTGAGGGAAGAAGGGGAGGGGGGAGGCCGGGAGCAGGGTGAGCCCTGAAATCCAACCCTTGTCCGGTCACACCCCAGCAGCCCTCCCACCTCAGCCCCTTCAAGACCCCAGGGCTCCCCCAACCGCGCTGCACAGATCCTGCCCTGACCATAGTCACCACGTTGATCCCCACGTTGAGCAAGATGAAGCTGACCGGGCTCAGAAGAATTGAGTATCCTTGCTCCTGGCATTTCCTGGGGATGGGGCCAGTGAACGGCTCGGCTCGGTAGTAGTTTCGCTCACCCATGGCCGTTGGTCCCAGGACTGCCTGGGCCCCCTGCCCTCCAGTTTTAACTGGGAGCCAGACTGGGTCATAATGGGGCAGGTGGTGAGGTCACAGTGAGGGAGGGGGATGAAAAGGAGGGCCCAGAGTGGCATTCCCTGGTAACCAGGGTCAGGTAAGCTGAGCCTGGACAGTCAAACAGGGCCCGGTGGCCGGCATACATCCCCTCGAGCGGTCATTCATTCGCTCACCGCCCACTGACTCACTTGTTCAAATGACACATTGCGTCTCTTGGCCCCTCTTGAGACTAGGAAGACCTGGGCCTCAGAGGCCTGCTGAAGGCCTGGCTGGAGTCCAGAGCCTCAGCCTTCTTCATGCCCTTCACTGGGCCTGGAGCTGGACCTGCCCAGATGTGGAACCTCCCAGTTTGGAAGCAGCTTCTTGTATGAGGCTCTCTGTGGACAGGGACAGCTGAGACACAGAGGAGGTGCCCAGAGACCAGGGGTTTGGAGTCTGCAGCTGCAGATGTACTTAGTGCATGGTATAGGACCAGGAGGGGCCTGCTGGCAGAACTGTGGCCACTAAACCAAAGGGACCCTCAGGCCAAGAAGGGGACACTGGCTTCTTATTGCAGGAAGCCAAGCGCAGGGACCCAGGCTGGCAGAAGGAGTGGCGCTTCCAAGCCACAGACCACCAATGTTTCCTGGACTCTGGCGCTCTTTATTCCTCTCTCCATGCCCTGCCGCCCCCTGCCCCTGCCCCCGCCCCCATTTGCTGCTGGTAAGTTCATTTTCCCAGTCTGGCTCCCGTGCAGAGAGGGCCTGGAGGCCGAGGTGGAAGGCAGCAGCGAGTTGGCCCGCGCTTGGTCCTCCTGCGGTTGCCGCTTCAGCACCAGACTGTCATACACCTGGTAGTTGGCATTGCCTCCTGGGTTCCGGCTGAGTGGCATGAAGGTGGGCGGGGGTGGAGGGTGCTCGGTAGCCTGGACGTCGGGCAGGAGGTGAGAGGGGCGGAGGAGCAGCGCTGAGCTGGGAGCCGGGGCCCGCTGGTCCGAGGCCTCGGCCAGTACCGTGAGGGAGGCGGAGGTGGCCACAGGGCGCCGCAAGGGCAGGATCTCAGCCCATTCGGCCGCCGGGTGCCGCACCTCGTGGGGATCGCGGGAGTAATCCAAGTGTCCCGTGGAGGGGTGCAGGCTGCGGTTGGACTCGCTGTGAGCACAGCTGGGGAGGCTACGTCTGTGGGCCGGTGGGGTGTCGCGCTACCAGGCTTCGGGCCGGTAGCCCCGAGGCACCAGAGCGGATGGAGGCTCAGAGCCCTCCAGACCCAGACTCCGCCGCGGGCCCAGTTGCCGTCCTTTCGGCCCACGAGCCCCTCGACCTGCACCTGGCCGCCCCCACCGGCGCCCAGCCCCGGCGCCGCCACCTGTGTGCCGGTGTGTCCCTCCACAGCTCCCTCCGACAAAAGCCCCCCCCCCCACCCCGCCCCTCTGGCGTGTCACCGCGGCCGGGTGCGGGAGCGGGATCGAGGGCAGGGGCCGCTTCCCCGGGCCTGCCGGCCACCAGGGGCGGGGTCCTGAGCTCGGCGGGGGGTGTGGGGCAGGGGTGGCCTTGCCGGGGCTGAGGGGCCGTGGCGACTCAACGGTGGCTCCCAGTGGCTTTGGGCCAGCTGCTGTCGGGCAGGAGGGCCGGCCCGGGCTGCGGCCGGGCTGCGCCTAGCGCCGCGTGGGCGGGCAGGGCCGATGCCCAAGGGACCGCGGGCCCCGGGCCCTGAAGCCTCCGGGGCCACGTCCCTGTGGGCGACGTGCGGGATGTTGGGCGGGGCGCCAAGCGCCGAAGGGTTTGCCGGGTCACGGCCGCCCTGGGCTGGGAGGTGGTCGCCAAACCCTCCGCCGCCGCCCGATACCCGAGACCTCCGTTCCCCCTGCCTGGGCGGGCGAGGGGGCCCTGCCGGGGCGGGCCGGCCGCCAGGCTGGCGTTAAGGCGCCAGCGCCAGCGAAACTGCGGCTCAAGAGGCAGCCCGCGGCCCCCGCCCCCGTCTACGGCCATACCACCCTGAACGCGCCCGATCTCGTCTGATCTCGGAAGCTAAGCAGGGTCGGGCCTGGTTAGTACTTGGATGGGAGACCGCCTGGGAATACCGGGTGCTGTAGGCTTTTTGCCTCCCGCTCCGCCCGCCTTCTCCTTTACTCGCCCGCGGCGGGGGCCGCCGGCTCCGCCCCCGCCGGGCCCCGCTGCAGGCAGTAGTCAAGGTGGTTTGCCTGCCCGAGCAGGAAGCTTGGGCGATGGCAGAAGCGGGAAGAAACTCTTGAGCACAGGTTCTTGGGATCCACGGAGCAGCGCATGCACATGCGATGGCTGCCTTACACAGCTGGCTTGCTTGTCTGTGGGGAAAGGCGAGATGGGTCAGGGCCTGGGTTCCTGAGGGGCTGAGAATCAAGGCAGGGATAGAAGAAAGGGGACAGGCCCACATCCCCTGAACCCACGCCGGCGCCCACTCACCTTTGTGGAAAATACGATTGAAAAGTGCCCGCAAGAATCTCTTCAGATGCCTGCAGAGTTGAGGGAAGAAGGGGAGGGGGGAGGCCGGGAGCAGGGTGAGCCCTGAAATCCAACCCTTGTCCGGTCACACCCCAGCAGCCCTCCCACCTCAGCCCCTTCAAGACCCCAGGGCTCCCCCAACCGCGCTGCACAGATCCTGCCCTGACCATAGTCACCACGTTGATCCCCACGTTGAGCAAGATGAAGCTGACCGGGCTCAGAAGAATTGAGTATCCTTGCTCCTGGCATTTCCTGGGGATGGGGCCAGTGAACGGCTCGGCTCGGTAGTAGTTTCGCTCACCCATGGCCGTTGGTCCCAGGACTGCCTGGGCCCCCTGCCCTCCAGTTTTAACTGGGAGCCAGACTGGGTCATAATGGGGCAGGTGGTGAGGTCACAGTGAGGGAGGGGGATGAAAAGGAGGGCCCAGAGTGGCATTCCCTGGTAACCAGGGTCAGGTAAGCTGAGCCTGGACAGTCAAACAGGGCCCGGTGGCCGGCATACATCCCCTCGAGCGGTCATTCATTCGCTCACCGCCCACTGACTCACTTGTTCAAATGACACATTGCGTCTCTTGGCCCCTCTTGAGACTAGGAAGACCTGGGCCTCAGAGGCCTGCTGAAGGCCTGGCTGGAGTCCAGAGCCTCAGCCTTCTTCATGCCCTTCACTGGGCCTGGAGCTGGACCTGCCCAGATGTGGAACCTCCCAGTTTGGAAGCAGCTTCTTGTATGAGGCTCTCTGTGGACAGGGACAGCTGAGACACAGAGGAGGTGCCCAGAGACCAGGGGTTTGGAGTCTGCAGCTGCAGATGTACTTAGTGCATGGTATAGGACCAGGAGGGGCCTGCTGGCAGAACTGTGGCCACTAAACCAAAGGGACCCTCAGGCCAAGAAGGGGACACTGGCTTCTTATTGCAGGAAGCCAAGCGCAGGGACCCAGGCTGGCAGAAGGAGTGGCGCTTCCAAGCCACAGACCACCAATGTTTCCTGGACTCTGGCGCTCTTTATTCCTCTCTCCATGCCCTGCCGCCCCCTGCCCCTGCCCCCGCCCCCATTTGCTGCTGGTAAGTTCATTTTCCCAGTCTGGCTCCCGTGCAGAGAGGGCCTGGAGGCCGAGGTGGAAGGCAGCAGCGAGTTGGCCCGCGCTTGGTCCTCCTGCGGTTGCCGCTTCAGCACCAGACTGTCATACACCTGGTAGTTGGCATTGCCTCCTGGGTTCCGGCTGAGTGGCATGAAGGTGGGCGGGGGTGGAGGGTGCTCGGTAGCCTGGACGTCGGGCAGGAGGTGAGAGGGGCGGAGGAGCAGCGCTGAGCTGGGAGCCGGGGCCCGCTGGTCCGAGGCCTCGGCCAGTACCGTGAGGGAGGCGGAGGTGGCCACAGGGCGCCGCAAGGGCAGGATCTCAGCCCATTCGGCCGCCGGGTGCCGCACCTCGTGGGGATCGCGGGAGTAATCCAAGTGTCCCGTGGAGGGGTGCAGGCTGCGGTTGGACTCGCTGTGAGCACAGCTGGGGAGGCTACGTCTGTGGGCCGGTGGGGTGTCGCGCTACCAGGCTTCGGGCCGGTAGCCCCGAGGCACCAGAGCGGATGGAGGCTCAGAGCCCTCCAGACCCAGACTCCGCCGCGGGCCCAGTTGCCGTCCTTTCGGCCCACGAGCCCCTCGACCTGCACCTGGCCGCCCCCACCGGCGCCCAGCCCCAGCGCCGCCACCTGTGTGCCGGTGTGTCCCTCCACAGCTCCCTCCGACAAAAGCCCCCCCCCCCACCCCGCCCCTCTGGCGTGTCACCGCGGCCCGGTGCGGGAGCGGGATCGAGGGCAGGGGCCGCTTCCCCGGGCCTGCCGGCCACCAGGGGCGGGGTCCTGAGCTCGGCGGGGGGTGTGGGGCAGGGGTGGCCTTGCCGGGGCTGAGGGGCCGTGGCGACTCAATGGTGGCTCCCAGTGGCTTTGGGCCAGCTGCTGTCGGGCAGGAGGGCCGGCCCGGGCTGCGGCCGGGCTGCGCCTAGCGCCGCGTGGGCGGGCAGGGCCGATGCCCAAGGGACCGCGGGCCCCGGGCCCTGAAGCCTCCGGGGCCACGTCCCTGTGGGCGACGTGCGGGATGTTGGGCGGGGCGCCAAGCGCCGAAGGGTTTGCCGGGTCACGGCCGCCCTGGGCTGGGAGGTGGTCGCCAAACCCTCCGCCGCCGCCCGATACCCGAGACCTCCGTTCCCCCTGCCTGGGCGGGCGAGGGGGCCCTGCCGGGGCGGGCCGGCCGCCAGGCTGGCGTTAAGGCGCCAGCGCCAGCGAAACTGCGGCTCAAGAGGCAGCCCGCGGCCCCCGCCCCCGTCTACGGCCATACCACCCTGAACGCGCCCGATCTCGTCTGATCTCGGAAGCTAAGCAGGGTCGGGCCTGGTTAGTACTTGGATGGGAGACCGCCTGGGAATACCGGGTGCTGTAGGCTTTTTGCCTCCCGCTCCGCCCGCCTTCTCCTTTACTCGCCCGCGGCGGGGGCCGCCGGCTCCGCCCCCGCCGGGCCCCGCTGCAGGCAGTAGTCAAGGTGGTTTGCCTGCCCGAGCAGGAAGCTTGGGCGATGGCAGAAGCGGGAAGAAACTCTTGAGCACAGGTTCTTGGGATCCACGGAGCAGCGCATGCACATGCGATGGCTGCCTTACACAGCTGGCTTGCTTGTCTGTGGGGAAAGGCGAGATGGGTCAGGGCCTGGGTTCCTGAGGGGCTGAGAATCAAGGCAGGGATAGAAGAAAGGGGACAGGCCCACATCCCCTGAACCCATGCCGGCGCCCACTCACCTTTGTGGAAAATACGATTGAAAAGTGCCCGCAAGAATCTCTTCAGATGCCTCCAGAGTTGAGGGAAGAAGGGGAGGGGGGAGGCCGGGAGCAGGGTGAGCCCTGAAATCCAACCCTTGTCCGGTCACACCCCAGCAGCCCTCCCACCTCAGCCCCTTCAAGACCCCAGGGCTCCCCCAACCGCGCTGCACAGATCCTGCCCTGACCATAGTCACCACGTTGATCCCCACGTTGAGCAAGATGAAGCTGACCGGGCTCAGAAGAATTGAGTATCCTTGCTCCTGGCATTTCCTGGGGATGGGGCCAGTGAACGGCTCGGCTCGGTAGTAGTTTCGCTCACCCATGGCCGTTGGTCCCAGGACTGCCTGGGCCCCCTGCCCTCCAGTTTTAACTGGGAGCCAGACTGGGTCATAATGGGGCAGGTGGTGAGGTCACAGTGAGGGAGGGGGATGAAAAGGAGGGCCCAGAGTGGCATTCCCTGGTAACCAGGGTCAGGTAAGCTGAGCCTGGACAGTCAAACAGGGCCCGGTGGCCGGCATACATCCCCTCGAGCGGTCATTCATTCGCTCACCGCCCACTGACTCACTTGTTCAAATGACACATTGCGTCTCTTGGCCCCTCTTGAGACTAGGAAGACCTGGGCCTCAGAGGCCTGCTGAAGGCCTGGCTGGAGTCCAGAGCCTCAGCCTTCTTCATGCCCTTCACTGGGCCTGGAGCTGGACCTGCCCAGATGTGGAACCTCCCAGTTTGGAAGCAGCTTCTTGTATGAGGCTCTCTGTGGACAGGGACAGCTGAGACACAGAGGAGGTGCCCAGAGACCAGGGGTTTGGAGTCTGCAGCTGCAGATGTACTTAGTGCATGGTATAGGACCAGGAGGGGCCTGCTGGCAGAACTGTGGCCACTAAACCAAAGGGACCCTCAGGCCAAGAAGGGGACACTGGCTTCTTATTGCAGGAAGCCAAGCGCAGGGACCCAGGCTGGCAGAAGGAGTGGCGCTTCCAAGCCACAGACCACCAATGTTTCCTGGACTCTGGCGCTCTTTATTCCTCTCTCCATGCCCTGCCGCCCCCTGCCCCTGCCCCCGCCCCCATTTGCTGCTGGTAAGTTCATTTTCCCAGTCTGGCTCCCGTGCAGAGAGGGCCTGGAGGCCGAGGTGGAAGGCAGCAGCGAGTTGGCCCGCGCTTGGTCCTCCTGCGGTTGCCGCTTCAGCACCAGACTGTCATACACCTGGTAGTTGGCATTGCCTCCTGGGTTCCGGCTGAGTGGCATGAAGGTGGGCGGGGGTGGAGGGTGCTCGGTAGCCTGGACGTCGGGCAGGAGGTGAGAGGGGCGGAGGAGCAGCGCTGAGCTGGGAGCCGGGGCCCGCTGGTCCGAGGCCTCAGCCAGTACCGTGAGGGAGGCGGAGGTGGCCACAGGGCGCCGCAAGGGCAGGATCTCAGCCCATTCGGCCGCCGGGTGCCGCACCTCGTGGGGATCGCGGGAGTAATCCAAGTGTCCCGTGGAGGGGTGCAGGCTGCGGTTGGACTCGCTGTGAGCACAGCTGGGGAGGCTACGTCTGTGGGCCGGTGGGGTGTCGCGCTACCAGGCTTCGGGCCGGTAGCCCCGAGGCACCAGAGCGGATGGAGGCTCAGAGCCCTCCAGACCCAGACTCCGCTGCGGGCCCAGTTGCCGTCCTTTCGGCCCACGAGCCCCTCGACCTGCACCGGGCCGCCCCCACCGGCGCCCAGCCCCGGCGCCGCCACCTGTGTGCCGGTGTGTCCCTCCACAGCTCCCTCCGACAAAAGCCCCCCCCCCACCCCGCCCCTCTGGCGTGTCACCGCGGCCGGGTGCGGGAGCGGGATCGAGGGCAGGGGCCGCTTCCCCGGGCCTGCCGGCCACCAGGGGCGGGGTCCTGAGCTCGGCGGGGGGTGTGGGGCAGGGGTGGCCTTGCCGGGGCTGAGGGGCCGTGGCGACTCAATGGTGGCTCCCAGTGGCTTTGGGCCAGCTGCTGTCGGGCAGGAGGGCCGGCCCGGGCTGCGGCCGGGCTGCGCCTAGCGCCGCGTGGGCGGGCAGGGCCGATGCCCAAGGGACCGCGGGCCCCGGGCCCTGAAGCCTCCGGGGCCACGTCCCTGTGGGCGACGTGCGGGATGTTGGGCGGGGCGCCAAGCGCCGAAGGGTTTGCCGGGTCACGGCCGCCCTGGGCTGGGAGGTGGTCGCCAAACCCTCCGCCGCCGCCCGATACCCGAGACCTCCGTTCCCCCTGCCTGGGCGGGCGAGGGGGCCCTGCCGGGGCGGGCCGGCCGCCAGGCTGGCGTTAAGGCGCCAGCGCCAGCGAAACTGCGGCTCAAGAGGCAGCCCGCGGCCCCCGCCCCCGTCTACGGCCATACCACCCTGAACGCGCCCGATCTCGTCTGATCTCGGAAGCTAAGCAGGGTCGGGCCTGGTTAGTACTTGGATGGGAGACCGCCTGGGAATACCGGGTGCTGTAGGCTTTTTGCCTCCCGCTCCGCCCGCCTTCTCCTTTACTCGCCCGCGGCGGGGGCCGCCGGCTCCGCCCCCGCCGGGCCCCGCTGCAGGCAGTAGTCAAGGTGGTTTGCCTGCCCGAGCAGGAAGCTTGGGCGATGGCAGAAGCGGGAAGAAACTCTTGAGCACAGGTTCTTGGGATCCACGGAGCAGCGCATGCACATGCGATGGCTGCCTACACAGCTGGCTTGCTTGTCTGTGGGGAAAGGCGAGATGGGTCAGGGCCTGGGTTCCTGAGGGGCTGAGAATCAAGGCAGGGATAGAAGAAAGGGGACAGGCCCACATCCCCTGAACCCACGCCGGCGCCCACTCACCTTTGTGGAAAATACGATTGAAAAGTGCCCGCAAGAATCTCTTCAGATGCCTCCAGAGTTGAGGGAAGAAGGGGAGGGGGGAGGCCGGGAGCAGGGTGAGCCCTGAAATCCAACCCTTGTCCGGTCACACCCCAGCAGCCCTCCCACCTCAGCCCCTTCAAGACCCCAGGGCTCCCCCAACCGCGCTGCACAGATCCTGCCCTGACCATAGTCACCACGTTGATCCCCACGTTGAGCAAGATGAAGCTGACCGGGCTCAGAAGAATTGAGTATCCTTGCTCCTGGCATTTCCTGGGGATGGGGCCAGTGAACGGCTCGGCTCGGTAGTAGTTTCGCTCACCCATGGCCGTTGGTCCCAGGACTGCCTGGGCCCCCTGCCCTCCAGTTTTAACTGGGAGCCAGACTGGGTCATAATGGGGCAGGTGGTGAGGTCACAGTGAGGGAGGGGGATGAAAAGGAGGGCCCAGAGTGGCATTCCCTGGTAACCAGGGTCAGGTAAGCTGAGCCTGGACAGTCAAACAGGGCCCGGTGGCCGGCATACATCCCCTCGAGCGGTCATTCATTCGCTCACCGCCCACTGACTCACTTGTTCAAATGACACATTGCGTCTCTTGGCCCCTCTTGAGACTAGGAAGACCTGGGCCTCAGAGGCCTGCTGAAGGCCTGGCTGGAGTCCAGAGCCTCAGCCTTCTTCATGCCCTTCACTGGGCCTGGAGCTGGACCTGCCCAGATGTGGAACCTCCCAGTTTGGAAGCAGCTTCTTGTATGAGGCTCTCTGTGGACAGGGACAGCTGAGACACAGAGGAGGTGCCCAGAGACCAGGGGTTTGGAGTCTGCAGCTGCAGATGTACTTAGTGCATGGTATAGGACCAGGAGGGGCCTGCTGGCAGAACTGTGGCCACTAAACCAAAGGGACCCTCAGGCCAAGAAGGGGACACTGGCTTCTTATTGCAGGAAGCCAAGCGCAGGGACCCAGGCTGGCAGAAGGAGTGGCGCTTCCAAGCCACAGACCACCAATGTTTCCTGGACTCTGGCGCTCTTTATTCCTCTCTCCATGCCCTGCCGCCCCCTGCCCCTGCCCCCGCCCCCATTTGCTGCTGGTAAGTTCATTTTCCCAGTCTGGCTCCCGTGCAGAGAGGGCCTGGAGGCCGAGGTGGAAGGCAGCAGCGAGTTGGCCCGCGCTTGGTCCTCCTGCGGTTGCCGCTTCAGCACCAGACTGTCATACACCTGGTAGTTGGCATTGCCTCCTGGGTTCCGGCTGAGTGGCATGAAGGTGGGCGGGGGTGGAGGGTGCTCGGTAGCCTGGACGTCGGGCAGGAGGTGAGAGGGGCGGAGGAGCAGCGCTGAGCTGGGAGCCGGGGCCCGCTGGTCCGAGGCCTCGGCCAGTACCGTGAGGGAGGCGGAGGTGGCCACAGGGCGCCGCAAGGGCAGGATCTCAGCCCATTCGGCCGCCGGGTGCCGCACCTCGTGGGGATCGCGGGAGTAATCCAAGTGTCCCGTGGAGGGGTGCAGGCTGCGGTTGGACTCGCTGTGAGCACAGCTGGGGAGGCTACGTCTGTGGGCCGGTGGGGTGTCGCGCTACCAGGCTTCGGACCGGTAGCCCCGAGGCACCAGAGCGGATGGAGGCTCAGAGCCCTCCAGACCCAGACTCCGCCGCGGGCCCAGTTGCCGTCCTTTCGGCCCACGAGCCCCTCGACCTGCACCGGGCCGCCCCCACCGGCGCCCAGCCCCGGCGCCGCCACCTGTGTGCCGGTGTGTCCCTCCACAGCTCCCTCCGACAAAAGCCCCCCCCCCACCCCGCCCCTCTGGCGTGTCACCGCGGCCGGGTGCGGGAGCGGGATCGAGGGCAGGGGCCGCTTCCCCGGGCCTGCCGGCCACCAGGGGCGGGGTCCTGAGCTCGGCGGGGGGTGTGGGGCAGGGGTGGCCTTGCCGGGGCTGAGGGGCCGTGGCGACTCAATGGTGGCTCCCAGTGGCTTTGGGCCAGCTGCTGTCGGGCAGGAGGGCCGGCCCGGGCTGCGGCCGGGCTGCGCCTAGCGCCGCGTGGGCGGGCAGGGCCGATGCCCAAGGGACCGCGGGCCCCGGGCCCTGAAGCCTCCGGGGCCACGTCCCTGTGGGCGACGTGCGGGATGTTGGGCGGGGCGCCAAGCGCCGAAGGGTTTGCCGGGTCACGGCCGCCCTGGGCTGGGAGGTGGTCGCCAAACCCTCCGCCGCCGCCCGATACCCGAGACCTCCGTTCCCCCTGCCTGGGCGGGCGAGGGGGCCCTGCCGGGGCGGGCCGGCCGCCAGGCTGGCGTTAAGGCGCCAGCGCCAGCGAAACTGCGGCTCAAGAGGCAGCCCGCGGCCCCCGCCCCCGTCTACGGCCATACCACCCTGAACGCGCCCGATCTCGTCTGATCTCGGAAGCTAAGCAGGGTCGGGCCTGGTTAGTACTTGGATGGGAGACCGCCTGGGAATACCGGGTGCTGTAGGCTTTTTGCCTCCCGCTCCGCCCGCCTTCTCCTTTACTCGCCCGCGGCGGGGGCCGCCGGCTCCGCCCCCGCCGGGCCGCGCTGCAGGCCCCACCTCCTCAGGCCCCTCCCACCACGGCGCGCGCCGGCGGGGGCGCTCCCCGCCGGCCCGGCCGGCCAGGCGGCCAGAAGGCGGCCCTGGAAGGCAGCCGCATCCCAGACGCTCCCGGGGTGGCCGGCCCGGACCCAGACTCCGCCGCGGGCCCAGCTGCCGTCCTTTCGGCCCGCGAGCCCCTCGACCTGCACCTGGCCGCCCCCAGCGGCGCCCAGCCCCGGCGCCGCCACCTGTGTGCCGGTGTGTCCCTCCACAGCTCCCTCCGACAAAAGCCCCCCCCCCCACCCCGCCCCTCTGGCGTGTCACCGCGGCCGGGTGCGGGAGCGGGATCGAGGGCAGGGGCCGCTTCCCCGGGCCTGCCGGCCACCAGGGGCGGGGTCCTGAGCTCGGCGGGGGGTGTGGGGGCAAGGGTGGCCTTGCCGGGGCTGAGGGGCCGTGGCGACTCAATGGTGGCTCCCAGTGGCTTCGGGCCAGCTGCTGTCGGGCAGGAGGGCCGGCCCGGGCTGCGGCCGGGCTGCGCCTAGCGCCGCGTGGGCGGGCAGGGCCGATGCCCAAGGGACCGCGGGCCCCGGGCCCTGAAGCCTCCGGGGCCACGTCCCTGTGGGCGACGTGCGGGATGTTGGGCGGGGCGCCAAGCGCCGAAGGGTTTGCCGGGTCACGGCCGCCCTGGGCTGGGAGGTGGTCGCCAAACCCTCCGCCGCCGCCCGATACCCGAGACCTCCGTTCCCCCTGCCTGGGCGGGCGAGGGGGCCCTGCCGGGGCGGGCCGGCCGCCAGGCTGGCGTTAAGGCGCCAGCGCCAGCGAAACTGGGCCTCAAGAGGCAGCCCGCGGCCCCCGCCCCCGTCTACGGCCATACCACCCTGAACGCGCCCGATCTCGTCTGATCTCGGAAGCTAAGCAGGGTCGGGCCTGGTTAGTACTTGGATGGGAGACCGCCTGGGAATACCGGGTGCTGTAGGCTTTTTGCCTCCCGCTCCGCCCGCCTTCTCCTTTACTCGCCCGCGGCGGGGGCCGCCGGCTCCGCCCCCGCCGGGCCCCGCTGCAGGCAGTAGTCAAGGTGGTTTGCCTGCCCGAGCAGGAAGCTTGGGCGATGGCAGAAGCGGGAAGAAACTCTTGAGCACAGGTTCTTGGGATCCACGGAGCAGCGCCTGCACATGCGATGGCTGCCTACACAGCTGGCTTGCTTGTCTGTGGGGAAAGGCGAGATGGGTCAGGGCCTGGGTTCCTGAGGGGCTGAGAATCAAGGCAGGGATAGAAGAAAGGGGACAGGCCCACATCCCCTGAACCCACGCCGGCGCCCACTCACCTTTGTGGAAAATACGATTGAAAAGTGCCCGCAAGAATCTCTTCAGATGCCTCCAGAGTTGAGGGAAGAAGGGGAGGGGGGAGGCCGGGAGCAGGGTGAGCCCTGAAATCCAACCCTTGTCCGGTCACACCCCAGCAGCCCTCCCACCTCAGCCCCTTCAAGACCCCAGGGCTCCCGCAACCGCGCTGCACAGATCCTGCCCTGACCATAGTCACCACGTTGATCCCCACGTTGAGCAAGATGAAGCTGACCGGGCTCAGAAGAATTGAGTATCCTTGCTCCTGGCATTTCCTGGGGATGGGGCCAGTGAACGGCTCGGCTCGGTAGTAGTTTCGCTCACCCATGGCCGTTGGTCCCAGGACTGCCTGGGCCCCCTGCCCTCCAGTTTTAACTGGGAGCCAGACTGGGTCATAATGGGGCAGGTGGTGAGGTCACAGTGAGGGAGGGGGATGAAAAGGAGGGCCCAGAGTGGCATTCCCTGGTAACCAGGGTCAGGTAAGCTGAGCCTGGACAGTCAAACAGGGCCCGGTGGCCGGCATACATCCCCTCGAGCGGTCATTCATTCGCTCACCGCCCACTGACTCACTTGTTCAAATGACACATTGCGTCTCTTGGCCCCTCTTGAGACTAGGAAGACCTGGGCCTCAGAGGCCTGCTGAAGGCCTGGCTGGAGTCCAGAGCCTCAGCCTTCTTCATGCCCTTCACTGGGCCTGGAGCTGGACCTGCCCAGATGTGGAACCTCCCAGTTTGGAAGCAACTTCTTGTATGAGGCTCTCTGTGGACAGGGACAGCTGAGACACAGAGGAGGTGCCCAGAGACCAGGGGTTTGGAGTCTGCAGCTGCAGATGTACTTAGTGCATGGTATAGGACCAGGAGGGGCCTGCTGGCAGAACTGTGGCCACTAAACCAAAGGGACCCTCAGGCCAAGAAGGGGACACTGGCTTCTTATTGCAGGAAGCCAAGCGCAGGGACCCAGGCTGGCAGAAGGAGTGGCGCTTCCAAGCCACAGACCACCAATGTTTCCTGGACTCTGGCGCTCTTTATTCCTCTCTCCATGCCCTGCCGCCCCCTGCCCCTGCCCCCGCCCCCATTTGCTGCTGGTAAGTTCATTTTCCCAGTCTGGCTCCCGTGCAGAGAGGGCCTGGAGGCCGAGGTGGAAGGTAGCAGCGAGTTGGCCCGCGCTTGGTCCTCCTGCGGTTGCCGCTTCAGCACCAGACTGTCATACACCTGGTAGTTGGCATTGCCTCCTGGGTTCCGGCTGAGTGGCATGAAGGTGGGCGGGGGTGGAGGGTGCTCGGTAGCCTGGACGTCGGGCAGGAGGTGAGAGGGGCGGAGGAGCAGCGCTGAGCTGGGAGCCGGGGCCCGCTGGTCCGAGGCCTCGGCCAGTACCGTGAGGGAGGCGGAGGTGGCCACAGGGCGCCGCAAGGGCAGGATCTCAGCCCATTCGGCCGCCGGGTGCCGCACCTCGTGGGGATCGCGGGAGTAATCCAAGTGTCCCGTGGAGGGGTGCAGGCTGCGGTTGGACTCGCTGTGAGCACAGCTGGGGAGGCTACGTCTGTGGGCCGGTGGGGTGTCGCGCTACCAGGCTTCGGGCCGGTAGCCCCGAGGCACCAGAGCGGATGGAGGCTCAGAGCCCTCCAGACCCAGACTCCGCCGCGGGCCCAGTTGCCGTCCTTTCGGCCCACGAGCCCCTCGACCTGCACCTGGCCGCCCCCACCGGCGCCCAGCCCCGGCGCCGCCACCTGTGTGCCGGTGTGTCCCTCCACAGCTCCCTCCGACAAAAGCCCCCCCCCCACCCCGCCCCTCTGGCGTGTCACCGCGGCCGGGTGCGGGAGCGGGATCGAGGGCAGGGGCCGCTTCCCCGGGCCTGCCGGCCACCAGGGGCGGGGTCCTGAGCTCGGCGGGGGTTGTGGGGGCAAGGGTGGCCTTGCCGGGGCTTAGGGGCCGTGGCGACTCAATGGTGGCTCCCAGTGGCTTCGGGCCAGCTGCTGTCGGGCAGGAGGGCCGGCCCGGGCTGCGGCCGGGCTGCGCCTAGCGCCGCGTGGGCGGGCAGGGCCGATGCCCAAGGGACCGCGGGCCCCGGGCCCTGAAGCCTCCGGGGCCACGTCCCTGTGGGCGACGTGCGGGATGTTGGGCGGGGCGCCAAGCGCCGAAGGGTTTGCCGGGTCACGGCCGCCCTGGGCTGGGAGGTGGTCGCCAAACCCTCCGCCGCCGCCCGATACCCGAGACCTCCGTTCCCCCTGCCTGGGCGGGCGAGGGGGCCCTGCCGGGGCGGGCCGGCCGCCAGGCTGGCGTTAAGGCGCCAGCGCCAGCGAAACTGCGGCTCAAGAGGCAGCCCGCGGCCCCCGCCCCCGTCTACGGCCATACCACCCTGAACGCGCCCGATCTCGTTGATCTCAGAAGCTAAGCAGGGTCGGGCCTGGTTAGTACTTGGATGGGAGACCGCCTGGGAATACCGGGTGCTGTAGGCTTTTTGCCTCCCGCTCCGCCCGCCTTCTCCTTTACTCGCCCGCGGCGGGGGCCGCCGGCTCCGCCCCCGCCGGGCCCCGCTGCAGGCAGTAGTCAAGGTGGTTTGCCTGCCCGAGCAGGAAGCTTGGGCGATGGCAGAAGCGGGAAGAAACTCTTGAGCACAGGTTCTTGGGATCCACGGAGCAGCGCATGCACATGCGATGGCTGCCTTACACAGCTGGCTTGCTTGTCTGTGGGGAAAGGCGAGATGGGTCAGGGCCTGGGTTCCTGAGGGGCTGAGAATCAAGGCAGGGATAGAAGAAAGGGGACAGGCCCACATCCCCTGAACCCACGCCGGCGCCCACTCACCTTTGTGGAAAATACGATTGAAAAGTGCCCGCAAGAATCTCTTCAGATGCCTGCAGAGTTGAGGGAAGAAGGGGAGGGGGGAGGCCGGGAGCAGGGTGAGCCCTGAAATCCAACCCTTGTCCGGTCACACCCCAGCAGCCCTCCCACCTCAGCCCCTTCAAGACCCCAGGGCTCCCCCAACCGCGCTGCACAGATCCTGCCCTGACCATAGTCACCACGTTGATCCCCACGTTGAGCAAGATGAAGCTGACCGGGCTCAGAAGAATTGAGTATCCTTGCTCCTGGCATTTCCTGGGGATGGGGCCAGTGAACGGCTCGGCTCGGTAGTAGTTTCGCTCACCCATGGCCGTTGGTCCCAGGACTGCCTGGGCCCCCTGCCCTCCAGTTTTAACTGGGAGCCAGACTGGGTCATAATGGGGCAGGTGGTGAGGTCACAGTGAGGGAGGGGGATGAAAAGGAGGGCCCAGAGTGGCATTCCCTGGTAACCAGGGTCAGGTAAGCTGAGCCTGGACAGTCAAACAGGGCCCGGTGGCCGGCATACATCCCCTCGAGCGGTCATTCATTCGCTCACCGCCCACTGACTCACTTGTTCAAATGACACATTGCGTCTCTTGGCCCCTCTTGAGACTAGGAAGACCTGGGCCTCAGAGGCCTGCTGAAGGCCTGGCTGGAGTCCAGAACCTCAGCCTTCTTCATGCCCTTCACTGGGCCTGGAGCTGGACCTGCCCAGATGTGGAACCTCCCAGTTTGGAAGCAGCTTCTTGTATGAGGCTCTCTGTGGACAGGGACAGCTGAGACACAGAGGAGGTGCCCAGAGACCAGGGGTTTGGAGTCTGCAGCTGCAGATGTACTTAGTGCATGGTATAGGACCAGGAGGGGCCTGCTGGCAGAACTGTGGCCACTAAACCAAAGGGACCCTCAGGCCAAGAAGGGGACACTGGCTTCTTATTGCAGGAAGCCAAGCGCAGGGACCCAGGCTGGCAGAAGGAGTGGCGCTTCCAAGCCACAGACCACCAATGTTTCCTGGACTCTGGCGCTCTTTATTCCTCTCTCCATGCCCTGCCGCCCCCTGCCCCTGCCCCCGCCCCCATTTGCTGCTGGTAAGTTCATTTTCCCAGTCTGGCTCCCGTGCAGAGAGGGCCTGGAGGCCGAGGTGGAAGGCAGCAGCGAGTTGGCCCGCGCTTGGTCCTCCTGCGGTTGCCGCTTCAGCACCAGACTGTCATACACCTGGTAGTTGGCATTGCCTCCTGGGTTCCGGCTGAGTGGCATGAAGGTGGGCGGGGGTGGAGGGTGCTCGGTAGCCTGGACGTCGGGCAGGAGGTGAGAGGGGCGGAGGAGCAGCGCTGAGCTGGGAGCCGGGGCCCGCTGGTCCGAGGCCTCGGCCAGTACCGTGAGGGAGGCGGAGGTGGCCACAGGGCGCCGCAAGGGCAGGATCTCAGCCCATTCGGCCGCCGGGTGCCGCACCTCGTGGGGATCGCGGGAGTAATCCAAGTGTCCCGTGGAGGGGTGCAGGCTGCGGTTGGACTCGCTGTGAGCACAGCTGGGGAGGCTACGTCTGTGGGCCGGTGGGGTGTCGCGCTACCAGGCTTCGGGCCGGTAGCCCCGAGGCACCAGAGCGGATGGAGGCTCAGAGCCCTCCAGACCCAGACTCCGCCGCGGGCCCAGTTGCCGTCCTTTCGGCCCACGAGCCCCTCGACCTGCACCTGGCCGCCCCCACCGGCGCCCAGCCCCGGCGCCGCCACCTGTGTGCCAGTGTGTCCCTCCACAGCTCCCTCCGACAAAAGCCCCCCCCCCACCCCGCCCCTCTGGCGTGTCACCGCGGCCGGGTGCGGGAGCGGGATCGAGGGCAGGGGCCGCTTCCCCGGGCCTGCCGGCCACCAGGGGCGGGGTCCTGAGCTCGGCGGGGCGTGTGGGGGCAAGGGTGGCCTTGCCGGGGCTGAGGGGCCGTGGCGACTCAATGGTGGCTCCCAGTGGCTTCGGGCCAGCTGCTGTCGGGCAGGAGGGCCGGCCCGGGCTGCGGCCGGGCTGCGCCTAGCGCCGCGTGGGCGGGCAGGGCCGATGCCCAAGGGACCGCGGGCCCCGGGCCCTGAAGCCTCCGGGGCCACGTCCCTGTGGGCGACGTGCGGGATGTTGGGCGGGGCGCCAAGCGCCGAAGGGTTTGCCGGGTCACGGCCGCCCTGGGCTGGGAGGTGGTCGCCAAACCCTCCGCCGCCGCCCGATACCCGAGACCTCCGTTCCCCCTGCCTGGGCGGGCGAGGGGGCCCTGCCGGGGCGGGCCGGCCGCCAGGCTGGCGTTAAGGCGCCAGCGCCAGCGAAACTGCGGCTCAAGAGGCAGCCCGCGGCCCCCGCCCCCGTCTACGGCTATACCACCCTGAACGCGCCCGATCTCGTCTGATCTCGGAAGCTAAGCAGGGTCGGGCCTGGTTAGTACTTGGATGGGAGACCGCCTGGGAATACCGGGTGCTGTAGGCTTTTTGCCTCCCGCTCCGCCCGCCTTCTCCTTTACTCGCCCGCGGCGGGGGCCGCCGGCTCCGCCCCCGCCGGGCCCCGCTGCAGGCAGTAGTCAAGGTGGTTTGCCTGCCCGAGCAGGAAGCTTGGGCGATGGCAGAAGCGGGAAGAAACTCTTGAGCACAGGTTCTTGGGATCCACGGAGCAGCGCATGCACATGCGATGGCTGCCTACACAGCTGGCTTGCTTGTCTGTGGGGAAAGGCGAGATGGGTCAGGGCCTGGGTTCCTGAGGGGCTGAGAATCAAGGCAGGGATAGAAGAAAGGGGACAGGCCCACATCCCCTGAACCCACGCCGGCGCCCACTCACCTTTGTGGAAAATACGATTGAAAAGTGCCCGCAAGAATCTCTTCAGATGCCTCCAGAGTTGAGGGAAGAAGGGGAGGGGGGAGGCCGGGAGCAGGGTGAGCCCTGAAATCCAACCCTTGTCCGGTCACACCCCAGCAGCCCTCCCACCTCAGCCCCTTCAAGACCCCAGGGCTCCCCCAACCGCGCTGCACAGATCCTGCCCTGACCATAGTCACCACGTTGATCCCCACGTTGAGCAAGATGAAGCTGACCGGGCTCAGAAGAATTGAGTATCCTTGCTCCTGGCATTTCCTGGGGATGGGGCCAGTGAACGGCTCGGCTCGGTAGTAGTTTCGCTCACCCATGGCCGTTGGTCCCAGGACTGCCTGGGCCCCCTGCCCTCCAGTTTTAACTGGGAGCCAGACTGGGTCATAATGGGGCAGGTGGTGAGGTCACAGTGAGGGAGGGGGATGAAAAGGAGGGCCCAGAGTGGCATTCCCTGGTAACCAGGGTCAGGTAAGCTGAGCCTGGACAGTCAAACAGGGCCCGGTGGCCGGCATACATCCCCTCGAGCGGTCATTCATTCGCTCACCGCCCACTGACTCACTTGTTCAAATGACACATTGCGTCTCTTGGCCCCTCTTGAGACTAGGAAGACCTGGGCCTCAGAGGCCTGCTGAAGGCCTGGCTGGAGTCCAGAGCCTCAGCCTTCTTCATGCCCTTCACTGGGCCTGGAGCTGGACCTGCCCAGATGTGGAACCTCCCAGTTTGGAAGCAGCTTCTTGTATGAGGCTCTCTGTGGACAGGGACAGCTGAGACACAGAGGAGGTGCCCAGAGACCAGGGGTTTGGAGTCTGCAGCTGCAGATGTACTTAGTGCATGGTATAGGACCAGGAGGGGCCTGCTGGCAGAACTGTGGCCACTAAACCAAAGGGACCCTCAGGCCAAGAAGGGGACACTGGCTTCTTATTGCAGGAAGCCAAGCGCAGGGACCCAGGCTGGCAGAAGGAGTGGCGCTTCCAAGCCACAGACCACCAATGTTTCCTGGACTCTGGCGCTCTTTATTCCTCTCTCCATGCCCTGCCGCCCCCTGCCCCTGCCCCCGCCCCCATTTGCTGCTGGTAAGTTCATTTTCCCAGTCTGGCTCCCGTGCAGAGAGGGCCTGGAGGCCGAGGTGGAAGGCAGCAGCGAGTTGGCCCGCGCTTGGTCCTCCTGCGGTTGCCGCTTCAGCACCAGACTGTCATACACCTGGTAGTTGGCATTGCCTCCTGGGTTCCGGCTGAGTGGCATGAAGGTGGGCGGGGGTGGAGGGTGCTCGGTAGCCTGGACGTCGGGCAGGAGGTGAGAGGGGCGGAGGAGCAGCGCTGAGCTGGGAGCCGGGGCCCGCTGGTCCGAGGCCTCGGCCAGTACCGTGAGGGAGGCGGAGGTGGCCACAGGGCGCCGCAAGGGCAGGATCTCAGCCCATTCGGCCGCCGGGTGCCGCACCTCGTGGGGATCGCGGGAGTAATCCAAGTGTCCCGTGGAGGGGTGCAGGCTGCGGTTGGACTCGCTGTGAGCACAGCTGGGGAGGCTACGTCTGTGGGCCGGTGGGGTGTCGCGCTACCAGGCTTCGGGCCGGTAGCCCCGAGGCACCAGAGCGGATGGAGGCTCAGAGCCCTCCAGACCCAGACTCCGCCGCGGGCCCAGTTGCCGTCCTTTCGGCCCACGAGCCCCTCGACCTGCACCTGGCCGCCCCCACCGGCGCCCAGCCCCGGCGCCGCCACCTGTGTGCCAGTGTGTCCCTCCACAGCTCCCTCCGACAAAAGCCCCCCCCCCACCCCGCCCCTCTGGCGTGTCACCGCGGCCGGGTGCGGGAGCGGGATCGAGGGCAGGGGCCGCTTCCCCGGGCCTGCCGGCCACCAGGGGCGGGGTCCTGAGCTCGGCGGGGCGTGTGGGGGCAAGGGTGGCCTTGCCGGGGCTGAGGGGCCGTGGCGACTCAATGGTGGCTCCCAGTGGCTTCGGGCCAGCTGCTGTCGGGCAGGAGGGCCGGCCCGGGCTGCGGCCGGGCTGCGCCTAGCGCCGCGTGGGCGGGCAGGGCCGATGCCCAAGGGACCGCGGGCCCCGGGCCCTGAAGCCTCCGGGGCCACGTCCCTGTGGGCGACGTGCGGGATGTTGGGCGGGGCGCCAAGCGCCGAAGGGTTTGCCGGGTCACGGCCGCCCTGGGCTGGGAGGTGGTCGCCAAACCCTCCGCCGCCGCCCGATACCCGAGACCTCCGTTCCCCCTGCCTGGGCGGGCGAGGGGGCCCTGCCGGGGCGGGCCGGCCGCCAGGCTGGCGTTAAGGCGCCAGCGCCAGCGAAACTGCGGCTCAAGAGGCAGCCCGCGGCCCCCGCCCCCGTCTACGGCCATACCACCCTGAACGCGCCCGATCTCGTCTGATCTCGGAAGCTAAGCAGGGTCGGGCCTGGTTAGTACTTGGATGGGAGACCGCCTGGGAATACCGGGTGCTGTAGGCTTTTTGCCTCCCGCTCCGCCCGCCTTCTCCTTTACTCGCCCGCGGCGGGGGCCGCCGGCTCCGCCCCCGCCGGGCCCCGCTGCAGGCAGTAGTCAAGGTGGTTTGCCTGCCCGAGCAGGAAGCTTGGGCGATGGCAGAAGCGGGAAGAAACTCTTGAGCACAGGTTCTTGGGATCCACGGAGCAGCGCATGCACATGCGATGGCTGCCTACACAGCTGGCTTGCTTGTCTGTGGGGAAAGGCGAGATGGGTCAGGGCCTGGGTTCCTGAGGGGCTGAGAATCAAGGCAGGGATAGAAGAAAGGGGACAGGCCCACATCCCCTGAACCCACGCCGGCGCCCACTCACCTTTGTGGAAAATACGATTGAAAAGTGCCCGCAAGAATCTCTTCAGATGCCTCCAGAGTTGAGGGAAGAAGGGGAGGGGGGAGGCCGGGAGCAGGGTGAGCCCTGAAATCCAACCCTTGTCCGGTCACACCCCAGCAGCCCTCCCACCTCAGCCCCTTCAAGACCCCAGGGCTCCCCCAACCGCGCTGCACAGATCCTGCCCTGACCATAGTCACCACGTTGATCCCCACGTTGAGCAAGATGAAGCTGACCGGGCTCAGAAGAATTGAGTATCCTTGCTCCTGGCATTTCCTGGGGATGGGGCCAGTGAACGGCTCGGCTCGGTAGTAGTTTCGCTCACCCATGGCCGTTGGTCCCAGGACTGCCTGGGCCCCCTGCCCTCCAGTTTTAACTGGGAGCCAGACTGGGTCATAATGGGGCAGGTGGTGAGGTCACAGTGAGGGAGGGGGATGAAAAGGAGGGCCCAGAGTGGCATTCCCTGGTAACCAGGGTCAGGTAAGCTGAGCCTGGACAGTCAAACAGGGCCCGGTGGCCGGCATACATCCCCTCGAGCGGTCATTCATTCGCTCACCGCCCACTGACTCACTTGTTCAAATGACACATTGCGTCTCTTGGCCCCTCTTGAGACTAGGAAGACCTGGGCCTCAGAGGCCTGCTGAAGGCCTGGCTGGAGTCCAGAGCCTCAGCCTTCTTCATGCCCTTCACTGGGCCTGGAGCTGGACCTGCCCAGATGTGGAACCTCCCAGTTTGGAAGCAGCTTCTTGTATGAGGCTCTCTGTGGACAGGGACAGCTGAGACACAGAGGAGGTGCCCAGAGACCAGGGGTTTGGAGTCTGCAGCTGCAGATGTACTTAGTGCATGGTATAGGACCAGGAGGGGCCTGCTGGCAGAACTGTGGCCACTAAACCAAAGGGACCCTCAGGCCAAGAAGGGGACACTGGCTTCTTATTGCAGGAAGCCAAGCGCAGGGACCCAGGCTGGCAGAAGGAGTGGCGCTTCCAAGCCACAGACCACCAATGTTTCCTGGACTCTGGCGCTCTTTATTCCTCTCTCCATGCCCTGCCGCCCCCTGCCCCTGCCCCCGCCCCCATTTGCTGCTGGTAAGTTCATTTTCCCAGTCTGGCTCCCGTGCAGAGAGGGCCTGGAGGCCGAGGTGGAAGGCAGCAGCGAGTTGGCCCGCGCTTGGTCCTCCTGCGGTTGCCGCTTCAGCACCAGACTGTCATACACCTGGTAGTTGGCATTGCCTCCTGGGTTCCGGCTGAGTGGCATGAAGGTGGGCGGGGGTGGAGGGTGCT
This sequence comes from Stenella coeruleoalba, assembly GCF_951394435.1. Classification (NCBI taxonomy): domain Eukaryota; kingdom Metazoa; phylum Chordata; class Mammalia; order Artiodactyla; family Delphinidae; genus Stenella; species Stenella coeruleoalba. Next base: position 21,535,303 of record NC_137165.1, read on the forward strand.
CGGTAGCCTGGACGTCGGGCAGGAGGTGAGAGGGGCGGAGGAGCAGCGCTGAGCTGGGAGCCGGGGCCCGCTGGTCCGAGGCCTCGGCCAGTACCGTGAGGGAGGCGGAGGTGGCCACAGGGCGCCGCAAGGGCAGGATCTCAGCCCATTCGGCCGCCGGGTGCCGCACCTCGTGGGGATCGCGGGAGTAATCCAAGTGTCCCGTGGAGGGGTGCAGGCTGCGGTTGGACTCGCTGTGAGCACAGCTGGGGAGGCTACGTCTGTGGGCCGGTGGGGTGTCGCGCTACCAGGCTTCGGGCCGGTAGCCCCGAGGCACCAGAGCGGATGGAGGCTCAGAGCCCTCCAGACCCAGACTCCGCCGCGGGCCCAGTTGCCGTCCTTTCGGCCCACGAGCCCCTCGACCTGCACCTGGCCGCCCCCACCGGCGCCCAGCCCCGGCGCCGCCACCTGTGTGCCGGTGTGTCCCTCCACAGCTCCCTCCGACAAAAGCCCCCCCCCCACCCCGCCCCTCTGGCGTGTCACCGCGGCCGGGTGCGGGAGCGGGATCGAGGGCAGGGGCCGCTTCCCCGGGCCTGCCGGCCACCAGGGGCGGGGTCCTGAGCTCGGCGGGGGGTGTGGGGCAGGGGTGGCCTTGCCGGGGCTGAGGGGCCGTGGCGACTCAATGGTGGCTCCCAGTGGCTTTGGGCCAGCTGCTGTCGGGCAGGAGGGCCGGCCCGGGCTGCGGCCGGGCTGCGCCTAGCGCCGCGTGGGCGGGCAGGGCCGATGCCCAAGGGACCGCGGGCCCCGGGCCCTGAAGCCTCCGGGGCCACGTCCCTGTGGGCGACGTGCGGGATGTTGGGCGGGGCGCCAAGCGCCGAAGGGTTTGCCGGGTCACGGCCGCCCTGGGCTGGGAGGTGGTCGCCAAACCCTCCGCCGCCGCCCGATACCCGAGACCTCCGTTCCCCCTGCCTGGGCGGGCGAGGGGGCCCTGCCGGGGCGGGCCGGCCGCCAGGCTGGCGTTAAGGCGCCAGCGCCAGCGAAACTGCGGCTCAAGAGGCAGCCCGCGGCCCCCGCCCCCGTCTACGGCCATACCACCCTGAACGCGCCCGATCTCGTCTGATCTCGGAAGCTAAGCAGGGTCGGGCCTGGTTAGTACTTGGATGGGAGACCGCCTGGGAATACCGGGTGCTGTAGGCTTTTTGCCTCCCGCTCCGCCCGCCTTCTCCTTTACTCGCCCGCGGCGGGGGCCGCCGGCTCCGCCCCCGCCGGGCCCCGCTGCAGGCAGTAGTCAAGGTGGTTTGCCTGCCCGAGCAGGAAGCTTGGGCGATGGCAGAAGCGGGAAGAAACTCTTGAGCACAGGTTCTTGGGATCCACGGAGCAGCGCATGCACATGCGATGGCTGCCTTACACAGCTGGCTTGCTTGTCTGTGGGGAAAGGCGAGATGGGTCAGGGCCTGGGTTCCTGAGGGGCTGAGAATCAAGGCAGGGATAGAAGAAAGGGGACAGGCCCACATCCCCTGAACCCACGCCGGCGCCCACTCACCTTTGTGGAAAATACGATTGAAAAGTGCCCGCAAGAATCTCTTCAGATGCCTGCAGAGTTGAGGGAAGAAGGGGAGGGGGGAGGCCGGGAGCAGGGTGAGCCCTGAAATCCAACCCTTGTCCGGTCACACCCCAGCAGCCCTCCCACCTCAGCCCCTTCAAGACCCCAGGGCTCCCCCAACCGCGCTGCACAGATCCTGCCCTGACCATAGTCACCACGTTGATCCCCACGTTGAGCAAGATGAAGCTGACCGGGCTCAGAAGAATTGAGTATCCTTGCTCCTGGCATTTCCTGGGGATGGGGCCAGTGAACGGCTCGGCTCGGTAGTAGTTTCGCTCACCCATGGCCGTTGGTCCCAGGACTGCCTGGGCCCCCTGCCCTCCAGTTTTAACTGGGAGCCAGACTGGGTCATAATGGGGCAGGTGGTGAGGTCACAGTGAGGGAGGGGGATGAAAAGGAGGGCCCAGAGTGGCATTCCCTGGTAACCAGGGTCAGGTAAGCTGAGCCTGGACAGTCAAACAGGGCCCGGTGGCCGGCATACATCCCCTCGAGCGGTCATTCATTCGCTCACCGCCCACTGACTCACTTGTTCAAATGACACATTGCGTCTCTTGGCCCCTCTTGAGACTAGGAAGACCTGGGCCTCAGAGGCCTGCTGAAGGCCTGGCTGGAGTCCAGAGCCTCAACCTTCTTCATGCCCTTCACTGGGCCTGGAGCTGGACCTGCCCAGATGTGGAACCTCCCAGTTTGGAAGCAGCTTCTTGTATGAGGCTCTCTGTGGACAGGGACAGCTGAGACACAGAGGAGGTGCCCAGAGACCAGGGGTTTGGAGTCTGCAGCTGCAGATGTACTTAGTGCATGGTATAGGACCAGGAGGGGCCTGCTGGCAGAACTGTGGCCACTAAACCAAAGGGACCCTCAGGCCAAGAAGGGGACACTGGCTTCTTATTGCAGGAAGCCAAGCGCAGGGACCCAGGCTGGCAGAAGGAGTGGCGCTTCCAAGCCACAGACCACCAATGTTTCCTGGACTCTGGCACTCTTTATTCCTCTCTCCATGCCCTGCCGCCCCCTGCCCCTGCCCCCGCCCCCATTTGCTGCTGGTAAGTTCATTTTCCCAGTCTGGCTCCCGTGCAGAGAGGGCCTGGAGGCCGAGGTGGAAGGCAGCAGCGAGTTGGCCCGCGCTTGGTCCTCCTGCGGTTGCCGCTTCAGCACCAGACTGTCATACACCTGGTAGTTGGCATTGCCTCCTGGGTTCCGGCTGAGTGGCATGAAGGTGGGCGGGGGTGGAGGGTGCTCGGTAGCCTGGACGTCGGGCAGGAGGTGAGAGGGGCGGAGGAGCAGCGCTGAGCTGGGAGCCGGGGCCCGCTGGTCCGAGGCCTCGGCCAGTACCGTGAGGGAGGCGGAGGTGGCCACAGGGCGCCGCAAGGGCAGGATCTCAGCCCATTCGGCCGCCGGGTGCCGCACCTCGTGGGGATCGCGGGAGTAATCCAAGTGTCCCGTGGAGGGGTGCAGGCTGCGGTTGGACTCGCTGTGAGCACAGCTGGGGAGGCTACGTCTGTGGGCCGGTGGGGTGTCGCGCTACCAGGCTTCGGGCCGGTAGCCCCGAGGCACCAGAGCGGATGGAGGCTCAGAGCCCTCCAGACCCAGACTCCGCCGCGGGCCCAGTTGCCGTCCTTTCGGCCCACGAGCCCCTCGACCTGCACCTGGCCGCCCCCACCGGCGCCCAGCCCCGGCGCCGCCACCTGTGTGCCGGTGTGTCCCTCCACAGCTCCCTCCGACAAAAGCCCCCCCCCCACCCCGCCCCTCTGGCGTGTCACCGCGGCCGGGTGCGGGAGCGGGATCGAGGGCAGGGGCCGCTTCCCCGGGCCTGCCGGCCACCAGGGGCGGGGTCCTGAGCTCGGCGGGGGGTGTGGGGCAGGGGTGGCCTTGCCGGGGCTGAGGGGCCGTGGCGACTCAATGGTGGCTCCCAGTGGCTTTGGGCCAGCTGCTGTCGGGCAGGAGGGCCGGCCCGGGCTGCGGCCGGGCTGCGCCTAGCGCCGCGTGGGCGGGCAGGGCCGATGCCCAAGGGACCGCGGGCCCCGGGCCCTGAAGCCTCCGGGGCCACGTCCCTGTGGGCGACGTGCGGGATGTTGGGCGGGGCGCCAAGCGCCGAAGGGTTTGCCGGGTCACGGCCGCCCTGGGCTGGGAGGTGGTCGCCAAACCCTCCGCCGCCGCCCGATACCCGAGACCTCCGTTCCCCCTGCCTGGGCGGGCGAGGGGGCCCTGCCGGGGCGGGCCGGCCGCCAGGCTGGCGTTAAGGCGCCAGCGCCAGCGAAACTGCGGCTCAAGAGGCAGCCCGCGGCCCCCGCCCCCGTCTACGGCCATACCACCCTGAACGCGCCCGATCTCGTCTGATCTCGGAAGCTAAGCAGGGTCGGGCCTGGTTAGTACTTGGATGGGAGACCGCCTGGGAATACCGGGTGCTGTAGGCTTTTTGCCTCCCGCTCCGCCCGCCTTCTCCTTTACTCGCCCGCGGCGGGGGCCGCCGGCTCCGCCCCCGCCGGGCCCCGCTGCAGGCAGTAGTCAAGGTGGTTTGCCTGCCCGAGCAGGAAGCTTGGGCGATGGCAGAAGCGGGAAGAAACTCTTGAGCACAGGTTCTTGGGATCCACGGAGCAGCGCATGCACATGCGATGGCTGCCTTACACAGCTGGCTTGCTTGTCTGTGGGGAAAGGCGAGATGGGTCAGGGCCTGGGTTCCTGAGGGGCTGAGAATCAAGGCAGGGATAGAAGAAAGGGGACAGGCCCACATCCCCTGAACCCACGCCGGCGCCCACTCACCTTTGTGGAAAATACGATTGAAAAGTGCCCGCAAGAATCTCTTCAGATGCCTCCAGAGTTGAGGGAAGAAGGGGAGGGGGGAGGCCGGGAGCAGGGTGAGCCCTGAAATCCAACCCTTGTCCGGTCACACCCCAGCAGCCCTCCCACCTCAGCCCCTTCAAGACCCCAGGGCTCCCCCAACCGCGCTGCACAGATCCTGCCCTGACCATAGTCACCACGTTGATCCCCACGTTGAGCAAGATGAAGCTGACCGGGCTCAGAAGAATTGAGTATCCTTGCTCCTGGCATTTCCTGGGGATGGGGCCAGTGAACGGCTCGGCTCGGTAGTAGTTTCGCTCACCCATGGCCGTTGGTCCCAGGACTGCCTGGGCCCCCTGCCCTCCAGTTTTAACTGGGAGCCAGACTGGGTCATAATGGGGCAGGTGGTGAGGTCACAGTGAGGGAGGGGGATGAAAAGGAGGGCCCAGAGTGGCATTCCCTGGTAACCAGGGTCAGGTAAGCTGAGCCTGGACAGTCAAACAGGGCCCGGTGGCCGGCATACATCCCCTCGAGCGGTCATTCATTCGCTCACCGCCCACTGACTCACTTGTTCAAATGACACATTGCGTCTCTTGGCCCCTCTTGAGACTAGGAAGACCTGGGCCTCAGAGGCCTGCTGAAGGCCTGGCTGGAGTCCAGAGCCTCAGCCTTCTTCATGCCCTTCACTGGGCCTGGAGCTGGACCTGCCCAGATGTGGAACCTCCCAGTTTGGAAGCAGCTTCTTGTATGAGGCTCTCTGTGGACAGGGACAGCTGAGACACAGAGGAGGTGCCCAGAGACCAGGGGTTTGGAGTCTGCAGCTGCAGATGTACTTAGTGCATGGTATAGGACCAGGAGGGGCCTGCTGGCAGAACTGTGGCCACTAAACCAAAGGGACCCTCAGGCCAAGAAGGGGACACTGGCTTCTTATTGCAGGAAGCCAAGCGCAGGGACCCAGGCTGGCAGAAGGAGTGGCGCTTCCAAGCCACAGACCACCAATGTTTCCTGGACTCTGGCGCTCTTTATTCCTCTCTCCATGCCCTGCCGCCCCCTGCCCCTGCCCCCGCCCCCATTTGCTGCTGGTAAGTTCATTTTCCCAGTCTGGCTCCCGTGCAGAGAGGGCCTGGAGGCCGAGGTGGAAGGCAGCAGCGAGTTGGCCCGCGCTTGGTCCTCCTGCGGTTGCCGCTTCAGCACCAGACTGTCATACACCTGGTAGTTGGCATTGCCTCCTGGGTTCCGGCTGAGTGGCATGAAGGTGGGCGGGGGTGGAGGGTGCTCGGTAGCCTGGACGTCGGGCAGGAGGTGAGAGGGGCGGAGGAGCAGCGCTGAGCTGGGAGCCGGGGCCCGCTGGTCCGAGGCCTCGGCCAGTACCGTGAGGGAGGCGGAGGTGGCCACAGGGCGCCGCAAGGGCAGGATCTCAGCCCATTCGGCCGCCGGGTGCCGCACCTCGTGGGGATCGCGGGAGTAATCCAAGTGTCCCGTGGAGGGGTGCAGGCTGCGGTTGGACTCGCTGTGAGCACAGCTGGGGAGGCTACGTCTGTGGGCCGGTGGGGTGTCGCGCTACCAGGCTTCGGGCCGGTAGCCCCGAGGCACCAGAGCGGATGGAGGCTCAGAGCCCTCCAGACCCAGACTCCGCTGCGGGCCCAGTTGCCGTCCTTTCGGCCCACGAGCCCCTCGACCTGCACCGGGCCGCCCCCACCGGCGCCCAGCCCCGGCGCCGCCACCTGTGTGCCGGTGTGTCCCTCCACAGCTCCCTCCGACAAAAGCCCCCCCCCCACCCCGCCCCTCTGGCGTGTCACCGCGGCCGGGTGCGGGAGCGGGATCGAGGGCAGGGGCCGCTTCCCCGGGCCTGCCGGCCACCAGGGGCGGGGTCCTGAGCTCGGCGGGGGGTGTGGGGCAGGGGTGGCCTTGCCGGGGCTGAGGGGCCGTGGCGACTCAATGGTGGCTCCCAGTGGCTTTGGGCCAGCTGCTGTCGGGCAGGAGGGCCGGCCCGGGCTGCGGCCGGGCTGCGCCTAGCGCCGCGTGGGCGGGCAGGGCCGATGCCCAAGGGACCGCGGGCCCCGGGCCCTGAAGCCTCCGGGGCCACGTCCCTGTGGGCGACGTGCGGGATGTTGGGCGGGGCGCCAAGCGCCGAAGGGTTTGCCGGGTCACGGCCGCCCTGGGCTGGGAGGTGGTCGCCAAACCCTCCGCCGCCGCCCGATACCCGAGACCTCCGTTCCCCCTGCCTGGGCGGGCGAGGGGGCCCTGCCGGGGCGGGCCGGCCGCCAGGCTGGCGTTAAGGCGCCAGCGCCAGCGAAACTGCGGCTCAAGAGGCAGCCCGCGGCCCCCGCCCCCGTCTACGGCCATACCACCCTGAACGCGCCCGATCTCGTCTGATCTCGGAAGCTAAGCAGGGTCGGGCCTGGTTAGTACTTGGATGGGAGACCGCCTGGGAATACCGGGTGCTGTAGGCTTTTTGCCTCCCGCTCCGCCCGCCTTCTCCTTTACTCGCCCGCGGCGGGGGCCGCCGGCTCCGCCCCCGCCGGGCCCCGCTGCAGGCAGTAGTCAAGGTGGTTTGCCTGCCCGAGCAGGAAGCTTGGGCGATGGCAGAAGCGGGAAGAAACTCTTGAGCACAGGTTCTTGGGATCCACGGAGCAGCGCATGCACATGCGATGGCTGCCTTACACAGCTGGCTTGCTTGTCTGTGGGGAAAGGCGAGATGGGTCAGGGCCTGGGTTCCTGAGGGGCTGAGAATCAAGGCAGGGATAGAAGAAAGGGGACAGGCCCACATCCCCTGAACCCACGCCGGCGCCCACTCACCTTTGTGGAAAATACGATTGAAAAGTGCCCGCAAGAATCTCTTCAGATGCCTCCAGAGTTGAGGGAAGAAGGGGAGGGGGGAGGCCGGGAGCAGGGTGAGCCCTGAAATCCAACCCTTGTCCGGTCACACCCCAGCAGCCCTCCCACCTCAGCCCCTTCAAGACCCCAGGGCTCCCCCAACCGCGCTGCACAGATCCTGCCCTGACCATAGTCACCACGTTGATCCCCACGTTGAGCAAGATGAAGCTGACCGGGCTCAGAAGAATTGAGTATCCTTGCTCCTGGCATTTCCTGGGGATGGGGCCAGTGAACGGCTCGGCTCGGTAGTAGTTTCGCTCACCCATGGCCGTTGGTCCCAGGACTGCCTGGGCCCCCTGCCCTCCAGTTTTAACTGGGAGCCAGACTGGGTCATAATGGGGCAGGTGGTGAGGTCACAGTGAGGGAGGGGGATGAAAAGGAGGGCCCAGAGTGGCATTCCCTGGTAACCAGGGTCAGGTAAGCTGAGCCTGGACAGTCAAACAGGGCCCGGTGGCCGGCATACATCCCCTCGAGCGGTCATTCATTCGCTCACCGCCCACTGACTCACTTGTTCAAATGACACATTGCGTCTCTTGGCCCCTCTTGAGACTAGGAAGACCTGGGCCTCAGAGGCCTGCTGAAGGCCTGGCTGGAGTCCAGAGCCTCAGCCTTCTTCATGCCCTTCACTGGGCCTGGAGCTGGACCTGCCCAGATGTGGAACCTCCCAGTTTGGAAGCAGCTTCTTGTATGAGGCTCTCTGTGGACAGGGACAGCTGAGACACAGAGGAGGTGCCCAGAGACCAGGGGTTTGGAGTCTGCAGCTGCAGATGTACTTAGTGCATGGTATAGGACCAGGAGGGGCCTGCTGGCAGAACTGTGGCCACTAAACCAAAGGGACCCTCAGGCCAAGAAGGGGACACTGGCTTCTTATTGCAGGAAGCCAAGCGCAGGGACCCAGGCTGGCAGAAGGAGTGGCGCTTCCAAGCCACAGACCACCAATGTTTCCTGGACTCTGGCGCTCTTTATTCCTCTCTCCATGCCCTGCCGCCCCCTGCCCCTGCCCCCGCCCCCATTTGCTGCTGGTAAGTTCATTTTCCCAGTCTGGCTCCCGTGCAGAGAGGGCCTGGAGGCCGAGGTGGAAGGCAGCAGCGAGTTGGCCCGCGCTTGGTCCTCCTGCGGTTGCCGCTTCAGCACCAGACTGTCATACACCTGGTAGTTGGCATTGCCTCCTGGGTTCCGGCTGAGTGGCATGAAGGTGGGCGGGGGTGGAGGGTGCTCGGTAGCCTGGACGTCGGGCAGGAGGTGAGAGGGGCGGAGGAGCAGCGCTGAGCTGGGAGCCGGGGCCCGCTGGTCCGAGGCCTCGGCCAGTACCGTGAGGGAGGCGGAGGTGGCCACAGGGCGCCGCAAGGGCAGGATCTCAGCCCATTCGGCCGCCGGGTGCCGCACCTCGTGGGGATCGCGGGAGTAATCCAAGTGTCCCGTGGAGGGGTGCAGGCTGCGGTTGGACTCGCTGTGAGCACAGCTGGGGAGGCTACGTCTGTGGGCCGGTGGGGTGTCGCGCTACCAGGCTTCGGGCCGGTAGCCCCGAGGCACCAGAGCGGATGGAGGCTCAGAGCCCTCCAGACCCAGACTCCGCCGCGGGCCCAGTTGCCGTCCTTTCGGCCCACGAGCCCCTCGACCTGCACCGGGCCGCCCCCACCGGCGCCCAGCCCCGGCGCCGCCACCTGTGTGCCGGTGTGTCCCTCCACAGCTCCCTCCGACAAAAGCCCCCCCCCCACCCCGCCCCTCTGGCGTGTCACCGCGGCCGGGTGCGGGAGCGGGATCGAGGGCAGGGGCCGCTTCCCCGGGCCTGCCGGCCACCAGGGGCGGGGTCCTGAGCTCGGCGGGGGGTGTGGGGCAGGGGTGGCCTTGCCGGGGCTGAGGGGCCGTGGCGACTCAATGGTGGCTCCCAGTGGCTTTGGGCCAGCTGCTGTCGGGCAGGAGGGCCGGCCCGGGCTGCGGCCGGGCTGCGCCTAGCGCCGCGTGGGCGGGCAGGGCCGATGCCCAAGGGACCGCGGGCCCCGGGCCCTGAAGCCTCCGGGGCCACGTCCCTGTGGGCGACGTGCGGGATGTTGGGCGGGGCGCCAAGCGCCGAAGGGTTTGCCGGGTCACGGCCGCCCTGGGCTGGGAGGTGGTCGCCAAACCCTCCGCCGCCGCCCGATACCCGAGACCTCCGTTCCCCCTGCCTGGGCGGGCGAGGGGGCCCTGCCGGGGCGGGCCGGCCGCCAGGCTGGCGTTAAGGCGCCAGCGCCAGCGAAACTGCGGCTCAAGAGGCAGCCCGCGGCCCCCGCCCCCGTCTACGGCCATACCACCCTGAACGCGCCCGATCTCGTCTGATCTCGGAAGCTAAGCAGGGTCGGGCCTGGTTAGTACTTGGATGGGAGACCGCCTGGGAATACCGGGTGCTGTAGGCTTTTTGCCTCCCGCTCCGCCCGCCTTCTCCTTTACTCGCCCGCGGCGGGGGCCGCCGGCTCCGCCCCCGCCGGGCCCCGCTGCAGGCAGTAGTCAAGGTGGTTTGCCTGCCCGAGCAGGAAGCTTGGGCGATGGCAGAAGCGGGAAGAAACTCTTGAGCACAGGTTCTTGGGATCCACGGAGCAGCGCATGCACATGCGATGGCTGCCTACACAGCTGGCTTGCTTGTCTGTGGGGAAAGGCGAGATGGGTCAGGGCCTGGGTTCCTGAGGGGCTGAGAATCAAGGCAGGGATAGAAGAAAGGGGACAGGCCCACATCCCCTGAACCCACGCCGGCGCCCACTCACCTTTGTGGAAAATACGATTGAAAAGTGCCCGCAAGAATCTCTTCAGATGCCTCCAGAGTTGAGGGAAGAAGGGGAGGGGGGAGGCCGGGAGCAGGGTGAGCCCTGAAATCCAACCCTTGTCCGGTCACACCCCAGCAGCCCTCCCACCTCAGCCCCTTCAAGACCCCAGGGCTCCCCCAACCGCGCTGCACAGATCCTGCCCTGACCATAGTCACCACGTTGATCCCCACGTTGAGCAAGATGAAGCTGACCGGGCTCAGAAGAATTGAGTATCCTTGCTCCTGGCATTTCCTGGGGATGGGGCCAGTGAACGGCTCGGCTCGGTAGTAGTTTCGCTCACCCATGGCCGTTGGTCCCAGGACTGCCTGGGCCCCCTGCCCTCCAGTTTTAACTGGGAGCCAGACTGGGTCATAATGGGGCAGGTGGTGAGGTCACAGTGAGGGAGGGGGATGAAAAGGAGGGCCCAGAGTGGCATTCCCTGGTAACCAGGGTCAGGTAAGCTGAGCCTGGACAGTCAAACAGGGCCCGGTGGCCGGCATACATCCCCTCGAGCGGTCATTCATTCGCTCACCGCCCACTGACTCACTTGTTCAAATGACACATTGCGTCTCTTGGCCCCTCTTGAGACTAGGAAGACCTGGGCCTCAGAGGCCTGCTGAAGGCCTGGCTGGAGTCCAGAGCCTCAGCCTTCTTCATGCCCTTCACTGGGCCTGGAGCTGGACCTGCCCAGATGTGGAACCTCCCAGTTTGGAAGCAGCTTCTTGTATGAGGCTCTCTGTGGACAGGGACAGCTGAGACACAGAGGAGGTGCCCAGAGACCAGGGGTTTGGAGTCTGCAGCTGCAGATGTACTTAGTGCATGGTATAGGACCAGGAGGGGCCTGCTGGCAGAACTGTGGCCACTAAACCAAAGGGACCCTCAGGCCAAGAAGGGGACACTGGCTTCTTATTGCAGGAAGCCAAGCGCAGGGACCCAGGCTGGCAGAAGGAGTGGCGCTTCCAAGCCACAGACCACCAATGTTTCCTGGACTCTGGCGCTCTTTATTCCTCTCTCCATGCCCTGCCGCCCCCTGCCCCTGCCCCCGCCCCCATTTGCTGCTGGTAAGTTCATTTTCCCAGTCTGGCTCCCGTGCAGAGAGGGCCTGGAGGCCGAGGTGGAAGGCAGCAGCGAGTTGGCCCGCGCTTGGTCCTCCTGCGGTTGCCGCTTCAGCACCAGACTGTCATACACCTGGTAGTTGGCATTGCCTCCTGGGTTCCGGCTGAGTGGCATGAAGGTGGGCGGGGGTGGAGGGTGCTCGGTAGCCTGGACGTCGGGCAGGAGGTGAGAGGGGCGGAGGAGCAGCGCTGAGCTGGGAGCCGGGGCCCGCTGGTCCGAGGCCTCGGCCAGTACCGTGAGGGAGGCGGAGGTGGCCACAGGGCGCCGCAAGGGCAGGATCTCAGCCCATTCGGCCGCCGGGTGCCGCACCTCGTGGGGATCGCGGGAGTAATCCAAGTGTCCCGTGGAGGGGTGCAGGCTGCGGTTGGACTCGCTGTGAGCACAGCTGGGGAGGCTACGTCTGTGGGCCGGTGGGGTGTCGCGCTACCAGGCTTCGGGCCGGTAGCCCCGAGGCACCAGAGCGGATGGAGGCTCAGAGCCCTCCAGACCCAGACTCCGCCGCGGGCCCAGTTGCCGTCCTTTCGGCCCACGAGCCCCTCGACCTGCACCTGGCCGCCCCCACCGGCGCCCAGCCCCGGCGCCGCCACCTGTGTGCCGGTGTGTCCCTCCACAGCTCCCTCCGACAAAAGCCCCCCCCCCCACCCCGCCCCTCTGGCGTGTCACCGCGGCCGGGTGCGGGAGCGGGATCGAGGGCAGGGGCCGCTTCCCCGGGCCTGCCGGCCACCAGGGGCGGGGTCCTGAGCTCGGCGGGGGGTGTGGGGCAGGGGTGGCCTTGCCGGGGCTGAGGGGCCGTGGCGACTCAATGGTGGCTCCCAGTGGCTTTGGGCCAGCTGCTGTCGGGCAGGAGGGCCGGCCCGGGCTGCGGCCGGGCTGCGCCTAGCGCCGCGTGGGCGGGCAGGGCCGATGCCCAAGGGACCGCGGGCCCCGGGCCCTGAAGCCTCCGGGGCCACGTCCCTGTGGGCGACGTGCGGGATGTTGGGCGGGGCGCCAAGCGCCGAAGGGTTTGCCGGGTCACGGCCGCCCTGGGCTGGGAGGTGGTCGCCAAACCCTCCGCCGCCGCCCGATACCCGAGACCTCCGTTCCCCCTGCCTGGGCGGGCGAGGGGGCCCTGCCGGGGCGGGCCGGCCGCCAGGCTGGCGTTAAGGCGCCAGCGCCAGCGAAACTGCGGCTCAAGAGGCAGCCCGCGGCCCCCGCCCCCGTCTACGGCCATACCACCCTGAACGCGCCCGATCTCGTCTGATCTCGGAAGCTAAGCAGGGTCGGGCCTGGTTAGTACTTGGATGGGAGACCGCCTGGGAATACCGGGTGCTGTAGGCTTTTTGCCTCCCGCTCCGCCCGCCTTCTCCTTTACTCGCCCGCGGCGGGGGCCGCCGGCTCCGCCCCCGCCGGGCCCCGCTGCAGGCAGTAGTCAAGGTGGTTTGCCTGCCCGAGCAGGAAGCTTGGGCGATGGCAGAAGCGGGAAGAAACTCTTGAGCACAGGTTCTTGGGATCCACGGAGCAGCGCATGCACATGCGATGGCTGCCTACACAGCTGGCTTGCTTGTCTGTGGGGAAAGGCGAGATGGGTCAGGGCCTGGGTTCCTGAGGGGCTGAGAATCAAGGCAGGGATAGAAGAAAGGGGACAGGCCCACATCCCCTGAACCCACGCCGGCGCCCACTCACCTTTGTGGAAAATACGATTGAAAAGTGCCCGCAAGAATCTCTTCAGATGCCTCCAGAGTTGAGGGAAGAAGGGGAGGGGGGAGGCCGGGAGCAGGGTGAGCCCTGAAATCCAACCCTTGTCCGGTCACACCCCAGCAGCCCTCCCACCTCAGCCCCTTCAAGACCCCAGGGCTCCCCCAACCGCGCTGCACAGATCCTGCCCTGACCATAGTCACCACGTTGATCCCCACGTTGAGCAAGATGAAGCTGACCGGGCTCAGAAGAATTGAGTATCCTTGCTCCTGGCATTTCCTGGGGATGGGGCCAGTGAACGGCTCGGCTCGGTAGTAGTTTCGCTCACCCATGGCCGTTGGTCCCAGGACTGCCTGGGCCCCCTGCCCTCCAGTTTTAACTGGGAGCCAGACTGGGTCATAATGGGGCAGGTGGTGAGGTCACAGTGAGGGAGGGGGATGAAAAGGAGGGCCCAGAGTGGCATTCCCTGGTAACCAGGGTCAGGTAAGCTGAGCCTGGACAGTCAAACAGGGCCCGGTGGCCGGCATACATCCCCTCGAGCGGTCATTCATTCGCTCACCGCCCACTGACTCACTTGTTCAAATGACACATTGCGTCTCTTGGCCCCTCTTGAGACTAGGAAGACCTGGGCCTCAGAGGCCTGCTGAAGGCCTGGCTGGAGTCCAGAGCCTCAGCCTTCTTCATGCCCTTCACTGGGCCTGGAGCTGGACCTGCCCAGATGTGGAACCTCCCAGTTTGGAAGCAGCTTCTTGTATGAGGCTCTCTGTGGACAGGGACAGCTGAGACACAGAGGAGGTGCCCAGAGACCAGGGGTTTGGAGTCTGCAGCTGCAGATGTACTTAGTGCATGGTATAGGACCAGGAGGGGCCTGCTGGCAGAACTGTGGCCACTAAACCAAAGGGACCCTCAGGCCAAGAAGGGGACACTGGCTTCTTATTGCAGGAAGCCAAGCGCAGGGACCCAGGCTGGCAGAAGGAGTGGCGCTTCCAAGCCACAGACCACCAATGTTTCCTGGACTCTGGCGCTCTTTATTCCTCTCTCCATGCCCTGCCGCCCCCTGCCCCTGCCCCCGCCCCCATTTGCTGCTGGTAAGTTCATTTTCCCAGTCTGGCTCCCGTGCAGAGAGGGCCTGGAGGCCGAGGTGGAAGGCAGCAGCGAGTTGGCCCGCGCTTGGTCCTCCTGCGGTTGCCGCTTCAGCACCAGACTGTCATACACCTGGTAGTTGGCATTGCCTCCTGGGTTCCGGCTGAGTGGCATGAAGGTGGGCGGGGGTGGAGGGTGCTCGGTAGCCTGGACGTCGGGCAGGAGGTGAGAGGGGCGGAGGAGCAGCGCTGAGCTGGGAGCCGGGGCCCGCTGGTCCGAGGCCTCGGCCAGTACCGTGAGGGAGGCGGAGGTGGCCACAGGGCGCCGCAAGGGCAGGATCTCAGCCCATTCGGCCGCCGGGTGCCGCACCTCGTGGGGATCGCGGGAGTAATCCAAGTGTCCCGTGGAGGGGTGCAGGCTGCGGTTGGACTCGCTGTGAGCACAGCTGGGGAGGCTACGTCTGTGGGCCGGTGGGGTGTCGCGCTACCAGGCTTCGGGCCGGTAGCCCCGAGGCACCAGAGCGGATGGAGGCTCAGAGCCCTCCAGACCCAGACTCCGCCGCGGGCCCAGTTGCCGTCCTTTCGGCCCACGAGCCCCTCGACCTGCACCGGGCCGCCCCCACCGGCGCCCAGCCCCGGCGCCGCCACCTGTGTGCCGGTGTGTCCCTCCACAGCTCCCTCCGACAAAAGCCCCCCCCCCACCCCGCCCCTCTGGCGTGTCACCGCGGCCGGGTGCGGGAGCGGGATCGAGGGCAGGGGCCGCTTCCCCGGGCCTGCCGGCCACCAGGGGCGGGGTCCTGAGCTCGGCGGGGGGTGTGGGGCAGGGGTGGCCTTGCCGGGGCTGAGGGGCCGTGGCGACTCAATGGTGGCTCCCAGTGGCTTTGGGCCAGCTGCTGTCGGGCAGGAGGGCCGGCCCGGGCTGCGGCCGGGCTGCGCCTAGCGCCGCGTGGGCGGGCAGGGCCGATGCCCAAGGGACCGCGGGCCCCGGGCCCTGAAGCCTCCGGGGCCACGTCCCTGTGGGCGACGTGCGGGATGTTGGGCGGGGCGCCAAGCGCCGAAGGGTTTGCCGGGTCACGGCCGCCCTGGGCTGGGAGGTGGTCGCCAAACCCTCCGCCGCCGCCCGATACCCGAGACCTCCGTTCCCCCTGCCTGGGCGGGCGAGGGGGCCCTGCCGGGGCGGGCCGGCCGCCAGGCTGGCGTTAAGGCGCCAGCGCCAGCGAAACTGCGGCTCAAGAGGCAGCCCGCGGCCCCCGCCCCCGTCTACGGCCATACCACCCTGAACGCGCCCGATCTCGTCTGATCTCGGAAGCTAAGCAGGGTCGGGCCTGGTTAGTACTTGGATGGGAGACCGCCTGGGAATACCGGGTGCTGTAGGCTTTTTGCCTCCCGCTCCGCCCGCCTTCTCCTTTACTCGCCCGCGGCGGGGGCCGCCGGCTCCGCCCCCGCCGGGCCCCGCTGCAGGCAGTAGTCAAGGTGGTTTGCCTGCCCGAGCAGGAAGCTTGGGCGATGGCAGAAGCGGGAAGAAACTCTTGAGCACAGGTTCTTGGGATCCACGGAGCAGCGCATGCACATGCGATGGCTGCCTACACAGCTGGCTTGCTTGTCTGTGGGGAAAGGCGAGATGGGTCAGGGCCTGGGTTCCTGAGGGGCTGAGAATCAAGGCAGGGATAGAAGAAAGGGGACAGGCCCACATCCCCTGAACCCACGCCGGCGCCCACTCACCTTTGTGGAAAATACGATTGAAAAGTGCCCGCAAGAATCTCTTCAGATGCCTCCAGAGTTGAGGGAAGAAGGGGAGGGGGGAGGCCGGGAGCAGGGTGAGCCCTGAAATCCAACCCTTGTCCGGTCACACCCCAGCAGCCCTCCCACCTCAGCCCCTTCAAGACCCCAGGGCTCCCCCAACCGCGCTGCACAGATCCTGCCCTGACCATAGTCACCACGTTGATCCCCACGTTGAGCAAGATGAAGCTGACCGGGCTCAGAAGAATTGAGTATCCTTGCTCCTGGCATTTCCTGGGGATGGGGCCAGTGAACGGCTCGGCTCGGTAGTAGTTTCGCTCACCCATGGCCGTTGGTCCCAGGACTGCCTGGGCCCCCTGCCCTCCAGTTTTAACTGGGAGCCAGACTGGGTCATAATGGGGCAGGTGGTGAGGTCACAGTGAGGGAGGGGGATGAAAAGGAGGGCCCAGAGTGGCATTCCCTGGTAACCAGGGTCAGGTAAGCTGAGCCTGGACAGTCAAACAGGGCCCGGTGGCCGGCATACATCCCCTCGAGCGGTCATTCATTCGCTCACCGCCCACTGACTCACTTGTTCAAATGACACATTGCGTCTCTTGGCCCCTCTTGAGACTAGGAAGACCTGGGCCTCAGAGGCCTGCTGAAGGCCTGGCTGGAGTCCAGAGCCTCAGCCTTCTTCATGCCCTTCACTGGGCCTGGAGCTGGACCTGCCCAGATGTGGAACCTCCCAGTTTGGAAGCAGCTTCTTGTATGAGGCTCTCTGTGGACAGGGACAGCTGAGACACAGAGGAGGTGCCCAGAGACCAGGGGTTTGGAGTCTGCAGCTGCAGATGTACTTAGTGCATGGTATAGGACCAGGAGGGGCCTGCTGGCAGAACTGTGGCCACTAAACCAAAGGGACCCTCAGGCCAAGAAGGGGACACTGGCTTCTTATTGCAGGAAGCCAAGCGCAGGGACCCAGGCTGGCAGAAGGAGTGGCGCTTCCAAGCCACAGACCACCAATGTTTCCTGGACTCTGGCGCTCTTTATTCCTCTCTCCATGCCCTGCCGCCCCCTGCCCCTGCCCCCGCCCCCATTTGCTGCTGGTAAGTTCATTTTCCCAGTCTGGCTCCCGTGCAGAGAGGGCCTGGAGGCCGAGGTGGAAGGCAGCAGCGAGTTGGCCCGCGCTTGGTCCTCCTGCGGTTGCCGCTTCAGCACCAGACTGTCATACACCTGGTAGTTGGCATTGCCTCCTGGGTTCCGGCTGAGTGGCATGAAGGTGGGCGGGGGTGGAGGGTGCTCGGTAGCCTGGACGTCGGGCAGGAGGTGAGAGGGGCGGAGGAGCAGCGCTGAGCTGGGAGCCGGGGCCCGCTGGTCCGAGGCCTCGGCCAGTACCGTGAGGGAGGCGGAGGTGGCCACAGGGCGCCGCAAGGGCAGGATCTCAGCCCATTCGGCCGCCGGGTGCCGCACCTCGTGGGGATCGCGGGAGTAATCCAAGTGTCCCGTGGAGGGGTGCAGGCTGCGGTTGGACTCGCTGTGAGCACAGCTGGGGAGGCTACGTCTGTGGGCCGGTGGGGTGTCGCGCTACCAGGCTTCGGGCCGGTAGCCCCGAGGCACCAGAGCGGATGGAGGCTCAGAGCCCTCCAGACCCAGACTCCGCCGCGGGCCCAGTTGCCGTCCTTTCGGCCCACGAGCCCCTCGACCTGCACCTGGCCGCCCCCACCGGCGCCCAGCCCCGGCGCCGCCACCTGTGTGCCGGTGTGTCCCTCCACAGCTCCCTCCGACAAAAGCCCCCCCCCCACCCCGCCCCTCTGGCGTGTCACCGCGGCCGGGTGCGGGAGCGGGATCGAGGGCAGGGGCCGCTTCCCCGGGCCTGCCGGCCACCAGGGGCGGGGTCCTGAGCTCGGCGGGGGGTGTGGGGCAGGGGTGGCCTTGCCGGGGCTGAGGGGCCGTGGCGACTCAATGGTGGCTCCCAGTGGCTTCGGGCCAGCTGCTGTCGGGCAGGAGGGCCGGCCCGGGCTGCGGCCGGGCTGCGCCTAGCGCCGCGTGGGCGGGCAGGGCCGATGCCCAAGGGACCGCGGGCCCCGGGCCCTGAAGCCTCCGGGGCCACGTCCCTGTGGGCGACGTGCGGGATCTTGGGCGGGGCGCCAAGCGCCGAAGGGTTTGCCGGGTCACGGCCGCCCTGGGCTGGGAGGTGGTCGCCAAACCCTCCGCCGCCGCCCGATACCCGAGACCTCCGTTCCCCCTGCCTGGGCGGGCGAGGGGGCCCTGCCGGGGCGGGCCGGCCGCCAGGCTGGCGTTAAGGCGCCAGCGCCAGCGAAACTGCGGCTCAAGAGGCAGCCCGCGGCCCCCGCCCCCGTCTACGGCCATACCACCCTGAACGCGCCCGATCTCGTCTGATCTCGGAAGCTAAGCAGGGTCGGGCCTGGTTAGTACTTGGATGGGAGACCGCCTGGGAATACCGGGTGCTGTAGGCTTTTTGCCTCCCGCTCCGCCCGCCTTCTCCTTTACTCGCCCGCGGCGGGGGCCGCCGGCTCCGCCCCCGCCGGGCCCCGCTGCAGGCAGTAGTCAAGGTGGTTTGCCTGCCCGAGCAGGAAGCTTGGGCGATGGCAGAAGCGGGAAGAAACTCTTGAGCACAGGTTCTTGGGATCCACGGAGCAGCGCATGCACATGCGATGGCTGCCTACACAGCTGGCTTGCTTGTCTGTGGGGAAAGGCGAGATGGGTCAGGGCCTGGGTTCCTGAGGGGCTGAGAATCAAGGCAGGGATAGAAGAAAGGGGACAGGCCCACATCCCCTGAACCCACGCCGGCGCCCACTCACCTTTGTGGAAAATACGATTGAAAAGTGCCCGCAAGAATCTCTTCAGATGCCTCCAGAGTTGAGGGAAGAAGGGGAGGGGGGAGGCCGGGAGCAGGGTGAGCCCTGAAATCCAACCCTTGTCCGGTCACACCCCAGCAGCCCTCCCACCTCAGCCCCTTCAAGACCCCAGGGCTCCCCCAACCGCGCTGCACAGATCCTGCCCTGACCATAGTCACCACGTTGATCCCCACGTTGAGCAAGATGAAGCTGACCGGGCTCAGAAGAATTGAGTATCCTTGCTCCTGGCATTTCCTGGGGATGGGGCCAGTGAACGGCTCGGCTCGGTAGTAGTTTCGCTCACCCATGGCCGTTGGTCCCAGGACTGCCTGGGCCCCCTGCCCTCCAGTTTTAACTGGGAGCCAGACTGGGTCATAATGGGGCAGGTGGTGAGGTCACAGTGAGGGAGGGGGATGAAAAGGAGGGCCCAGAGTGGCATTCCCTGGTAACCAGGGTCAGGTAAGCTGAGCCTGGACAGTCAAACAGGGCCCGGTGGCCGGCATACATCCCCTCGAGCGGTCATTCATTCGCTCACCGCCCACTGACTCACTTGTTCAAATGACACATTGCGTCTCTTGGCCCCTCTTGAGACTAGGAAGACCTGGGCCTCAGAGGCCTGCTGAAGGCCTGGCTGGAGTCCAGAGCCTCAGCCTTCTTCATGCCCTTCACTGGGCCTGGAGCTGGACCTGCCCAGATGTGGAACCTCCCAGTTTGGAAGCAGCTTCTTGTATGAGGCTCTCTGTGGACAGGGACAGCTGAGACACAGAGGAGGTGCCCAGAGACCAGGGGTTTGGAGTCTGCAGCTGCAGATGTACTTAGTGCATGGTATAGGACCAGGAGGGGCCTGCTGGCAGAACTGTGGCCACTAAACCAAAGGGACCCTCAGGCCAAGAAGGGGACACTGGCTTCTTATTGCAGGAAGCCAAGCGCAGGGACCCAGGCTGGCAGAAGGAGTGGCGCTTCCAAGCCACAGACCACCAATGTTTCCTGGACTCTGGCGCTCTTTATTCCTCTCTCCATGCCCTGCCGCCCCCTGCCCCTGCCCCCGCCCCCATTTGCTGCTGGTAAGTTCATTTTCCCAGTCTGGCTCCCGTGCAGAGAGGGCCTGGAGGCCGAGGTGGAAGGCAGCAGCGAGTTGGCCCGCGCTTGGTCCTCCTGCGGTTGCCGCTTCAGCACCAGACTGTCATACACCTGGTAGTTGGCATTGCCTCCTGGGTTCCGGCTGAGTGGCATGAAGGTGGGCGGGGGTGGAGGGTGCTCGGTAGCCTGGACGTCGGGCAGGAGGTGAGAGGGGCGGAGGAGCAGCGCTGAGCTGGGAGCCGGGGCCCGCTGGTCCGAGGCCTCGGCCAGTACCGTGAGGGAGGCGGAGGTGGCCACAGGGCGCCGCAAGGGCAGGATCTCAGCCCATTCGGCCGCCGGGTGCCGCACCTCGTGGGGATCGCGGGAGTAATCCAAGTGTCCCGTGGAGGGGTGCAGGCTGCGGTTGGACTCGCTGTGAGCACAGCTGGGGAGGCTACGTCTGTGGGCCGGTGGGGTGTCGCGCTACCAGGCTTCGGGCCGGTAGCCCCGAGGCACCAGAGCGGATGGAGGCTCAGAGCCCTCCAGACCCAGACTCCGCCGCGGGCCCAGTTGCCGTCCTTTCGGCCCACGAGCCCCTCGACCTGCACCTGGCCGCCCCCACCGGCGCCCAGCCCCGGCGCCGCCACCTGTGTGCCGGTGTGTCCCTCCACAGCTCCCTCCGACAAAAGCCCCCCCCCCAACCCGCCCCTCTGGCGTGTCACCGCGGCCGGGTGCGGGAGCGGGATCGAGGGCAGGGGCCGCTTCCCCGGGCCTGCCGGCCACCAGGGGCGGGGTCCTGAGCTCGGCGGGGGGTGTGGGGCAGGGGTGGCCTTGCCGGGGCTGAGGGGCCGTGGCGACTCAATGGTGGCTCCCAGTGGCTTTGGGCCAGCTGCTGTCGGGCAGGAGGGCCGGCCCGGGCTGCGGCCGGGCTGCGCCTAGCGCCGCGTGGGCGGGCAGGGCCGATGCCCAAGGGACCGCGGGCCCCGGGCCCTGAAGCCTCCGGGGCCACGTCCCTGTGGGCGACGTGCGGGATGTTGGGCGGGGCGCCAAGCGCCGAAGGGTTTGCCGGGTCACGGCCGCCCTGGGCTGGGAGGTGGTCGCCAAACCCTCCGCCGCCGCCCGATACCCGAGACCTCCGTTCCCCCTGCCTGGGCGGGCGAGGGGGCCCTGCCGGGGCGGGCCGGCCGCCAGGCTGGCGTTAAGGCGCCAGCGCCAGCGAAACTGCGGCTCAAGAGGCAGCCCGCGGCCCCCGCCCCCGTCTACGGCCATACCACCCTGAACGCGCCCGATCTCGTCTGATCTCGGAAGCTAAGCAGGGTCGGGCCTGGTTAGTACTTGGATGGGAGACCGCCTGGGAATACCGGGTGCTGTAGGCTTTTTGCCTCCCGCTCCGCCCGCCTTCTCCTTTACTCGCCCGCGGCGGGGGCCGCCGGCTCCGCCCCCGCCGGGCCCCGCTGCAGGCAGTAGTCAAGGTGGTTTGCCTGCCCGAGCAGGAAGCTTGGGCGATGGCAGAAGCGGGAAGAAACTCTTGAGCACAGGTTCTTGGGATCCACGGAGCAGCGCATGCACATGCGATGGCTGCCTACACAGCTGGCTTGCTTGTCTGTGGGGAAAGGCGAGATGGGTCAGGGCCTGGGTTCCTGAGGGGCTGAGAATCAAGGCAGGGATAGAAGAAAGGGGACAGGCCCACATCCCCTGAACCCACGCCGGCGCCCACTCACCTTTGTGGAAAATACGATTGAAAAGTGCCCGCAAGAATCTCTTCAGATGCCTCCAGAGTTGAGGGAAGAAGGGGAGGGGGGAGGCCGGGAGCAGGGTGAGCCCTGAAATCCAACCCTTGTCCGGTCACACCCCAGCAGCCCTCCCACCTCAGCCCCTTCAAGACCCCAGGGCTCCCCCAACCGCGCTGCACAGATCCTGCCCTGACCATAGTCACCACGTTGATCCCCACGTTGAGCAAGATGAAGCTGACCGGGCTCAGAAGAATTGAGTATCCTTGCTCCTGGCATTTCCTGGGGATGGGGCCAGTGAACGGCTCGGCTCGGTAGTAGTTTCGCTCACCCATGGCCGTTGGTCCCAGGACTGCCTGGGCCCCCTGCCCTCCAGTTTTAACTGGGAGCCAGACTGGGTCATAATGGGGCAGGTGGTGAGGTCACAGTGAGGGAGGGGGATGAAAAGGAGGGCCCAGAGTGGCATTCCCTGGTAACCAGGGTCAGGTAAGCTGAGCCTGGACAGTCAAACAGGGCCCGGTGGCCGGCATACATCCCCTCGAGCGGTCATTCATTCGCTCACCGCCCACTGACTCACTTGTTCAAATGACACATTGCGTCTCTTGGCCCCTCTTGAGACTAGGAAGACCTGGGCCTCAGAGGCCTGCTGAAGGCCTGGCTGGAGTCCAGAGCCTCAGCCTTCTTCATGCCCTTCACTGGGCCTGGAGCTGGACCTGCCCAGATGTGGAACCTCCCAGTTTGGAAGCAGCTTCTTGTATGAGGCTCTCTGTGGACAGGGACAGCTGAGACACAGAGGAGGTGCCCAGAGACCAGGGGTTTGGAGTCTGCAGCTGCAGATGTACTTAGTGCATGGTATAGGACCAGGAGGGGCCTGCTGGCAGAACTGTGGCCACTAAACCAAAGGGACCCTCAGGCCAAGAAGGGGACACTGGCTTCTTATTGCAGGAAGCCAAGCGCAGGGACCCAGGCTGGCAGAAGGAGTGGCGCTTCCAAGCCACAGACCACCAATGTTTCCTGGACTCTGGCGCTCTTTATTCCTCTCTCCATGCCCTGCCGCCCCCTGCCCCTGCCCCCGCCCCCATTTGCTGCTGGTAAGTTCATTTTCCCAGTCTGGCTCCCGTGCAGAGAGGGCCTGGAGGCCGAGGTGGAAGGCAGCAGCGAGTTGGCCCGCGCTTGGTCCTCCTGCGGTTGCCGCTTCAGCACCAGACTGTCATACACCTGGTAGTTGGCATTGCCTCCTGGGTTCCGGCTGAGTGGCATGAAGGTGGGCGGGGGTGGAGGGTGCTCGGTAGCCTGGACGTCGGGCAGGAGGTGAGAGGGGCGGAGGAGCAGCGCTGAGCTGGGAGCCGGGGCCCGCTGGTCCGAGGCCTCGGCCAGTACCGTGAGGGAGGCGGAGGTGGCCACAGGGCGCCGCAAGGGCAGGATCTCAGCCCATTCGGCCGCCGGGTGCCGCACCTCGTGGGGATCGCGGGAGTAATCCAAGTGTCCCGTGGAGGGGTGCAGGCTGCGGTTGGACTCGCTGTGAGCACAGCTGGGGAGGCTACGTCTGTGGGCCGGTGGGGTGTCGCGCTACCAGGCTTCGGGCCGGTAGCCCCGAGGCACCAGAGCGGATGGAGGCTCAGAGCCCTCCAGACCCAGACTCCGCCGCGGGCCCAGTTGCCGTCCTTTCGGCCCACGAGCCCCTCGACCTGCACCTGGCCGCCCCCACCGGCGCCCAGCCCCGGCGCCGCCACCTGTGTGCCGGTGTGTCCCTCCACAGCTCCCTCCGACAAAAGCCCCCCCCCCACCCCGCCCCTCTGGCGTGTCACCGCGGCCGGGTGCGGGAGCGGGATCGAGGGCAGGGGCCGCTTCCCCGGGCCTGCCGGCCACCAGGGGCGGGGTCCTGAGCTCGGCGGGGGGTGTGGGGCAGGGGTGGCCTTGCCGGGGCTGAGGGGCCGTGGCGACTCAATGGTGGCTCCCAGTGGCTTTGGGCCAGCTGCTGTCGGGCAGGAGGGCCGGCCCGGGCTGCGGCCGGGCTGCGCCTAGCGCCGCGTGGGCGGGCAGGGCCGATGCCCAAGGGACCGCGGGCCCCGGGCCCTGAAGCCTCCGGGGCCACGTCCCTGTGGGCGACGTGCGGGATGTTGGGCGGGGCGCCAAGCGCCGAAGGGTTTGCCGGGTCACGGCCGCCCTGGGCTGGGAGGTGGTCGCCAAACCCTCCGCCGCCGCCCGATACCCGAGACCTCCGTTCCCCCTGCCTGGGCGGGCGAGGGGGCCCTGCCGGGGCGGGCCGGCCGCCAGGCTGGCGTTAAGGCGCCAGCGCCAGCGAAACTGCGGCTCAAGAGGCAGCCCGCGGCCCCCGCCCCCGTCTACGGCCATACCACCCTGAACGCGCCCGATCTCGTCTGATCTCGGAAGCTAAGCAGGGTCGGGCCTGGTTAGTACTTGGATGGGAGACCGCCTGGGAATACCGGGTGCTGTAGGCTTTTTGCCTCCCGCTCCGCCCGCCTTCTCCTTTACTCGCCCGCGGCGGGGGCCGCCGGCTCCGCCCCCGCCGGGCCCCGCTGCAGGCAGTAGTCAAGGTGGTTTGCCTGCCCGAGCAGGAAGCTTGGGCGATGGCAGAAGCGGGAAGAAACTCTTGAGCACAGGTTCTTGGGATCCACGGAGCAGCGCATGCACATGCGATGGCTGCCTACACAGCTGGCTTGCTTGTCTGTGGGGAAAGGCGAGATGGGTCAGGGCCTGGGTTCCTGAGGGGCTGAGAATCAAGGCAGGGATAGAAGAAAGGGGACAGGCCCACATCCCCTGAACCCACGCCGGCGCCCACTCACCTTTGTGGAAAATACGATTGAAAAGTGCCCGCAAGAATCTCTTCAGATGCCTGCAGAGTTGAGGGAAGAAGGGGAGGGGGGAGGCCGGGAGCAGGGTGAGCCCTGAAATCCAACCCTTGTCCGGTCACACCCCAGCAGCCCTCCCACCTCAGCCCCTTCAAGACCCCAGGGCTCCCCCAACCGCGCTGCACAGATCCTGCCCTGACCATAGTCACCACGTTGATCCCCACGTTGAGCAAGATGAAGCTGACCGGGCTCAGAAGAATTGAGTATCCTTGCTCCTGGCATTTCCTGGGGATGGGGCCAGTGAATGGCTCGGCTCGGTAGTAGTTTCGCTCACCCATGGCCGTTGGTCCCAGGACTGCCTGGGCCCCCTGCCCTCCAGTTTTAACTGGGAGCCAGACTGGGTCATAATGGGGCAGGTGGTGAGGTCACAGTGAGGGAGGGGGATGAAAAGGAGGGCCCAGAGTGGCATTCCCTGGTAACCAGGGTCAGGTAAGCTGAGCCTGGACAGTCAAACAGGGCCCGGTGGCCGGCATACATCCCCTCGAGCGGTCATTCATTCGCTCACCGCCCACTGACTCACTTGTTCAAATGACACATTGCGTCTCTTGGCCCCTCTTGAGACTAGGAAGACCTGGGCCTCAGAGGCCTGCTGAAGGCCTGGCTGGAGTCCAGAGCCTCAGCCTTCTTCATGCCCTTCACTGGGCCTGGAGCTGGACCTGCCCAGATGTGGAACCTCCCAGTTTGGAAGCAGCTTCTTGTATGAGGCTCTCTGTGGACAGGGACAGCTGAGACACAGAGGAGGTGCCCAGAGACCAGGGGTTTGGAGTCTGCAGCTGCAGATGTACTTAGTGCATGGTATAGGACCAGGAGGGGCCTGCTGGCAGAACTGTGGCCACTAAACCAAAGGGACCCTCAGGCCAAGAAGGGGACACTGGCTTCTTATTGCAGGAAGCCAAGCGCAGGGACCCAGGCTGGCAGAAGGAGTGGCGCTTCGAAGCCACAGACCACCAATGTTTCCTGGACTCTGGCGCTCTTTATTCCTCTCTCCATGCCCTGCCGCCCCCTGCCCCTGCCCCCACCCCCATTTGCTGCTGGTAAGTTCATTTTCCCAGTCTGGCTCCCGTGCAGAGAGGGCCTGGAGGCCGAGGTGGAAGGCAGCAGCGAGTTGGCCCGCGCTTGGTCCTCCTGCGGTTGCCGCTTCAGCACCAGACTGTCATACACCTGGTAGTTGGCATTGCCTCCTGGGTTCCGGCTGAGTGGCATGAAGGTGGGCGGGGGTGGAGGGTGCTCGGTAGCCTGGACGTCGGGCAGGAGGTGAGAGGGGCGGAGGAGCAGCGCTGAGCTGGGAGCCGGGGCCCGCTGGTCCGAGGCCTCGGCCAGTACCGTGAGGGAGGCGGAGGTGGCCACAGGGCGCCGCAAGGGCAGGATCTCAGCCCATTCGGCCGCCGGGTGCCGCACCTCGTGGGGATCGCGGGAGTAATCCAAGTGTCCCGTGGAGGGGTGCAGGCTGCGGTTGGACTCGCTGTGAGCACAGCTGGGGAGGCTACGTCTGTGGGCCGGTGGGGTGTCGCGCTACCAGGCTTCGGGCCGGTAGCCCCGAGGCACCAGAGCGGATGGAGGCTCAGAGCCCTCCAGACCCAGACTCCGCCGCGGGCCCAGTTGCCGTCCTTTCGGCCCACGAGCCCCTCGACCTGCACCTGGCCGCCCCCACCGGCGCCCAGCCCCGGCGCCGCCACCTGTGTGCCGGTGTGTCCCTCCACAGCTCCCTCCGACAAAAGCCCCCCCCCCACCCCGCCCCTCTGGCGTGTCACCGCGGCCGGGTGCGGGAGCGGGATCGAGGGCAGGGGCCGCTTCCCCGGGCCTGCCGGCCACCAGGGGCGGGGTCCTGAGCTCGGCGGGGGGTGTGGGGCAGGGGTGGCCTTGCCGGGGCTGAGGGGCCGTGGCGACTCAATGGTGGCTCCCAGTGGCTTTGGGCCAGCTGCTGTCGGGCAGGAGGGCCGGCCCGGGCTGCGGCCGGGCTGCGCCTAGCGCCGCGTGGGCGGGCAGGGCCGATGCCCAAGGGACCGCGGGCCCCGGGCCCTGAAGCCTCCGGGGCCACGTCCCTGTGGGCGACGTGCGGGATGTTGGGCGGGGCGCCAAGCGCCGAAGGGTTTGCCGGGTCACGGCCGCCCTGGGCTGGGAGGTGGTCGCCAAACCCTCCGCCGCCGCCCGATACCCGAGACCTCCGTTCCCCCTGCCTGGGCGGGCGAGGGGGCCCTGCCGGGGCGGGCCGGCCTCCAGGCTGGCGTTAAGGCGCCAGCGCCAGCGAAACTGCGGCTCAAGAGGCAGCCCGCGGCCCCCGCCCCCGTCTACGGCCATACCACCCTGAACGCGCCCGATCTCGTCTGATCTCGGAAGCTAAGCAGGGTCGGGCCTGGTTAGTACTTGGATGGGAGACCGCCTGGGAATACCGGGTGCTGTAGGCTTTTTGCCTCCTGCTCCGCCCGCCTTCTCCTTTACTCGCCCGCGGCGGGGGCCGCCGGCTCCGCCCCCGCCGGGCCCCGCTGCAGGCAGTAGTCAAGGTGGTTTGCCTGCCCGAGCAGGAAGCTTGGGCGATGGCAGAAGCGGGAAGAAACTCTTGAGCACAGGTTCTTGGGATCCACGGAGCAGCGCATGCACATGCGATGGCTGCCTACACAGCTGGCTTGCTTGTCTGTGGGGAAAGGCGAGATGGGTCAGGGCCTGGGTTCCTGAGGGGCTGAGAATCAAGGCAGGGATAGAAGAAAGGGGACAGGCCCACATCCCCTGAACCCATGCCGGCGCCCACTCACCTTTGTGGAAAATACGATTGAAAAGTGCCCGCAAGAATCTCTTCAGATGCCTCCAGAGTTGAGGGAAGAAGGGGAGGGGGGAGGCCGGGAGCAGGGTGAGCCCTGAAATCCAACCCTTGTCCGGTCACACCCCAGCAGCCCTCCCACCTCAGCCCCTTCAAGACCCCAGGGCTCCCCCAACCGCGCTGCACAGATCCTGCCCTGACCATAGTCACCACGTTGATCCCCACGTTGAGCAAGATGAAGCTGACCGGGCTCAGAAGAATTGAGTATCCTTGCTCCTGGCATTTCCTGGGGATGGGGCCAGTGAACGGCTCGGCTCGGTAGTAGTTTCGCTCACCCATGGCCGTTGGTCCCAGGACTGCCTGGGCCCCCTGCCCTCCAGTTTTAACTGGGAGCCAGACTGGGTCATAATGGGGCAGGTGGTGAGGTCACAGTGAGGGAGGGGGATGAAAAGGAGGGCCCAGAGTGGCATTCCCTGGTAACCAGGGTCAGGTAAGCTGAGCCTGGACAGTCAAACAGGGCCCGGTGGCCGGCATACATCCCCTCGAGCGGTCATTCATTCGCTCACCGCCCACTGACTCACTTGTTCAAATGACACATTGCGTCTCTTGGCCCCTCTTGAGACTAGGAAGACCTGGGCCTCAGAGGCCTGCTGAAGGCCTGGCTGGAGTCCAGAGCCTCAGCCTTCTTCATGCCCTTCACTGGGCCTGGAGCTGGACCTGCCCAGATGTGGAACCTCCCAGTTTGGAAGCAGCTTCTTGTATGAGGCTCTCTGTGGACA
Source organism: Stenella coeruleoalba (assembly GCF_951394435.1). Taxonomy (NCBI): domain Eukaryota; kingdom Metazoa; phylum Chordata; class Mammalia; order Artiodactyla; family Delphinidae; genus Stenella; species Stenella coeruleoalba. The sequence goes on from NC_137165.1 coordinate 21,562,956, forward strand.
GGGACAGCTGAGACACAGAGGAGGTGCCCAGAGACCAGGGGTTTGGAGTCTGCAGCTGCAGATGTACTTAGTGCATGGTATAGGACCAGGAGGGGCCTGCTGGCAGAACTGTGGCCACTAAACCAAAGGGACCCTCAGGCCAAGAAGGGGACACTGGCTTCTTATTGCAGGAAGCCAAGCGCAGGGACCCAGGCTGGCAGAAGGAGTGGCGCTTCCAAGCCACAGACCACCAATGTTTCCTGGACTCTGGCGCTCTTTATTCCTCTCTCCATGCCCTGCCGCCCCCTGCCCCTGCCCCCACCCCCATTTGCTGCTGGTAAGTTCATTTTCCCAGTCTGGCTCCCGTGCAGAGAGGGCCTGGAGGCCGAGGTGGAAGGCAGCAGCGAGTTGGCCCGCGCTTGGTCCTCCTGCGGTTGCCGCTTCAGCACCAGACTGTCATACACCTGGTAGTTGGCATTGCCTCCTGGGTTCCGGCTGAGTGGCATGAAGGTGGGCGGGGGTGGAGGGTGCTCAGTAGCCTGGACGTCGGGCAGGAGGTGAGAGGGGCGGAGGAGCAGCGCTGAGCTGGGAGCCGGGGCCCGCTGGTCCGAGGCCTCGGCCAGTACCGTGAGGGAGGCGGAGGTGGCCACAGGGCGCCGCAAGGGCAGGATCTCAGCCCATTCGGCCGCCGGGTGCCGCACCTCGTGGGGATCGCGGGAGTAATCCAAGTGTCCCGTGGAGGGGTGCAGGCTGCGGTTGGACTCGCTGTGAGCACAGCTGGGGAGGCTACGTCTGTGGGCCGGTGGGGTGTCGCGCTACCAGGCTTCGGGCCGGTAGCCCCGAGGCACCAGAGCGGATGGAGGCTCAGAGCCCTCCAGACCCAGACTCCGCCGCGGGCCCAGTTGCCGTCCTTTCGGCCCACGAGCCCCTCGACCTGCACCTGGCCGCCCCCACCGGCGCCCAGCCCCGGCGCCGCCACCTGTGTGCCGGTGTGTCCCTCCACAGCTCCCTCCGACAAAAGCCCCCCCCCCACCCCGCCCCTCTGGCGTGTCACCGCGGCCGGGTGCGGGAGCGGGATCGAGGGCAGGGGCCGCTTCCCCGGGCCTGCCGGCCACCAGGGGCGGGGTCCTGAGCTCGGCGGGGGGTGTGGGGCAGGGGTGGCCTTGCCGGGGCTGAGGGGCCGTGGCGACTCAATGGTGGCTCCCAGTGGCTTTGGGCCAGCTGCTGTCGGGCAGGAGGGCCGGCCCGGGCTGCGGCCGGGCTGCGCCTAGCGCCGCGTGGGCGGGCAGGGCCGATGCCCAAGGGACCGCGGGCCCCGGGCCCTGAAGCCTCCGGGGCCACGTCCCTGTGGGCGACGTGCGGGATGTTGGGCGGGGCGCCAAGCGCCGAAGGGTTTGCCGGGTCACGACCGCCCTGGGCTGGGAGGTGGTCGCCAAACCTTCCGCCACCGCCCGATACCCGAGACCTCCGTTCCCCCTTCCTGGGCGGGCGAGGGGGCCCTGCCGGGGCGGGCCGGCCGCCAGGCTGGCGTTAAGGCGCCAGCGCCAGCGAAACTGCGGCTCAAGAGGCAGCCCGCGGCCCCCGCCCCCGTCTACGGCCATACCACCCTGAACGCGCCCGATCTCGTCTGATCTCGGAAGCTAAGCAGGGTCGGGCCTGGTTAGTACTTGGATGGGAGACCGCCTGGGAATACCGGGTGCTGTAGGCTTTTTGCCTCCCGCTCCGCCCGCCTTCTCCTTTACTCGCCCGCGGCGGGGGCCGCCGGCTCCGCCCCCGCCGGGCCGCGCTGCAGGCCCCACCTCCTCAGGCCCCTCCCACCACGGCGCGCGCCGGCGGGGGCGCTCCCCGCCGGCCCGGCCGGCCAGGCGGCCAGAAGGCGGCCCTGGAAGGCAGCCGCACCCCAGACGCTCCCGGGGTGGCCGGCCCGGACCCAGACTCCGCCGCGGGCCCAGCTGCCGTCCTTTCGGCCCGCGAGCCCCTCGACCTGCACCTGGCCGCCCACACCGGCGCCCAGCCCCGGCGCCGCCACCTGTGTGCCGGTGTGTCCCTCCACAGCTCCCTCCGACAAAAGCCCCCCCCCCACCCCGCCCCTCTGGCGTGTCACCGCGGCCGGGTGCGGGAGCGGGATCGAGGGCAGGGGCCGCTTCCCCGGGCCTGCCGGCCACCAGGGGCGGGGTCCTGAGCTCGGCGGGGGGTGTGGGGCAGGGGTGGCCTTGCCGGGGCTGAGGGGCCGTGGCGACTCAATGGTGGCTCCCAGTGGCTTCGGGCCAGCTGCTGTCGGGCAGGAGGGCCGGCCCGGGCTGCGGCCGGGCTGCGCCTAGCGCCGCGTGGGCGGGCAGGGCCGATGCCCAAGGGACCGCGGGCCCCGGGCCCTGAAGCCTCCGGGGCCACGTCCCTGTGGGCGACGTGCGGGATGTTGGGCGGGGCGCCAAGCGCCGAAGGGTTTGCCGGGTCACGGCCGCCCTGGGCTGGGAGGTGGTCGCCAAACCCTCCGCCGCCGCCCGATACCCGAGACCTCCGTTCCCCCTGCCTGGGCGGGCGAGGGGGCCCTGCCGGGGCGGGCCGGCCGCCAGGCTGGCGTTAAGGCGCCAGCGCCAGCGAAACTGCGGCTCAAGAGGCAGCCCGCGGCCCCCGCCCCCGTCTACGGCCATACCACCCTGAACGCGCCCGATCTCGTCTGATCTCGGAAGCTAAGCAGGGTCGGGCCTGGTTAGTACTTGGATGGGAGACCGCCTGGGAATACCGGGTGCTGTAGGCTTTTTGCCTCCCGCTCCGCCCGCCTTCTCCTTTACTCGCCCGCGGCGGGGGCCGCCGGCTCCGCCCCCGCCGGGCCCCGCTGCAGGCAGTAGTCAAGGTGGTTTGCCTGCCCGAGCAGGAAGCTTGGGCGATGGCAGAAGCGGGAAGAAACTCTTGAGCACAGGTTCTTGGGATCCACGGAGCAGCGCATGCACATGCGATGGCTGCCTACACAGCTGGCTTGCTTGTCTGTGGGGAAAGGCGAGATGGGTCAGGGCCTGGGTTCCTGAGGGGCTGAGAATCAAGGCAGGGATAGAAGAAAGGGGACAGGCCCACATCCCCTGAACCCACGCCGGCGCCCACTCACCTTTGTGGAAAATACGATTGAAAAGTGCCCGCAAGAATCTCTTCAGATGCCTCCAGAGTTGAGGGAAGAAGGGGAGGGGGGAGGCCGGGAGCAGGGTGAGCCCTGAAATCCAACCCTTGTCCGGTCACACCCCAGCAGCCCTCCCACCTCAGCCCCTTCAAGACCCCAGGGCTCCCCCAACCGCGCTGCACAGATCCTGCCCTGACCATAGTCACCACGTTGATCCCCACGTTGAGCAAGATGAAGCTGACCGGGCTCAGAAGAATTGAGTATCCTTGCTCCTGGCATTTCCTGGGGATGGGGCCAGTGAACGGCTCGGCTCGGTAGTAGTTTCGCTCACCCATGGCCGTTGGTCCCAGGACTGCCTGGGCCCCCTGCCCTCCAGTTTTAACTGGGAGCCAGACTGGGTCATAATGGGGCAGGTGGTGAGGTCACAGTGAGGGAGGGGGATGAAAAGGAGGGCCCAGAGTGGCATTCCCTGGTAACCAGGGTCAGGTAAGCTGAGCCTGGACAGTCAAACAGGGCCCGGTGGCCGGCATACATCCCCTCGAGCGGTCATTCATTCGCTCACCGCCCACTGACTCACTTGTTCAAATGACACATTGCGTCTCTTGGCCCCTCTTGAGACTAGGAAGACCTGGGCCTCAGAGGCCTGCTGAAGGCCTGGCTGGAGTCCAGAGCCTCAGCCTTCTTCATGCCCTTCACTGGGCCTGGAGCTGGACCTGCCCAGATGTGGAACCTCCCAGTTTGGAAGCAGCTTCTTGTATGAGGCTCTCTGTGGACAGGGACAGCTGAGACACAGAGGAGGTGCCCAGAGACCAGGGGTTTGGAGTCTGCAGCTGCAGATGTACTTAGTGCATGGTATAGGACCAGGAGGGGCCTGCTGGCAGAACTGTGGCCACTAAACCAAAGGGACCCTCAGGCCAAGAAGGGGACACTGGCTTCTTATTGCAGGAAGCCAAGCGCAGGGACCCAGGCTGGCAGAAGGAGTGGCGCTTCCAAGCCACAGACCACCAATGTTTCCTGGACTCTGGCGCTCTTTATTCCTCTCTCCATGCCCTGCCGCCCCCTGCCCCTGCCCCCACCCCCATTTGCTGCTGGTAAGTTCATTTTCCCAGTCTGGCTCCCGTGCAGAGAGGGCCTGGAGGCCGAGGTGGAAGGCAGCAGCGAGTTGGCCCGCGCTTGGTCCTCCTGCGGTTGCCGCTTCAGCACCAGACTGTCATACACCTGGTAGTTGGCATTGCCTCCTGGGTTCCGGCTGAGTGGCATGAAGGTGGGCGGGGGTGGAGGGTGCTCGGTAGCCTGGACGTCGGGCAGGAGGTGAGAGGGGCGGAGGAGCAGCGCTGAGCTGGGAGCCGGGGCCCGCTGGTCCGAGGCCTCGGCCAGTACCGTGAGGGAGGCGGAGGTGGCCACAGGGCGCCGCAAGGGCAGGATCTCAGCCCATTCGGCCGCCGGGTGCCGCACCTCGTGGGGATCGCGGGAGTAATCCAAGTGTCCCGTGGAGGGGTGCAGGCTGCGGTTGGACTCGCTGTGAGCACAGCTGGGGAGGCTACGTCTGTGGGCCGGTGGGGTGTCGCGCTACCAGGCTTCGGGCCGGTAGCCCCGAGGCACCAGAGCGGATGGAGGCTCAGAGCCCTCCAGACCCAGACTCCGCCGCGGGCCCAGTTGCCGTCCTTTCGGCCCACGAGCCCCTCGACCTGCACCTGGCCGCCCCCACCGGCGCCCAGCCCCGGCGCCGCCACCTGTGTGCCGGTGTGTCCCTCCACAGCTCCCTCCGACAAAAGCCCCCCCCCCACCCCGCCCCTCTGGCGTGTCACCGCGGCCGGGTGCGGGAGCGGGATCGAGGGCAGGGGCCGCTTCCCCGGGCCTGCCGGCCACCAGGGGCGGGGTCCTGAGCTCGGCGGGGGGTGTGGGGCAGGGGTGGCCTTGCCGGGGCTGAGGGGCCGTGGCGACTCAATGGTGGCTCCCAGTGGCTTTGGGCCAGCTGCTGTCGGGCAGGAGGGCCGGCCCGGGCTGCGGCCGGGCTGCGCCTAGCGCCGCGTGGGCGGGCAGGGCCGATGCCCAAGGGACCGCGGGCCCCGGGCCCTGAAGCCTCCGGGGCCACGTCCCTGTGGGCGACGTGCGGGATGTTGGGCGGGGCGCCAAGCGCCGAAGGGTTTGCCGGGTCACGGCCGCCCTGGGCTGGGAGGTGGTCGCCAAACCCTCCGCCGCCGCCCGATACCCGAGACCTCCGTTCCCCCTGCCTGGGCGGGCGAGGGGGCCCTGCCGGGGCGGGCCGGCCGCCAGGCTGGCGTTAAGGCGCCAGCGCCAGCGAAACTGGGCCTCAAGAGGCAGCCCGCGGCCCCCGCCCCCGTCTACGGCCATACCACCCTGAACGCGCCCGATCTCGTCTGATCTCGGAAGCTAAGCAGGGTCGGGCCTGGTTAGTACTTGGATGGGAGACCGCCTGGGAATACCGGGTGCTGTAGGCTTTTTGCCTCCCGCTCCGCCCGCCTTCTCCTTTACTCGCCCGCGGCGGGGGCCGCCGGCTCCGCCCCCGCCGGGCCGCGCTGCAGGCCCCACCTCCTCAGGCCCCTCCCACCACGGCGCGCGCCGGCGGGGGCGCTCCCCGCCGGCCCGGCCGGCCAGGCGGCCAGAAGGCGGCCCTGGAAGGCAGCCGCACCCCAGACGCTCCCGGGGTGGCCGGCCCGGACCCAGACTCCGCCGCGGGCCCAGCTGCCGTCCTTTCGGCCCGCGAGCCCCTCGACCTGCACCTGGCCGCCCCCACCGGCGCCCAGCCCCGGCGCCGCCACCTGTGTGCCGGTGTGTCCCTCCACAGCTCCCTCCGACAAAAGCCCCCCCCCCCACCCCGCCCCTCTGGCGTGTCACCGCGGCCGGGTGCGGGAGCGGGATCGAGGGCAGGGGCCGCTTCCCCGGGCCTGCCGGCCACCAGGGGCGGGGTCCTGAGCTCGGTGGGGGGTGTGGGGGCAAGGGTGGCCTTGCCGGGGCTGAGGGGCCGTGGCGACTCAATGGTGGCTCCCAGTGGCTTCGGGCCAGCTGCTGTCGGGCAGGAGGGCCGGCCCGGGCTGCGGCCGGGCTGCGCCTAGCGCCGCGTGGGCGGGCAGGGCCGATGCCCAAGGGACCGCGGGCCCCGGGCCCTGAAGCCTCCGGGGCCACGTCCCTGTGGGCGACGTGCGGGATGTTGGGCGGGGCGCCAAGCGCCGAAGGGTTTGCCGGGTCACGGCCGCCCTGGGCTGGGAGGTGGTCGCCAAACCCTCCGCCGCCGCCCGATACCCGAGACCTCCGTTCCCCCTGCCTGGGCGGGCGAGGGGGCCCTGCCGGGGCGGGCCGGCCGCCAGGCTGGCGTTAAGGCGCCAGCGCCAGCGAAACTGCGGCTCAAGAGGCAGCCCGCGGCCCCCACCCCCGTCTACGGCCATACCACCCTGAACGCGCCCGATCTCGTCTGATCTCGGAAGCTAAGCAGGGTCGGGCCTGGTTAGTACTTGGATGGGAGACCGCCTGGGAATACCGGGTGCTGTAGGCTTTTTGCCTCCCGCTCCGCCCGCCTTCTCCTTTACTCGCCCGCGGCGGGGGCCGCCGGCTCCGCCCCCGCCGGACCCCGCTGCAGGCAGTAGTCAAGGTGGTTTGCCTGCCCGAGCAGGAAGCTTGGGCGATGGCAGAAGCGGGAAGAAACTCTTGAGCACAGGTTCTTGGGATCCACGGAGCAGCGCCTGCACATGCGATGGCTGCCTACACAGCTGGCTTGCTTGTCTGTGGGGAAAGGCGAGATGGGTCAGGGCCTGGGTTCCTGAGGGGCTGAGAATCAAGGCAGGGATAGAAGAAAGGGGACAGGCCCACATCCCCTGAACCCACGCCGGCGCCCACTCACCTTTGTGGAAAATACGATTGAAAAGTGCCCGCAAGAATCTCTTCAGATGCCTCCAGAGTTGAGGGAAGAAGGGGAGGGGGGAGGCCGGGAGCAGGGTGAGCCCTGAAATCCAACCCTTGTCCGGTCACACCCCAGCAGCCCTCCCACCTCAGCCCCTTCAAGACCCCAGGGCTCCCGCAACCGCGCTGCACAGATCCTGCCCTGACCATAGTCACCACGTTGATCCCCACGTTGAGCAAGATGAAGCTGACCGGGCTCAGAAGAATTGAGTATCCTTGCTCCTGGCATTTCCTGGGGATGGGGCCAGTGAACGGCTCGGCTCGGTAGTAGTTTCGCTCACCCATGGCCGTTGGTCCCAGGACTGCCTGGGCCCCCTGCCCTCCAGTTTTAACTGGGAGCCAGACTGGGTCATAATGGGGCAGGTGGTGAGGTCACAGTGAGGGAGGGGGATGAAAAGGAGGGCCCAGAGTGGCATTCCCTGGTAACCAGGGTCAGGTAAGCTGAGCCTGGACAGTCAAACAGGGCCCGGTGGCCGGCATACATCCCCTCGAGCGGTCATTCATTCGCTCACCGCCCACTGACTCACTTGTTCAAATGACACATTGCGTCTCTTGGCCCCTCTTGAGACTAGGAAGACCTGGGCCTCAGAGGCCTGCTGAAGGCCTGGCTGGAGTCCAGAGCCTCAGCCTTCTTCATGCCCTTCACTGGGCCTGGAGCTGGACCTGCCCAGATGTGGAACCTCCCAGTTTGGAAGCAGCTTCTTGTATGAGGCTCTCTGTGGACAGGGACAGCTGAGACACAGAGGAGGTGCCCAGAGACCAGGGGTTTGGAGTCTGCAGCTGCAGATGTACTTAGTGCATGGTATAGGACCAGGAGGGGCCTGCTGGCAGAACTGTGGCCACTAAACCAAAGGGACCCTCAGGCCAAGAAGGGGACACTGGCTTCTTATTGCAGGAAGCCAAGCGCAGGGACCCAGGCTGGCAGAAGGAGTGGCGCTTCCAAGCCACAGACCACCAATGTTTCCTGGACTCTGGCGCTCTTTATTCCTCTCTCCATGCCCTGCCGCCCCCTGCCCCTGCCCCCACCCCCATTTGCTGCTGGTAAGTTCATTTTCCCAGTCTGGCTCCCGTGCAGAGAGGGCCTGGAGGCCGAGGTGGAAGGCAGCAGCGAGTTGGCCCGCGCTTGGTCCTCCTGCGGTTGCCGCTTCAGCACCAGACTGTCATACACCTGGTAGTTGGCATTGCCTCCTGGGTTCCGGCTGAGTGGCATGAAGGTGGGCGGGGGTGGAGGGTGCTCGGTAGCCTGGACGTCGGGCAGGAGGTGAGAGGGGCGGAGGAGCAGCGCTGAGCTGGGAGCCGGGGCCCGCTGGTCCGAGGCCTCGGCCAGTACCGTGAGGGAGGCGGAGGTGGCCACAGGGCGCCGCAAGGGCAGGATCTCAGCCCATTCGGCCGCCGGGTGCCGCACCTCGTGGGGATCGCGGGAGTAATCCAAGTGTCCCGTGGAGGGGTGCAGGCTGCGGTTGGACTCGCTGTGAGCACAGCTGGGGAGGCTACGTCTGTGGGCCGGTGGGGTGTCGCGCTACCAGGCTTCGGGCCGGTAGCCCCGAGGCACCAGAGCGGATGGAGGCTCAGAGCCCTCCAGACCCAGACTCCGCCGCGGGCCCAGTTGCCGTCCTTTCGGCCCACGAGCCCCTCGACCTGCACCTGGCCGCCCCCACCGGCGCCCAGCCCCGGCGCCGCCACCTGTGTGCCGGTGTGTCCCTCCACAGCTCCCTCCGACAAAAGCCCCCCCCCCACCCCGCCCCTCTGGCGTGTCACCGCGGCCGGGTGCGGGAGCGGGATCGAGGGCAGGGGCCGCTTCCCCGGGCCTGCCGGCCACCAGGGGCGGGGTCCTGAGCTCGGCGGGGGGTGTGGGGCAGGGGTGGCCTTGCCGGGGCTGAGGGGCCGTGGCGACTCAATGGTGGCTCCCAGTGGCTTTGGGCCAGCTGCTGTCGGGCAGGAGGGCCGGCCCGGGCTGCGGCCGGGCTGCGCCTAGCGCCGCGTGGGCGGGCAGGGCCGATGCCCAAGGGACCGCGGGCCCCGGGCCCTGAAGCCTCCGGGGCCACGTCCCTGTGGGCGACGTGCGGGATGTTGGGCGGGGCGCCAAGCGCCGAAGGGTTTGCCGGGTCACGACCGCCCTGGGCTGGGAGGTGGTCGCCAAACCTTCCGCCACCGCCCGATACCCGAGACCTCCGTTCCCCCTTCCTGGGCGGGCGAGGGGGCCCTGCCGGGGCGGGCCGGCCGCCAGGCTGGCGTTAAGGCGCCAGCGCCAGCGAAACTGCGGCTCAAGAGGCAGCCCGCGGCCCCCGCCCCCGTCTACGGCCATACCACCCTGAACGCGCCCGATCTCGTCTGATCTCGGAAGCTAAGCAGGGTCGGGCCTGGTTCGTACTTGGATGGGAGACCGCCTGGGAATACCGGGTGCTGTAGGCTTTTTGCCTCCCGCTCCGCCCGCCTTCTCCTTTACTCGCCCGCGGCGGGGGCCGCCGGCTCCGCCCCCGCCGGGCCGCGCTGCAGGCCCCACCTCCTCAGGCCCCTCCCACCACGGCGCGCGCCGGCGGGGGCGCTCCCCGCCGGCCCGGCCGGCCAGGCGGCCAGAAGGCGGCCCTGGAAGGCAGCCGCACCCAAGACGCTCCCGGGGTGGCCGGCCCGGACCCAGACTCCGCCGCGGGCCCAGCTGCCGTCCTTTCGGCCCGCGAGCCCCTCGACCTGCACCTGGCCGCCCACACCGGCGCCCAGCCCCGGCGCCGCCACCTGTGTGCCGGTGTGTCCCTCCACAGCTCCCTCCGACAAAAGCCCCCCCCCCACCCCGCCCCTCTGGCGTGTCACCGCGGCCGGGTGCGGGAGCGGGATCGAGGGCAGGGGCCGCTTCCCCGGGCCTGCCGGCCACCAGGGGCGGGGTCCTGAGCTCAGCGGGGGTTGTGGGGGCAAGGGTGGCCTTGCCGGGGCTGAGGGGCCGTGGCGACTCAATGGTGGCTCCCAGTGGCTTCGGGCCAGCTGCTGTCGGGCAGGAGGGCCGGCCCGGGCTGCGGCCGGGCTGCGCCTAGCGCCGCGTGGGCGGGCAGGGCCGATGCCCAAGGGACCGCGGGCCCCGGGCCCTGAAGCCTCCGGGGCCACGTCCCTGTGGGCGACGTGCGGGATGTTGGGCGGGGCGCCAAGCGCCGAAGGGTTTGCCGGGTCACGGCCGCCCTGGGCTGGGAGGTGGTCGCCAAACCTTCCGCCACCGCCCGATACCCGAGACCTCCGTTCCCCCTTCCTGGGCGGGCGAGGGGGCCCTGCCGGGGCGGGCCGGCCGCCAGGCTGGCGTTAAGGCGCCAGCGCCAGCGAAACTGCGGCTCAAGAGGCAGCCCGCGGCCCCCGCCCCCGTCTACGGCCATACCACCCTGAACGCGCCCGATCTCGTCTGATCTCGGAAGCTAAGCAGGGTCGGGCCTGGTTAGTACTTGGATGGGAGACCGCCTGGGAATACCGGGTGCTGTAGGCTTTTTGCCTCCCGCTCCGCCCGCCTTCTCCTTTACTCGCCCGCGGCGGGGGCCGCCGGCTCCGCCCCCGCCGGGCCCCGCTGCAGGCAGTAGTCAAGGTGGTTTGCCTGCCCGAGCAGGAAGCTTGGGCGATGGCAGAAGCGGGAAGAAACTCTTGAGCACAGGTTCTTGGGATCCACGGAGCAGCGCATGCACATGCGATGGCTGCCTTACACAGCTGGCTTGCTTGTCTGTGGGGAAAGGCGAGATGGGTCAGGGCCTGGGTTCCTGAGGGGCTGAGAATCAAGGCAGGGATAGAAGAAAGGGGACAGGCCCACATCCCCTGAACCCACGCCGGCGCCCACTCACCTTTGTGGAAAATACGATTGAAAAGTGCCCGCAAGAATCTCTTCAGATGCCTCCAGAGTTGAGGGAAGAAGGGGAGGGGGGAGGCCGGGAGCAGGGTGAGCCCTGAAATCCAACCCTTGTCCGGTCACACCCCAGCAGCCCTCCCACCTCAGCCCCTTCAAGACCCCAGGGCTCCCCCAACCGCGCTGCACAGATCCTGCCCTGACCATAGTCACCACGTTGATCCCCACGTTGAGCAAGATGAAGCTGACCGGGCTCAGAAGAATTGAGTATCCTTGCTCCTGGCATTTCCTGGGGATGGGGCCAGTGAACGGCTCGGCTCGGTAGTAGTTTCGCTCACCCATGGCCGTTGGTCCCAGGACTGCCTGGGCCCCCTGCCCTCCAGTTTTAACTGGGAGCCAGACTGGGTCATAATGGGGCAGGTGGTGAGGTCACAGTGAGGGAGGGGGATGAAAAGGAGGGCCCAGAGTGGCATTCCCTGGTAACCAGGGTCAGGTAAGCTGAGCCTGGACAGTCAAACAGGGCCCGGTGGCCGGCATACATCCCCTCGAGCGGTCATTCATTCGCTCACCGCCCACTGACTCACTTGTTCAAATGACACATTGCGTCTCTTGGCCCCTCTTGAGACTAGGAAGACCTGGGCCTCAGAGGCCTGCTGAAGGCCTGGCTGGAGTCCAGAGCCTCAGCCTTCTTCATGCCCTTCACTGGGCCTGGAGCTGGACCTGCCCAGATGTGGAACCTCCCAGTTTGGAAGCAGCTTCTTGTATGAGGCTCTCTGTGGACAGGGACAGCTGAGACACAGAGGAGGTGCCCAGAGACCAGGGGTTTGGAGTCTGCAGCTGCAGATGTACTTAGTGCATGGTATAGGACCAGGAGGGGCCTGCTGGCAGAACTGTGGCCACTAAACCAAAGGGACCCTCAGGCCAAGAAGGGGACACTGGCTTCTTATTGCAGGAAGCCAAGCGCAGGGACCCAGGCTGGCAGAAGGAGTGGCGCTTCCAAGCCACAGACCACCAATGTTTCCTGGACTCTGGCGCTCTTTATTCCTCTCTCCATGCCCTGCCGCCCCCTGCCCCTGCCCCCGCCCCCATTTGCTGCTGGTAAGTTCATTTTCCCAGTCTGGCTCCCGTGCAGAGAGGGCCTGGAGGCCGAGGTGGAAGGCAGCAGCGAGTTGGCCCGCGCTTGGTCCTCCTGCGGTTGCCGCTTCAGCACCAGACTGTCATACACCTGGTAGTTGGCATTGCCTCCTGGGTTCCGGCTGAGTGGCATGAAGGTGGGCGGGGGTGGAGGGTGCTCGGTAGCCTGGACGTCGGGCAGGAGGTGAGAGGGGCGGAGGAGCAGCGCTGAGCTGGGAGCCGGGGCCCGCTGGTCCGAGGCCTCGGCCAGTACCGTGAGGGAGGCGGAGGTGGCCACAGGGCGCCGCAAGGGCAGGATCTCAGCCCATTCGGCCGCCGGGTGCCGCACCTCGTGGGGATCGCGGGAGTAATCCAAGTGTCCCGTGGAGGGGTGCAGGCTGCGGTTGGACTCGCTGTGAGCACAGCTGGGGAGGCTACGTCTGTGGGCCGGTGGGGTGTCGCGCTACCAGGCTTCGGGCCGGTAGCCCCGAGGCACCAGAGCGGATGGAGGCTCAGAGCCCTCCAGACCCAGACTCCGCCGCGGGCCCAGTTGCCGTCCTTTCGGCCCACGAGCCCCTCGACCTGCACCTGGCCGCCCCCACCGGCGCCCAGCCCCGGCGCCGCCACCTGTGTGCCGGTGTGTCCCTCCACAGCTCCCTCCGACAAAAGCCCCCCCCCCACCCCGCCCCTCTGGCGTGTCACCGCGGCCGGGTGCGGGAGCGGGATCGAGGGCAGGGGCCGCTTCCCCGGGCCTGCCGGCCACCAGGGGCGGGGTCCTGAGCTCGGCGGGGGGTGTGGGGCAGGGGTGGCCTTGCCGGGGCTGAGGGGCCGTGGCGACTCAATGGTGGCTCCCAGTGGCTTTGGGCCAGCTGCTGTCGGGCAGGAGGGCCGGCCCGGGCTGCGGCCGGGCTGCGCCTAGCGCCGCGTGGGCGGGCAGGGCCGATGCCCAAGGGACCGCGGGCCCCGGGCCCTGAAGCCTCCGGGGCCACGTCCCTGTGGGCGACGTGCGGGATGTTGGGCGGGGCGCCAAGCGCCGAAGGGTTTGCCGGGTCACGACCGCCCTGGGCTGGGAGGTGGTCGCCAAACCTTCCGCCACCGCCCGATACCCGAGACCTCCGTTCCCCCTTCCTGGGCGGGCGAGGGGGCCCTGCCGGGGCGGGCCGGCCGCCAGGCTGGCGTTAAGGCGCCAGCGCCAGCGAAACTGCGGCTCAAGAGGCAGCCCGCGGCCCCCGCCCCCGTCTACGGCCATACCACCCTGAACGCGCCCGATCTCGTCTGATCTCGGAAGCTAAGCAGGGTCGGGCCTGGTTCGTACTTGGATGGGAGACCGCCTGGGAATACCGGGTGCTGTAGGCTTTTTGCCTCCCGCTCCGCCCGCCTTCTCCTTTACTCGCCCGCGGCGGGGGCCGCCGGCTCCGCCCCCGCCGGGCCGCGCTGCAGGCCCCACCTCCTCAGGCCCCTCCCACCACGGCGCGCGCCGGCGGGGGCGCTCCCCGCCGGCCCGGCCGGCCAGGCGGCCAGAAGGCGGCCCTGGAAGGCAGCCGCACCCCAGACGCTCCCGGGGTGGCCGGCCCGGACCCAGACTCCGCCGCGGGCCCAGCTGCCGTCCTTTCGGCCCGCGAGCCCCTCGACCTGCACCTGGCCGCCCCCACCGGCGCCCAGCCCCGGCGCCGCCACCTGTGTGCCGGTGTGTCCCTCCACAGCTCCCTCCGACAAAAGCCACCCCCCCACCCCGCCCCTCTGGCGTGTCACCGCGGCCGGGTGCGGGAGCGGGATCGAGGGCAGGGGCCGCTTCCCCGGGCCTGCCGGCCACCAGGGGCGGGGTCCTGAGCTCGGCGGGGCGTGTGGGGCAGGGGTGGCCTTGCCGGGGCTGAGGGGCCGTGGCGACTCAATGGTGGCTCCCAGTGGCTTTGGGCCAGCTGCTGTCGGGCAGGAGGGCCGGCCCGGGCTGCGGCCGGGCTGCGCCTAGCGCCGCGTGGGCGGGCAGGGCCGATGCCCAAGGGACCGCGGGCCCCGGGCCCTGAAGCCTCCGGGGCCACGTCCCTGTGGGCGACGTGCGGGATCTTGGGCGGGGCGCCAAGCGCCGAAGGGTTTGCCGGGTCACGGCCGCCCTGGGCTGGGAGGTGGTCGCCAAACCTTCCGCCACCGCCCGATACCCGAGACCTCCGTTCCCCCTTCCTGGGCGGGCGAGGGGGCCCTGCCGGGGCGGGCCGGCCGCCAGGCTGGCGTTAAGGCGCCAGCGCCAGCGAAACTGCGGCTCAAGAGGCAGCCCGCGGCCCCTGCCCCCGTCTACGGCCATACCACCCTGAACGCGCCCGATCTCGTCTGATCTCGGAAGCTAAGCAGGGTCGGGCCTGGTTAGTACTTGGATGGGAGACCGCCTGGGAATACCGGGTGCTGTAGGCTTTTTGCCTCCCGCTCCGCCCGCCTTCTCCTTTACTCGCCCGCGGCGGGGGGCCGCCGGCTCCGCCCCCGCCGGGCCCCGCTGCAGGCAGTAGTCAAGGTGGTTTGCCTGCCCGAGCAGGAAGCTTGGGCGATGGCAGAAGCGGGAAGAAACTCTTGAGCACAGGTTCTTGGGATCCACGGAGCAGCGCATGCACATGCGATGGCTGCCTACACAGCTGGCTTGCTTGTCTGTGGGGAAAGGCGAGATGGGTCAGGGCCTGGGTTCCTGAGGGGCTGAGAATCAAGGCAGGGATAGAAGAAAGGGGACAGGCCCACATCCCCTGAACCCACGCCGGCGCCCACTCACCTTTGTGGAAAATACGATTGAAAAGTGCCCGCAAGAATCTCTTCAGATGCCTCCAGAGTTGAGGGAAGAAGGGGAGGGGGGAGGCCGGGAGCAGGGTGAGCCCTGAAATCCAACCCTTGTCCGGTCACACCCCAGCAGCCCTCCCACCTCAGCCCCTTCAAGACCCCAGGGCTCCCGCAACCGCGCTGCACAGATCCTGCCCTGACCATAGTCACCACGTTGATCCCCACGTTGAGCAAGATGAAGCTGACCGGGCTCAGAAGAATTGAGTATCCTTGCTCCTGGCATTTCCTGGGGATGGGGCCAGTGAACGGCTCGGCTCGGTAGTAGTTTCGCTCACCCATGGCCGTTGGTCCCAGGACTGCCTGGGCCCCCTGCCCTCCAGTTTTAACTGGGAGCCAGACTGGGTCATAATGGGGCAGGTGGTGAGGTCACAGTGAGGGAGGGGGATGAAAAGGAGGGCCCAGAGTGGCATTCCCTGGTAACCAGGGTCAGGTAAGCTGAGCCTGGACAGTCAAACAGGGCCCGGTGGCCGGCATACATCCCCTCGAGCGGTCATTCATTCGCTCACCGCCCACTGACTCACTTGTTCAAATGACACATTGCGTCTCTTGGCCCCTCTTGAGACTAGGAAGACCTGGGCCTCAGAGGCCTGCTGAAGGCCTGGCTGGAGTCCAGAGCCTCAGCCTTCTTCATGCCCTTCACTGGGCCTGGAGCTGGACCTGCCCAGATGTGGAACCTCCCAGTTTGGAAGCAGCTTCTTGTATGAGGCTCTCTGTGGACAGGGACAGCTGAGACACAGAGGAGGTGCCCAGAGACCAGGGGTTTGGAGTCTGCAGCTGCAGATGTACTTAGTGCATGGTATAGGACCAGGAGGGGCCTGCTGGCAGAACTGTGGCCACTAAACCAAAGGGACCCTCAGGCCAAGAAGGGGACACTGGCTTCTTATTGCAGGAAGCCAAGCGCAGGGACCCAGGCTGGCAGAAGGAGTGGCGCTTCCAAGCCACAGACCACCAATGTTTCCTGGACTCTGGCGCTCTTTATTCCTCTCTCCATGCCCTGCCGCCCCCTGCCCCTGCCCCCGCCCCCATTTGCTGCTGGTAAGTTCATTTTCCCAGTCTGGCTCCCGTGCAGAGAGGGCCTGGAGGCCGAGGTGGAAGGCAGCAGCGAGTTGGCCCGCGCTTGGTCCTCCTGCGGTTGCCGCTTCAGCACCAGACTGTCATACACCTGGTAGTTGGCATTGCCTCCTGGGTTCCGGCTGAGTGGCATGAAGGTGGGCGGGGGTGGAGGGTGCTCAGTAGCCTGGACGTCGGGCAGGAGGTGAGAGGGGCGGAGGAGCAGCGCTGAGCTGGGAGCCGGGGCCCGCTGGTCCGAGGCCTCGGCCAGTACCGTGAGGGAGGCGGAGGTGGCCACAGGGCGCCGCAAGGGCAGGATCTCAGCCCATTCGGCCGCCGGGTGCCGCACCTCGTGGGGATCGCGGGAGTAATCCAAGTGTCCCGTGGAGGGGTGCAGGCTGCGGTTGGACTCGCTGTGAGCACAGCTGGGGAGGCTACGTCTGTGGGCCGGTGGGGTGTCGCGCTACCAGGCTTCGGGCCGGTAGCCCCGAGGCACCAGAGCGGATGGAGGCTCAGAGCCCTCCAGACCCAGACTCCGCCGCGGGCCCAGTTGCCGTCCTTTCGGCCCACGAGCCCCTCGACCTGCACCTGGCCGCCCCCACCGGCGCCCAGCCCCGGCGCCGCCACCTGTGTGCCGGTGTGTCCCTCCACAGCTCCCTCCGACAAAAGCCCCCCCCCCACCCCGCCCCTCTGGCGTGTCACCGCGGCCGGGTGCGGGAGCGGGATCGAGGGCAGGGGCCGCTTCCCCGGGCCTGCCGGCCACCAGGGGCGGGGTCCTGAGCTCGGCGGGGGGTGTGGGGCAGGGGTGGCCTTGCCGGGGCTGAGGGGCCGTGGCGACTCAATGGTGGCTCCCAGTGGCTTTGGGCCAGCTGCTGTCGGGCAGGAGGGCCGGCCCGGGCTGCGGCCGGGCTGCGCCTAGCGCCGCGTGGGCGGGCAGGGCCGATGCCCAAGGGACCGCGGGCCCCGGGCCCTGAAGCCTCCGGGGCCACGTCCCTGTGGGCGACGTGCGGGATGTTGGGCGGGGCGCCAAGCGCCGAAGGGTTTGCCGGGTCACGACCGCCCTGGGCTGGGAGGTGGTCGCCAAACCTTCCGCCACCGCCCGATACCCGAGACCTCCGTTCCCCCTTCCTGGGCGGGCGAGGGGGCCCTGCCGGGGCGGGCCGGCCGCCAGGCTGGCGTTAAGGCGCCAGCGCCAGCGAAACTGCGGCTCAAGAGGCAGCCCGCGGCCCCCGCACCCGTCTACGGCCATACCACCCTGAACGCGCCCGATCTCGTCTGATCTCGGAAGCTAAGCAGGGTCGGGCCTGGTTCGTACTTGGATGGGAGACCGCCTGGGAATACCGGGTGCTGTAGGCTTTTTGCCTCCCGCTCCGCCCGCCTTCTCCTTTACTCGCCCGCGGCGGGGGCCGCCGGCTCCGCCCCCGCCGGGCCGCGCTGCAGGCCCCACCTCCTCAGGCCCCTCCCACCACGGCGCGCGCCGGCGGGGGCGCTCCCCGCCGGCCCGGCCGGCCAGGCGGCCAGAAGGCGGCCCTGGAAGGCAGCCGCACCCCAGACGCTCCCGGGGTGGCCGGCCCGGACCCAGACTCCGCCGCGGGCCCAGCTGCCGTCCTTTCGGCCCGCGAGCCCCTCGACCTGCACCTGGCCGCCCACACCGGCGCCCAGCCCCGGCGCCGCCACCTGTGTGCCGGTGTGTCCCTCCACAGCTCCCTCCGACAAAAGCCCCCCCCCCACCCCGCCCCTCTGGCGTGTCACCGCGGCCGCGTGCGGGAGCGGGATCGAGGGCAGGGGCCGCTTCCCCGGGCCTGCCGGCCACCAGGGGCGGGGTCCTGAGCTCGGCGGGGGTTGTGGGGGCAAGGGTGGCCTTGCCGGGGCTGAGGGGCCGTGGCGACTCAATGGTGGCTCCCAGTGGCTTCGGGCCAGCTGCTGTCGGGCAGGAGGGCCGGCCCGGGCTGCGGCCGGGCTGCGCCTAGCGCCGCGTGGGCGGGCAGGGCCGATGCCCAAGGGACCGCGGGCCCCGGGCCCTGAAGCCTCCGGGGCCACGTCCCTGTGGGCGACGTGCGGGATGTTGGGCGGGGCGCCAAGCGCCGAAGGGTTTGCCGGGTCACGGCCGCCCTGGGCTGGGAGGTGGTCGCCAAACCCTCCGCCGCCGCCCGATACCCGAGACCTCCGTTCCCCCTGCCTGGGCGGGCGAGGGGGCCCTGCCGGGGCGGGCCGGCCGCCAGGCTGGCGTTAAGGCGCCAGCGCCAGCGAAACTGCGGCTCAAGAGGCAGCCCGCGGCCCCCGCCCCCGTCTACGGCCATACCACCCTGAACGCGCCCGATCTCGTCTGATCTCGGAAGCTAAGCAGGGTCGGGCCTGGTTAGTACTTGGATGGGAGACCGCCTGGGAATACCGGGTGCTGTAGGCTTTTTGCCTCCCGCTCCGCCCGCCTTCTCCTTTACTCGCCCGCGGCGGGGGCCGCCGGCTCCGCCCCCGCCGGGCCCCGCTGCAGGCAGTAGTCAAGGTGGTTTGCCTGCCCGAGCAGGAAGCTTGGGCGATGGCAGAAGCGGGAAGAAACTCTTGAGCACAGGTTCTTGGGATCCACGGAGCAGCGCATGCACATGCGATGGCTGCCTACACAGCTGGCTTGCTTGTCTGTGGGGAAAGGCGAGATGGGTCAGGGCCTGGGTTCCTGAGGGGCTGAGAATCAAGGCAGGGATAGAAGAAAGGGGACAGGCCCACATCCCCTGAACCCACGCCGGCGCCCACTCACCTTTGTGGAAAATACGATTGAAAAGTGCCCGCAAGAATCTCTTCAGATGCCTCCAGAGTTGAGGGAAGAAGGGGAGGGGGGAGGCCGGGAGCAGGGTGAGCCCTGAAATCCAACCCTTGTCCGGTCACACCCCAGCAGCCCTCCCACCTCAGCCCCTTCAAGACCCCAGGGCTCCCCCAACCGCGCTGCACAGATCCTGCCCTGACCATAGTCACCACGTTGATCCCCACGTTGAGCAAGATGAAGCTGACCGGGCTCAGAAGAATTGAGTATCCTTGCTCCTGGCATTTCCTGGGGATGGGGCCAGTGAACGGCTCGGCTCGGTAGTAGTTTCGCTCACCCATGGCCGTTGGTCCCAGGACTGCCTGGGCCCCCTGCCCTCCAGTTTTAACTGGGAGCCAGACTGGGTCATAATGGGGCAGGTGGTGAGGTCACAGTGAGGGAGGGGGATGAAAAGGAGGGCCCAGAGTGGCATTCCCTGGTAACCAGGGTCAGGTAAGCTGAGCCTGGACAGTCAAACAGGGCCCGGTGGCCGGCATACATCCCCTCGAGCGGTCATTCATTCGCTCACCGCCCACTGACTCACTTGTTCAAATGACACATTGCGTCTCTTGGCCCCTCTTGAGACTAGGAAGACCTGGGCCTCAGAGGCCTGCTGAAGGCCTGGCTGGAGTCCAGAGCCTCAGCCTTCTTCATGCCCTTCACTGGGCCTGGAGCTGGACCTGCCCAGATGTGGAACCTCCCAGTTTGGAAGCAGCTTCTTGTATGAGGCTCTCTGTGGACAGGGACAGCTGAGACACAGAGGAGGTGCCCAGAGACCAGGGGTTTGGAGTCTGCAGCTGCAGATGTACTTAGTGCATGGTATAGGACCAGGAGGGGCCTGCTGGCAGAACTGTGGCCACTAAACCAAAGGGACCCTCAGGCCAAGAAGGGGACACTGGCTTCTTATTGCAGGAAGCCAAGCGCAGGGACCCAGGCTGGCAGAAGGAGTGGCGCTTCCAAGCCACAGACCACCAATGTTTCCTGGACTCTGGCGCTCTTTATTCCTCTCTCCATGCCCTGCCGCCCCCTGCCCCTGCCCCCACCCCCATTTGCTGCTGGTAAGTTCATTTTCCCAGTCTGGCTCCCGTGCAGAGAGGGCCTGGAGGCCGAGGTGGAAGGCAGCAGCGAGTTGGCCCGCGCTTGGTCCTCCTGCGGTTGCCGCTTCAGCACCAGACTGTCATACACCTGGTAGTTGGCATTGCCTCCTGGGTTCCGGCTGAGTGGCATGAAGGTGGGCGGGGGTGGAGGGTGCTCGGTAGCCTGGACGTCGGGCAGGAGGTGAGAGGGGCGGAGGAGCAGCGCTGAGCTGGGAGCCGGGGCCCGCTGGTCCGAGGCCTCGGCCAGTACCGTGAGGGAGGCGGAGGTGGCCACAGGGCGCCGCAAGGGCAGGATCTCAGCCCATTCGGCCGCCGGGTGCCGCACCTCGTGGGGATCGCGGGAGTAATCCAAGTGTCCCGTGGAGGGGTGCAGGCTGCGGTTGGACTCGCTGTGAGCACAGCTGGGGAGGCTACGTCTGTGGGCCGGTGGGGTGTCGCGCTACCAGGCTTCGGGCCGGTAGCCCCGAGGCACCAGAGCGGATGGAGGCTCAGAGCCCTCCAGACCCAGACTCCGCCGCGGGCCCTGTTGCCGTCCTTTCGGCCCACGAGCCCCTCGACCTGCACCTGGCCGCCCCCACCGGCGCCCAGCCCCGGCGCCGCCACCTGTGTGCCGGTGTGTCCCTCCACAGCTCCCTCCGACAAAAGCCACCCCCCCACCCCGCCCCTCTGGCGTGTCACCGCGGCCGGGTGCGGGAGCGGGATCGAGGGCAGGGGCCGCTTCCCCGGGCCTGCCGGCCACCAGGGGCGGGGTCCTGAGCTCGGCGGGGCGTGTGGGGCAGGGGTGGCCTTGCCGGGGCTGAGGGGCCGTGGCGACTCAATGGTGGCTCCCAGTGGCTTTGGGCCAGCTGCTGTCGGGCAGGAGGGCCGGCCCGGGCTGCGGCCGGGCTGCGCCTAGCGCCGCGTGGGCGGGCAGGGCCGATGCCCAAGGGACCGCGGGCCCCGGGCCCTGAAGCCTCCGGGGCCACGTCCCTGTGGGCGACGTGCGGGATCTTGGGCGGGGCGCCAAGCGCCGAAGGGTTTGCCGGGTCACGGCCGCCCTGGGCTGGGAGGTGGTCGCCAAACCTTCCGCCACCGCCCGATACCCGAGACCTCCGTTCCCCCTTCCTGGGCGGGCGAGGGGGCCCTGCCGGGGCGGGCCGGCCGCCAGGCTGGCGTTAAGGCGCCAGCGCCAGCGAAACTGCGGCTCAAGAGGCAGCCCGCGGCCCCTGCCCCCGTCTACGGCCATACCACCCTGAACGCGCCCGATCTCGTCTGATCTCGGAAGCTAAGCAGGGTCGGGCCTGGTTAGTACTTGGATGGGAGACCGCCTGGGAATACCGGGTGCTGTAGGCTTTTTGCCTCCCGCTCCGCCCGCCTTCTCCTTTACTCGCCCGCGGCGGGGGGCCGCCGGCTCCGCCCCCGCCGGGCCCCGCTGCAGGCAGTAGTCAAGGTGGTTTGCCTGCCCGAGCAGGAAGCTTGGGCGATGGCAGAAGCGGGAAGAAACTCTTGAGCACAGGTTCTTGGGATCCACGGAGCAGCGCATGCACATGCGATGGCTGCCTACACAGCTGGCTTGCTTGTCTGTGGGGAAAGGCGAGATGGGTCAGGGCCTGGGTTCCTGAGGGGCTGAGAATCAAGGCAGGGATAGAAGAAAGGGGACAGGCCCACATCCCCTGAACCCACGCCGGCGCCCACTCACCTTTGTGGAAAATACGATTGAAAAGTGCCCGCAAGAATCTCTTCAGATGCCTCCAGAGTTGAGGGAAGAAGGGGAGGGGGGAGGCCGGGAGCAGGGTGAGCCCTGAAATCCAACCCTTGTCCGGTCACACCCCAGCAGCCCTCCCACCTCAGCCCCTTCAAGACCCCAGGGCTCCCGCAACCGCGCTGCACAGATCCTGCCCTGACCATAGTCACCACGTTGATCCCCACGTTGAGCAAGATGAAGCTGACCGGGCTCAGAAGAATTGAGTATCCTTGCTCCTGGCATTTCCTGGGGATGGGGCCAGTGAACGGCTCGGCTCGGTAGTAGTTTCGCTCACCCATGGCCGTTGGTCCCAGGACTGCCTGGGCCCCCTGCCCTCCAGTTTTAACTGGGAGCCAGACTGGGTCATAATGGGGCAGGTGGTGAGGTCACAGTGAGGGAGGGGGATGAAAAGGAGGGCCCAGAGTGGCATTCCCTGGTAACCAGGGTCAGGTAAGCTGAGCCTGGACAGTCAAACAGGGCCCGGTGGCCGGCATACATCCCCTCGAGCGGTCATTCATTCGCTCACCGCCCACTGACTCACTTGTTCAAATGACACATTGCGTCTCTTGGCCCCTCTTGAGACTAGGAAGACCTGGGCCTCAGAGGCCTGCTGAAGGCCTGGCTGGAGTCCAGAGCCTCAGCCTTCTTCATGCCCTTCACTGGGCCTGGAGCTGGACCTGCCCAGATGTGGAACCTCCCAGTTTGGAAGCAGCTTCTTGTATGAGGCTCTCTGTGGACAGGGACAGCTGAGACACAGAGGAGGTGCCCAGAGACCAGGGGTTTGGAGTCTGCAGCTGCAGATGTACTTAGTGCATGGTATAGGACCAGGAGGGGCCTGCTGGCAGAACTGTGGCCACTAAACCAAAGGGACCCTCAGGCCAAGAAGGGGACACTGGCTTCTTATTGCAGGAAGCCAAGCGCAGGGACCCAGGCTGGCAGAAGGAGTGGCGCTTCCAAGCCACAGACCACCAATGTTTCCTGGACTCTGGCGCTCTTTATTCCTCTCTCCATGCCCTGCCGCCCCCTGCCCCTGCCCCCACCCCCATTTGCTGCTGGTAAGTTCATTTTCCCAGTCTGGCTCCCGTGCAGAGAGGGCCTGGAGGCCGAGGTGGAAGGCAGCAGCGAGTTGGCCCGCGCTTGGTCCTCCTGCGGTTGCCGCTTCAGCACCAGACTGTCATACACCTGGTAGTTGGCATTGCCTCCTGGGTTCCGGCTGAGTGGCATGAAGGTGGGCGGGGGTGGAGGGTGCTCGGTAGCCTGGACGTCGGGCAGGAGGTGAGAGGGGCGGAGGAGCAGCGCTGAGCTGGGAGCCGGGGCCCGCTGGTCCGAGGCCTCGGCCAGTACCGTGAGGGAGGCGGAGGTGGCCACAGGGCGCCGCAAGGGCAGGATCTCAGCCCATTCGGCCGCCGGGTGCCGCACC
The DNA here is from genome assembly GCF_951394435.1 of Stenella coeruleoalba. NCBI lineage: Eukaryota > Metazoa > Chordata > Mammalia > Artiodactyla > Delphinidae > Stenella > Stenella coeruleoalba. The sequence goes on from NC_137165.1 coordinate 21,585,790, forward strand.
TCGTGGGGATCGCGGGAGTAATCCAAGTGTCCCGTGGAGGGGTGCAGGCTGCGGTTGGACTCGCTGTGAGCACAGCTGGGGAGGCTACGTCTGTGGGCCGGTGGGGTGTCGCGCTACCAGGCTTCGGGCCGGTAGCCCCGAGGCACCAGAGCGGATGGAGGCTCAGAGCCCTCCAGACCCAGACTCCGCCGCGGGCCCTGTTGCCGTCCTTTCGGCCCACGAGCCCCTCGACCTGCACCTGGCCGCCCCCACCGGCGCCCAGCCCCGGCGCCGCCACCTGTGTGCCGGTGTGTCCCTCCACAGCTCCCTCCGACAAAAGCCACCCCCCCACCCCGCCCCTCTGGCGTGTCACCGCGGCCGGGTGCGGGAGCGGGATCGAGGGCAGGGGCCGCTTCCCCGGGCCTGCCGGCCACCAGGGGCGGGGTCCTGAGCTCGGCGGGGCGTGTGGGGCAGGGGTGGCCTTGCCGGGGCTGAGGGGCCGTGGCGACTCAATGGTGGCTCCCAGTGGCTTTGGGCCAGCTGCTGTCGGGCAGGAGGGCCGGCCCGGGCTGCGGCCGGGCTGCGCCTAGCGCCGCGTGGGCGGGCAGGGCCGATGCCCAAGGGACCGCGGGCCCCGGGCCCTGAAGCCTCCGGGGCCACGTCCCTGTGGGCGACGTGCGGGATCTTGGGCGGGGCGCCAAGCGCCGAAGGGTTTGCCGGGTCACGGCCGCCCTGGGCTGGGAGGTGGTCGCCAAACCTTCCGCCACCGCCCGATACCCGAGACCTCCGTTCCCCCTTCCTGGGCGGGCGAGGGGGCCCTGCCGGGGCGGGCCGGCCGCCAGGCTGGCGTTAAGGCGCCAGCGCCAGCGAAACTGCGGCTCAAGAGGCAGCCCGCGGCCCCTGCCCCCGTCTACGGCCATACCACCCTGAACGCGCCCGATCTCGTCTGATCTCGGAAGCTAAGCAGGGTCGGGCCTGGTTAGTACTTGGATGGGAGACCGCCTGGGAATACCGGGTGCTGTAGGCTTTTTGCCTCCCGCTCCGCCCGCCTTCTCCTTTACTCGCCCGCGGCGGGGGGCCGCCGGCTCCGCCCCCGCCGGGCCCCGCTGCAGGCAGTAGTCAAGGTGGTTTGCCTGCCCGAGCAGGAAGCTTGGGCGATGGCAGAAGCGGGAAGAAACTCTTGAGCACAGGTTCTTGGGATCCACGGAGCAGCGCATGCACATGCGATGGCTGCCTACACAGCTGGCTTGCTTGTCTGTGGGGAAAGGCGAGATGGGTCAGGGCCTGGGTTCCTGAGGGGCTGAGAATCAAGGCAGGGATAGAAGAAAGGGGACAGGCCCACATCCCCTGAACCCACGCCGGCGCCCACTCACCTTTGTGGAAAATACGATTGAAAAGTGCCCGCAAGAATCTCTTCAGATGCCTCCAGAGTTGAGGGAAGAAGGGGAGGGGGGAGGCCGGGAGCAGGGTGAGCCCTGAAATCCAACCCTTGTCCGGTCACACCCCAGCAGCCCTCCCACCTCAGCCCCTTCAAGACCCCAGGGCTCCCGCAACCGCGCTGCACAGATCCTGCCCTGACCATAGTCACCACGTTGATCCCCACGTTGAGCAAGATGAAGCTGACCGGGCTCAGAAGAATTGAGTATCCTTGCTCCTGGCATTTCCTGGGGATGGGGCCAGTGAACGGCTCGGCTCGGTAGTAGTTTCGCTCACCCATGGCCGTTGGTCCCAGGACTGCCTGGGCCCCCTGCCCTCCAGTTTTAACTGGGAGCCAGACTGGGTCATAATGGGGCAGGTGGTGAGGTCACAGTGAGGGAGGGGGATGAAAAGGAGGGCCCAGAGTGGCATTCCCTGGTAACCAGGGTCAGGTAAGCTGAGCCTGGACAGTCAAACAGGGCCCGGTGGCCGGCATACATCCCCTCGAGCGGTCATTCATTCGCTCACCGCCCACTGACTCACTTGTTCAAATGACACATTGCGTCTCTTGGCCCCTCTTGAGACTAGGAAGACCTGGGCCTCAGAGGCCTGCTGAAGGCCTGGCTGGAGTCCAGAGCCTCAGCCTTCTTCATGCCCTTCACTGGGCCTGGAGCTGGACCTGCCCAGATGTGGAACCTCCCAGTTTGGAAGCAGCTTCTTGTATGAGGCTCTCTGTGGACAGGGACAGCTGAGACACAGAGGAGGTGCCCAGAGACCAGGGGTTTGGAGTCTGCAGCTGCAGATGTACTTAGTGCATGGTATAGGACCAGGAGGGGCCTGCTGGCAGAACTGTGGCCACTAAACCAAAGGGACCCTCAGGCCAAGAAGGGGACACTGGCTTCTTATTGCAGGAAGCCAAGCGCAGGGACCCAGGCTGGCAGAAGGAGTGGCGCTTCCAAGCCACAGACCACCAATGTTTCCTGGACTCTGGCGCTCTTTATTCCTCTCTCCATGCCCTGCCGCCCCCTGCCCCTGCCCCCACCCCCATTTGCTGCTGGTAAGTTCATTTTCCCAGTCTGGCTCCCGTGCAGAGAGGGCCTGGAGGCCGAGGTGGAAGGCAGCAGCGAGTTGGCCCGCGCTTGGTCCTCCTGCGGTTGCCGCTTCAGCACCAGACTGTCATACACCTGGTAGTTGGCATTGCCTCCTGGGTTCCGGCTGAGTGGCATGAAGGTGGGCGGGGGTGGAGGGTGCTCGGTAGCCTGGACGTCGGGCAGGAGGTGAGAGGGGCGGAGGAGCAGCGCTGAGCTGGGAGCCGGGGCCCGCTGGTCCGAGGCCTCGGCCAGTACCGTGAGGGAGGCGGAGGTGGCCACAGGGCGCCGCAAGGGCAGGATCTCAGCCCATTCGGCCGCCGGGTGCCGCACCTCGTGGGGATCGCGGGAGTAATCCAAGTGTCCCGTGGAGGGGTGCAGGCTGCGGTTGGACTCGCTGTGAGCACAGCTGGGGAGGCTACGTCTGTGGGCCGGTGGGGTGTCGCGCTACCAGGCTTCGGGCCGGTAGCCCCGAGGCACCAGAGCGGATGGAGGCTCAGAGCCCTCCAGACCCAGACTCCGCCGCGGGCCCTGTTGCCGTCCTTTCGGCCCACGAGCCCCTCGACCTGCACCTGGCCGCCCCCACCGGCGCCCAGCCCCGGCGCCGCCACCTGTGTGCCGGTGTGTCCCTCCACAGCTCCCTCCGACAAAAGCCACCCCCCCACCCCGCCCCTCTGGCGTGTCACCGCGGCCGGGTGCGGGAGCGGGATCGAGGGCAGGGGCCGCTTCCCCGGGCCTGCCGGCCACCAGGGGCGGGGTCCTGAGCTCGGCGGGGCGTGTGGGGCAGGGGTGGCCTTGCCGGGGCTGAGGGGCCGTGGCGACTCAATGGTGGCTCCCAGTGGCTTTGGGCCAGCTGCTGTCGGGCAGGAGGGCCGGCCCGGGCTGCGGCCGGGCTGCGCCTAGCGCCGCGTGGGCGGGCAGGGCCGATGCCCAAGGGACCGCGGGCCCCGGGCCCTGAAGCCTCCGGGGCCACGTCCCTGTGGGCGACGTGCGGGATCTTGGGCGGGGCGCCAAGCGCCGAAGGGTTTGCCGGGTCACGGCCGCCCTGGGCTGGGAGGTGGTCGCCAAACCTTCCGCCACCGCCCGATACCCGAGACCTCCGTTCCCCCTTCCTGGGCGGGCGAGGGGGCCCTGCCGGGGCGGGCCGGCCGCCAGGCTGGCGTTAAGGCGCCAGCGCCAGCGAAACTGCGGCTCAAGAGGCAGCCCGCGGCCCCCGCCCCCGTCTACGGCCATACCACCCTGAACGCGCCCGATCTCGTCTGATCTCGGAAGCTAAGCAGGGTCGGGCCTGGTTAGTACTTGGATGGGAGACCGCCTGGGAATACCGGGTGCTGTAGGCTTTTTGCCTCCCGCTCCGCCCGCCTTCTCCTTTACTCGCCCGCGGCGGGGGGCCGCCGGCTCCGCCCCCGCCGGGCCCCGCTGCAGGCAGTAGTCAAGGTGGTTTGCCTGCCCGAGCAGGAAGCTTGGGCGATGGCAGAAGCGGGAAGAAACTCTTGAGCACAGGTTCTTGGGATCCACGGAGCAGCGCATGCACATGCGATGGCTGCCTACACAGCTGGCTTGCTTGTCTGTGGGGAAAGGCGAGATGGGTCAGGGCCTGGGTTCCTGAGGGGCTGAGAATCAAGGCAGGGATAGAAGAAAGGGGACAGGCCCACATCCCCTGAACCCACGCCGGCGCCCACTCACCTTTGTGGAAAATACGATTGAAAAGTGCCCGCAAGAATCTCTTCAGATGCCTCCAGAGTTGAGGGAAGAAGGGGAGGGGGGAGGCCGGGAGCAGGGTGAGCCCTGAAATCCAACCCTTGTCCGGTCACACCCCAGCAGCCCTCCCACCTCAGCCCCTTCAAGACCCCAGGGCTCCCGCAACCGCGCTGCACAGATCCTGCCCTGACCATAGTCACCACGTTGATCCCCACGTTGAGCAAGATGAAGCTGACCGGGCTCAGAAGAATTGAGTATCCTTGCTCCTGGCATTTCCTGGGGATGGGGCCAGTGAACGGCTCGGCTCGGTAGTAGTTTCGCTCACCCATGGCCGTTGGTCCCAGGACTGCCTGGGCCCCCTGCCCTCCAGTTTTAACTGGGAGCCAGACTGGGTCATAATGGGGCAGGTGGTGAGGTCACAGTGAGGGAGGGGGATGAAAAGGAGGGCCCAGAGTGGCATTCCCTGGTAACCAGGGTCAGGTAAGCTGAGCCTGGACAGTCAAACAGGGCCCGGTGGCCGGCATACATCCCCTCGAGCGGTCATTCATTCGCTCACCGCCCACTGACTCACTTGTTCAAATGACACATTGCGTCTCTTGGCCCCTCTTGAGACTAGGAAGACCTGGGCCTCAGAGGCCTGCTGAAGGCCTGGCTGGAGTCCAGAGCCTCAGCCTTCTTCATGCCCTTCACTGGGCCTGGAGCTGGACCTGCCCAGATGTGGAACCTCCCAGTTTGGAAGCAGCTTCTTGTATGAGGCTCTCTGTGGACAGGGACAGCTGAGACACAGAGGAGGTGCCCAGAGACCAGGGGTTTGGAGTCTGCAGCTGCAGATGTACTTAGTGCATGGTATAGGACCAGGAGGGGCCTGCTGGCAGAACTGTGGCCACTAAACCAAAGGGACCCTCAGGCCAAGAAGGGGACACTGGCTTCTTATTGCAGGAAGCCAAGCGCAGGGACCCAGGCTGGCAGAAGGAGTGGCGCTTCCAAGCCACAGACCACCAATGTTTCCTGGACTCTGGCGCTCTTTATTCCTCTCTCCATGCCCTGCCGCCCCCTGCCCCTGCCCCCACCCCCATTTGCTGCTGGTAAGTTCATTTTCCCAGTCTGGCTCCCGTGCAGAGAGGGCCTGGAGGCCGAGGTGGAAGGCAGCAGCGAGTTGGCCCGCGCTTGGTCCTCCTGCGGTTGCCGCTTCAGCACCAGACTGTCATACACCTGGTAGTTGGCATTGCCTCCTGGGTTCCGGCTGAGTGGCATGAAGGTGGGCGGGGGTGGAGGGTGCTCGGTAGCCTGGACGTCGGGCAGGAGGTGAGAGGGGCGGAGGAGCAGCGCTGAGCTGGGAGCCGGGGCCCGCTGGTCCGAGGCCTCGGCCAGTACCGTGAGGGAGGCGGAGGTGGCCACAGGGCGCCGCAAGGGCAGGATCTCAGCCCATTCGGCCGCCGGGTGCCGCACCTCGTGGGGATCGCGGGAGTAATCCAAGTGTCCCGTGGAGGGGTGCAGGCTGCGGTTGGACTCGCTGTGAGCACAGCTGGGGAGGCTACGTCTGTGGGCCGGTGGGGTGTCGCGCTACCAGGCTTCGGGCCGGTAGCCCCGAGGCACCAGAGCGGATGGAGGCTCAGAGCCCTCCAGACCCAGACTCCGCCGCGGGCCCTGTTGCCGTCCTTTCGGCCCACGAGCCCCTCGACCTGCACCTGGCCGCCCCCACCGGCGCCCAGCCCCGGCGCCGCCACCTGTGTGCCGGTGTGTCCCTCCACAGCTCCCTCCGACAAAAGCCACCCCCCCACCCCGCCCCTCTGGCGTGTCACCGCGGCCGGGTGCGGGAGCGGGATCGAGGGCAGGGGCCGCTTCCCCGGGCCTGCCGGCCACCAGGGGCGGGGTCCTGAGCTCGGCGGGGCGTGTGGGGCAGGGGTGGCCTTGCCGGGGCTGAGGGGCCGTGGCGACTCAATGGTGGCTCCCAGTGGCTTTGGGCCAGCTGCTGTCGGGCAGGAGGGCCGGCCCGGGCTGCGGCCGGGCTGCGCCTAGCGCCGCGTGGGCGGGCAGGGCCGATGCCCAAGGGACCGCGGGCCCCGGGCCCTGAAGCCTCCGGGGCCACGTCCCTGTGGGCGACGTGCGGGATCTTGGGCGGGGCGCCAAGCGCCGAAGGGTTTGCCGGGTCACGGCCGCCCTGGGCTGGGAGGTGGTCGCCAAACCTTCCGCCACCGCCCGATACCCGAGACCTCCGTTCCCCCTTCCTGGGCGGGCGAGGGGGCCCTGCCGGGGCGGGCCGGCCGCCAGGCTGGCGTTAAGGCGCCAGCGCCAGCGAAACTGCGGCTCAAGAGGCAGCCCGCGGCCCCCGCCCCCGTCTACGGCCATACCACCCTGAACGCGCCCGATCTCGTCTGATCTCGGAAGCTAAGCAGGGTCGGGCCTGGTTAGTACTTGGATGGGAGACCGCCTGGGAATACCGGGTGCTGTAGGCTTTTTGCCTCCCGCTCCGCCCGCCTTCTCCTTTACTCGCCCGCGGCGGGGGGCCGCCGGCTCCGCCCCCGCCGGGCCCCGCTGCAGGCAGTAGTCAAGGTGGTTTGCCTGCCCGAGCAGGAAGCTTGGGCGATGGCAGAAGCGGGAAGAAACTCTTGAGCACAGGTTCTTGGGATCCACGGAGCAGCGCATGCACATGCGATGGCTGCCTACACAGCTGGCTTGCTTGTCTGTGGGGAAAGGCGAGATGGGTCAGGGCCTGGGTTCCTGAGGGGCTGAGAATCAAGGCAGGGATAGAAGAAAGGGGACAGGCCCACATCCCCTGAACCCACGCCGGCGCCCACTCACCTTTGTGGAAAATACGATTGAAAAGTGCCCGCAAGAATCTCTTCAGATGCCTCCAGAGTTGAGGGAAGAAGGGGAGGGGGGAGGCCGGGAGCAGGGTGAGCCCTGAAATCCAACCCTTGTCCGGTCACACCCCAGCAGCCCTCCCACCTCAGCCCCTTCAAGACCCCAGGGCTCCCCCAACCGCGCTGCACAGATCCTGCCCTGACCATAGTCACCACGTTGATCCCCACGTTGAGCAAGATGAAGCTGACCGGGCTCAGAAGAATTGAGTATCCTTGCTCCTGGCATTTCCTGGGGATGGGGCCAGTGAACGGCTCGGCTCGGTAGTAGTTTCGCTCACCCATGGCCGTTGGTCCCAGGACTGCCTGGGCCCCCTGCCCTCCAGTTTTAACTGGGAGCCAGACTGGGTCATAATGGGGCAGGTGGTGAGGTCACAGTGAGGGAGGGGGATGAAAAGGAGGGCCCAGAGTGGCATTCCCTGGTAACCAGGGTCAGGTAAGCTGAGCCTGGACAGTCAAACAGGGCCCGGTGGCCGGCATACATCCCCTCGAGCGGTCATTCATTCGCTCACCGCCCACTGACTCACTTGTTCAAATGACACATTGCGTCTCTTGGCCCCTCTTGAGACTAGGAAGACCTGGGCCTCAGAGGCCTGCTGAAGGCCTGGCTGGAGTCCAGAGCCTCAGCCTTCTTCATGCCCTTCACTGGGCCTGGAGCTGGACCTGCCCAGATGTGGAACCTCCCAGTTTGGAAGCAGCTTCTTGTATGAGGCTCTCTGTGGACAGGGACAGCTGAGACACAGAGGAGGTGCCCAGAGACCAGGGGTTTGGAGTCTGCAGCTGCAGATGTACTTAGTGCATGGTATAGGACCAGGAGGGGCCTGCTGGCAGAACTGTGGCCACTAAACCAAAGGGACCCTCAGGCCAAGAAGGGGACACTGGCTTCTTATTGCAGGAAGCCAAGCGCAGGGACCCAGGCTGGCAGAAGGAGTGGCGCTTCCAAGCCACAGACCACCAATGTTTCCTGGACTCTGGCGCTCTTTATTCCTCTCTCCATGCCCTGCCGCCCCCTGCCCCTGCCCCCACCCCCATTTGCTGCTGGTAAGTTCATTTTCCCAGTCTGGCTCCCGTGCAGAGAGGGCCTGGAGGCCGAGGTGGAAGGCAGCAGCGAGTTGGCCCGCGCTTGGTCCTCCTGCGGTTGCCGCTTCAGCACCAGACTGTCATACACCTGGTAGTTGGCATTGCCTCCTGGGTTCCGGCTGAGTGGCATGAAGGTGGGCGGGGGTGGAGGGTGCTCGGTAGCCTGGACGTCGGGCAGGAGGTGAGAGGGGCGGAGGAGCAGCGCTGAGCTGGGAGCCGGGGCCCGCTGGTCCGAGGCCTCGGCCAGTACCGTGAGGGAGGCGGAGGTGGCCACAGGGCGCCGCAAGGGCAGGATCTCAGCCCATTCGGCCGCCGGGTGCCGCACCTCGTGGGGATCGCGGGAGTAATCCAAGTGTCCCGTGGAGGGGTGCAGGCTGCGGTTGGACTCGCTGTGAGCACAGCTGGGGAGGCTACGTCTGTGGGCCGGTGGGGTGTCGCGCTACCAGGCTTCGGGCCGGTAGCCCCGAGGCACCAGAGCGGATGGAGGCTCAGAGCCCTCCAGACCCAGACTCCGCCGCGGGCCCTGTTGCCGTCCTTTCGGCCCACGAGCCCCTCGACCTGCACCTGGCCGCCCCCACCGGCGCCCAGCCCCGGCGCCGCCACCTGTGTGCCGGTGTGTCCCTCCACAGCTCCCTCCGACAAAAGCCACCCCCCCACCCCGCCCCTCTGGCGTGTCACCGCGGCCGGGTGCGGGAGCGGGATCGAGGGCAGGGGCCGCTTCCCCGGGCCTGCCGGCCACCAGGGGCGGGGTCCTGAGCTCGGCGGGGCGTGTGGGGCAGGGGTGGCCTTGCCGGGGCTGAGGGGCCGTGGCGACTCAATGGTGGCTCCCAGTGGCTTTGGGCCAGCTGCTGTCGGGCAGGAGGGCCGGCCCGGGCTGCGGCCGGGCTGCGCCTAGCGCCGCGTGGGCGGGCAGGGCCGATGCCCAAGGGACCGCGGGCCCCGGGCCCTGAAGCCTCCGGGGCCACGTCCCTGTGGGCGACGTGCGGGATCTTGGGCGGGGCGCCAAGCGCCGAAGGGTTTGCCGGGTCACGGCCGCCCTGGGCTGGGAGGTGGTCGCCAAACCTTCCGCCACCGCCCGATACCCGAGACCTCCGTTCCCCCTTCCTGGGCGGGCGAGGGGGCCCTGCCGGGGCGGGCCGGCCACCAGGCTGGCGTTAAGGCGCCAGCGCCAGCGAAACTGCGGCTCAAGAGGCAGCCCGCGGCCCCTGCCCCCGTCTACGGCCATACCACCCTGAACGCGCCCGATCTCGTCTGATCTCGGAAGCTAAGCAGGGTCGGGCCTGGTTAGTACTTGGATGGGAGACCGCCTGGGAATACCGGGTGCTGTAGGCTTTTTGCCTCCCGCTCCGCCCGCCTTCTCCTTTACTCGCCCGCGGCGGTGGGCCGCCGGCTCCGCCCCCGCCGGGCCCCGCTGCAGGCAGTAGTCAAGGTGGTTTGCCTGCCCGAGCAGGAAGCTTGGGCGATGGCAGAAGCGGGAAGAAACTCTTGAGCACAGGTTCTTGGGATCCACGGAGCAGCGCATGCACATGCGATGGCTGCCTACACAGCTGGCTTGCTTGTCTGTGGGGAAAGGCGAGATGGGTCAGGGCCTGGGTTCCTGAGGGGCTGAGAATCAAGGCAGGGATAGAAGAAAGGGGACAGGCCCACATCCCCTGAACCCACGCCGGCGCCCACTCACCTTTGTGGAAAATACGATTGAAAAGTGCCCGCAAGAATCTCTTCAGATGCCTCCAGAGTTGAGGGAAGAAGGGGAGGGGGGAGGCCGGGAGCAGGGTGAGCCCTGAAATCCAACCCTTGTCCGGTCACACCCCAGCAGCCCTCCCACCTCAGCCCCTTCAAGACCCCAGGGCTCCCGCAACCGCGCTGCACAGATCCTGCCCTGACCATAGTCACCACGTTGATCCCCACGTTGAGCAAGATGAAGCTGACCGGGCTCAGAAGAATTGAGTATCCTTGCTCCTGGCATTTCCTGGGGATGGGGCCAGTGAACGGCTCGGCTCGGTAGTAGTTTCGCTCACCCATGGCCGTTGGTCCCAGGACTGCCTGGGCCCCCTGCCCTCCAGTTTTAACTGGGAGCCAGACTGGGTCATAATGGGGCAGGTGGTGAGGTCACAGTGAGGGAGGGGGATGAAAAGGAGGGCCCAGAGTGGCATTCCCTGGTAACCAGGGTCAGGTAAGCTGAGCCTGGACAGTCAAACAGGGCCCGGTGGCCGGCATACATCCCCTCGAGCGGTCATTCATTCGCTCACCGCCCACTGACTCACTTGTTCAAATGACACATTGCGTCTCTTGGCCCCTCTTGAGACTAGGAAGACCTGGGCCTCAGAGGCCTGCTGAAGGCCTGGCTGGAGTCCAGAGCCTCAGCCTTCTTCATGCCCTTCACTGGGCCTGGAGCTGGACCTGCCCAGATGTGGAACCTCCCAGTTTGGAAGCAGCTTCTTGTATGAGGCTCTCTGTGGACAGGGACAGCTGAGACACAGAGGAGGTGCCCAGAGACCAGGGGTTTGGAGTCTGCAGCTGCAGATGTACTTAGTGCATGGTATAGGACCAGGAGGGGCCTGCTGGCAGAACTGTGGCCACTAAACCAAAGGGACCCTCAGGCCAAGAAGGGGACACTGGCTTCTTATTGCAGGAAGCCAAGCGCAGGGACCCAGGCTGGCAGAAGGAGTGGCGCTTCCAAGCCACAGACCACCAATGTTTCCTGGACTCTGGCGCTCTTTATTCCTCTCTCCATGCCCTGCCGCCCCCTGCCCCTGCCCCCACCCCCATTTGCTGCTGGTAAGTTCATTTTCCCAGTCTGGCTCCCGTGCAGAGAGGGCCTGGAGGCCGAGGTGGAAGGCAGCAGCGAGTTGGCCCGCGCTTGGTCCTCCTGCGGTTGCCGCTTCAGCACCAGACTGTCATACACCTGGTAGTTGGCATTGCCTCCTGGGTTCCGGCTGAGTGGCATGAAGGTGGGCGGGGGTGGAGGGTGCTCAGTAGCCTGGACGTCGGGCAGGAGGTGAGAGGGGCGGAGGAGCAGCGCTGAGCTGGGAGCCGGGGCCCGCTGGTCCGAGGCCTCGGCCAGTACCGTGAGGGAGGCGGAGGTGGCCACAGGGCGCCGCAAGGGCAGGATCTCAGCCCATTCGGCCGCCGGGTGCCGCACCTCGTGGGGATCGCGGGAGTAATCCAAGTGTCCCGTGGAGGGGTGCAGGCTGCGGTTGGACTCGCTGTGAGCACAGCTGGGGAGGCTACGTCTGTGGGCCGGTGGGGTGTCGCGCTACCAGGCTTCGGGCCGGTAGCCCCGAGGCACCAGAGCGGATGGAGGCTCAGAGCCCTCCAGACCCAGACTCCGCCGCGGGCCCAGTTGCCGTCCTTTCGGCCCACGAGCCCCTCGACCTGCACCTGGCCGCCCCCACCGGCGCCCAGCCCCGGCGCCGCCACCTGTGTGCCGGTGTGTCCCTCCACAGCTCCCTCCGACAAAAGCCCCCCCCCCACCCCGCCCCTCTGGCGTGTCACCGCGGCCGGGTGCGGGAGCGGGATCGAGGGCAGGGGCCGCTTCCCCGGGCCTGCCGGCCACCAGGGGCGGGGTCCTGAGCTCGGCGGGGGGTGTGGGGCAGGGGTGGCCTTGCCGGGGCTGAGGGGCCGTGGCGACTCAATGGTGGCTCCCAGTGGCTTTGGGCCAGCTGCTGTCGGGCAGGAGGGCCGGCCCGGGCTGCGGCCGGGCTGCGCCTAGCGCCGCGTGGGCGGGCAGGGCCGATGCCCAAGGGACCGCGGGCCCCGGGCCCTGAAGCCTCCGGGGCCACGTCCCTGTGGGCGACGTGCGGGATGTTGGGCGGGGCGCCAAGCGCCGAAGGGTTTGCCGGGTCACGACCGCCCTGGGCTGGGAGGTGGTCGCCAAACCTTCCGCCACCGCCCGATACCCGAGACCTCCGTTCCCCCTTCCTGGGCGGGCGAGGGGGCCCTGCCGGGGCGGGCCGGCCGCCAGGCTGGCGTTAAGGCGCCAGCGCCAGCGAAACTGCGGCTCAAGAGGCAGCCCGCGGCCCCCGCACCCGTCTACGGCCATACCACCCTGAACGCGCCCGATCTCGTCTGATCTCGGAAGCTAAGCAGGGTCGGGCCTGGTTCGTACTTGGATGGGAGACCGCCTGGGAATACCGGGTGCTGTAGGCTTTTTGCCTCCCGCTCCGCCCGCCTTCTCCTTTACTCGCCCGCGGCGGGGGCCGCCGGCTCCGCCCCCGCCGGGCCGCGCTGCAGGCCCCACCTCCTCAGGCCCCTCCCACCACGGCGCGCGCCGGCGGGGGCGCTCCCCGCCGGCCCGGCCGGCCAGGCGGCCAGAAGGCGGCCCTGGAAGGCAGCCGCACCCCAGACGCTCCCGGGGTGGCCGGCCCGGACCCAGACTCCGCCGCGGGCCCAGCTGCCGTCCTTTCGGCCCGCGAGCCCCTCGACCTGCACCTGGCCGCCCACACCGGCGCCCAGCCCCGGCGCCGCCACCTGTGTGCCGGTGTGTCCCTCCACAGCTCCCTCCGACAAAAGCCCCCCCCCCACCCCGCCCCTCTGGCGTGTCACCGCGGCCGGGTGCGGGAGCGGGATCGAGGGCAGGGGCCGCTTCCCCGGGCCTGCCGGCCACCAGGGGCGGGGTCCTGAGCTCGGCGGGGGTTGTGGGGGCAAGGGTGGCCTTGCCGGGGCTGAGGGGCCGTGGCGACTCAATGGTGGCTCCCAGTGGCTTCGGGCCAGCTGCTGTCGGGCAGGAGGGCCGGCCCGGGCTGCGGCCGGGCTGCGCCTAGCGCCGCGTGGGCGGGCAGGGCCGATGCCCAAGGGACCGCGGGCCCCGGGCCCTGAAGCCTCCGGGGCCACGTCCCTGTGGGCGACGTGCGGGATCTTGGGCGGGGCGCCAAGCGCCGAAGGGTTTGCCGGGTCACGGCCGCCCTGGGCTGGGAGGTGGTCGCCAAACCTTCCGCCACCGCCCGATACCCGAGACCTCCGTTCCCCCTTCCTGGGCGGGCGAGGGGGCCCTGCCGGGGCGGGCCGGCCGCCAGGCTGGCGTTAAGGCGCCAGCGCCAGCGAAACTGCGGCTCAAGAGGCAGCCCGCGGCCCCTGCCCCCGTCTACGGCCATACCACCCTGAACGCGCCCGATCTCGTCTGATCTCGGAAGCTAAGCAGGGTCGGGCCTGGTTAGTACTTGGATGGGAGACCGCCTGGGAATACCGGGTGCTGTAGGCTTTTTGCCTCCCGCTCCGCCCGCCTTCTCCTTTACTCGCCCGCGGCGGGGGCCGCCGGCTCCGCCCCCGCCGGGCCCCGCTGCAGGCAGTAGTCAAGGTGGTTTGCCTGCCCGAGCAGGAAGCTTGGGCGATGGCAGAAGCGGGAAGAAACTCTTGAGCACAGGTTCTTGGGATCCACGGAGCAGCGCATGCACATGCGATGGCTGCCTACACAGCTGGCTTGCTTGTCTGTGGGGAAAGGCGAGATGGGTCAGGGCCTGGGTTCCTGAGGGGCTGAGAATCAAGGCAGGGATAGAAGAAAGGGGACAGGCCCACATCCCCTGAACCCACGCCGGCGCCCACTCACCTTTGTGGAAAATACGATTGAAAAGTGCCCGCAAGAATCTCTTCAGATGCCTCCAGAGTTGAGGGAAGAAGGGGAGGGGGGAGGCCGGGAGCAGGGTGAGCCCTGAAATCCAACCCTTGTCCGGTCACACCCCAGCAGCCCTCCCACCTCAGCCCCTTCAAGACCCCAGGGCTCCCCCAACCGCGCTGCACAGATCCTGCCCTGACCATAGTCACCACGTTGATCCCCACGTTGAGCAAGATGAAGCTGACCGGGCTCAGAAGAATTGAGTATCCTTGCTCCTGGCATTTCCTGGGGATGGGGCCAGTGAACGGCTCGGCTCGGTAGTAGTTTCGCTCACCCATGGCCGTTGGTCCCAGGACTGCCTGGGCCCCCTGCCCTCCAGTTTTAACTGGGAGCCAGACTGGGTCATAATGGGGCAGGTGGTGAGGTCACAGTGAGGGAGGGGGATGAAAAGGAGGGCCCAGAGTGGCATTCCCTGGTAACCAGGGTCAGGTAAGCTGAGCCTGGACAGTCAAACAGGGCCCGGTGGCCGGCATACATCCCCTCGAGCGGTCATTCATTCGCTCACCGCCCACTGACTCACTTGTTCAAATGACACATTGCGTCTCTTGGCCCCTCTTGAGACTAGGAAGACCTGGGCCTCAGAGGCCTGCTGAAGGCCTGGCTGGAGTCCAGAGCCTCAGCCTTCTTCATGCCCTTCACTGGGCCTGGAGCTGGACCTGCCCAGATGTGGAACCTCCCAGTTTGGAAGCAGCTTCTTGTATGAGGCTCTCTGTGGACAGGGACAGCTGAGACACAGAGGAGGTGCCCAGAGACCAGGGGTTTGGAGTCTGCAGCTGCAGATGTACTTAGTGCATGGTATAGGACCAGGAGGGGCCTGCTGGCAGAACTGTGGCCACTAAACCAAAGGGACCCTCAGGCCAAGAAGGGGACACTGGCTTCTTATTGCAGGAAGCCAAGCGCAGGGACCCAGGCTGGCAGAAGGAGTGGCGCTTCCAAGCCACAGACCACCAATGTTTCCTGGACTCTGGCGCTCTTTATTCCTCTCTCCATGCCCTGCCGCCCCCTGCCCCTGCCCCCACCCCCATTTGCTGCTGGTAAGTTCATTTTCCCAGTCTGGCTCCCGTGCAGAGAGGGCCTGGAGGCCGAGGTGGAAGGCAGCAGCGAGTTGGCCCGCGCTTGGTCCTCCTGCGGTTGCCGCTTCAGCACCAGACTGTCATACACCTGGTAGTTGGCATTGCCTCCTGGGTTCCGGCTGAGTGGCATGAAGGTGGGCGGGGGTGGAGGGTGCTCGGTAGCCTGGACGTCGGGCAGGAGGTGAGAGGGGCGGAGGAGCAGCGCTGAGCTGGGAGCCGGGGCCCGCTGGTCCGAGGCCTCGGCCAGTACCGTGAGGGAGGCGGAGGTGGCCACAGGGCGCCGCAAGGGCAGGATCTCAGCCCATTCGGCCGCCGGGTGCCGCACCTCGTGGGGATCGCGGGAGTAATCCAAGTGTCCCGTGGAGGGGTGCAGGCTGCGGTTGGACTCGCTGTGAGCACAGCTGGGGAGGCTACGTCTGTGGGCCGGTGGGGTGTCGCGCTACCAGGCTTCGGGCCGGTAGCCCCGAGGCACCAGAGCGGATGGAGGCTCAGAGCCCTCCAGACCCAGACTCCGCCGCGGGCCCTGTTGCCGTCCTTTCGGCCCACGAGCCCCTCGACCTGCACCTGGCCGCCCCCACCGGCGCCCAGCCCCGGCGCCGCCACCTGTGTGCCGGTGTGTCCCTCCACAGCTCCCTCCGACAAAAGCCACCCCCCCACCCCGCCCCTCTGGCGTGTCACCGCGGCCGGGTGCGGGAGCGGGATCGAGGGCAGGGGCCGCTTCCCCGGGCCTGCCGGCCACCAGGGGCGGGGTCCTGAGCTCGGCGGGGCGTGTGGGGCAGGGGTGGCCTTGCCGGGGCTGAGGGGCCGTGGCGACTCAATGGTGGCTCCCAGTGGCTTTGGGCCAGCTGCTGTCGGGCAGGAGGGCCGGCCCGGGCTGCGGCCGGGCTGCGCCTAGCGCCGCGTGGGCGGGCAGGGCCGATGCCCAAGGGACCGCGGGCCCCGGGCCCTGAAGCCTCCGGGGCCACGTCCCTGTGGGCGACGTGCGGGATCTTGGGCGGGGCGCCAAGCGCCGAAGGGTTTGCCGGGTCACGGCCGCCCTGGGCTGGGAGGTGGTCGCCAAACCTTCCGCCACCGCCCGATACCCGAGACCTCCGTTCCCCCTTCCTGGGCGGGCGAGGGGGCCCTGCCGGGGCGGGCCGGCCGCCAGGCTGGCGTTAAGGCGCCAGCGCCAGCGAAACTGCGGCTCAAGAGGCAGCCCGCGGCCCCTGCCCCCGTCTACGGCCATACCACCCTGAACGCGCCCGATCTCGTCTGATCTCGGAAGCTAAGCAGGGTCGGGCCTGGTTAGTACTTGGATGGGAGACCGCCTGGGAATACCGGGTGCTGTAGGCTTTTTGCCTCCCGCTCCGCCCGCCTTCTCCTTTACTCGCCCGCGGCGGGGGGCCGCCGGCTCCGCCCCCGCCGGGCCCCGCTGCAGGCAGTAGTCAAGGTGGTTTGCCTGCCCGAGCAGGAAGCTTGAGCGATGGCAGAAGCGGGAAGAAACTCTTGAGCACAGGTTCTTGGGATCCACGGAGCAGCGCATGCACATGCGATGGCTGCCTACACAGCTGGCTTGCTTGTCTGTGGGGAAAGGCGAGATGGGTCAGGGCCTGGGTTCCTGAGGGGCTGAGAATCAAGGCAGGGATAGAAGAAAGGGGACAGGCCCACATCCCCTGAACCCACGCCGGCGCCCACTCACCTTTGTGGAAAATACGATTGAAAAGTGCCCGCAAGAATCTCTTCAGATGCCTCCAGAGTTGAGGGAAGAAGGGGAGGGGGGAGGCCGGGAGCAGGGTGAGCCCTGAAATCCAACCCTTGTCCGGTCACACCCCAGCAGCCCTCCCACCTCAGCCCCTTCAAGACCCCAGGGCTCCCCCAACCGCGCTGCACAGATCCTGCCCTGACCATAGTCACCACGTTGATCCCCACGTTGAGCAAGATGAAGCTGACCGGGCTCAGAAGAATTGAGTATCCTTGCTCCTGGCATTTCCTGGGGATGGGGCCAGTGAACGGCTCGGCTCGGTAGTAGTTTCGCTCACCCATGGCCGTTGGTCCCAGGACTGCCTGGGCCCCCTGCCCTCCAGTTTTAACTGGGAGCCAGACTGGGTCATAATGGGGCAGGTGGTGAGGTCACAGTGAGGGAGGGGGATGAAAAGGAGGGCCCAGAGTGGCATTCCCTGGTAACCAGGGTCAGGTAAGCTGAGCCTGGACAGTCAAACAGGGCCCGGTGGCCGGCATACATCCCCTCGAGCGGTCATTCATTCGCTCACCGCCCACTGACTCACTTGTTCAAATGACACATTGCGTCTCTTGGCCCCTCTTGAGACTAGGAAGACCTGGGCCTCAGAGGCCTGCTGAAGGCCTGGCTGGAGTCCAGAGCCTCAGCCTTCTTCATGCCCTTCACTGGGCCTGGAGCTGGACCTGCCCAGATGTGGAACCTCCCAGTTTGGAAGCAGCTTCTTGTATGAGGCTCTCTGTGGACAGGGACAGCTGAGACACAGAGGAGGTGCCCAGAGACCAGGGGTTTGGAGTCTGCAGCTGCAGATGTACTTAGTGCATGGTATAGGACCAGGAGGGGCCTGCTGGCAGAACTGTGGCCACTAAACCAAAGGGACCCTCAGGCCAAGAAGGGGACACTGGCTTCTTATTGCAGGAAGCCAAGCGCAGGGACCCAGGCTGGCAGAAGGAGTGGCGCTTCCAAGCCACAGACCACCAATGTTTCCTGGACTCTGGCGCTCTTTATTCCTCTCTCCATGCCCTGCCGCCCCCTGCCCCTGCCCCCACCCCCATTTGCTGCTGGTAAGTTCATTTTCCCAGTCTGGCTCCCGTGCAGAGAGGGCCTGGAGGCCGAGGTGGAAGGCAGCAGCGAGTTGGCCCGCGCTTGGTCCTCCTGCGGTTGCCGCTTCAGCACCAGACTGTCATACACCTGGTAGTTGGCATTGCCTCCTGGGTTCCGGCTGAGTGGCATGAAGGTGGGCGGGGGTGGAGGGTGCTCGGTAGCCTGGACGTCGGGCAGGAGGTGAGAGGGGCGGAGGAGCAGCGCTGAGCTGGGAGCCGGGGCCCGCTGGTCCGAGGCCTCGGCCAGTACCGTGAGGGAGGCGGAGGTGGCCACAGGGCGCCGCAAGGGCAGGATCTCAGCCCATTCGGCCGCCGGGTGCCGCACCTCGTGGGGATCGCGGGAGTAATCCAAGTGTCCCGTGGAGGGGTGCAGGCTGCGGTTGGACTCGCTGTGAGCACAGCTGGGGAGGCTACGTCTGTGGGCCGGTGGGGTGTCGCGCTACCAGGCTTCGGGCCGGTAGCCCCGAGGCACCAGAGCGGATGGAGGCTCAGAGCCCTCCAGACCCAGACTCCGCCGCGGGCCCAGTTGCCGTCCTTTCGGCCCACGAGCCCCTCGACCTGCACCTGGCCGCCCCCACCGGCGCCCAGCCCCGGCGCCGCCACCTGTGTGCCGGTGTGTCCCTCCACAGCTCCCTCCGACAAAAGCCCCCCCCCCACCCCGCCCCTCTGGCGTGTCACCGCGGCCGGGTGCGGGAGCGGGATCGAGGGCAGGGGCCGCTTCCCCGGGCCTGCCGGCCACCAGGGGCGGGGTCCTGAGCTCGGCGGGGGGTGTGGGGCAGGGGTGGCCTTGCCGGGGCTGAGGGGCCGTGGCGACTCAATGGTGGCTCCCAGTGGCTTTGGGCCAGCTGCTGTCGGGCAGGAGGGCCGGCCCGGGCTGCGGCCGGGCTGCGCCTAGCGCCGCGTGGGCGGGCAGGGCCGATGCCCAAGGGACCGCGGGCCCCGGGCCCTGAAGCCTCCGGGGCCACGTCCCTGTGGGCGACGTGCGGGATCTTGGGCGGGGCGCCAAGCGCCGAAGGGTTTGCCGGGTCACGGCCGCCCTGGGCTGGGAGGTGGTCGCCAAACCTTCCGCCACCGCCCGATACCCGAGACCTCCGTTCCCCCTTCCTGGGCGGGCGAGGGGGCCCTGCCGGGGCGGGCCGGCCGCCAGGCTGGCGTTAAGGCGCCAGCGCCAGCGAAACTGCGGCTCAAGAGGCAGCCCGCGGCCCCCGCACCCGTCTACGGCCATACCACCCTGAACGCGCCCGATCTCGTCTGATCTCGGAAGCTAAGCAGGGTCGGGCCTGGTTCGTACTTGGATGGGAGACCGCCTGGGAATACCGGGTGCTGTAGGCTTTTTGCCTCCCGCTCCGCCCGCCTTCTCCTTTACTCGCCCGCGGCGGGGGCCGCCGGCTCCGCCCCCGCCGGGCCGCGCTGCAGGCCCCACCTCCTCAGGCCCCTCCCACCACGGCGCGCGCCGGCGGGGGCGCTCCCCGCCGGCCCGGCCGGCCAGGCGGCCAGAAGGCGGCCCTGGAAGGCAGCCGCACCCCAGACGCTCCCGGGGTGGCCGGCCCGGACCCAGACTCCGCCGCGGGCCCAGCTGCCGTCCTTTCGGCCCGCGAGCCCCTCGACCTGCACCTGGCCGCCCACACCGGCGCCCAGCCCCGGCGCCGCCACCTGTGTGCCGGTGTGTCCCTCCACAGCTCCCTCCGACAAAAGCCCCCCCCCCACCCCGCCCCTCTGGCGTGTCACCGCGGCCGGGTGCGGGAGCGGGATCGAGGGCAGGGGCCGCTTCCCCGGGCCTGCCGGCCACCAGGGGCGGGGTCCTGAGCTCGGCGGGGGTTGTGGGGGCAAGGGTGGCCTTGCCGGGGCTGAGGGGCCGTGGCGACTCAATGGTGGCTCCCAGTGGCTTCGGGCCAGCTGCTGTCGGGCAGGAGGGCCGGCCCGGGCTGCGGCCGGGCTGCGCCTAGCGCCGCGTGGGCGGGCAGGGCCGATGCCCAAGGGACCGCGGGCCCCGGGCCCTGAAGCCTCCGGGGCCACGTCCCTGTGGGCGACGTGCGGGATGTTGGGCGGGGCGCCAAGCGCCGAAGGGTTTGCCGGGTCACGGCCGCCCTGGGCTGGGAGGTGGTCGCCAAACCCTCCGCCGCCGCCCGATACCCGAGACCTCCGTTCCCCCTGCCTGGGCGGGCGAGGGGGCCCTGCCGGGGCGGGCCGGCCGCCAGGCTGGCGTTAAGGCGCCAGCGCCAGCGAAACTGCGGCTCAAGAGGCAGCCCGCGGCCCCCGCCCCCGTCTACGGCCATACCACCCTGAACGCGCCCGATCTCGTCTGATCTCGGAAGCTAAGCAGGGTCGGGCCTGGTTAGTACTTGGATGGGAGACCGCCTGGGAATACCGGGTGCTGTAGGCTTTTTGCCTCCCGCTCCGCCCGCCTTCTCCTTTACTCGCCCGCGGCGGGGGCCGCCGGCTCCGCCCCCGCCGGGCCCCGCTGCAGGCAGTAGTCAAGGTGGTTTGCCTGCCCGAGCAGGAAGCTTGGGCGATGGCAGAAGCGGGAAGAAACTCTTGAGCACAGGTTCTTGGGATCCACGGAGCAGCGCATGCACATGCGATGGCTGCCTACACAGCTGGCTTGCTTGTCTGTGGGGAAAGGCGAGATGGGTCAGGGCCTGGGTTCCTGAGGGGCTGAGAATCAAGGCAGGGATAGAAGAAAGGGGACAGGCCCACATCCCCTGAACCCACGCCGGCGCCCACTCACCTTTGTGGAAAATACGATTGAAAAGTGCCCGCAAGAATCTCTTCAGATGCCTCCAGAGTTGAGGGAAGAAGGGGAGGGGGGAGGCCGGGAGCAGGGTGAGCCCTGAAATCCAACCCTTGTCCGGTCACACCCCAGCAGCCCTCCCACCTCAGCCCCTTCAAGACCCCAGGGCTCCCCCAACCGCGCTGCACAGATCCTGCCCTGACCATAGTCACCACGTTGATCCCCACGTTGAGCAAGATGAAGCTGACCGGGCTCAGAAGAATTGAGTATCCTTGCTCCTGGCATTTCCTGGGGATGGGGCCAGTGAACGGCTCGGCTCGGTAGTAGTTTCGCTCACCCATGGCCGTTGGTCCCAGGACTGCCTGGGCCCCCTGCCCTCCAGTTTTAACTGGGAGCCAGACTGGGTCATAATGGGGCAGGTGGTGAGGTCACAGTGAGGGAGGGGGATGAAAAGGAGGGCCCAGAGTGGCATTCCCTGGTAACCAGGGTCAGGTAAGCTGAGCCTGGACAGTCAAACAGGGCCCGGTGGCCGGCATACATCCCCTCGAGCGGTCATTCATTCGCTCACCGCCCACTGACTCACTTGTTCAAATGACACATTGCGTCTCTTGGCCCCTCTTGAGACTAGGAAGACCTGGGCCTCAGAGGCCTGCTGAAGGCCTGGCTGGAGTCCAGAGCCTCAGCCTTCTTCATGCCCTTCACTGGGCCTGGAGCTGGACCTGCCCAGATGTGGAACCTCCCAGTTTGGAAGCAGCTTCTTGTATGAGGCTCTCTGTGGACAGGGACAGCTGAGACACAGAGGAGGTGCCCAGAGACCAGGGGTTTGGAGTCTGCAGCTGCAGATGTACTTAGTGCATGGTATAGGACCAGGAGGGGCCTGCTGGCAGAACTGTGGCCACTAAACCAAAGGGACCCTCAGGCCAAGAAGGGGACACTGGCTTCTTATTGCAGGAAGCCAAGCGCAGGGACCCAGGCTGGCAGAAGGAGTGGCGCTTCCAAGCCACAGACCACCAATGTTTCCTGGACTCTGGCGCTCTTTATTCCTCTCTCCATGCCCTGCCGCCCCCTGCCCCTGCCCCCACCCCCATTTGCTGCTGGTAAGTTCATTTTCCCAGTCTGGCTCCCGTGCAGAGAGGGCCTGGAGGCCGAGGTGGAAGGCAGCAGCGAGTTGGCCCGCGCTTGGTCCTCCTGCGGTTGCCGCTTCAGCACCAGACTGTCATACACCTGGTAGTTGGCATTGCCTCCTGGGTTCCGGCTGAGTGGCATGAAGGTGGGCGGGGGTGGAGGGTGCTCGGTAGCCTGGACGTCGGGCAGGAGGTGAGAGGGGCGGAGGAGCAGCGCTGAGCTGGGAGCCGGGGCCCGCTGGTCCGAGGCCTCGGCCAGTACCGTGAGGGAGGCGGAGGTGGCCACAGGGCGCCGCAAGGGCAGGATCTCAGCCCATTCGGCCGCCGGGTGCCGCACCTCGTGGGGATCGCGGGAGTAATCCAAGTGTCCCGTGGAGGGGTGCAGGCTGCGGTTGGACTCGCTGTGAGCACAGCTGGGGAGGCTACGTCTGTGGGCCGGTGGGGTGTCGCGCTACCAGGCTTCGGGCCGGTAGCCCCGAGGCACCAGAGCGGATGGAGGCTCAGAGCCCTCCAGACCCAGACTCCGCCGCGGGCCCTGTTGCCGTCCTTTCGGCCCACGAGCCCCTCGACCTGCACCTGGCCGCCCCCACCGGCGCCCAGCCCCGGCGCCGCCACCTGTGTGCCGGTGTGTCCCTCCACAGCTCCCTCCGACAAAAGCCACCCCCCCACCCCGCCCCTCTGGCGTGTCACCGCGGCCGGGTGCGGGAGCGGGATCGAGGGCAGGGGCCGCTTCCCCGGGCCTGCCGGCCACCAGGGGCGGGGTCCTGAGCTCGGCGGGGCGTGTGGGGCAGGGGTGGCCTTGCCGGGGCTGAGGGGCCGTGGCGACTCAATGGTGGCTCCCAGTGGCTTTGGGCCAGCTGCTGTCGGGCAGGAGGGCCGGCCCGGGCTGCGGCCGGGCTGCGCCTAGCGCCGCGTGGGCGGGCAGGGCCGATGCCCAAGGGACCGCGGGCCCCGGGCCCTGAAGCCTCCGGGGCCACGTCCCTGTGGGCGACGTGCGGGATCTTGGGCGGGGCGCCAAGCGCCGAAGGGTTTGCCGGGTCACGGCCGCCCTGGGCTGGGAGGTGGTCGCCAAACCTTCCGCCACCGCCCGATACCCGAGACCTCCGTTCCCCCTTCCTGGGCGGGCGAGGGGGCCCTGCCGGGGCGGGCCGGCCGCCAGGCTGGCGTTAAGGCGCCAGCGCCAGCGAAACTGCGGCTCAAGAGGCAGCCCGCGGCCCCTGCCCCCGTCTACGGCCATACCACCCTGAACGCGCCCGATCTCGTCTGATCTCGGAAGCTAAGCAGGGTCGGGCCTGGTTAGTACTTGGATGGGAGACCGCCTGGGAATACCGGGTGCTGTAGGCTTTTTGCCTCCCGCTCCGCCCGCCTTCTCCTTTACTCGCCCGCGGCGGGGGGCCGCCGGCTCCGCCCCCGCCGGGCCCCGCTGCAGGCAGTAGTCAAGGTGGTTTGCCTGCCCGAGCAGGAAGCTTGAGCGATGGCAGAAGCGGGAAGAAACTCTTGAGCACAGGTTCTTGGGATCCACGGAGCAGCGCATGCACATGCGATGGCTGCCTACACAGCTGGCTTGCTTGTCTGTGGGGAAAGGCGAGATGGGTCAGGGCCTGGGTTCCTGAGGGGCTGAGAATCAAGGCAGGGATAGAAGAAAGGGGACAGGCCCACATCCCCTGAACCCACGCCGGCGCCCACTCACCTTTGTGGAAAATACGATTGAAAAGTGCCCGCAAGAATCTCTTCAGATGCCTCCAGAGTTGAGGGAAGAAGGGGAGGGGGGAGGCCGGGAGCAGGGTGAGCCCTGAAATCCAACCCTTGTCCGGTCACACCCCAGCAGCCCTCCCACCTCAGCCCCTTCAAGACCCCAGGGCTCCCCCAACCGCGCTGCACAGATCCTGCCCTGACCATAGTCACCACGTTGATCCCCACGTTGAGCAAGATGAAGCTGACCGGGCTCAGAAGAATTGAGTATCCTTGCTCCTGGCATTTCCTGGGGATGGGGCCAGTGAACGGCTCGGCTCGGTAGTAGTTTCGCTCACCCATGGCCGTTGGTCCCAGGACTGCCTGGGCCCCCTGCCCTCCAGTTTTAACTGGGAGCCAGACTGGGTCATAATGGGGCAGGTGGTGAGGTCACAGTGAGGGAGGGGGATGAAAAGGAGGGCCCAGAGTGGCATTCCCTGGTAACCAGGGTCAGGTAAGCTGAGCCTGGACAGTCAAACAGGGCCCGGTGGCCGGCATACATCCCCTCGAGCGGTCATTCATTCGCTCACCGCCCACTGACTCACTTGTTCAAATGACACATTGCGTCTCTTGGCCCCTCTTGAGACTAGGAAGACCTGGGCCTCAGAGGCCTGCTGAAGGCCTGGCTGGAGTCCAGAGCCTCAGCCTTCTTCATGCCCTTCACTGGGCCTGGAGCTGGACCTGCCCAGATGTGGAACCTCCCAGTTTGGAAGCAGCTTCTTGTATGAGGCTCTCTGTGGACAGGGACAGCTGAGACACAGAGGAGGTGCCCAGAGACCAGGGGTTTGGAGTCTGCAGCTGCAGATGTACTTAGTGCATGGTATAGGACCAGGAGGGGCCTGCTGGCAGAACTGTGGCCACTAAACCAAAGGGACCCTCAGGCCAAGAAGGGGACACTGGCTTCTTATTGCAGGAAGCCAAGCGCAGGGACCCAGGCTGGCAGAAGGAGTGGCGCTTCCAAGCCACAGACCACCAATGTTTCCTGGACTCTGGCGCTCTTTATTCCTCTCTCCATGCCCTGCCGCCCCCTGCCCCTGCCCCCACCCCCATTTGCTGCTGGTAAGTTCATTTTCCCAGTCTGGCTCCCGTGCAGAGAGGGCCTGGAGGCCGAGGTGGAAGGCAGCAGCGAGTTGGCCCGCGCTTGGTCCTCCTGCGGTTGCCGCTTCAGCACCAGACTGTCATACACCTGGTAGTTGGCATTGCCTCCTGGGTTCCGGCTGAGTGGCATGAAGGTGGGCGGGGGTGGAGGGTGCTCGGTAGCCTGGACGTCGGGCAGGAGGTGAGAGGGGCGGAGGAGCAGCGCTGAGCTGGGAGCCGGGGCCCGCTGGTCCGAGGCCTCGGCCAGTACCGTGAGGGAGGCGGAGGTGGCCACAGGGCGCCGCAAGGGCAGGATCTCAGCCCATTCGGCCGCCGGGTGCCGCACCTCGTGGGGATCGCGGGAGTAATCCAAGTGTCCCGTGGAGGGGTGCAGGCTGCGGTTGGACTCGCTGTGAGCACAGCTGGGGAGGCTACGTCTGTGGGCCGGTGGGGTGTCGCGCTACCAGGCTTCGGGCCGGTAGCCCCGAGGCACCAGAGCGGATGGAGGCTCAGAGCCCTCCAGACCCAGACTCCGCCGCGGGCCCAGTTGCCGTCCTTTCGGCCCACGAGCCCCTCGACCTGCACCTGGCCGCCCCCACCGGCGCCCAGCCCCGGCGCCGCCACCTGTGTGCCGGTGTGTCCCTCCACAGCTCCCTCCGACAAAAGCCCCCCCCCCACCCCGCCCCTCTGGCGTGTCACCGCGGCCGGGTGCGGGAGCGGGATCGAGGGCAGGGGCCGCTTCCCCGGGCCTGCCGGCCACCAGGGGCGGGGTCCTGAGCTCGGCGGGGGGTGTGGGGCAGGGGTGGCCTTGCCGGGGCTGAGGGGCCGTGGCGACTCAATGGTGGCTCCCAGTGGCTTTGGGCCAGCTGCTGTCGGGCAGGAGGGCCGGCCCGGGCTGCGGCCGGGCTGCGCCTAGCGCCGCGTGGGCGGGCAGGGCCGATGCCCAAGGGACCGCGGGCCCCGGGCCCTGAAGCCTCCGGGGCCACGTCCCTGTGGGCGACGTGCGGGATGTTGGGCGGGGCGCCAAGCGCCGAAGGGTTTGCCGGGTCACGACCGCCCTGGGCTGGGAGGTGGTCGCCAAACCTTCCGCCACCGCCCGATACCCGAGACCTCCGTTCCCCCTTCCTGGGCGGGCGAGGGGGCCCTGCCGGGGCGGGCCGGCCGCCAGGCTGGCGTTAAGGCGCCAGCGCCAGCGAAACTGCGGCTCAAGAGGCAGCCCGCGGCCCCCGCACCCGTCTACGGCCATACCACCCTGAACGCGCCCGATCTCGTCTGATCTCGGAAGCTAAGCAGGGTCGGGCCTGGTTCGTACTTGGATGGGAGACCGCCTGGGAATACCGGGTGCTGTAGGCTTTTTGCCTCCCGCTCCGCCCGCCTTCTCCTTTACT
The DNA here is from genome assembly GCF_951394435.1 of Stenella coeruleoalba. Taxonomy (NCBI): domain Eukaryota; kingdom Metazoa; phylum Chordata; class Mammalia; order Artiodactyla; family Delphinidae; genus Stenella; species Stenella coeruleoalba. The sequence goes on from NC_137165.1 coordinate 21,611,467, forward strand.
CGCCCGCGGCGGGGGCCGCCGGCTCCGCCCCCGCCGGGCCGCGCTGCAGGCCCCACCTCCTCAGGCCCCTCCCACCACGGCGCGCGCCGGCGGGGGCGCTCCCCGCCGGCCCGGCCGGCCAGGCGGCCAGAAGGCGGCCCTGGAAGGCAGCCGCACCCCAGACGCTCCCGGGGTGGCCGGCCCGGACCCAGACTCCGCCGCGGGCCCAGCTGCCGTCCTTTCGGCCCGCGAGCCCCTCGACCTGCACCTGGCCGCCCACACCGGCGCCCAGCCCCGGCGCCGCCACCTGTGTGCCGGTGTGTCCCTCCACAGCTCCCTCCGACAAAAGCCCCCCCCCCACCCCGCCCCTCTGGCGTGTCACCGCGGCCGGGTGCGGGAGCGGGATCGAGGGCAGGGGCCGCTTCCCCGGGCCTGCCGGCCACCAGGGGCGGGGTCCTGAGCTCGGCGGGGGTTGTGGGGGCAAGGGTGGCCTTGCCGGGGCTGAGGGGCCGTGGCGACTCAATGGTGGCTCCCAGTGGCTTCGGGCCAGCTGCTGTCGGGCAGGAGGGCCGGCCCGGGCTGCGGCCGGGCTGCGCCTAGCGCCGCGTGGGCGGGCAGGGCCGATGCCCAAGGGACCGCGGGCCCCGGGCCCTGAAGCCTCCGGGGCCACGTCCCTGTGGGCGACGTGCGGGATGTTGGGCGGGGCGCCAAGCGCCGAAGGGTTTGCCGGGTCACGGCCGCCCTGGGCTGGGAGGTGGTCGCCAAACCCTCCGCCGCCGCCCGATACCCGAGACCTCCGTTCCCCCTGCCTGGGCGGGCGAGGGGGCCCTGCCGGGGCGGGCCGGCCGCCAGGCTGGCGTTAAGGCGCCAGCGCCAGCGAAACTGCGGCTCAAGAGGCAGCCCGCGGCCCCCGCCCCCGTCTACGGCCATACCACCCTGAACGCGCCCGATCTCGTCTGATCTCGGAAGCTAAGCAGGGTCGGGCCTGGTTAGTACTTGGATGGGAGACCGCCTGGGAATACCGGGTGCTGTAGGCTTTTTGCCTCCCGCTCCGCCCGCCTTCTCCTTTACTCGCCCGCGGCGGGGGGCCGCCGGCTCCGCCCCCGCCGGGCCCCGCTGCAGGCAGTAGTCAAGGTGGTTTGCCTGCCCGAGCAGGAAGCTTGGGCGATGGCAGAAGCGGGAAGAAACTCTTGAGCACAGGTTCTTGGGATCCACGGAGCAGCGCATGCACATGCGATGGCTGCCTACACAGCTGGCTTGCTTGTCTGTGGGGAAAGGCGAGATGGGTCAGGGCCTGGGTTCCTGAGGGGCTGAGAATCAAGGCAGGGATAGAAGAAAGGGGACAGGCCCACATCCCCTGAACCCACGCCGGCGCCCACTCACCTTTGTGGAAAATACGATTGAAAAGTGCCCGCAAGAATCTCTTCAGATGCCTCCAGAGTTGAGGGAAGAAGGGGAGGGGGGAGGCCGGGAGCAGGGTGAGCCCTGAAATCCAACCCTTGTCCGGTCACACCCCAGCAGCCCTCCCACCTCAGCCCCTTCAAGACCCCAGGGCTCCCGCAACCGCGCTGCACAGATCCTGCCCTGACCATAGTCACCACGTTGATCCCCACGTTGAGCAAGATGAAGCTGACCGGGCTCAGAAGAATTGAGTATCCTTGCTCCTGGCATTTCCTGGGGATGGGGCCAGTGAACGGCTCGGCTCGGTAGTAGTTTCGCTCACCCATGGCCGTTGGTCCCAGGACTGCCTGGGCCCCCTGCCCTCCAGTTTTAACTGGGAGCCAGACTGGGTCATAATGGGGCAGGTGGTGAGGTCACAGTGAGGGAGGGGGATGAAAAGGAGGGCCCAGAGTGGCATTCCCTGGTAACCAGGGTCAGGTAAGCTGAGCCTGGACAGTCAAACAGGGCCCGGTGGCCGGCATACATCCCCTCGAGCGGTCATTCATTCGCTCACCGCCCACTGACTCACTTGTTCAAATGACACATTGCGTCTCTTGGCCCCTCTTGAGACTAGGAAGACCTGGGCCTCAGAGGCCTGCTGAAGGCCTGGCTGGAGTCCAGAGCCTCAGCCTTCTTCATGCCCTTCACTGGGCCTGGAGCTGGACCTGCCCAGATGTGGAACCTCCCAGTTTGGAAGCAGCTTCTTGTATGAGGCTCTCTGTGGACAGGGACAGCTGAGACACAGAGGAGGTGCCCAGAGACCAGGGGTTTGGAGTCTGCAGCTGCAGATGTACTTAGTGCATGGTATAGGACCAGGAGGGGCCTGCTGGCAGAACTGTGGCCACTAAACCAAAGGGACCCTCAGGCCAAGAAGGGGACACTGGCTTCTTATTGCAGGAAGCCAAGCGCAGGGACCCAGGCTGGCAGAAGGAGTGGCGCTTCCAAGCCACAGACCACCAATGTTTCCTGGACTCTGGCGCTCTTTATTCCTCTCTCCATGCCCTGCCGCCCCCTGCCCCTGCCCCCACCCCCATTTGCTGCTGGTAAGTTCATTTTCCCAGTCTGGCTCCCGTGCAGAGAGGGCCTGGAGGCCGAGGTGGAAGGCAGCAGCGAGTTGGCCCGCGCTTGGTCCTCCTGCGGTTGCCGCTTCAGCACCAGACTGTCATACACCTGGTAGTTGGCATTGCCTCCTGGGTTCCGGCTGAGTGGCATGAAGGTGGGCGGGGGTGGAGGGTGCTCAGTAGCCTGGACGTCGGGCAGGAGGTGAGAGGGGCGGAGGAGCAGCGCTGAGCTGGGAGCCGGGGCCCGCTGGTCCGAGGCCTCGGCCAGTACCGTGAGGGAGGCGGAGGTGGCCACAGGGCGCCGCAAGGGCAGGATCTCAGCCCATTCGGCCGCCGGGTGCCGCACCTCGTGGGGATCGCGGGAGTAATCCAAGTGTCCCGTGGAGGGGTGCAGGCTGCGGTTGGACTCGCTGTGAGCACAGCTGGGGAGGCTACGTCTGTGGGCCGGTGGGGTGTCGCGCTACCAGGCTTCGGGCCGGTAGCCCCGAGGCACCAGAGCGGATGGAGGCTCAGAGCCCTCCAGACCCAGACTCCGCCGCGGGCCCAGTTGCCGTCCTTTCGGCCCACGAGCCCCTCGACCTGCACCTGGCCGCCCCCACCGGCGCCCAGCCCCGGCGCCGCCACCTGTGTGCCGGTGTGTCCCTCCACAGCTCCCTCCGACAAAAGCCCCCCCCCCACCCCGCCCCTCTGGCGTGTCACCGCGGCCGGGTGCGGGAGCGGGATCGAGGGCAGGGGCCGCTTCCCCGGGCCTGCCGGCCACCAGGGGCGGGGTCCTGAGCTCGGCGGGGGGTGTGGGGCAGGGGTGGCCTTGCCGGGGCTGAGGGGCCGTGGCGACTCAATGGTGGCTCCCAGTGGCTTTGGGCCAGCTGCTGTCGGGCAGGAGGGCCGGCCCGGGCTGCGGCCGGGCTGCGCCTAGCGCCGCGTGGGCGGGCAGGGCCGATGCCCAAGGGACCGCGGGCCCCGGGCCCTGAAGCCTCCGGGGCCACGTCCCTGTGGGCGACGTGCGGGATGTTGGGCGGGGCGCCAAGCGCCGAAGGGTTTGCCGGGTCACGACCGCCCTGGGCTGGGAGGTGGTCGCCAAACCTTCCGCCACCGCCCGATACCCGAGACCTCCGTTCCCCCTTCCTGGGCGGGCGAGGGGGCCCTGCCGGGGCGGGCCGGCCGCCAGGCTGGCGTTAAGGCGCCAGCGCCAGCGAAACTGCGGCTCAAGAGGCAGCCCGCGGCCCCCGCACCCGTCTACGGCCATACCACCCTGAACGCGCCCGATCTCGTCTGATCTCGGAAGCTAAGCAGGGTCGGGCCTGGTTCGTACTTGGATGGGAGACCGCCTGGGAATACCGGGTGCTGTAGGCTTTTTGCCTCCCGCTCCGCCCGCCTTCTCCTTTACTCGCCCGCGGCGGGGGCCGCCGGCTCCGCCCCCGCCGGGCCGCGCTGCAGGCCCCACCTCCTCAGGCCCCTCCCACCACGGCGCGCGCCGGCGGGGGCGCTCCCCGCCGGCCCGGCCGGCCAGGCGGCCAGAAGGCGGCCCTGGAAGGCAGCCGCACCCCAGACGCTCCCGGGGTGGCCGGCCCGGACCCAGACTCCGCCGCGGGCCCAGCTGCCGTCCTTTCGGCCCGCGAGCCCCTCGACCTGCACCTGGCCGCCCACACCGGCGCCCAGCCCCGGCGCCGCCACCTGTGTGCCGGTGTGTCCCTCCACAGCTCCCTCCGACAAAAGCCCCCCCCCACCCCGCCCCTCTGGCGTGTCACCGCGGCCGGGTGCGGGAGCGGGATCGAGGGCAGGGGCCGCTTCCCCGGGCCTGCCGGCCACCAGGGGCGGGGTCCTGAGCTCGGCGGGGGTTGTGGGGGCAAGGGTGGCCTTGCCGGGGCTGAGGGGCCGTGGCGACTCAATGGTGGCTCCCAGTGGCTTCGGGCCAGCTGCTGTCGGGCAGGAGGGCCGGCCCGGGCTGCGGCCGGGCTGCGCCTAGCGCCGCGTGGGCGGGCAGGGCCGATGCCCAAGGGACCGCGGGCCCCGGGCCCTGAAGCCTCCGGGGCCACGTCCCTGTGGGCGACGTGCGGGATGTTGGGCGGGGCGCCAAGCGCCGAAGGGTTTGCCGGGTCACGGCCGCCCTGGGCTGGGAGGTGGTCGCCAAACCCTCCGCCGCCGCCCGATACCCGAGACCTCCGTTCCCCCTGCCTGGGCGGGCGAGGGGGCCCTGCCGGGGCGGGCCGGCCGCCAGGCTGGCGTTAAGGCGCCAGCGCCAGCGAAACTGCGGCTCAAGAGGCAGCCCGCGGCCCCCGCCCCCGTCTACGGCCATACCACCCTGAACGCGCCCGATCTCGTCTGATCTCGGAAGCTAAGCAGGGTCGGGCCTGGTTAGTACTTGGATGGGAGACCGCCTGGGAATACCGGGTGCTGTAGGCTTTTTGCCTCCCGCTCCGCCCTCCTTCTCCTTTACTCGCCCGCGGCGGGGGCCGCCGGCTCCGCCCCCGCCGGGCCCCGCTGCAGGCAGTAGTCAAGGTGGTTTGCCTGCCCGAGCAGGAAGCTTGGGCGATGGCAGAAGCGGGAAGAAACTCTTGAGCACAGGTTCTTGGGATCCACGGAGCAGCGCATGCACATGCGATGGCTGCCTACACAGCTGGCTTGCTTGTCTGTGGGGAAAGGCGAGATGGGTCAGGGCCTGGGTTCCTGAGGGGCTGAGAATCAAGGCAGGGATAGAAGAAAGGGGACAGGCCCACATCCCCTGAACCCACGCCGGCGCCCACTCACCTTTGTGGAAAATACGATTGAAAAGTGCCCGCAAGAATCTCTTCAGATGCCTCCAGAGTTGAGGGAAGAAGGGGAGGGGGGAGGCCGGGAGCAGGGTGAGCCCTGAAATCCAACCCTTGTCCGGTCACACCCCAGCAGCCCTCCCACCTCAGCCCCTTCAAGACCCCAGGGCTCCCCCAACCGCGCTGCACAGATCCTGCCCTGACCATAGTCACCACGTTGATCCCCACGTTGAGCAAGATGAAGCTGACCGGGCTCAGAAGAATTGAGTATCCTTGCTCCTGGCATTTCCTGGGGATGGGGCCAGTGAACGGCTCGGCTCGGTAGTAGTTTCGCTCACCCATGGCCGTTGGTCCCAGGACTGCCTGGGCCCCCTGCCCTCCAGTTTTAACTGGGAGCCAGACTGGGTCATAATGGGGCAGGTGGTGAGGTCACAGTGAGGGAGGGGGATGAAAAGGAGGGCCCAGAGTGGCATTCCCTGGTAACCAGGGTCAGGTAAGCTGAGCCTGGACAGTCAAACAGGGCCCGGTGGCCGGCATACATCCCCTCGAGCGGTCATTCATTCGCTCACCGCCCACTGACTCACTTGTTCAAATGACACATTGCGTCTCTTGGCCCCTCTTGAGACTAGGAAGACCTGGGCCTCAGAGGCCTGCTGAAGGCCTGGCTGGAGTCCAGAGCCTCAGCCTTCTTCATGCCCTTCACTGGGCCTGGAGCTGGACCTGCCCAGATGTGGAACCTCCCAGTTTGGAAGCAGCTTCTTGTATGAGGCTCTCTGTGGACAGGGACAGCTGAGACACAGAGGAGGTGCCCAGAGACCAGGGGTTTGGAGTCTGCAGCTGCAGATGTACTTAGTGCATGGTATAGGACCAGGAGGGGCCTGCTGGCAGAACTGTGGCCACTAAACCAAAGGGACCCTCAGGCCAAGAAGGGGACACTGGCTTCTTATTGCAGGAAGCCAAGCGCAGGGACCCAGGCTGGCAGAAGGAGTGGCGCTTCCAAGCCACAGACCACCAATGTTTCCTGGACTCTGGCGCTCTTTATTCCTCTCTCCATGCCCTGCCGCCCCCTGCCCCTGCCCCCACCCCCATTTGCTGCTGGTAAGTTCATTTTCCCAGTCTGGCTCCCGTGCAGAGAGGGCCTGGAGGCCGAGGTGGAAGGCAGCAGCGAGTTGGCCCGCGCTTGGTCCTCCTGCGGTTGCCGCTTCAGCACCAGACTGTCATACACCTGGTAGTTGGCATTGCCTCCTGGGTTCCGGCTGAGTGGCATGAAGGTGGGCGGGGGTGGAGGGTGCTCGGTAGCCTGGACGTCGGGCAGGAGGTGAGAGGGGCGGAGGAGCAGCGCTGAGCTGGGAGCCGGGGCCCGCTGGTCCGAGGCCTCGGCCAGTACCGTGAGGGAGGCGGAGGTGGCCACAGGGCGCCGCAAGGGCAGGATCTCAGCCCATTCGGCCGCCGGGTGCCGCACCTCGTGGGGATCGCGGGAGTAATCCAAGTGTCCCGTGGAGGGGTGCAGGCTGCGGTTGGACTCGCTGTGAGCACAGCTGGGGAGGCTACGTCTGTGGGCCGGTGGGGTGTCGCGCTACCAGGCTTCGGGCCGGTAGCCCCGAGGCACCAGAGCGGATGGAGGCTCAGAGCCCTCCAGACCCAGACTCCGCCGCGGGCCCTGTTGCCGTCCTTTCGGCCCACGAGCCCCTCGACCTGCACCTGGCCGCCCCCACCGGCGCCCAGCCCCGGCGCCGCCACCTGTGTGCCGGTGTGTCCCTCCACAGCTCCCTCCGACAAAAGCCACCCCCCCACCCCGCCCCTCTGGCGTGTCACCGCGGCCGGGTGCGGGAGCGGGATCGAGGGCAGGGGCCGCTTCCCCGGGCCTGCCGGCCACCAGGGGCGGGGTCCTGAGCTCGGCGGGGCGTGTGGGGCAGGGGTGGCCTTGCCGGGGCTGAGGGGCCGTGGCGACTCAATGGTGGCTCCCAGTGGCTTTGGGCCAGCTGCTGTCGGGCAGGAGGGCCGGCCCGGGCTGCGGCCGGGCTGCGCCTAGCGCCGCGTGGGCGGGCAGGGCCGATGCCCAAGGGACCGCGGGCCCCGGGCCCTGAAGCCTCCGGGGCCACGTCCCTGTGGGCGACGTGCGGGATCTTGGGCGGGGCGCCAAGCGCCGAAGGGTTTGCCGGGTCACGGCCGCCCTGGGCTGGGAGGTGGTCGCCAAACCTTCCGCCACCGCCCGATACCCGAGACCTCCGTTCCCCCTTCCTGGGCGGGCGAGGGGGCCCTGCCGGGGCGGGCCGGCCGCCAGGCTGGCGTTAAGGCGCCAGCGCCAGCGAAACTGCGGCTCAAGAGGCAGCCCGCGGCCCCTGCCCCCGTCTACGGCCATACCACCCTGAACGCGCCCGATCTCGTCTGATCTCGGAAGCTAAGCAGGGTCGGGCCTGGTTAGTACTTGGATGGGAGACCGCCTGGGAATACCGGGTGCTGTAGGCTTTTTGCCTCCCGCTCCGCCCGCCTTCTCCTTTACTCGCCCGCGGCGGGGGGCCGCCGGCTCCGCCCCCGCCGGGCCCCGCTGCAGGCAGTAGTCAAGGTGGTTTGCCTGCCCGAGCAGGAAGCTTGGGCGATGGCAGAAGCGGGAAGAAACTCTTGAGCACAGGTTCTTGGGATCCACGGAGCAGCGCATGCACATGCGATGGCTGCCTACACAGCTGGCTTGCTTGTCTGTGGGGAAAGGCGAGATGGGTCAGGGCCTGGGTTCCTGAGGGGCTGAGAATCAAGGCAGGGATAGAAGAAAGGGGACAGGCCCACATCCCCTGAACCCACGCCGGCGCCCACTCACCTTTGTGGAAAATACGATTGAAAAGTGCCCGCAAGAATCTCTTCAGATGCCTCCAGAGTTGAGGGAAGAAGGGGAGGGGGGAGGCCGGGAGCAGGGTGAGCCCTGAAATCCAACCCTTGTCCGGTCACACCCCAGCAGCCCTCCCACCTCAGCCCCTTCAAGACCCCAGGGCTCCCCCAACCGCGCTGCACAGATCCTGCCCTGACCATAGTCACCACGTTGATCCCCACGTTGAGCAAGATGAAGCTGACCGGGCTCAGAAGAATTGAGTATCCTTGCTCCTGGCATTTCCTGGGGATGGGGCCAGTGAACGGCTCGGCTCGGTAGTAGTTTCGCTCACCCATGGCCGTTGGTCCCAGGACTGCCTGGGCCCCCTGCCCTCCAGTTTTAACTGGGAGCCAGACTGGGTCATAATGGGGCAGGTGGTGAGGTCACAGTGAGGGAGGGGGATGAAAAGGAGGGCCCAGAGTGGCATTCCCTGGTAACCAGGGTCAGGTAAGCTGAGCCTGGACAGTCAAACAGGGCCCGGTGGCCGGCATACATCCCCTCGAGCGGTCATTCATTCGCTCACCGCCCACTGACTCACTTGTTCAAATGACACATTGCGTCTCTTGGCCCCTCTTGAGACTAGGAAGACCTGGGCCTCAGAGGCCTGCTGAAGGCCTGGCTGGAGTCCAGAACCTCAGCCTTCTTCATGCCCTTCACTGGGCCTGGAGCTGGACCTGCCCAGATGTGGAACCTCCCAGTTTGGAAGCAGCTTCTTGTATGAGGCTCTCTGTGGACAGGGACAGCTGAGACACAGAGGAGGTGCCCAGAGACCAGGGGTTTGGAGTCTGCAGCTGCAGATGTACTTAGTGCATGGTATAGGACCAGGAGGGGCCTGCTGGCAGAACTGTGGCCACTAAACCAAAGGGACCCTCAGGCCAAGAAGGGGACACTGGCTTCTTATTGCAGGAAGCCAAGCGCAGGGACCCAGGCTGGCAGAAGGAGTGGCGCTTCCAAGCCACAGACCACCAATGTTTCCTGGACTCTGGCGCTCTTTATTCCTCTCTCCATGCCCTGCCGCCCCCTGCCCCTGCCCCCGCCCCCATTTGCTGCTGGTAAGTTCATTTTCCCAGTCTGGCTCCCGTGCAGAGAGGGCCTGGAGGCCGAGGTGGAAGGCAGCAGCGAGTTGGCCCGCGCTTGGTCCTCCTGCGGTTGCCGCTTCAGCACCAGACTGTCATACACCTGGTAGTTGGCATTGCCTCCTGGGTTCCGGCTGAGTGGCATGAAGGTGGGCGGGGGTGGAGGGTGCTCGGTAGCCTGGACGTCGGGCAGGAGGTGAGAGGGGCGGAGGAGCAGCGCTGAGCTGGGAGCCGGGGCCCGCTGGTCCGAGGCCTCGGCCAGTACCGTGAGGGAGGCGGAGGTGGCCACAGGGCGCCGCAAGGGCAGGATCTCAGCCCATTCGGCCGCCGGGTGCCGCACCTCGTGGGGATCGCGGGAGTAATCCAAGTGTCCCGTGGAGGGGTGCAGGCTGCGGTTGGACTCGCTGTGAGCACAGCTGGGGAGGCTACGTCTGTGGGCCGGTGGGGTGTCGCGCTACCAGGCTTCGGGCCGGTAGCCCCGAGGCACCAGAGCGGATGGAGGCTCAGAGCCCTCCAGACCCAGACTCCGCCGCGGGCCCAGTTGCCGTCCTTTCGGCCCACGAGCCCCTCGACCTGCACCTGGCCGCCCCCACCGGCGCCCAGCCCCGGCGCCGCCACCTGTGTGCCAGTGTGTCCCTCCACAGCTCCCTCCGACAAAAGCCCCCCCCCCACCCCGCCCCTCTGGCGTGTCACCGCGGCCGGGTGCGGGAGCGGGATCGAGGGCAGGGGCCGCTTCCCCGGGCCTGCCGGCCACCAGGGGCGGGGTCCTGAGCTCGGCGGGGGTTGTGGGGGCAAGGGTGGCCTTGCCGGGGCTGAGGGGCCGTGGCGACTCAATGGTGGCTCCCAGTGGCTTCGGGCCAGCTGCTGTCGGGCAGGAGGGCCGGCCCGGGCTGCGGCCGGGCTGCGCCTAGCGCCGCGTGGGCGGGCAGGGCCGATGCCCAAGGGACCGCGGGCCCCGGGCCCTGAAGCCTCCGGGGCCACGTCCCTGTGGGCGACGTGCGGGATGTTGGGCGGGGCGCCAAGCGCCGAAGGGTTTGCCGGGTCACGGCCGCCCTGGGCTGGGAGGTGGTCGCCAAACCCTCCGCCGCCGCCCGATACCCGAGACCTCCGTTCCCCCTGCCTGGGCGGGCGAGGGGGCCCTGCCGGGGCGGGCCGGCCGCCAGGCTGGCGTTAAGGCGCCAGCGCCAGCGAAACTGCGGCTCAAGAGGCAGCCCGCGGCCCCCGCCCCCGTCTACGGCCATACCACCCTGAACGCGCCCGATCTCGTCTGATCTCGGAAGCTAAGCAGGGTCGGGCCTGGTTAGTACTTGGATGGGAGACCGCCTGGGAATACCGGGTGCTGTAGGCTTTTTGCCTCCCGCTCCGCCCGCCTTCTCCTTTACTCGCCCGCGGCGGGGGCCGCCGGCTCCGCCCCCGCCGGGCCCCGCTGCAGGCAGTAGTCAAGGTGGTTTGCCTGCCCGAGCAGGAAGCTTGGGCGATGGCAGAAGCGGGAAGAAACTCTTGAGCACAGGTTCTTGGGATCCACGGAGCAGCGCATGCACATGCGATGGCTGCCTACACAGCTGGCTTGCTTGTCTGTGGGGAAAGGCGAGATGGGTCAGGGCCTGGGTTCCTGAGGGGCTGAGAATCAAGGCAGGGATAGAAGAAAGGGGACAGGCCCACATCCCCTGAACCCACGCCGGCGCCCACTCACCTTTGTGGAAAATACGATTGAAAAGTGCCCGCAAGAATCTCTTCAGATGCCTCCAGAGTTGAGGGAAGAAGGGGAGGGGGGAGGCCGGGAGCAGGGTGAGCCCTGAAATCCAACCCTTGTCCGGTCACACCCCAGCAGCCCTCCCACCTCAGCCCCTTCAAGACCCCAGGGCTCCCCCAACCGCGCTGCACAGATCCTGCCCTGACCATAGTCACCACGTTGATCCCCACGTTGAGCAAGATGAAGCTGACCGGGCTCAGAAGAATTGAGTATCCTTGCTCCTGGCATTTCCTGGGGATGGGGCCAGTGAACGGCTCGGCTCGGTAGTAGTTTCGCTCACCCATGGCCGTTGGTCCCAGGACTGCCTGGGCCCCCTGCCCTCCAGTTTTAACTGGGAGCCAGACTGGGTCATAATGGGGCAGGTGGTGAGGTCACAGTGAGGGAGGGGGATGAAAAGGAGGGCCCAGAGTGGCATTCCCTGGTAACCAGGGTCAGGTAAGCTGAGCCTGGACAGTCAAACAGGGCCCGGTGGCCGGCATACATCCCCTCGAGCGGTCATTCATTCGCTCACCGCCCACTGACTCACTTGTTCAAATGACACATTGCGTCTCTTGGCCCCTCTTGAGACTAGGAAGACCTGGGCCTCAGAGGCCTGCTGAAGGCCTGGCTGGAGTCCAGAGCCTCAGCCTTCTTCATGCCCTTCACTGGGCCTGGAGCTGGACCTGCCCAGATGTGGAACCTCCCAGTTTGGAAGCAGCTTCTTGTATGAGGCTCTCTGTGGACAGGGACAGCTGAGACACAGAGGAGGTGCCCAGAGACCAGGGGTTTGGAGTCTGCAGCTGCAGATGTACTTAGTGCATGGTATAGGACCAGGAGGGGCCTGCTGGCAGAACTGTGGCCACTAAACCAAAGGGACCCTCAGGCCAAGAAGGGGACACTGGCTTCTTATTGCAGGAAGCCAAGCGCAGGGACCCAGGCTGGCAGAAGGAGTGGCGCTTCCAAGCCACAGACCACCAATGTTTCCTGGACTCTGGCGCTCTTTATTCCTCTCTCCATGCCCTGCCGCCCCCTGCCCCTGCCCCCGCCCCCATTTGCTGCTGGTAAGTTCATTTTCCCAGTCTGGCTCCCGTGCAGAGAGGGCCTGGAGGCCGAGGTGGAAGGCAGCAGCGAGTTGGCCCGCGCTTGGTCCTCCTGCGGTTGCCGCTTCAGCACCAGACTGTCATACACCTGGTAGTTGGCATTGCCTCCTGGGTTCCGGCTGAGTGGCATGAAGGTGGGCGGGGGTGGAGGGTGCTCGGTAGCCTGGACGTCGGGCAGGAGGTGAGAGGGGCGGAGGAGCAGCGCTGAGCTGGGAGCCGGGGCCCGCTGGTCCGAGGCCTCGGCCAGTACCGTGAGGGAGGCGGAGGTGGCCACAGGGCGCCGCAAGGGCAGGATCTCAGCCCATTCGGCCGCCGGGTGCCGCACCTCGTGGGGATCGCGGGAGTAATCCAAGTGTCCCGTGGAGGGGTGCAGGCTGCGGTTGGACTCGCTGTGAGCACAGCTGGGGAGGCTACGTCTGTGGGCCGGTGGGGTGTCGCGCTACCAGGCTTCGGGCCGGTAGCCCCGAGGCACCAGAGCGGATGGAGGCTCAGAGCCCTCCAGACCCAGACTCCGCCGCGGGCCCAGTTGCCGTCCTTTCGGCCCACGAGCCCCTCGACCTGCACCTGGCCGCCCCCACCGGCGCCCAGCCCCAGCGCCGCCACCTGTGTGCCGGTGTGTCCCTCCACAGCTCCCTCCGACAAAAGCCCCCCCCCCACCCCGCCCCTCTGGCGTGTCACCGCGGCCGGGTGCGGGAGCGGGATCGAGGGCAGGGGCCGCTTCCCCGGGCCTGCCGGCCACCAGGGGCGGGGTCCTGAGCTCGGCGGGGGGTGTGGGGCAGGGGTGGCCTTGCCGGGGCTGAGGGGCCGTGGCGACTCAATGGTGGCTCCCAGTGGCTTCGGGCCAGCTGCTGTCGGGCAGGAGGGCCGGCCCGGGCTGCGGCCGGGCTGCGCCTAGCGCCGCGTGGGCGGGCAGGGCCGATGCCCAAGGGACCGCGGGCCCCGGGCCCTGAAGCCTCCGGGGCCACGTCCCTGTGGGCGACGTGCGGGATGTTGGGCGGGGCGCCAAGCGCCGAAGGGTTTGCCGGGTCACGGCCGCCCTGGGCTGGGAGGTGGTCGCCAAACCCTCCGCCGCCGCCCGATACCCGAGACCTCCGTTCCCCCTGCCTGGGCGGGCGAGGGGGCCCTGCCGGGGCGGGCCGGCCGCCAGGCTGGCGTTAAGGCGCCAGCGCCAGCGAAACTGCGGCTCAAGAGGCAGCCCGCGGCCCCTGCCCCCGTCTACGGCCATACCACCCTGAACGCGCCCGATCTCGTCTGATCTCGGAAGCTAAGCAGGGTCGGGCCTGGTTAGTACTTGGATGGGAGACCGCCTGGGAATACCGGGTGCTGTAGGCTTTTTGCCTCCCGCTCCGCCCGCCTTCTCCTTTACTCGCCCGCGGCGGGGGGCCGCCGGCTCCGCCCCCGCCGGGCCCCGCTGCAGGCAGTAGTCAAGGTGGTTTGCCTGCCCGAGCAGGAAGCTTGGGCGATGGCAGAAGCGGGAAGAAACTCTTGAGCACAGGTTCTTGGGATCCACGGAGCAGCGCATGCACATGCGATGGCTGCCTACACAGCTGGCTTGCTTGTCTGTGGGGAAAGGCGAGATGGGTCAGGGCCTGGGTTCCTGAGGGGCTGAGAATCAAGGCAGGGATAGAAGAAAGGGGACAGGCCCACATCCCCTGAACCCACGCCGGCGCCCACTCACCTTTGTGGAAAATACGATTGAAAAGTGCCCGCAAGAATCTCTTCAGATGCCTCCAGAGTTGAGGGAAGAAGGGGAGGGGGGAGGCCGGGAGCAGGGTGAGCCCTGAAATCCAACCCTTGTCCGGTCACACCCCAGCAGCCCTCCCACCTCAGCCCCTTCAAGACCCCAGGGCTCCCCCAACCGCGCTGCACAGATCCTGCCCTGACCATAGTCACCACGTTGATCCCCACGTTGAGCAAGATGAAGCTGACCGGGCTCAGAAGAATTGAGTATCCTTGCTCCTGGCATTTCCTGGGGATGGGGCCAGTGAACGGCTCGGCTCGGTAGTAGTTTCGCTCACCCATGGCCGTTGGTCCCAGGACTGCCTGGGCCCCCTGCCCTCCAGTTTTAACTGGGAGCCAGACTGGGTCATAATGGGGCAGGTGGTGAGGTCACAGTGAGGGAGGGGGATGAAAAGGAGGGCCCAGAGTGGCATTCCCTGGTAACCAGGGTCAGGTAAGCTGAGCCTGGACAGTCAAACAGGGCCCGGTGGCCGGCATACATCCCCTCGAGCGGTCATTCATTCGCTCACCGCCCACTGACTCACTTGTTCAAATGACACATTGCGTCTCTTGGCCCCTCTTGAGACTAGGAAGACCTGGGCCTCAGAGGCCTGCTGAAGGCCTGGCTGGAGTCCAGAACCTCAGCCTTCTTCATGCCCTTCACTGGGCCTGGAGCTGGACCTGCCCAGATGTGGAACCTCCCAGTTTGGAAGCAGCTTCTTGTATGAGGCTCTCTGTGGACAGGGACAGCTGAGACACAGAGGAGGTGCCCAGAGACCAGGGGTTTGGAGTCTGCAGCTGCAGATGTACTTAGTGCATGGTATAGGACCAGGAGGGGCCTGCTGGCAGAACTGTGGCCACTAAACCAAAGGGACCCTCAGGCCAAGAAGGGGACACTGGCTTCTTATTGCAGGAAGCCAAGCGCAGGGACCCAGGCTGGCAGAAGGAGTGGCGCTTCCAAGCCACAGACCACCAATGTTTCCTGGACTCTGGCGCTCTTTATTCCTCTCTCCATGCCCTGCCGCCCCCTGCCCCTGCCCCCGCCCCCATTTGCTGCTGGTAAGTTCATTTTCCCAGTCTGGCTCCCGTGCAGAGAGGGCCTGGAGGCCGAGGTGGAAGGCAGCAGCGAGTTGGCCCGCGCTTGGTCCTCCTGCGGTTGCCGCTTCAGCACCAGACTGTCATACACCTGGTAGTTGGCATTGCCTCCTGGGTTCCGGCTGAGTGGCATGAAGGTGGGCGGGGGTGGAGGGTGCTCGGTAGCCTGGACGTCGGGCAGGAGGTGAGAGGGGCGGAGGAGCAGCGCTGAGCTGGGAGCCGGGGCCCGCTGGTCCGAGGCCTCGGCCAGTACCGTGAGGGAGGCGGAGGTGGCCACAGGGCGCCGCAAGGGCAGGATCTCAGCCCATTCGGCCGCCGGGTGCCGCACCTCGTGGGGATCGCGGGAGTAATCCAAGTGTCCCGTGGAGGGGTGCAGGCTGCGGTTGGACTCGCTGTGAGCACAGCTGGGGAGGCTACGTCTGTGGGCCGGTGGGGTGTCGCGCTACCAGGCTTCGGGCCGGTAGCCCCGAGGCACCAGAGCGGATGGAGGCTCAGAGCCCTCCAGACCCAGACTCCGCCGCGGGCCCAGTTGCCGTCCTTTCGGCCCACGAGCCCCTCGACCTGCACCTGGCCGCCCCCACCGGCGCCCAGCCCCGGCGCCGCCACCTGTGTGCCAGTGTGTCCCTCCACAGCTCCCTCCGACAAAAGCCCCCCCCCCACCCCGCCCCTCTGGCGTGTCACCGCGGCCGGGTGCGGGAGCGGGATCGAGGGCAGGGGCCGCTTCCCCGGGCCTGCCGGCCACCAGGGGCGGGGTCCTGAGCTCGGCGGGGCGTGTGGGGGCAAGGGTGGCCTTGCCGGGGCTGAGGGGCCGTGGCGACTCAATGGTGGCTCCCAGTGGCTTCGGGCCAGCTGCTGTCGGGCAGGAGGGCCGGCCCGGGCTGCGGCCGGGCTGCGCCTAGCGCCGCGTGGGCGGGCAGGGCCGATGCCCAAGGGACCGCGGGCCCCGGGCCCTGAAGCCTCCGGGGCCACGTCCCTGTGGGCGACGTGCGGGATGTTGGGCGGGGCGCCAAGCGCCGAAGGGTTTGCCGGGTCACGGCCGCCCTGGGCTGGGAGGTGGTCGCCAAACCCTCCGCCGCCGCCCGATACCCGAGACCTCCGTTCCCCCTGCCTGGGCGGGCGAGGGGGCCCTGCCGGGGCGGGCCGGCCGCCAGGCTGGCGTTAAGGCGCCAGCGCCAGCGAAACTGCGGCTCAAGAGGCAGCCCGCGGCCCCCGCCCCCGTCTACGGCCATACCACCCTGAACGCGCCCGATCTCGTCTGATCTCGGAAGCTAAGCAGGGTCGGGCCTGGTTAGTACTTGGATGGGAGACCGCCTGGGAATACCGGGTGCTGTAGGCTTTTTGCCTCCCGCTCCGCCCGCCTTCTCCTTTACTCGCCCGCGGCGGGGGCCGCCGGCTCCGCCCCCGCCGGGCCCCGCTGCAGGCAGTAGTCAAGGTGGTTTGCCTGCCCGAGCAGGAAGCTTGGGCGATGGCAGAAGCGGGAAGAAACTCTTGAGCACAGGTTCTTGGGATCCACGGAGCAGCGCATGCACATGCGATGGCTGCCTACACAGCTGGCTTGCTTGTCTGTGGGGAAAGGCGAGATGGGTCAGGGCCTGGGTTCCTGAGGGGCTGAGAATCAAGGCAGGGATAGAAGAAAGGGGACAGGCCCACATCCCCTGAACCCACGCCGGCGCCCACTCACCTTTGTGGAAAATACGATTGAAAAGTGCCCGCAAGAATCTCTTCAGATGCCTCCAGAGTTGAGGGAAGAAGGGGAGGGGGGAGGCCGGGAGCAGGGTGAGCCCTGAAATCCAACCCTTGTCCGGTCACACCCCAGCAGCCCTCCCACCTCAGCCCCTTCAAGACCCCAGGGCTCCCCCAACCGCGCTGCACAGATCCTGCCCTGACCATAGTCACCACGTTGATCCCCACGTTGAGCAAGATGAAGCTGACCGGGCTCAGAAGAATTGAGTATCCTTGCTCCTGGCATTTCCTGGGGATGGGGCCAGTGAACGGCTCGGCTCGGTAGTAGTTTCGCTCACCCATGGCCGTTGGTCCCAGGACTGCCTGGGCCCCCTGCCCTCCAGTTTTAACTGGGAGCCAGACTGGGTCATAATGGGGCAGGTGGTGAGGTCACAGTGAGGGAGGGGGATGAAAAGGAGGGCCCAGAGTGGCATTCCCTGGTAACCAGGGTCAGGTAAGCTGAGCCTGGACAGTCAAACAGGGCCCGGTGGCCGGCATACATCCCCTCGAGCGGTCATTCATTCGCTCACCGCCCACTGACTCACTTGTTCAAATGACACATTGCGTCTCTTGGCCCCTCTTGAGACTAGGAAGACCTGGGCCTCAGAGGCCTGCTGAAGGCCTGGCTGGAGTCCAGAGCCTCAGCCTTCTTCATGCCCTTCACTGGGCCTGGAGCTGGACCTGCCCAGATGTGGAACCTCCCAGTTTGGAAGCAGCTTCTTGTATGAGGCTCTCTGTGGACAGGGACAGCTGAGACACAGAGGAGGTGCCCAGAGACCAGGGGTTTGGAGTCTGCAGCTGCAGATGTACTTAGTGCATGGTATAGGACCAGGAGGGGCCTGCTGGCAGAACTGTGGCCACTAAACCAAAGGGACCCTCAGGCCAAGAAGGGGACACTGGCTTCTTATTGCAGGAAGCCAAGCGCAGGGACCCAGGCTGGCAGAAGGAGTGGCGCTTCCAAGCCACAGACCACCAATGTTTCCTGGACTCTGGCGCTCTTTATTCCTCTCTCCATGCCCTGCCGCCCCCTGCCCCTGCCCCCGCCCCCATTTGCTGCTGGTAAGTTCATTTTCCCAGTCTGGCTCCCGTGCAGAGAGGGCCTGGAGGCCGAGGTGGAAGGCAGCAGCGAGTTGGCCCGCGCTTGGTCCTCCTGCGGTTGCCGCTTCAGCACCAGACTGTCATACACCTGGTAGTTGGCATTGCCTCCTGGGTTCCGGCTGAGTGGCATGAAGGTGGGCGGGGGTGGAGGGTGCTCGGTAGCCTGGACGTCGGGCAGGAGGTGAGAGGGGCGGAGGAGCAGCGCTGAGCTGGGAGCCGGGGCCCGCTGGTCCGAGGCCTCGGCCAGTACCGTGAGGGAGGCGGAGGTGGCCACAGGGCGCCGCAAGGGCAGGATCTCAGCCCATTCGGCCGCCGGGTGCCGCACCTCGTGGGGATCGCGGGAGTAATCCAAGTGTCCCGTGGAGGGGTGCAGGCTGCGGTTGGACTCGCTGTGAGCACAGCTGGGGAGGCTACGTCTGTGGGCCGGTGGGGTGTCGCGCTACCAGGCTTCGGGCCGGTAGCCCCGAGGCACCAGAGCGGATGGAGGCTCAGAGCCCTCCAGACCCAGACTCCGCCGCGGGCCCAGTTGCCGTCCTTTCGGCCCACGAGCCCCTCGACCTGCACCTGGCCGCCCCCACCGGCGCCCAGCCCCAGCGCCGCCACCTGTGTGCCGGTGTGTCCCTCCACAGCTCCCTCCGACAAAAGCCCCCCCCCCACCCCGCCCCTCTGGCGTGTCACCGCGGCCGGGTGCGGGAGCGGGATCGAGGGCAGGGGCCGCTTCCCCGGGCCTGCCGGCCACCAGGGGCGGGGTCCTGAGCTCGGCGGGGGGTGTGGGGCAGGGGTGGCCTTGCCGGGGCTGAGGGGCCGTGGCGACTCAATGGTGGCTCCCAGTGGCTTCGGGCCAGCTGCTGTCGGGCAGGAGGGCCGGCCCGGGCTGCGGCCGGGCTGCGCCTAGCGCCGCGTGGGCGGGCAGGGCCGATGCCCAAGGGACCGCGGGCCCCGGGCCCTGAAGCCTCCGGGGCCACGTCCCTGTGGGCGACGTGCGGGATGTTGGGCGGGGCGCCAAGCGCCGAAGGGTTTGCCGGGTCACGGCCGCCCTGGGCTGGGAGGTGGTCGCCAAACCCTCCGCCGCCGCCCGATACCCGAGACCTCCGTTCCCCCTGCCTGGGCGGGCGAGGGGGCCCTGCCGGGGCGGGCCGGCCGCCAGGCTGGCGTTAAGGCGCCAGCGCCAGCGAAACTGCGGCTCAAGAGGCAGCCCGCGGCCCCTGCCCCCGTCTACGGCCATACCACCCTGAACGCGCCCGATCTCGTCTGATCTCGGAAGCTAAGCAGGGTCGGGCCTGGTTAGTACTTGGATGGGAGACCGCCTGGGAATACCGGGTGCTGTAGGCTTTTTGCCTCCCGCTCCGCCCGCCTTCTCCTTTACTCGCCCGCGGCGGGGGGCCGCCGGCTCCGCCCCCGCCGGGCCCCGCTGCAGGCAGTAGTCAAGGTGGTTTGCCTGCCCGAGCAGGAAGCTTGGGCGATGGCAGAAGCGGGAAGAAACTCTTGAGCACAGGTTCTTGGGATCCACGGAGCAGCGCATGCACATGCGATGGCTGCCTACACAGCTGGCTTGCTTGTCTGTGGGGAAAGGCGAGATGGGTCAGGGCCTGGGTTCCTGAGGGGCTGAGAATCAAGGCAGGGATAGAAGAAAGGGGACAGGCCCACATCCCCTGAACCCACGCCGGCGCCCACTCACCTTTGTGGAAAATACGATTGAAAAGTGCCCGCAAGAATCTCTTCAGATGCCTCCAGAGTTGAGGGAAGAAGGGGAGGGGGGAGGCCGGGAGCAGGGTGAGCCCTGAAATCCAACCCTTGTCCGGTCACACCCCAGCAGCCCTCCCACCTCAGCCCCTTCAAGACCCCAGGGCTCCCCCAACCGCGCTGCACAGATCCTGCCCTGACCATAGTCACCACGTTGATCCCCACGTTGAGCAAGATGAAGCTGACCGGGCTCAGAAGAATTGAGTATCCTTGCTCCTGGCATTTCCTGGGGATGGGGCCAGTGAACGGCTCGGCTCGGTAGTAGTTTCGCTCACCCATGGCCGTTGGTCCCAGGACTGCCTGGGCCCCCTGCCCTCCAGTTTTAACTGGGAGCCAGACTGGGTCATAATGGGGCAGGTGGTGAGGTCACAGTGAGGGAGGGGGATGAAAAGGAGGGCCCAGAGTGGCATTCCCTGGTAACCAGGGTCAGGTAAGCTGAGCCTGGACAGTCAAACAGGGCCCGGTGGCCGGCATACATCCCCTCGAGCGGTCATTCATTCGCTCACCGCCCACTGACTCACTTGTTCAAATGACACATTGCGTCTCTTGGCCCCTCTTGAGACTAGGAAGACCTGGGCCTCAGAGGCCTGCTGAAGGCCTGGCTGGAGTCCAGAACCTCAGCCTTCTTCATGCCCTTCACTGGGCCTGGAGCTGGACCTGCCCAGATGTGGAACCTCCCAGTTTGGAAGCAGCTTCTTGTATGAGGCTCTCTGTGGACAGGGACAGCTGAGACACAGAGGAGGTGCCCAGAGACCAGGGGTTTGGAGTCTGCAGCTGCAGATGTACTTAGTGCATGGTATAGGACCAGGAGGGGCCTGCTGGCAGAACTGTGGCCACTAAACCAAAGGGACCCTCAGGCCAAGAAGGGGACACTGGCTTCTTATTGCAGGAAGCCAAGCGCAGGGACCCAGGCTGGCAGAAGGAGTGGCGCTTCCAAGCCACAGACCACCAATGTTTCCTGGACTCTGGCGCTCTTTATTCCTCTCTCCATGCCCTGCCGCCCCCTGCCCCTGCCCCCGCCCCCATTTGCTGCTGGTAAGTTCATTTTCCCAGTCTGGCTCCCGTGCAGAGAGGGCCTGGAGGCCGAGGTGGAAGGCAGCAGCGAGTTGGCCCGCGCTTGGTCCTCCTGCGGTTGCCGCTTCAGCACCAGACTGTCATACACCTGGTAGTTGGCATTGCCTCCTGGGTTCCGGCTGAGTGGCATGAAGGTGGGCGGGGGTGGAGGGTGCTCGGTAGCCTGGACGTCGGGCAGGAGGTGAGAGGGGCGGAGGAGCAGCGCTGAGCTGGGAGCCGGGGCCCGCTGGTCCGAGGCCTCGGCCAGTACCGTGAGGGAGGCGGAGGTGGCCACAGGGCGCCGCAAGGGCAGGATCTCAGCCCATTCGGCCGCCGGGTGCCGCACCTCGTGGGGATCGCGGGAGTAATCCAAGTGTCCCGTGGAGGGGTGCAGGCTGCGGTTGGACTCGCTGTGAGCACAGCTGGGGAGGCTACGTCTGTGGGCCGGTGGGGTGTCGCGCTACCAGGCTTCGGGCCGGTAGCCCCGAGGCACCAGAGCGGATGGAGGCTCAGAGCCCTCCAGACCCAGACTCCGCCGCGGGCCCAGTTGCCGTCCTTTCGGCCCACGAGCCCCTCGACCTGCACCTGGCCGCCCCCACCGGCGCCCAGCCCCGGCGCCGCCACCTGTGTGCCAGTGTGTCCCTCCACAGCTCCCTCTGACAAAAGCCCCCCCCCCACCCCGCCCCTCTGGCGTGTCACCGCGGCCGGGTGCGGGAGCGGGATCGAGGGCAGGGGCCGCTTCCCCGGGCCTGCCGGCCACCAGGGGCGGGGTCCTGAGCTCGGCGGGGCGTGTGGGGGCAAGGGTGGCCTTGCCGGGGCTGAGGGGCCGTGGCGACTCAATGGTGGCTCCCAGTGGCTTCGGGCCAGCTGCTGTCGGGCAGGAGGGCCGGCCCGGGCTGCGGCCGGGCTGCGCCTAGCGCCGCGTGGGCGGGCAGGGCCGATGCCCAAGGGACCGCGGGCCCCGGGCCCTGAAGCCTCCGGGGCCACGTCCCTGTGGGCGACGTGCGGGATGTTGGGCGGGGCGCCAAGCGCCGAAGGGTTTGCCGGGTCACGGCCGCCCTGGGCTGGGAGGTGGTCGCCAAACCCTCCGCCGCCGCCCGATACCCGAGACCTCCGTTCCCCCTGCCTGGGCGGGCGAGGGGGCCCTGCCGGGGCGGGCCGGCCGCCAGGCTGGCGTTAAGGCGCCAGCGCCAGCGAAACTGCGGCTCAAGAGGCAGCCCGCGGCCCCCGCCCCCGTCTACGGCCATACCACCCTGAACGCGCCCGATCTCGTCTGATCTCGGAAGCTAAGCAGGGTCGGGCCTGGTTAGTACTTGGATGGGAGACCGCCTGGGAATACCGGGTGCTGTAGGCTTTTTGCCTCCCGCTCCGCCCGCCTTCTCCTTTACTCGCCCGCGGCGGGGGCCGCCGGCTCCGCCCCCGCCGGGCCCCGCTGCAGGCAGTAGTCAAGGTGGTTTGCCTGCCCGAGCAGGAAGCTTGGGCGATGGCAGAAGCGGGAAGAAACTCTTGAGCACAGGTTCTTGGGATCCACGGAGCAGCGCATGCACATGCGATGGCTGCCTACACAGCTGGCTTGCTTGTCTGTGGGGAAAGGCGAGATGGGTCAGGGCCTGGGTTCCTGAGGGGCTGAGAATCAAGGCAGGGATAGAAGAAAGGGGACAGGCCCACATCCCCTGAACCCACGCCGGCGCCCACTCACCTTTGTGGAAAATACGATTGAAAAGTGCCCGCAAGAATCTCTTCAGATGCCTCCAGAGTTGAGGGAAGAAGGGGAGGGGGGAGGCCGGGAGCAGGGTGAGCCCTGAAATCCAACCCTTGTCCGGTCACACCCCAGCAGCCCTCCCACCTCAGCCCCTTCAAGACCCCAGGGCTCCCCCAACCGCGCTGCACAGATCCTGCCCTGACCATAGTCACCACGTTGATCCCCACGTTGAGCAAGATGAAGCTGACCGGGCTCAGAAGAATTGAGTATCCTTGCTCCTGGCATTTCCTGGGGATGGGGCCAGTGAACGGCTCGGCTCGGTAGTAGTTTCGCTCACCCATGGCCGTTGGTCCCAGGACTGCCTGGGCCCCCTGCCCTCCAGTTTTAACTGGGAGCCAGACTGGGTCATAATGGGGCAGGTGGTGAGGTCACAGTGAGGGAGGGGGATGAAAAGGAGGGCCCAGAGTGGCATTCCCTGGTAACCAGGGTCAGGTAAGCTGAGCCTGGACAGTCAAACAGGGCCCGGTGGCCGGCATACATCCCCTCGAGCGGTCATTCATTCGCTCACCGCCCACTGACTCACTTGTTCAAATGACACATTGCGTCTCTTGGCCCCTCTTGAGACTAGGAAGACCTGGGCCTCAGAGGCCTGCTGAAGGCCTGGCTGGAGTCCAGAGCCTCAGCCTTCTTCATGCCCTTCACTGGGCCTGGAGCTGGACCTGCCCAGATGTGGAACCTCCCAGTTTGGAAGCAGCTTCTTGTATGAGGCTCTCTGTGGACAGGGACAGCTGAGACACAGAGGAGGTGCCCAGAGACCAGGGGTTTGGAGTCTGCAGCTGCAGATGTACTTAGTGCATGGTATAGGACCAGGAGGGGCCTGCTGGCAGAACTGTGGCCACTAAACCAAAGGGACCCTCAGGCCAAGAAGGGGACACTGGCTTCTTATTGCAGGAAGCCAAGCGCAGGGACCCAGGCTGGCAGAAGGAGTGGCGCTTCCAAGCCACAGACCACCAATGTTTCCTGGACTCTGGCGCTCTTTATTCCTCTCTCCATGCCCTGCCGCCCCCTGCCCCTGCCCCCGCCCCCATTTGCTGCTGGTAAGTTCATTTTCCCAGTCTGGCTCCCGTGCAGAGAGGGCCTGGAGGCCGAGGTGGAAGGCAGCAGCGAGTTGGCCCGCGCTTGGTCCTCCTGCGGTTGCCGCTTCAGCACCAGACTGTCATACACCTGGTAGTTGGCATTGCCTCCTGGGTTCCGGCTGAGTGGCATGAAGGTGGGCGGGGGTGGAGGGTGCTCGGTAGCCTGGACGTCGGGCAGGAGGTGAGAGGGGCGGAGGAGCAGCGCTGAGCTGGGAGCCGGGGCCCGCTGGTCCGAGGCCTCGGCCAGTACCGTGAGGGAGGCGGAGGTGGCCACAGGGCGCCGCAAGGGCAGGATCTCAGCCCATTCGGCCGCCGGGTGCCGCACCTCGTGGGGATCGCGGGAGTAATCCAAGTGTCCCGTGGAGGGGTGCAGGCTGCGGTTGGACTCGCTGTGAGCACAGCTGGGGAGGCTACGTCTGTGGGCCGGTGGGGTGTCGCGCTACCAGGCTTCGGGCCGGTAGCCCCGAGGCACCAGAGCGGATGGAGGCTCAGAGCCCTCCAGACCCAGACTCCGCCGCGGGCCCAGTTGCCGTCCTTTCGGCCCACGAGCCCCTCGACCTGCACCTGGCCGCCCCCACCGGCGCCCAGCCCCAGCGCCGCCACCTGTGTGCCGGTGTGTCCCTCCACAGCTCCCTCCGACAAAAGCCCCCCCCCCACCCCGCCCCTCTGGCGTGTCACCGCGGCCGGGTGCGGGAGCGGGATCGAGGGCAGGGGCCGCTTCCCCGGGCCTGCCGGCCACCAGGGGCGGGGTCCTGAGCTCGGCGGGGGGTGTGGGGCAGGGGTGGCCTTGCCGGGGCTGAGGGGCCGTGGCGACTCAATGGTGGCTCCCAGTGGCTTCGGGCCAGCTGCTGTCGGGCAGGAGGGCCGGCCCGGGCTGCGGCCGGGCTGCGCCTAGCGCCGCGTGGGCGGGCAGGGCCGATGCCCAAGGGACCGCGGGCCCCGGGCCCTGAAGCCTCCGGGGCCACGTCCCTGTGGGCGACGTGCGGGATGTTGGGCGGGGCGCCAAGCGCCGAAGGGTTTGCCGGGTCACGGCCGCCCTGGGCTGGGAGGTGGTCGCCAAACCCTCCGCCGCCGCCCGATACCCGAGACCTCCGTTCCCCCTGCCTGGGCGGGCGAGGGGGCCCTGCCGGGGCGGGCCGGCCGCCAGGCTGGCGTTAAGGCGCCAGCGCCAGCGAAACTGCGGCTCAAGAGGCAGCCCGCGGCCCCTGCCCCCGTCTACGGCCATACCACCCTGAACGCGCCCGATCTCGTCTGATCTCGGAAGCTAAGCAGGGTCGGGCCTGGTTAGTACTTGGATGGGAGACCGCCTGGGAATACCGGGTGCTGTAGGCTTTTTGCCTCCCGCTCCGCCCGCCTTCTCCTTTACTCGCCCGCGGCGGGGGGCCGCCGGCTCCGCCCCCGCCGGGCCCCGCTGCAGGCAGTAGTCAAGGTGGTTTGCCTGCCCGAGCAGGAAGCTTGGGCGATGGCAGAAGCGGGAAGAAACTCTTGAGCACAGGTTCTTGGGATCCACGGAGCAGCGCATGCACATGCGATGGCTGCCTACACAGCTGGCTTGCTTGTCTGTGGGGAAAGGCGAGATGGGTCAGGGCCTGGGTTCCTGAGGGGCTGAGAATCAAGGCAGGGATAGAAGAAAGGGGACAGGCCCACATCCCCTGAACCCACGCCGGCGCCCACTCACCTTTGTGGAAAATACGATTGAAAAGTGCCCGCAAGAATCTCTTCAGATGCCTCCAGAGTTGAGGGAAGAAGGGGAGGGGGGAGGCCGGGAGCAGGGTGAGCCCTGAAATCCAACCCTTGTCCGGTCACACCCCAGCAGCCCTCCCACCTCAGCCCCTTCAAGACCCCAGGGCTCCCCCAACCGCGCTGCACAGATCCTGCCCTGACCATAGTCACCACGTTGATCCCCACGTTGAGCAAGATGAAGCTGACCGGGCTCAGAAGAATTGAGTATCCTTGCTCCTGGCATTTCCTGGGGATGGGGCCAGTGAACGGCTCGGCTCGGTAGTAGTTTCGCTCACCCATGGCCGTTGGTCCCAGGACTGCCTGGGCCCCCTGCCCTCCAGTTTTAACTGGGAGCCAGACTGGGTCATAATGGGGCAGGTGGTGAGGTCACAGTGAGGGAGGGGGATGAAAAGGAGGGCCCAGAGTGGCATTCCCTGGTAACCAGGGTCAGGTAAGCTGAGCCTGGACAGTCAAACAGGGCCCGGTGGCCGGCATACATCCCCTCGAGCGGTCATTCATTCGCTCACCGCCCACTGACTCACTTGTTCAAATGACACATTGCGTCTCTTGGCCCCTCTTGAGACTAGGAAGACCTGGGCCTCAGAGGCCTGCTGAAGGCCTGGCTGGAGTCCAGAACCTCAGCCTTCTTCATGCCCTTCACTGGGCCTGGAGCTGGACCTGCCCAGATGTGGAACCTCCCAGTTTGGAAGCAGCTTCTTGTATGAGGCTCTCTGTGGACAGGGACAGCTGAGACACAGAGGAGGTGCCCAGAGACCAGGGGTTTGGAGTCTGCAGCTGCAGATGTACTTAGTGCATGGTATAGGACCAGGAGGGGCCTGCTGGCAGAACTGTGGCCACTAAACCAAAGGGACCCTCAGGCCAAGAAGGGGACACTGGCTTCTTATTGCAGGAAGCCAAGCGCAGGGACCCAGGCTGGCAGAAGGAGTGGCGCTTCCAAGCCACAGACCACCAATGTTTCCTGGACTCTGGCGCTCTTTATTCCTCTCTCCATGCCCTGCCGCCCCCTGCCCCTGCCCCCGCCCCCATTTGCTGCTGGTAAGTTCATTTTCCCAGTCTGGCTCCCGTGCAGAGAGGGCCTGGAGGCCGAGGTGGAAGGCAGCAGCGAGTTGGCCCGCGCTTGGTCCTCCTGCGGTTGCCGCTTCAGCACCAGACTGTCATACACCTGGTAGTTGGCATTGCCTCCTGGGTTCCGGCTGAGTGGCATGAAGGTGGGCGGGGGTGGAGGGTGCTCGGTAGCCTGGACGTCGGGCAGGAGGTGAGAGGGGCGGAGGAGCAGCGCTGAGCTGGGAGCCGGGGCCCGCTGGTCCGAGGCCTCGGCCAGTACCGTGAGGGAGGCGGAGGTGGCCACAGGGCGCCGCAAGGGCAGGATCTCAGCCCATTCGGCCGCCGGGTGCCGCACCTCGTGGGGATCGCGGGAGTAATCCAAGTGTCCCGTGGAGGGGTGCAGGCTGCGGTTGGACTCGCTGTGAGCACAGCTGGGGAGGCTACGTCTGTGGGCCGGTGGGGTGTCGCGCTACCAGGCTTCGGGCCGGTAGCCCCGAGGCACCAGAGCGGATGGAGGCTCAGAGCCCTCCAGACCCAGACTCCGCCGCGGGCCCAGTTGCCGTCCTTTCGGCCCACGAGCCCCTCGACCTGCACCTGGCCGCCCCCACCGGCGCCCAGCCCCGGCGCCGCCACCTGTGTGCCAGTGTGTCCCTCCACAGCTCCCTCCGACAAAAGCCCCCCCCCCACCCCGCCCCTCTGGCGTGTCACCGCGGCCGGGTGCGGGAGCGGGATCGAGGGCAGGGGCCGCTTCCCCGGGCCTGCCGGCCACCAGGGGCGGGGTCCTGAGCTCGGCGGGGCGTGTGGGGGCAAGGGTGGCCTTGCCGGGGCTGAGGGGCCGTGGCGACTCAATGGTGGCTCCCAGTGGCTTCGGGCCAGCTGCTGTCGGGCAGGAGGGCCGGCCCGGGCTGCGGCCGGGCTGCGCCTAGCGCCGCGTGGGCGGGCAGGGCCGATGCCCAAGGGACCGCGGGCCCCGGGCCCTGAAGCCTCCGGGGCCACGTCCCTGTGGGCGACGTGCGGGATGTTGGGCGGGGCGCCAAGCGCCGAAGGGTTTGCCGGGTCACGGCCGCCCTGGGCTGGGAGGTGGTCGCCAAACCCTCCGCCGCCGCCCGATACCCGAGACCTCCGTTCCCCCTGCCTGGGCGGGCGAGGGGGCCCTGCCGGGGCGGGCCGGCCGCCAGGCTGGCGTTAAGGCGCCAGCGCCAGCGAAACTGCGGCTCAAGAGGCAGCCCGCGGCCCCCGCCCCCGTCTACGGCCATACCACCCTGAACGCGCCCGATCTCGTCTGATCTCGGAAGCTAAGCAGGGTCGGGCCTGGTTAGTACTTGGATGGGAGACCGCCTGGGAATACCGGGTGCTGTAGGCTTTTTGCCTCCCGCTCCGCCCGCCTTCTCCTTTACTCGCCCGCGGCGGGGGCCGCCGGCTCCGCCCCCGCCGGGCCCCGCTGCAGGCAGTAGTCAAGGTGGTTTGCCTGCCCGAGCAGGAAGCTTGGGCGATGGCAGAAGCGGGAAGAAACTCTTGAGCACAGGTTCTTGGGATCCACGGAGCAGCGCATGCACATGCGATGGCTGCCTACACAGCTGGCTTGCTTGTCTGTGGGGAAAGGCGAGATGGGTCAGGGCCTGGGTTCCTGAGGGGCTGAGAATCAAGGCAGGGATAGAAGAAAGGGGACAGGCCCACATCCCCTGAACCCACGCCGGCGCCCACTCACCTTTGTGGAAAATACGATTGAAAAGTGCCCGCAAGAATCTCTTCAGATGCCTCCAGAGTTGAGGGAAGAAGGGGAGGGGGGAGGCCGGGAGCAGGGTGAGCCCTGAAATCCAACCCTTGTCCGGTCACACCCCAGCAGCCCTCCCACCTCAGCCCCTTCAAGACCCCAGGGCTCCCCCAACCGCGCTGCACAGATCCTGCCCTGACCATAGTCACCACGTTGATCCCCACGTTGAGCAAGATGAAGCTGACCGGGCTCAGAAGAATTGAGTATCCTTGCTCCTGGCATTTCCTGGGGATGGGGCCAGTGAACGGCTCGGCTCGGTAGTAGTTTCGCTCACCCATGGCCGTTGGTCCCAGGACTGCCTGGGCCCCCTGCCCTCCAGTTTTAACTGGGAGCCAGACTGGGTCATAATGGGGCAGGTGGTGAGGTCACAGTGAGGGAGGGGGATGAAAAGGAGGGCCCAGAGTGGCATTCCCTGGTAACCAGGGTCAGGTAAGCTGAGCCTGGACAGTCAAACAGGGCCCGGTGGCCGGCATACATCCCCTCGAGCGGTCATTCATTCGCTCACCGCCCACTGACTCACTTGTTCAAATGACACATTGCGTCTCTTGGCCCCTCTTGAGACTAGGAAGACCTGGGCCTCAGAGGCCTGCTGAAGGCCTGGCTGGAGTCCAGAGCCTCAGCCTTCTTCATGCCCTTCACTGGGCCTGGAGCTGGACCTGCCCAGATGTGGAACCTCCCAGTTTGGAAGCAGCTTCTTGTATGAGGCTCTCTGTGGACAGGGACAGCTGAGACACAGAGGAGGTGCCCAGAGACCAGGGGTTTGGAGTCTGCAGCTGCAGATGTACTTAGTGCATGGTATAGGACCAGGAGGGGCCTGCTGGCAGAACTGTGGCCACTAAACCAAAGGGACCCTCAGGCCAAGAAGGGGACACTGGCTTCTTATTGCAGGAAGCCAAGCGCAGGGACCCAGGCTGGCAGAAGGAGTGGCGCTTCCAAGCCACAGACCACCAATGTTTCCTGGACTCTGGCGCTCTTTATTCCTCTCTCCATGCCCTGCCGCCCCCTGCCCCTGCCCCCGCCCCCATTTGCTGCTGGTAAGTTCATTTTCCCAGTCTGGCTCCCGTGCAGAGAGGGCCTGGAGGCCGAGGTGGAAGGCAGCAGCGAGTTGGCCCGCGCTTGGTCCTCCTGCGGTTGCCGCTTCAGCACCAGACTGTCATACACCTGGTAGTTGGCATTGCCTCCTGGGTTCCGGCTGAGTGGCATGAAGGTGGGCGGGGGTGGAGGGTGCTCGGTAGCCTGGACGTCGGGCAGGAGGTGAGAGGGGCGGAGGAGCAGCGCTGAGCTGGGAGCCGGGGCCCGCTGGTCCGAGGCCTCGGCCAGTACCGTGAGGGAGGCGGAGGTGGCCACAGGGCGCCGCAAGGGCAGGATCTCAGCCCATTCGGCCGCCGGGTGCCGCACCTCGTGGGGATCGCGGGAGTAATCCAAGTGTCCCGTGGAGGGGTGCAGGCTGCGGTTGGACTCGCTGTGAGCACAGCTGGGGAGGCTACGTCTGTGGGCCGGTGGGGTGTCGCGCTACCAGGCTTCGGGCCGGTAGCCCCGAGGCACCAGAGCGGATGGAGGCTCAGAGCCCTCCAGACCCAGACTCCGCCGCGGGCCCAGTTGCCGTCCTTTCGGCCCACGAGCCCCTCGACCTGCACCTGGCCGCCCCCACCGGCGCCCAGCCCCGGCGCCGCCACCTGTGTGCCAGTGTGTCCCTCCACAGCTCCCTCCGACAAAAGCCCCCCCCCCACCCCGCCCCTCTGGCGTGTCACCGCGGCCGGGTGCGGGAGCGGGATCGAGGGCAGGGGCCGCTTCCCCGGGCCTGCCGGCCACCAGGGGCGGGGTCCTGAGCTCGGCGGGGCGTGTGGGGGCAAGGGTGGCCTTGCCGGGGCTGAGGGGCCGTGGCGACTCAATGGTGGCTCCCAGTGGCTTCGGGCCAGCTGCTGTCGGGCAGGAGGGCCGGCCCGGGCTGCGGCCGGGCTGCGCCTAGCGCCGCGTGGGCGGGCAGGGCCGATGCCCAAGGGACCGCGGGCCCCGGGCCCTGAAGCCTCCGGGGCCACGTCCCTGTGGGCGACGTGCGGGATGTTGGGCGGGGCGCCAAGCGCCGAAGGGTTTGCCGGGTCACGGCCGCCCTGGGCTGGGAGGTGGTCGCCAAACCCTCCGCCGCCGCCCGATACCCGAGACCTCCGTTCCCCCTGCCTGGGCGGGCGAGGGGGCCCTGCCGGGGCGGGCCGGCCGCCAGGCTGGCGTTAAGGCGCCAGCGCCAGCGAAACTGCGGCTCAAGAGGCAGCCCGCGGCCCCCGCCCCCGTCTACGGCCATACCACCCTGAACGCGCCCGATCTCGTCTGATCTCGGAAGCTAAGCAGGGTCGGGCCTGGTTAGTACTTGGATGGGAGACCGCCTGGGAATACCGGGTGCTGTAGGCTTTTTGCCTCCCGCTCCGCCCGCCTTCTCCTTTACTCGCCCGCGGCGGGGGCCGCCGGCTCCGCCCCCGCCGGGCCGCGCTGCAGGCCCCACCTCCTCAGGCCCCTCCCACCACGGCGCGCGCCGGCGGGGGCGCTCCCCGCCGGCCCGGCCGGCCAGGCGGCCAGAAGGCGGCCCTGGAAGGCAGCCGCACCCCAGACGCTCCCGGGGTGGCCGGCCCGGACCCAGACTCCGCCGCGGGCCCAGCTGCCGTCCTTTCGGCCCGCGAGCCCCTCGACCTGCACCTGGCCGCCCACACCGGCGCCCAGCCCCGGCGCCGCCACCTGTGTGCCGGTGTGTCCCTCCACAGCTCCCTCCGACAAACCCCCCCCCCCCACCCCGCCCCTCTGGCGTGTCACCGCGGCCGGGTGCGGGAGCGGGATCGAGGGCAGGGGCCGCTTCCCCGGGCCTGCCGGCCACCAGGGGCGGGGTCCTGAGCTCGGCGGGGGGTGTGGGGCAGGGGTGGCCTTGCCGGGGCTGAGGGGCCGTGGCGACTCAATGGTGGCTCCCAGTGGCTTTGGGCCAGCTGCTGTCGGGCAGGAGGGCCGGCCCGGGCTGCGGCCGGGCTGCGCCTAGAGCCGCGTGGGCGGGCAGGGCCGATGCCCAAGGGACCGCGGGCCCCGGGCCCTGAAGCCTCCGGGGCCACGTCCCTGTGGGCGACGTGCGGGATCTTGGGCGGGGCGCCAAGCGCCGAAGGGTTTGCCGGGTCACGGCCGCCCTGGGCTGGGAGGTGGTCGCCAAACCTTCCGCCACCGCCCGATACCCGAGACCTCCGTTCCCCCTTCCTGGGCGGGCGAGGGGGCCCTGCCGGGGCGGGCCGGCCGCCAGGCTGGCGTTAAGGCGCCAGCGCCAGCGAAACTGCGGCTCAAGAGGCAGCCCGCGGCCCCCGCCCCCGTCTACGGCCATACCACCCTGAACGCGCCCGATCTCGTCTGATCTCGGAAGCTAAGCAGGGTCGGGCCTGGTTAGTACTTGGATGGGAGACCGCCTGGGAATACCGGGTGCTGTAGGCTTTTTGCCTCCCGCTCCGCCCGCCTTCTCCTTTACTCGCCCGCGGCGGGGGCCGCCGGCTCCGCCCCCGCCGGGCCGCGCTGCAGGCCCCACCTCCTCAGGCCCCTCCCACCACGGCGCGCGCCGGCGGGGGCGCTCCCCGCCGGCCCGGCCGGCCAGGCGGCCAGAAGGCGGCCCTGGAAGGCAGCCGCACCCCAGACGCTCCCGGGGTGGCCGGCCCGGACCCAGACTCCGCCGCGGGCCCAGCTGCCGTCCTTTCGGCCCGCGAGCCCCTCGACCTGCACCTGGCCGCCCACACCGGCGCCCAGCCCCGGCGCCGCCACCTGTGTGCCGGTGTGTCCCTCCACAGCTCCCTCCGACAAAAGCCCCCCCCCCCACCCCGCCCCTCTGGCGTGTCACCGCGGCCGGGTGCGGGAGCGGGATCGAGGGCAGGGGCCGCTTCCCCGGGCCTGCCGGCCACCAGGGGCGGGGTCCTGAGCTCGGCGGGGCGTGTGGGGGCAAGGGTGGCCTTGCCGGGGCTGAGGGGCCGTGGCGACTCAATGGTGGCTCCCAGTGGCTTCGGGCCAGCTGCTGTCGGGCAGGAGGGCCGGCCCGGGCTGCGGCCGGGCTGCGCCTAGCGCCGCGTGGGCGGGCAGGGCCGATGCCCAAGGGACCGCGGGCCCCGGGCCCTGAAGCCTCCGGGGCCACGTCCCTGTGGGCGACGTGCGGGATGTTGGGCGGGGCGCCAAGCGCCGAAGGGTTTGCCGGGTCACGGCCGCCCTGGGCTGGGAGGTGGTCGCCAAACCCTCCGCCGCCGCCCGATACCCGAGACCTCCGTTCCCCCTGCCTGGGCGGGCGAGGGGGCCCTGCCGGGGCGGGCCGGCCGCCAGGCTGGCGTTAAGGCGCCAGCGCCAGCGAAACTGCGGCTCAAGAGGCAGCCCGCGGCCCCCGCCCCCGTCTACGGCCATACCACCCTGAACGCGCCCGATCTCGTCTGATCTCGGAAGCTAAGCAGGGTCGGGCCTGGTTAGTACTTGGATGGGAGACCGCCTGGGAATACCGGGTGCTGTAGGCTTTTTGCCTCCCGCTCCGCCCGCCTTCTCCTTTACTCGCCCGCGGCGGGGGCCGCCGGCTCCGCCCCCGCCGGGCCCCGCTGCAGGCAGTAGTCAAGGTGGTTTGCCTGCCCGAGCAGGAAGCTTGGGCGATGGCAGAAGCGGGAAGAAACTCTTGAGCACAGGTTCTTGGGATCCACGGAGCAGCGCATGCACATGCGATGGCTGCCTACACAGCTGGCTTGCTTGTCTGTGGGGAAAGGCGAGATGGGTCAGGGCCTGGGTTCCTGAGGGGCTGAGAATCAAGGCAGGGATAGAAGAAAGGGGACAGGCCCACATCCCCTGAACCCACGCCGGCGCCCACTCACCTTTGTGGAAAATACGATTGAAAAGTGCCCGCAAGAATCTCTTCAGATGCCTCCAGAGTTGAGGGAAGAAGGGGAGGGGGGAGGCCGGGAGCAGGGTGAGCCCTGAAATCCAACCCTTGTCCGGTCACACCCCAGCAGCCCTCCCACCTCAGCCCCTTCAAGACCCCAGGGCTCCCCCAACCGCGCTGCACAGATCCTGCCCTGACCATAGTCACCACGTTGATCCCCACGTTGAGCAAGATGAAGCTGACCGGGCTCAGAAGAATTGAGTATCCTTGCTCCTGGCATTTCCTGGGGATGGGGCCAGTGAACGGCTCGGCTCGGTAGTAGTTTCGCTCACCCATGGCCGTTGGTCCCAGGACTGCCTGGGCCCCCTGCCCTCCAGTTTTAACTGGGAGCCAGACTGGGTCATAATGGGGCAGGTGGTGAGGTCACAGTGAGGGAGGGGGATGAAAAGGAGGGCCCAGAGTGGCATTCCCTGGTAACCAGGGTCAGGTAAGCTGAGCCTGGACAGTCAAACAGGGCCCGGTGGCCGGCATACATCCCCTCGAGCGGTCATTCATTCGCTCACCGCCCACTGACTCACTTGTTCAAATGACACATTGCGTCTCTTGGCCCCTCTTGAGACTAGGAAGACCTGGGCCTCAGAGGCCTGCTGAAGGCCTGGCTGGAGTCCAGAGCCTCAGCCTTCTTCATGCCCTTCACTGGGCCTGGAGCTGGACCTGCCCAGATGTGGAACCTCCCAGTTTGGAAGCAACTTCTTGTATGAGGCTCTCTGTGGACAGGGACAGCTGAGACACAGAGGAGGTGCCCAGAGACCAGGGGTTTGGAGTCTGCAGCTGCAGATGTACTTAGTGCATGGTATAGGACCAGGAGGGGCCTGCTGGCAGAACTGTGGCCACTAAACCAAAGGGACCCTCAGGCCAAGAAGGGGACACTGGCTTCTTATTGCAGGAAGCCAAGCGCAGGGACCCAGGCTGGCAGAAGGAGTGGTGCTTCCAAGCCACAGACCACCAATGTTTCCTGGACTCTGGCGCTCTTTATTCCTCTCTCCATGCCCTGCCGCCCCCTGCCCCTGCCCCCGCCCCCATTTGCTGCTGGTAAGTTCATTTTCCCAGTCTGGCTCCCGTGCAGAGAGGGCCTGGAGGCCGAGGTGGAAGGCAGCAGCGAGTTGGCCCGCGCTTGGTCCTCCTGCGGTTGCCGCTTCAGCACCAGACTGTCATACACCTGGTAGTTGGCATTGCCTCCTGGGTTCCGGCTGAGTGGCATGAAGGTGGGCGGGGGTGGAGGGTGCTCGGTAGCCTGGACGTCGGGCAGGAGGTGAGAGGGGCGGAGGAGCAGCGCTGAGCTGGGAGCCGGGGCCCGCTGGTCCGAGGCCTCGGCCAGTACCGTGAGGGAGGCGGAGGTGGCCACAGGGCGCCGCAAGGGCAGGATCTCAGCCCATTCGGCCGCCGGGTGCCGCACCTCGTGGGGATCGCGGGAGTAATCCAAGTGTCCCGTGGAGGGGTGCAGGCTGCGGTTGGACTCGCTGTGAGCACAGCTGGGGAGGCTACGTCTGTGGGCCGGTGGGGTGTCGCGCTACCAGGCTTCGGGCCGGTAGCCCCGAGGCACCAGAGCGGATGGAGGCTCAGAGCCCTCCAGACCCAGACTCCGCCGCGGGCCCAGTTGCCGTCCTTTCGGCCCACGAGCCCCTCGACCTGCACCTGGCCGCCCCCACCGGCGCCCAGCCCCGGCGCCGCCACCTGTGTGCCAGTGTGTCCCTCCACAGCTCCCTCCGACAAAAGCCCCCCCCCCACCCCGCCCCTCTGGCGTGTCACCGCGGCCGGGTGCGGGAGCGGGATCGAGGGCAGGGGCCGCTTCCCCGGGCCTGCCGGCCACCAGGGGCGGGGTCCTGAGCTCGGCGGGGGGTGTGGGGGCAAGGGTGGCCTTGCCGGGGCTGAGGGGCCGTGGCGACTCAATGGTGGCTCCCAGTGGCTTCGGGCCAGCTGCTGTCGGGCAGGAGGGCCGGCCCGGACTGCGGCCGGGCTGCGCCTAGCGCCGCGTGGGCGGGCAGGGCCGATGCCCAAGGGACCGCGGGCCCCGGGCCCTGAAGCCTCCGGGGCCACGTCCCTGTGGGCGACGTGCGGGATGTTGGGCGGGGCGCCAAGCGCCGAAGGGTTTGCCGGGTCACGGCCGCCCTGGGCTGGGAGGTGGTCGCCAAACCCTCCGCCGCCGCCCGATACCCGAGACCTCCGTTCCCCCTGCCTGGGCGGGCGAGGGGGCCCTGCCGGGGCGGGCCGGCCGCCAGGCTGGCGTTAAGGCGCCAGCGCCAGCGAAACTGCGGCTCAAGAGGCAGCCCGCGGCCCCCGCCCCCGTCTACGGCCATACCACCCTGAACGCGCCCGATCTCGTCTGATCTCGGAAGCTAAGCAGGGTCGGGCCTGGTTAGTACTTGGATGGGAGACCGCCTGGGAATACCGGGTGCTGTAGGCTTTTTGCCTCCCGCTCCGCCCGCCTTCTCCTTTACTCGCCCGCGGCGGGGGCCGCCGGCTCCGCCCCCGCCGGGCCCCGCTGCAGGCAGTAGTCAAGGTGGTTTGCCTGCCCGAGCAGGAAGCTTGGGCGATGGCAGAAGCGGGAAGAAACTCTTGAGCACAGGTTCTTGGGATCCACGGAGCAGCGCATGCACATGCGATGGCTGCCTACACAGCTGGCTTGCTTGTCTGTGGGGAAAGGCGAGATGGGTCAGGGCCTGGGTTCCTGAGGGGCTGAGAATCAAGGCAGGGATAGAAGAAAGGGGACAGGCCCACATCCCCTGAACCCACGCCGGCGCCCACTCACCTTTGTGGAAAATACGATTGAAAAGTGCCCGCAAGAATCTCTTCAGATGCCTCCAGAGTTGAGGGAAGAAGGGGAGGGGGGAGGCCGGGAGCAGGGTGAGCCCTGAAATCCAACCCTTGTCCGGTCACACCCCAGCAGCCCTCCCACCTCAGCCCCTTCAAGACCCCAGGGCTCCCCCAACCGCGCTGCACAGATCCTGCCCTGACCATAGTCACCACGTTGATCCCCACGTTGAGCAAGATGAAGCTGACCGGGCTCAGAAGAATTGAGTATCCTTGCTCCTGGCATTTCCTGGGGATGGGGCCAGTGAACGGCTCGGCTCGGTAGTAGTTTCGCTCACCCATGGCCGTTGGTCCCAGGACTGCCTGGGCCCCCTGCCCTCCAGTTTTAACTGGGAGCCAGACTGGGTCATAATGGGGCAGGTGGTGAGGTCACAGTGAGGGAGGGGGATGAAAAGGAGGGCCCAGAGCGGCATTCCCTGGTAACCAGGGTCAGGTAAGCTGAGCCTGGACAGTCAAACAGGGCCCGGTGGCCGGCATACATCCCCTCGAGCGGTCATTCATTCGCTCACCGCCCACTGACTCACTTGTTCAAATGACACATTGCGTCTCTTGGCCCCTCTTGAGACTAGGAAGACCTGGGCCTCAGAGGCCTGCTGAAGGCCTGGCTGGAGTCCAGAGCCTCAGCCTTCTTCATGCCCTTCACTGGGCCTGGAGCTGGACCTGCCCAGATGTGGA
The DNA here is from genome assembly GCF_951394435.1 of Stenella coeruleoalba. NCBI lineage: Eukaryota > Metazoa > Chordata > Mammalia > Artiodactyla > Delphinidae > Stenella > Stenella coeruleoalba. Next base: position 21,647,704 of record NC_137165.1, read on the forward strand.
ACCTCCCAGTTTGGAAGCAGCTTCTTGTATGAGGCTCTCTGTGGACAGGGACAGCTGAGACACAGAGGAGGTGCCCAGAGACCAGGGGTTTGGAGTCTGCAGCTGCAGATGTACTTAGTGCATGGTATAGGACCAGGAGGGGCCTGCTGGCAGAACTGTGGCCACTAAACCAAAGGGACCCTCAGGCCAAGAAGGGGACACTGGCTTCTTATTGCAGGAAGCCAAGCGCAGGGACCCAGGCTGGCAGAAGGAGTGGCGCTTCCAAGCCACAGACCACCAATGTTTCCTGGACTCTGGCGCTCTTTATTCCTCTCTCCATGCCCTGCTGCCCCCTGCCCCTGCCCCCGCCCCCATTTGCTGCTGGTAAGTTCATTTTCCCAGTCTGGCTCCCGTGCAGAGAGGGCCTGGAGGCCGAGGTGGAAGGCAGCAGCAAGTTGGCCCGCGCTTGGTCCTCCTGCGGTTGCCGCTTCAGCACCAGACTGTCATACACCTGGTAGTTGGCATTGCCTCCTGGGTTCCGGCTGAGTGGCATGAAGGTGGGCGGGGGTGGAGGGTGCTCGGTAGCCTGGACGTCGGGCAGGAGGTGAGAGGGGCGGAGGAGCAGCGCTGAGCTGGGAGCCGGGGCCCGCTGGTCCGAGGCCTCGGCCAGTACCGTGAGGGAGGCGGAGGTGGCCACAGGGCGCCGCAAGGGCAGGATCTCAGCCCATTCGGCCGCCGGGTGCCGCACCTCGTGGGGATCGCGGGAGTAATCCAAGTGTCCCGTGGAGGGGTGCAGGCTGCGGTTGGACTCGCTGTGAGCACAGCTGGGGAGGCTACGTCTGTGGGCCGGTGGGGTGTCGCGCTACCAGGCTTCGGGCCGGTAGCCCCGAGGCACCAGAGCGGATGGAGGCTCAGAGCCCTCCAGACCCAGACTCCGCCGCGGGCCCAGTTGCCGTCCTTTCGGCCCACGAGCCCCTCGACCTGCACCTGGCCGCCCCCACCGGCGCCCAGCCCCGGCGCCGCCACCTGTGTGCCGGTGTGTCCCTCCACAGCTCCCTCCGACAAAAGCCCCCCCCCACCCCGCCCCTCTGGCGTGTCACCGCGGCCGGGTGCGGGAGCGGGATCGAGGGCAGGGGCCGCTTTCCCGGGCCTGCCGGCCACCAGGGGCGGGGTCCTGAGCTCGGCGGGGGGTGTGGGGCAGGGGTGGCCTTGCCGGGGCTGAGGGGCCGTGGCGACTCAATGGTGGCTCCCAGTGGCTTTGGGCCAGCTGCTGTCGGGCAGGAGGGGCGGCCCGGGCTGCGGCCGGGCTGCGCCTAGCGCCGCGTGGGCGGGCAGGGCCGATGCCCAAGGGACCGCGGGCCCCGGGCCCTGAAGCCTCCGGGGCCACGTCCCTGTGGGCGACGTGCGGGATCTTGGGCGGGGCGCCAAGCGCCGAAGGGTTTGCCGGGTCACGGCCGCCCTGGGCTGGGAGGTGGTCGCCAAACCTTCCGCCATCGCCCGATACCCGAGACCTCCGTTCCCCCTTCCTGGGCGGGCGAGGGGGCCCTGCCGGGGCGGGCCGGCCGCCAGGCTGGCGTTAAGGCGCCAGCGCCAGCGAAACTGCGGCTCAAGAGGCAGCCCGCGGCCCCCGCCCCCGTCTACGGCCATACCACCCTGAACGCGCCCGATCTCGTCTGATCTCGGAAGCTAAGCAGGGTCGGGCCTGGTTAGTACTTGGATGGGAGACCGCCTGGGAATACCGGGTGCTGTAGGCTTTTTGCCTCCCGCTCCGCCCGCCTTCTCCTTTACTCGCCCGCGGCGGGGGCCGCCGGCTCCGCCCCCGCCGGGCCGCGCTGCAGGCCCCACCTCCTCAGGCCCCTCCCACCACGGCGCGCGCCGGCGGGGGCGCTCCCCGCCGGCCCGGCCGGCCAGGCGGCCAGAAGGCGGCCCTGGAAGGCAGCCGCACCCCAGACGCTCCCGGGGTGGCCGGCCCGGACCCAGACTCCGCCGCGGGCCCAGCTGCCGTCCTTTCGGCCCGCGAGCCCCTCGACCTGCACCTGGCCGCCCACACCGGCGCCCAGCCCCGGCGCCGCCACCTGTGTGCCGGTGTGTCCCTCCACAGCTACCTCCGACAAAAGCCCCCCCCCCACCCCGCCCCTCTGGCGTGTCACCGCGGCCGGGTGCGGGAGCGGGATCGAGGGCAGGGGCCGCTTCCCCGGGCCTGCCGGCCACCAGGGGCGGGGTCCTGAGCTCGGCGGGGGTTGTGGGGGCAAGGGTGGCCTTGCCGGGGCTGAGGGGCCGTGGCGACTCAATGGTGGCTCCCAGTGGCTTCGGGCCAGCTGCTGTCGGGCAGGAGGGCCGGCCCGGGCTGCGGCCGGGCTGCGCCTAGCGCCGCGTGGGCGGGCAGGGCCGATGCCCAAGGGACCGCGGGCCCCGGGCCCTGAAGCCTCCGGGGCCACGTCCCTGTGGGCGACGTGCGGGATGTTGGGCGGGGCGCCAAGCGCCGAAGGGTTTGCCGGGTCACGGCCGCCCTGGGCTGGGAGGTGGTCGCCAAACCCTCCGCCGCCGCCCGATACCCGAGACCTCCGTTCCCCCTGCCTGGGCGGGCGAGGGGGCCCTGCCGGGGCGGGCCGGCCGCCAGGCTGGCGTTAAGGCGCCAGCGCCAGCGAAACTGCGGCTCAAGAGGCAGCCCGCGGCCCCCGCCCCCGTCTACGGCCATACCACCCTGAACGCGCCCGATCTCGTCTGATCTCGGAAGCTAAGCAGGGTCGGGCCTGGTTAGTACTTGGATGGGAGACCGCCTGGGAATACCGGGTGCTGTAGGCTTTTTGCCTCCCGCTCCGCCCGCCTTCTCCTTTACTCGCCCGCGGCGGGGGCCGCCGGCTCCGCCCCCGCCGGGCCCCGCTGCAGGCAGTAGTCAAGGTGGTTTGCCTGCCCGAGCAGGAAGCTTGGGCGATGGCAGAAGCGGGAAGAAACTCTTGAGCACAGGTTCTTGGGATCCACGGAGCAGCGCATGCACATGCGATGGCTGCCTACACAGCTGGCTTGCTTGTCTGTGGGGAAAGGCGAGATGGGTCAGGGCCTGGGTTCCTGAGGGGCTGAGAATCAAGGCAGGGATAGAAGAAAGGGGACAGGCCCACATCCCCTGAACCCACGCCGGCGCCCACTCACCTTTGTGGAAAATACGATTGAAAAGTGCCCGCAAGAATCTCTTCAGATGCCTCCAGAGTTGAGGGAAGAAGGGGAGGGGGGAGGCCGGGAGCAGGGTGAGCCCTGAAATCCAACCCTTGTCCGGTCACACCCCAGCAGCCCTCCCACCTCAGCCCCTTCAAGACCCCAGGGCTCCCCCAACCGCGCTGCACAGATCCTGCCCTGACCATAGTCACCACGTTGATCCCCACGTTGAGCAAGATGAAGCTGACCGGGCTCAGAAGAATTGAGTATCCTTGCTCCTGGCATTTCCTGGGGATGGGGCCAGTGAACGGCTCGGCTCGGTAGTAGTTTCGCTCACCCATGGCCGTTGGTCCCAGGACTGCCTGGGCCCCCTGCCCTCCAGTTTTAACTGGGAGCCAGACTGGGTCATAATGGGGCAGGTGGTGAGGTCACAGTGAGGGAGGGGGATGAAAAGGAGGGCCCATAGCGGCATTCCCTGGTAACCAGGGTCAGGTAAGCTGAGCCTGGACAGTCAAACAGGGCCCGGTGGCCGGCATACATCCCCTCGAGCGGTCATTCATTCGCTCACCGCCCACTGACTCACTTGTTCAAATGACACATTGCGTCTCTTGGCCCCTCTTGAGACTAGGAAGACCTGGGCCTCAGAGGCCTGCTGAAGGCCTGGCTGGAGTCCAGAGCCTCAGCCTTCTTCATGCCCTTCACTGGGCCTGGAGCTGGACCTGCCCAGATGTGGAACCTCCCAGTTTGGAAGCAGCTTCTTGTATGAGGCTCTCTGTGGACAGGGACAGCTGAGACACAGAGGAGGTGCCCAGAGACCAGGGGTTTGGAGTCTGCAGCTGCAGATGTACTTAGTGCATGGTATAGGACCAGGAGGGGCCTGCTGGCAGAACTGTGGCCACTAAACCAAAGGGACCCTCAGGCCAAGAAGGGGACACTGGCTTCTTATTGCAGGAAGCCAAGCGCAGGGACCCAGGCTGGCAGAAGGAGTGGCGCTTCCAAGCCACAGACCACCAATGTTTCCTGGACTCTGGCGCTCTTTATTCCTCTCTCCATGCCCTGCTGCCCCCTGCCCCTGCCCCCGCCCCCATTTGCTGCTGGTAAGTTCATTTTCCCAGTCTGGCTCCCGTGCAGAGAGGGCCTGGAGGCCGAGGTGGAAGGCAGCAGCAAGTTGGCCCGCGCTTGGTCCTCCTGCGGTTGCCGCTTCAGCACCAGACTGTCATACACCTGGTAGTTGGCATTGCCTCCTGGGTTCCGGCTGAGTGGCATGAAGGTGGGCGGGGGTGGAGGGTGCTCGGTAGCCTGGACGTCGGGCAGGAGGTGAGAGGGGCGGAGGAGCAGCGCTGAGCTGGGAGCCGGGGCCCGCTGGTCCGAGGCCTCGGCCAGTACCGTGAGGGAGGCGGAGGTGGCCACAGGGCGCCGCAAGGGCAGGATCTCAGCCCATTCGGCCGCCGGGTGCCGCACCTCGTGGGGATCGCGGGAGTAATCCAAGTGTCCCGTGGAGGGGTGCAGGCTGCGGTTGGACTCGCTGTGAGCACAGCTGGGGAGGCTACGTCTGTGGGCCGGTGGGGTGTCGCGCTACCAGGCTTCGGGCCGGTAGCCCCGAGGCACCAGAGCGGATGGAGGCTCAGAGCCCTCCAGACCCAGACTCCGCCGCGGGCCCAGTTGCCGTCCTTTCGGCCCACGAGCCCCTCGACCTGCACCTGGCCGCCCCCACCGGCGCCCAGCCCCGGCGCCGCCACCTGTGTGCCGGTGTGTCCCTCCACAGCTACCTCCGACAAAAGCCCCCCCCCACCCCGCCCCTCTGGCGTGTCACCGCGGCCGGGTGCGGGAGCGGGATCGAGGGCAGGGGCCGCTTCCCCGGGCCTGCCGGCCACCAGGGGCGGGGTCCTGAGCTCGGCGGGGGGTGTGGGGCAGGGGTGGCCTTGCCGGGGCTGAGGGGCCGTGGCGACTCAATGGTGGCTCCCAGTGGCTTTGGGCCAGCTGCTGTCGGGCAGGAGGGGCGGCCCGGGCTGCGGCCGGGCTGCGCCTAGCGCCGCGTGGGCGGGCAGGGCCGATGCCCAAGGGACCGCGGGCCCCGGGCCCTGAAGCCTCCGGGGCCACGTCCCTGTGGGCGACGTGCGGGATCTTGGGCGGGGCGCCAAGCGCCGAAGGGTTTGCCGGGTCACGGCCGCCCTGGGCTGGGAGGTGGTCGCCAAACCTTCCGCCATCGCCCGATACCCGAGACCTCCGTTCCCCCTTCCTGGGCGGGCGAGGGGGCCCTGCCGGGGCGGGCCGGCCGCCAGGCTGGCGTTAAGGCGCCAGCGCCAGCGAAACTGCGGCTCAAGAGGCAGCCCGCGGCCCCCGCCCCCGTCTACGGCCATACCACCCTGAACGCGCCCGATCTCGTCTGATCTCGGAAGCTAAGCAGGGTCGGGCCTGGTTAGTACTTGGATGGGAGACCGCCTGGGAATACCGGGTGCTGTAGGCTTTTTGCCTCCCGCTCCGCCCGCCTTCTCCTTTACTCGCCCGCGGCGGGGGCCGCCGGCTCCGCCCCCGCCGGGCCGCGCTGCAGGCCCCACCTCCTCAGGCCCCTCCCACCACGGCGCGCGCCGGCGGGGGCGCTCCCCGCCGGCCCGGCCGGCCAGGCGGCCAGAAGGCGGCCCTGGAAGGCAGCCGCACCCCAGACGCTCCCGGGGTGGCCGGCCCGGACCCAGACTCCGCCGCGGGCCCAGCTGCCGTCCTTTCGGCCCGCGAGCCCCTCGACCTGCACCTGGCCGCCCACACCGGCGCCCAGCCCCGGCGCCGCCACCTGTGTGCCGGTGTGTCCCTCCACAGCTCCCTCCGACAAAAGCCCCCCCCCCACCCCGCCCCTCTGGCGTGTCACCGCGGCCGGGTGCGGGAGCGGGATCGAGGGCAGGGGCCGCTTCCCCGGGCCTGCCGGCCACCAGGGGCGGGGTCCTGAGCTCGGCGGGGGTTGTGGGGGCAAGGGTGGCCTTGCCGGGGCTGAGGGGCCGTGGCGACTCAATGGTGGCTCCCAGTGGCTTCGGGCCAGCTGCTGTCGGGCAGGAGGGCCGGCCCGGGCTGCGGCCGGGCTGCGCCTAGCGCCGCGTGGGCGGGCAGGGCCGATGCCCAAGGGACCGCGGGCCCCGGGCCCTGAAGCCTCCGGGGCCACGTCCCTGTGGGCGACGTGCGGGATCTTGGGCGGGGCGCCAAGCGCCGAAGGGTTTGCCGGGTCACGGCCGCCCTGGGCTGGGAGGTGGTCGCCAAACCTTCCGCCATCGCCCGATACCCGAGACCTCCGTTCCCCCTTCCTGGGCGGGCGAGGGGGCCCTGCCGGGGCGGGCCGGCCGCCAGGCTGGCGTTAAGGCGCCAGCGCCAGCGAAACTGCGGCTCAAGAGGCAGCCCGCGGCCCCCGCCCCCGTCTACGGCCATACCACCCTGAACGCGCCCGATCTCGTCTGATCTCGGAAGCTAAGCAGGGTCGGGCCTGGTTAGTACTTGGATGGGAGACCGCCTGGGAATACCGGGTGCTGTAGGCTTTTTGCCTCCCGCTCCGCCCGCCTTCTCCTTTACTCGCCCGCGGCGGGGGCCGCCGGCTCCGCCCCCGCCGGGCCGCGCTGCAGGCCCCACCTCCTCAGGCCCCTCCCACCACGGCGCGCGCCGGCGGGGGCGCTCCCCGCCGGCCCGGCCGGCCAGGCGGCCAGAAGGCGGCCCTGGAAGGCAGCCGCACCCCAGACGCTCCCGGGGTGGCCGGCCCGGACCCAGACTCCGCCGCGGGCCCAGCTGCCGTCCTTTCGGCCCGCGAGCCCCTCGACCTGCACCTGGCCGCCCACACCGGCGCCCAGCCCCGGCGCCGCCACCTGTGTGCCGGTGTGTCCCTCCACAGCTACCTCCGACAAAAGCCCCCCCCCCACCCCGCCCCTCTGGCGTGTCACCGCGGCCGGGTGCGGGAGCGGGATCGAGGGCAGGGGCCGCTTCCCCGGGCCTGCCGGCCACCAGGGGCGGGGTCCTGAGCTCGGCGGGGGTTGTGGGGGCAAGGGTGGCCTTGCCGGGGCTGAGGGGCCGTGGCGACTCAATGGTGGCTCCCAGTGGCTTCGGGCCAGCTGCTGTCGGGCAGGAGGGCCGGCCCGGGCTGCGGCCGGGCTGCGCCTAGCGCCGCGTGGGCGGGCAGGGCCGATGCCCAAGGGACCGCGGGCCCCGGGCCCTGAAGCCTCCGGGGCCACGTCCCTGTGGGCGACGTGCGGGATGTTGGGCGGGGCGCCAAGCGCCGAAGGGTTTGCCGGGTCACGGCCGCCCTGGGCTGGGAGGTGGTCGCCAAACCCTCCGCCGCCGCCCGATACCCGAGACCTCCGTTCCCCCTGCCTGGGCGGGCGAGGGGGCCCTGCCGGGGCGGGCCGGCCGCCAGGCTGGCGTTAAGGCGCCAGCGCCAGCGAAACTGCGGCTCAAGAGGCAGCCCGCGGCCCCCGCCCCCGTCTACGGCCATACCACCCTGAACGCGCCCGATCTCGTCTGATCTCGGAAGCTAAGCAGGGTCGGGCCTGGTTAGTACTTGGATGGGAGACCGCCTGGGAATACCGGGTGCTGTAGGCTTTTTGCCTCCCGCTCCGCCCGCCTTCTCCTTTACTCGCCCGCGGCGGGGGCCGCCGGCTCCGCCCCCGCCGGGCCCCGCTGCAGGCAGTAGTCAAGGTGGTTTGCCTGCCCGAGCAGGAAGCTTGGGCGATGGCAGAAGCGGGAAGAAACTCTTGAGCACAGGTTCTTGGGATCCACGGAGCAGCGCATGCACATGCGATGGCTGCCTACACAGCTGGCTTGCTTGTCTGTGGGGAAAGGCGAGATGGGTCAGGGCCTGGGTTCCTGAGGGGCTGAGAATCAAGGCAGGGATAGAAGAAAGGGGACAGGCCCACATCCCCTGAACCCACGCCGGCGCCCACTCACCTTTGTGGAAAATACGATTGAAAAGTGCCCGCAAGAATCTCTTCAGATGCCTCCAGAGTTGAGGGAAGAAGGGGAGGGGGGAGGCCGGGAGCAGGGTGAGCCCTGAAATCCAACCCTTGTCCGGTCACACCCCAGCAGCCCTCCCACCTCAGCCCCTTCAAGACCCCAGGGCTCCCCCAACCGCGCTGCACAGATCCTGCCCTGACCATAGTCACCACGTTGATCCCCACGTTGAGCAAGATGAAGCTGACCGGGCTCAGAAGAATTGAGTATCCTTGCTCCTGGCATTTCCTGGGGATGGGGCCAGTGAACGGCTCGGCTCGGTAGTAGTTTCGCTCACCCATGGCCGTTGGTCCCAGGACTGCCTGGGCCCCCTGCCCTCCAGTTTTAACTGGGAGCCAGACTGGGTCATAATGGGGCAGGTGGTGAGGTCACAGTGAGGGAGGGGGATGAAAAGGAGGGCCCATAGCGGCATTCCCTGGTAACCAGGGTCAGGTAAGCTGAGCCTGGACAGTCAAACAGGGCCCGGTGGCCGGCATACATCCCCTCGAGCGGTCATTCATTCGCTCACCGCCCACTGACTCACTTGTTCAAATGACACATTGCGTCTCTTGGCCCCTCTTGAGACTAGGAAGACCTGGGCCTCAGAGGCCTGCTGAAGGCCTGGCTGGAGTCCAGAGCCTCAGCCTTCTTCATGCCCTTCACTGGGCCTGGAGCTGGACCTGCCCAGATGTGGAACCTCCCAGTTTGGAAGCAGCTTCTTGTATGAGGCTCTCTGTGGACAGGGACAGCTGAGACACAGAGGAGGTGCCCAGAGACCAGGGGTTTGGAGTCTGCAGCTGCAGATGTACTTAGTGCATGGTATAGGACCAGGAGGGGCCTGCTGGCAGAACTGTGGCCACTAAACCAAAGGGACCCTCAGGCCAAGAAGGGGACACTGGCTTCTTATTGCAGGAAGCCAAGCGCAGGGACCCAGGCTGGCAGAAGGAGTGGCGCTTCCAAGCCACAGACCACCAATGTTTCCTGGACTCTGGCGCTCTTTATTCCTCTCTCCATGCCCTGCTGCCCCCTGCCCCTGCCCCCGCCCCCATTTGCTGCTGGTAAGTTCATTTTCCCAGTCTGGCTCCCGTGCAGAGAGGGCCTGGAGGCCGAGGTGGAAGGCAGCAGCAAGTTGGCCCGCGCTTGGTCCTCCTGCGGTTGCCGCTTCAGCACCAGACTGTCATACACCTGGTAGTTGGCATTGCCTCCTGGGTTCCGGCTGAGTGGCATGAAGGTGGGCGGGGGTGGAGGGTGCTCGGTAGCCTGGACGTCGGGCAGGAGGTGAGAGGGGCGGAGGAGCAGCGCTGAGCTGGGAGCCGGGGCCCGCTGGTCCGAGGCCTCGGCCAGTACCGTGAGGGAGGCGGAGGTGGCCACAGGGCGCCGCAAGGGCAGGATCTCAGCCCATTCGGCCGCCGGGTGCCGCACCTCGTGGGGATCGCGGGAGTAATCCAAGTGTCCCGTGGAGGGGTGCAGGCTGCGGTTGGACTCGCTGTGAGCACAGCTGGGGAGGCTACGTCTGTGGGCCGGTGGGGTGTCGCGCTACCAGGCTTCGGGCCGGTAGCCCCGAGGCACCAGAGCGGATGGAGGCTCAGAGCCCTCCAGACCCAGACTCCGCCGCGGGCCCAGTTGCCGTCCTTTCGGCCCACGAGCCCCTCGACCTGCACCTGGCCGCCCCCACCGGCGCCCAGCCCCGGCGCCGCCACCTGTGTGCCGGTGTGTCCCTCCACAGCTCCCTCCGACAAAAGCCCCCCCCCACCCCGCCCCTCTGGCGTGTCACCGCGGCCGGGTGCGGGAGCGGGATCGAGGGCAGGGGCCGCTTCCCCGGGCCTGCCGGCCACCAGGGGCGGGGTCCTGAGCTCGGCGGGGGGTGTGGGGCAGGGGTGGCCTTGCCGGGGCTGAGGGGCCGTGGCGACTCAATGGTGGCTCCCAGTGGCTTTGGGCCAGCTGCTGTCGGGCAGGAGGGGCGGCCCGGGCTGCGGCCGGGCTGCGCCTAGCGCCGCGTGGGCGGGCAGGGCCGATGCCCAAGGGACCGCGGGCCCCGGGCCCTGAAGCCTCCGGGGCCACGTCCCTGTGGGCGACGTGCGGGATCTTGGGCGGGGCGCCAAGCGCCGAAGGGTTTGCCGGGTCACGGCCGCCCTGGGCTGGGAGGTGGTCGCCAAACCTTCCGCCATCGCCCGATACCCGAGACCTCCGTTCCCCCTTCCTGGGCGGGCGAGGGGGCCCTGCCGGGGCGGGCCGGCCGCCAGGCTGGCGTTAAGGCGCCAGCGCCAGCGAAACTGCGGCTCAAGAGGCAGCCCGCGGCCCCCGCCCCCGTCTACGGCCATACCACCCTGAACGCGCCCGATCTCGTCTGATCTCGGAAGCTAAGCAGGGTCGGGCCTGGTTAGTACTTGGATGGGAGACCGCCTGGGAATACCGGGTGCTGTAGGCTTTTTGCCTCCCGCTCCGCCCGCCTTCTCCTTTACTCGCCCGCGGCGGGGGCCGCCGGCTCCGCCCCCGCCGGGCCGCGCTGCAGGCCCCACCTCCTCAGGCCCCTCCCACCACGGCGCGCGCCGGCGGGGGCGCTCCCCGCCGGCCCGGCCGGCCAGGCGGCCAGAAGGCGGCCCTGGAAGGCAGCCGCACCCCAGACGCTCCCGGGGTGGCCGGCCCGGACCCAGACTCCGCCGCGGGCCCAGCTGCCGTCCTTTCGGCCCGCGAGCCCCTCGACCTGCACCTGGCCGCCCACACCGGCGCCCAGCCCCGGCGCCGCCACCTGTGTGCCGGTGTGTCCCTCCACAGCTCCCTCCGACAAAAGCCCCCCCCCCACCCCGCCCCTCTGGCGTGTCACCGCGGCCGGGTGCGGGAGCGGGATCGAGGGCAGGGGCCGCTTCCCCGGGCCTGCCGGCCACCAGGGGCGGGGTCCTGAGCTCGGCGGGGGTTGTGGGGGCAAGGGTGGCCTTGCCGGGGCTGAGGGGCCGTGGCGACTCAATGGTGGCTCCCAGTGGCTTCGGGCCAGCTGCTGTCGGGCAGGAGGGCCGGCCCGGGCTGCGGCCGGGCTGCGCCTAGCGCCGCGTGGGCGGGCAGGGCCGATGCCCAAGGGACCGCGGGCCCCGGGCCCTGAAGCCTCCGGGGCCACGTCCCTGTGGGCGACGTGCGGGATGTTGGGCGGGGCGCCAAGCGCCGAAGGGTTTGCCGGGTCACGGCCGCCCTGGGCTGGGAGGTGGTCGCCAAACCCTCCGCCGCCGCCCGATACCCGAGACCTCCGTTCCCCCTGCCTGGGCGGGCGAGGGGGCCCTGCCGGGGCGGGCCGGCCGCCAGGCTGGCGTTAAGGCGCCAGCGCCAGCGAAACTGCGGCTCAAGAGGCAGCCCGCGGCCCCCGCCCCCGTCTACGGCCATACCACCCTGAACGCGCCCGATCTCGTCTGATCTCGGAAGCTAAGCAGGGTCGGGCCTGGTTAGTACTTGGATGGGAGACCGCCTGGGAATACCGGGTGCTGTAGGCTTTTTGCCTCCCGCTCCGCCCGCCTTCTCCTTTACTCGCCCGCGGCGGGGGCCACCGGCTCCGCCCCCGCCGGGCCCCGCTGCAGGCAGTAGTCAAGGTGGTTTGCCTGCCCGAGCAGGAAGCTTGGGCGATGGCAGAAGCGGGAAGAAACTCTTGAGCACAGGTTCTTGGGATCCACGGAGCAGCGCATGCACATGCGATGGCTGCCTACACAGCTGGCTTGCTTGTCTGTGGGGAAAGGCGAGATGGGTCAGGGCCTGGGTTCCTGAGGGGCTGAGAATCAAGGCAGGGATAGAAGAAAGGGGACAGGCCCACATCCCCTGAACCCACGCCGGCGCCCACTCACCTTTGTGGAAAATACGATTGAAAAGTGCCCGCAAGAATCTCTTCAGATGCCTCCAGAGTTGAGGGAAGAAGGGGAGGGGGGAGGCCGGGAGCAGGGTGAGCCCTGAAATCCAACCCTTGTCCGGTCACACCCCAGCAGCCCTCCCACCTCAGCCCCTTCAAGACCCCAGGGCTCCCCCAACCGCGCTGCACAGATCCTGCCCTGACCATAGTCACCACGTTGATCCCCACGTTGAGCAAGATGAAGCTGACCGGGCTCAGAAGAATTGAGTATCCTTGCTCCTGGCATTTCCTGGGGATGGGGCCAGTGAACGGCTCGGCTCGGTAGTAGTTTCGCTCACCCATGGCCGTTGGTCCCAGGACTGCCTGGGCCCCCTGCCCTCCAGTTTTAACTGGGAGCCAGACTGGGTCATAATGGGGCAGGTGGTGAGGTCACAGTGAGGGAGGGGGATGAAAAGGAGGGCCCAGAGTGGCATTCCCTGGTAACCAGGGTCAGGTAAGCTGAGCCTGGACAGTCAAACAGGGCCCGGTGGCCGGCATACATCCCCTCGAGCGGTCATTCATTCGCTCACCGCCCACTGACTCACTTGTTCAAATGACACATTGCGTCTCTTGGCCCCTCTTGAGACTAGGAAGACCTGGGCCTCAGAGGCCTGCTGAAGGCCTGGCTGGAGTCCAGAGCCTCAGCCTTCTTCATGCCCTTCACTGGGCCTGGAGCTGGACCTGCCCAGATGTGGAACCTCCCAGTTTGGAAGCAGCTTCTTGTATGAGGCTCTCTGTGGACAGGGACAGCTGAGACACAGAGGAGGTGCCCAGAGACCAGGGGTTTGGAGTCTGCAGCTGCAGATGTACTTAGTGCATGGTATAGGACCAGGAGGGGCCTGCTGGCAGAACTGTGGCCACTAAACCAAAGGGACCCTCAGGCCAAGAAGGGGACACTGGCTTCTTATTGCAGGAAGCCAAGCGCAGGGACCCAGGCTGGCAGAAGGAGTGGCGCTTCCAAGCCACAGACCACCAATGTTTCCTGGACTCTGGCGCTCTTTATTCCTCTCTCCATGCCCTGCCGCCCCCTGCCCCTGCCCCCACCCCCATTTGCTGCTGGTAAGTTCATTTTCCCAGTCTGGCTCCCGTGCAGAGAGGGCCTGGAGGCCGAGGTGGAAGGCAGCAGCGAGTTGGCCCGCGCTTGGTCCTCCTGCGGTTGCCGCTTCAGCACCAGACTGTCATACACCTGGTAGTTGGCATTGCCTCCTGGGTTCCGGCTGAGTGGCATGAAGGTGGGCGGGGGTGGAGGGTGCTCGGTAGCCTGGACGTCGGGCAGGAGGTGAGAGGGGCGGAGGAGCAGCGCTGAGCTGGGAGCCGGGGCCCGCTGGTCCGAGGCCTCGGCCAGTACCGTGAGGGAGGCGGAGGTGGCCACAGGGCGCCGCAAGGGCAGGATCTCAGCCCATTCGGCCGCCGGGTGCCGCACCTCGTGGGGATCGCGGGAGTAATCCAAGTGTCCCGTGGAGGGGTGCAGGCTGCGGTTGGACTCGCTGTGAGCACAGCTGGGGAGGCTACGTCTGTGGGCCGGTGGGGTGTCGCGCTACCAGGCTTCGGGCCGGTAGCCCCGAGGCACCAGAGCGGATGGAGGCTCAGAGCCCTCCAGACCCAGACTCCGCCGCGGGCCCAGTTGCCGTCCTTTCGGCCCACGAGCCCCTCGACCTGCACCTGGCCGCCCCCACCGGCGCCCAGCCCCGGCGCCGCCACCTGTGTGCCGGTGTGTCCCTCCACAGCTCCCTCCGACAAAAGCCCCCCCCCCACCCCGCCCCTCTGGCGTGTCACCGCGGCCGGGTGCGGGAGCGGGATCGAGGGCAGGGGCCGCTTCCCCGGGCCTGCCGGCCACCAGGGGCGGGGTCCTGAGCTCGGCGGGGGGTGTGGGGCAGGGGTGGCCTTGCCGGGGCTGAGGGGCCGTGGCGACTCAATGGTGGCTCCCAGTGGCTTTGGGCCAGCTGCTGTCGGGCAGGAGGGCCGGCCCGGGCTGCGGCCGGGCTGCGCCTAGCGCCGCGTGGGCGGGCAGGGCCGATGCCCAAGGGACCGCGGGCCCCGGGCCCTGAAGCCTCCGGGGCCACGTCCCTGTGGGCGACGTGCGGGATGTTGGGCGGGGCGCCAAGCGCCGAAGGGTTTGCCGGGTCACGGCCGCCCTGGGCTGGGAGGTGGTCGCCAAACCCTCCGCCGCCGCCCGATACCCGAGACCTCCGTTCCCCCTGCCTGGGCGGGCGAGGGGGCCCTGCCGGGGCGGGCCGGCCGCCAGGCTGGCGTTAAGGCGCCAGCGCCAGCGAAACTGCGGCTCAAGAGGCAGCCCGCGGCCCCCGCCCCCGTCTACGGCCATACCACCCTGAACGCGCCCGATCTCGTCTGATCTCGGAAGCTAAGCAGGGTCGGGCCTGGTTAGTACTTGGATGGGAGACCGCCTGGGAATACCGGGTGCTGTAGGCTTTTTGCCTCCCGCTCCGCCCGCCTTCTCCTTTACTCGCCCGCGGCGGGGGCCGCCGGCTCCGCCCCCGCCGGGCCCCGCTGCAGGCAGTAGTCAAGGTGGTTTGCCTGCCCGAGCAGGAAGCTTGGGCGATGGCAGAAGCGGGAAGAAACTCTTGAGCACAGGTTCTTGGGATCCACGGAGCAGCGCATGCACATGCGATGGCTGCCTACACAGCTGGCTTGCTTGTCTGTGGGGAAAGGCGAGATGGGTCAGGGCCTGGGTTCCTGAGGGGCTGAGAATCAAGGCAGGGATAGAAGAAAGGGGACAGGCCCACATCCCCTGAACCCACGCCGGCGCCCACTCACCTTTGTGGAAAATACGATTGAAAAGTGCCCGCAAGAATCTCTTCAGATGCCTCCAGAGTTGAGGGAAGAAGGGGAGGGGGGAGGCCGGGAGCAGGGTGAGCCCTGAAATCCAACCCTTGTCCGGTCACACCCCAGCAGCCCTCCCACCTCAGCCCCTTCAAGACCCCAGGGCTCCCCCAACCGCGCTGCACAGATCCTGCCCTGACCATAGTCACCACGTTGATCCCCACGTTGAGCAAGATGAAGCTGACCGGGCTCAGAAGAATTGAGTATCCTTGCTCCTGGCATTTCCTGGGGATGGGGCCAGTGAACGGCTCGGCTCGGTAGTAGTTTCGCTCACCCATGGCCGTTGGTCCCAGGACTGCCTGGGCCCCCTGCCCTCCAGTTTTAACTGGGAGCCAGACTGGGTCATAATGGGGCAGGTGGTGAGGTCACAGTGAGGGAGGGGGATGAAAAGGAGGGCCCAGAGTGGCATTCCCTGGTAACCAGGGTCAGGTAAGCTGAGCCTGGACAGTCAAACAGGGCCCGGTGGCCGGCATACATCCCCTCGAGCGGTCATTCATTCGCTCACCGCCCACTGACTCACTTGTTCAAATGACACATTGCGTCTCTTGGCCCCTCTTGAGACTAGGAAGACCTGGGCCTCAGAGGCCTGCTGAAGGCCTGGCTGGAGTCCAGAGCCTCAGCCTTCTTCATGCCCTTCACTGGGCCTGGAGCTGGACCTGCCCAGATGTGGAACCTCCCAGTTTGGAAGCAGCTTCTTGTATGAGGCTCTCTGTGGACAGGGACAGCTGAGACACAGAGGAGGTGCCCAGAGACCAGGGGTTTGGAGTCTGCAGCTGCAGATGTACTTAGTGCATGGTATAGGACCAGGAGGGGCCTGCTGGCAGAACTGTGGCCACTAAACCAAAGGGACCCTCAGGCCAAGAAGGGGACACTGGCTTCTTATTGCAGGAAGCCAAGCGCAGGGACCCAGGCTGGCAGAAGGAGTGGCGCTTCCAAGCCACAGACCACCAATGTTTCCTGGACTCTGGCGCTCTTTATTCCTCTCTCCATGCCCTGCCGCCCCCTGCCCCTGCCCCCGCCCCCATTTGCTGCTGGTAAGTTCATTTTCCCAGTCTGGCTCCCGTGCAGAGAGGGCCTGGAGGCCGAGGTGGAAGGCAGCAGCGAGTTGGCCCGCGCTTGGTCCTCCTGCGGTTGCCGCTTCAGCACCAGACTGTCATACACCTGGTAGTTGGCATTGCCTCCTGGGTTCCGGCTGAGTGGCATGAAGGTGGGCGGGGGTGGAGGGTGCTCGGTAGCCTGGACGTCGGGCAGGAGGTGAGAGGGGCGGAGGAGCAGCGCTGAGCTGGGAGCCGGGGCCCGCTGGTCCGAGGCCTCGGCCAGTACCGTGAGGGAGGCGGAGGTGGCCACAGGGCGCCGCAAGGGCAGGATCTCAGCCCATTCGGCCGCCGGGTGCCGCACCTCGTGGGGATCGCGGGAGTAATCCAAGTGTCCCGTGGAGGGGTGCAGGCTGCGGTTGGACTCGCTGTGAGCACAGCTGGGGAGGCTACGTCTGTGGGCCGGTGGGGTGTCGCGCTACCAGGCTTCGGGCCGGTAGCCCCGAGGCACCAGAGCGGATGGAGGCTCAGAGCCCTCCAGACCCAGACTCCGCCGCGGGCCCAGTTGCCGTCCTTTCGGCCCACGAGCCCCTCGACCTGCACCTGGCCGCCCCCACCGGCGCCCAGCCCCGGCGCCGCCACCTGTGTGCCGGTGTGTCCCTCCACAGCTCCCTCCGACAAAAGCCCCCCCCCCACCCCGCCCCTCTGGCGTGTCACCGCGGCCGGGTGCGGGAGCGGGATCGAGGGCAGGGGCCGCTTCCCCGGGCCTGCCGGCCACCAGGGGCGGGGTCCTGAGCTCGGCGGGGCGTGTGGGGGCAAGGGTGGCCTTGCCGGGGCTGAGGGGCCGTGGCGACTCAATGGTGGCTCCCAGTGGCTTCGGGCCAGCTGCTGTCGGGCAGGAGGGCCGGCCCGGGCTGCGGCCGGGCTGCGCCTAGCGCCGCGTGGGCGGGCAGGGCCGATGCCCAAGGGACCGCGGGCCCCGGGCCCTGAAGCCTCCGGGGCCACGTCCCTGTGGGCGACGTGCGGGATGTTGGGCGGGGCGCCAAGCGCCGAAGGGTTTGCCGGGTCACGGCCGCCCTGGGCTGGGAGGTGGTCGCCAAACCCTCCGCCGCCGCCCGATACCCGAGACCTCCGTTCCCCCTGCCTGGGCGGGCGAGGGGGCCCTGCCGGGGCGGGCCGGCCGCCAGGCTGGCGTTAAGGCGCCAGCGCCAGCGAAACTGCGGCTCAAGAGGCAGCCCGCGGCCCCCGCCCCCGTCTACGGCCATACCACCCTGAACGCGCCCGATCTCGTCTGATCTCGGAAGCTAAGCAGGGTCGGGCCTGGTTAGTACTTGGATGGGAGACCGCCTGGGAATACCGGGTGCTGTAGGCTTTTTGCCTCCCGCTCCGCCCGCCTTCTCCTTTACTCGCCCGCGGCGGGGGCCGCCGGCTCCGCCCCCGCCGGGCCGCGCTGCAGGCCCCACCTCCTCAGGCCCCTCCCACCACGGCGCGCGCCGGCGGGGGCGCTCCCCGCCGGCCCGGCCGGCCAGGCGGCCAGAAGGCGGCCCTGGAAGGCAGCCGCACCCCAGACGCTCCCGTGGTGGCCGGCCCGGACCCAGACTCCGCCGCGGGCCCAGCTGCCGTCCTTTCGGCCCGCGAGCCCCTCGACCTGCACCTGGCCGCCCACACCGGCGCCCAGCCCCGGCGCCGCCACCTGTGTGCCGGTGTGTCCCTCCACAGCTCCCTCCGACAAAAGCCCCCCCCCCCACCCCGCCCCTCTGGCGTGTCACCGCGGCCGGGTGCGGGAGCGGGATCGAGGGCAGGGGCCGCTTCCCCGGGCCTGCCGGCCACCAGGGGCGGGGTCCTGAGCTCGGCGGGGGGTGTGGGGCAGGGGTGGCCTTGCCGGGGCTGAGGGGCCGTGGCGACTCAATGGTGGCTCCCAGTGGCTTTGGGCCAGCTGCTGTCGGGCAGGAGGGCCGGCCCGGGCTGCGGCCGGGCTGCGCCTAGCGCCGCGTGGGCGGGCAGGGCCGATGCCCAAGGGACCGCGGGCCCCGGGCCCTGAAGCCTCCGGGGCCACGTCCCTGTGGGCGACGTGCGGGATCTTGGGCGGGGCGCCAAGCGCCGAAGGGTTTGCCGGGTCACGGCCGCCCTGGGCTGGGAGGTGGTCGCCAAACCTTCCGCCACCGCCCGATACCCGAGACCTCCGTTCCCCCTTCCTGGGCGGGCGAGGGGGCCCTGCCGGGGCGGGCCGGCCGCCAGGCTGGCGTTAAGGCGCCAGCGCCAGCGAAACTGCGGCTCAAGAGGCAGCCCGCGGCCCCCGCCCCCGTCTACGGCCATACCACCCTGAACGCGCCCGATCTCGTCTGATCTCGGAAGCTAAGCAGGGTCGGGCCTGGTTAGTACTTGGATGGGAGACCGCCTGGGAATACCGGGTGCTGTAGGCTTTTTGCCTCCCGCTCCGCCCGCCTTCTCCTTTACTCGCCCGCGGCGGGGGCCGCCGGCTCCGCCCCCGCCGGGCCCCGCTGCAGGCAGTAGTCAAGGTGGTTTGCCTGCCCGAGCAGGAAGCTTGGGCGATGGCAGAAGCGGGAAGAAACTCTTGAGCACAGGTTCTTGGGATCCACGGAGCAGCGCATGCACATGCGATGGCTGCCTACACAGCTGGCTTGCTTGTCTGTGGGGAAAGGCGAGATGGGTCAGGGCCTGGGTTCCTGAGGGGCTGAGAATCAAGGCAGGGATAGAAGAAAGGGGACAGGCCCACATCCCCTGAACCCACGCCGGCGCCCACTCACCTTTGTGGAAAATACGATTGAAAAGTGCCCGCAAGAATCTCTTCAGATGCCTCCAGAGTTGAGGGAAGAAGGGGAGGGGGGAGGCCGGGAGCAGGGTGAGCCCTGAAATCCAACCCTTGTCCGGTCACACCCCAGCAGCCCTCCCACCTCAGCCCCTTCAAGACCCCAGGGCTCCCCCAACCGCGCTGCACAGATCCTGCCCTGACCATAGTCACCACGTTGATCCCCACGTTGAGCAAGATGAAGCTGACCGGGCTCAGAAGAATTGAGTATCCTTGCTCCTGGCATTTCCTGGGGATGGGGCCAGTGAACGGCTCGGCTCGGTAGTAGTTTCGCTCACCCATGGCCGTTGGTCCCAGGACTGCCTGGGCCCCCTGCCCTCCAGTTTTAACTGGGAGCCAGACTGGGTCATAATGGGGCAGGTGGTGAGGTCACAGTGAGGGAGGGGGATGAAAAGGAGGGCCCAGAGTGGCATTCCCTGGTAACCAGGGTCAGGTAAGCTGAGCCTGGACAGTCAAACAGGGCCCGGTGGCCGGCATACATCCCCTCGAGCGGTCATTCATTCGCTCACCGCCCACTGACTCACTTGTTCAAATGACACATTGCGTCTCTTGGCCCCTCTTGAGACTAGGAAGACCTGGGCCTCAGAGGCCTGCTGAAGGCCTGGCTGGAGTCCAGAGCCTCAGCCTTCTTCATGCCCTTCACTGGGCCTGGAGCTGGACCTGCCCAGATGTGGAACCTCCCAGTTTGGAAGCAGCTTCTTGTATGAGGCTCTCTGTGGACAGGGACAGCTGAGACACAGAGGAGGTGCCCAGAGACCAGGGGTTTGGAGTCTGCAGCTGCAGATGTACTTAGTGCATGGTATAGGACCAGGAGGGGCCTGCTGGCAGAACTGTGGCCACTAAACCAAAGGGACCCTCAGGCCAAGAAGGGGACACTGGCTTCTTATTGCAGGAAGCCAAGCGCAGGGACCCAGGCTGGCAGAAGGAGTGGCGCTTCCAAGCCACAGACCACCAATGTTTCCTGGACTCTGGCGCTCTTTATTCCTCTCTCCATGCCCTGCCGCCCCCTGCCCCTGCCCCCACCCCCATTTGCTGCTGGTAAGTTCATTTTCCCAGTCTGGCTCCCGTGCAGAGAGGGCCTGGAGGCCGAGGTGGAAGGCAGCAGCGAGTTGGCCCGCGCTTGGTCCTCCTGCGGTTGCCGCTTCAGCACCAGACTGTCATACACCTGGTAGTTGGCATTGCCTCCTGGGTTCCGGCTGAGTGGCATGAAGGTGGGCGGGGGTGGAGGGTGCTCGGTAGCCTGGACGTCGGGCAGGAGGTGAGAGGGGCGGAGGAGCAGCGCTGAGCTGGGAGCCGGGGCCCGCTGGTCCGAGGCCTCGGCCAGTACCGTGAGGGAGGCGGAGGTGGCCACAGGGCGCCGCAAGGGCAGGATCTCAGCCCATTCGGCCGCCGGGTGCCGCACCTCGTGGGGATCGCGGGAGTAATCCAAGTGTCCCGTGGAGGGGTGCAGGCTGCGGTTGGACTCGCTGTGAGCACAGCTGGGGAGGCTACGTCTGTGGGCCGGTGGGGTGTCGCGCTACCAGGCTTCGGGCCGGTAGCCCCGAGGCACCAGAGCGGATGGAGGCTCAGAGCCCTCCAGACCCAGACTCCGCCGCGGGCCCAGTTGCCGTCCTTTCGGCCCACGAGCCCCTCGACCTGCACCTGGCCGCCCCCACCGGCGCCCAGCCCCGGCGCCGCCACCTGTGTGCCGGTGTGTCCCTCCACAGCTCCCTCCGACAAAAGCCCCCCCCCCACCCCGCCCCTCTGGCGTGTCACCGCGGCCGGGTGCGGGAGCGGGATCGAGGGCAGGGGCCGCTTCCCCGGGCCTGCCGGCCACCAGGGGCGGGGTCCTGAGCTCGGCGGGGGGTGTGGGGCAGGGGTGGCCTTGCCGGGGCTGAGGGGCCGTGGCGACTCAATGGTGGCTCCCAGTGGCTTTGGGCCAGCTGCTGTCGGGCAGGAGGGCCGGCCCGGGCTGCGGCCGGGCTGCGCCTAGCGCCGCGTGGGCGGGCAGGGCCGATGCCCAAGGGACCGCGGGCCCCGGGCCCTGAAGCCTCCGGGGCCACGTCCCTGTGGGCGACGTGCGGGATGTTGGGCGGGGCGCCAAGCGCCGAAGGGTTTGCCGGGTCACGACCGCCCTGGGCTGGGAGGTGGTCGCCAAACCTTCCGCCACCGCCCGATACCCGAGACCTCCGTTCCCCCTTCCTGGGCGGGCGAGGGGGCCCTGCCGGGGCGGGCCGGCCGCCAGGCTGGCGTTAAGGCGCCAGCGCCAGCGAAACTGCGGCTCAAGAGGCAGCCCGCGGCCCCCGCACCCGTCTACGGCCATACCACCCTGAACGCGCCCGATCTCGTCTGATCTCGGAAGCTAAGCAGGGTCGGGCCTGGTTCGTACTTGGATGGGAGACCGCCTGGGAATACCGGGTGCTGTAGGCTTTTTGCCTCCCGCTCCGCCCGCCTTCTCCTTTACTCGCCCGCGGCGGGGGCCGCCGGCTCCGCCCCCGCCGGGCCGCGCTGCAGGCCCCACCTCCTCAGGCCCCTCCCACCACGGCGCGCGCCGGCGGGGGCGCTCCCCGCCGGCCCGGCCGGCCAGGCGGCCAGAAGGCGGCCCTGGAAGGCAGCCGCACCCCAGACGCTCCCGGGGTGGCCGGCCCGGACCCAGACTCCGCCGCGGGCCCAGCTGCCGTCCTTTCGGCCCGCGAGCCCCTCGACCTGCACCTGGCCGCCCACACCGGCGCCCAGCCCCGGCGCCGCCACCTGTGTGCCGGTGTGTCCCTCCACAGCTCCCTCCGACAAAAGCCCCCCCCCCACCCCGCCCCTCTGGCGTGTCACCGCGGCCGGGTGCGGGAGCGGGATCGAGGGCAGGGGCCGCTTCCCCGGGCCTGCCGGCCACCAGGGGCGGGGTCCTGAGCTCGGCGGGGGTTGTGGGGGCAAGGGTGGCCTTGCCGGGGCTGAGGGGCCGTGGCGACTCAATGGTGGCTCCCAGTGGCTTCGGGCCAGCTGCTGTCGGGCAGGAGGGCCGGCCCGGGCTGCGGCCGGGCTGCGCCTAGCGCCGCGTGGGCGGGCAGGGCCGATGCCCAAGGGACCGCGGGCCCCGGGCCCTGAAGCCTCCGGGGCCACGTCCCTGTGGGCGACGTGCGGGATGTTGGGCGGGGCGCCAAGCGCCGAAGGGTTTGCCGGGTCACGGCCGCCCTGGGCTGGGAGGTGGTCGCCAAACCCTCCGCCGCCGCCCGATACCCGAGACCTCCGTTCCCCCTGCCTGGGCGGGCGAGGGGGCCCTGCCGGGGCGGGCCGGCCGCCAGGCTGGCGTTAAGGCGCCAGCGCCAGCGAAACTGCGGCTCAAGAGGCAGCCCGCGGCCCCCGCCCCCGTCTACGGCCATACCACCCTGAACGCGCCCGATCTCGTCTGATCTCGGAAGCTAAGCAGGGTCGGGCCTGGTTAGTACTTGGATGGGAGACCGCCTGGGAATACCGGGTGCTGTAGGCTTTTTGCCTCCCGCTCCGCCCGCCTTCTCCTTTACTCGCCCGCGGCGGGGGCCGCCGGCTCCGCCCCCGCCGGGCCCCGCTGCAGGCAGTAGTCAAGGTGGTTTGCCTGCCCGAGCAGGAAGCTTGGGCGATGGCAGAAGCGGGAAGAAACTCTTGAGCACAGGTTCTTGGGATCCACGGAGCAGCGCATGCACATGCGATGGCTGCCTTACACAGCTGGCTTGCTTGTCTGTGGGGAAAGGCGAGATGGGTCAGGGCCTGGGTTCCTGAGGGGCTGAGAATCAAGGCAGGGATAGAAGAAAGGGGACAGGCCCACATCCCCTGAACCCACGCCGGCGCCCACTCACCTTTGTGGAAAATACGATTGAAAAGTGCCCGCAAGAATCTCTTCAGATGCCTCCAGAGTTGAGGGAAGAAGGGGAGGGGGGAGGCCGGGAGCAGGGTGAGCCCTGAAATCCAACCCTTGTCCGGTCACACCCCAGCAGCCCTCCCACCTCAGCCCCTTCAAGACCCCAGGGCTCCCCCAACCGCGCTGCACAGATCCTGCCCTGACCATAGTCACCACGTTGATCCCCACGTTGAGCAAGATGAAGCTGACCGGGCTCAGAAGAATTGAGTATCCTTGCTCCTGGCATTTCCTGGGGATGGGGCCAGTGAACGGCTCGGCTCGGTAGTAGTTTCGCTCACCCATGGCCGTTGGTCCCAGGACTGCCTGGGCCCCCTGCCCTCCAGTTTTAACTGGGAGCCAGACTGGGTCATAATGGGGCAGGTGGTGAGGTCACAGTGAGGGAGGGGGATGAAAAGGAGGGCCCAGAGTGGCATTCCCTGGTAACCAGGGTCAGGTAAGCTGAGCCTGGACAGTCAAACAGGGCCCGGTGGCCGGCATACATCCCCTCGAGCGGTCATTCATTCGCTCACCGCCCACTGACTCACTTGTTCAAATGACACATTGCGTCTCTTGGCCCCTCTTGAGACTAGGAAGACCTGGGCCTCAGAGGCCTGCTGAAGGCCTGGCTGGAGTCCAGAGCCTCAGCCTTCTTCATGCCCTTCACTGGGCCTGGAGCTGGACCTGCCCAGATGTGGAACCTCCCAGTTTGGAAGCAGCTTCTTGTATGAGGCTCTCTGTGGACAGGGACAGCTGAGACACAGAGGAGGTGCCCAGAGACCAGGGGTTTGGAGTCTGCAGCTGCAGATGTACTTAGTGCATGGTATAGGACCAGGAGGGGCCTGCTGGCAGAAATGTGGCCACTAAACCAAAGGGACCCTCAGGCCAAGAAGGGGACACTGGCTTCTTATTGCAGGAAGCCAAGCGCAGGGACCCAGGCTGGCAGAAGGAGTGGCGCTTCCAAGCCACAGACCACCAATGTTTCCTGGACTCTGGCGCTCTTTATTCCTCTCTCCATGCCCTGCCGCCCCCTGCCCCTGCCCCCGCCCCCATTTGCTGCTGGTAAGTTCATTTTCCCAGTCTGGCTCCCGTGCAGAGAGGGCCTGGAGGCCGAGGTGGAAGGCAGCAGCGAGTTGGCCCGCGCTTGGTCCTCCTGCGGTTGCCGCTTCAGCACCAGACTGTCATACACCTGGTAGTTGGCATTGCCTCCTGGGTTCCGGCTGAGTGGCATGAAGGTGGGCGGGGGTGGAGGGTGCTCGGTAGCCTGGACGTCGGGCAGGAGGTGAGAGGGGCGGAGGAGCAGCGCTGAGCTGGGAGCCGGGGCCCGCTGGTCCGAGGCCTCGGCCAGTACCGTGAGGGAGGCGGAGGTGGCCACAGGGCGCCGCAAGGGCAGGATCTCAGCCCATTCGGCCGCCGGGTGCCGCACCTCGTGGGGATCGCGGGAGTAATCCAAGTGTCCCGTGGAGGGGTGCAGGCTGCGGTTGGACTCGCTGTGAGCACAGCTGGGGAGGCTACGTCTGTGGGCCGGTGGGGTGTCGCGCTACCAGGCTTCGGGCCGGTAGCCCCGAGGCACCAGAGCGGATGGAGGCTCAGAGCCCTCCAGACCCAGACTCCGCCGCGGGCCCAGTTGCCGTCCTTTCGGCCCACGAGCCCCTCGACCTGCACCTGGCCGCCCCCACCGGCGCCCAGCCCCGGCGCCGCCACCTGTGTGCCGGTGTGTCCCTCCACAGCTCCCTCCGACAAAAGCCCCCCCCCCACCCCGCCCCTCTGGCGTGTCACCGCGGCCGGGTGCGGGAGCGGGATCGAGGGCAGGGGCCGCTTCCCCGGGCCTGCCGGCCACCAGGGGCGGGGTCCTGAGCTCGGCGGGGGGTGTGGGGCAGGGGTGGCCTTGCCGGGGCTGAGGGGCCTTGGCGACTCAATGGTGGCTCCCAGTGGCTTCGGGCCAGCTGCTGTCGGGCAGGAGGGCCGGCCCGGGCTGCGGCCGGGCTGCGCCTAGCGCCGCGTGGGCGGGCAGGGCCGATGCCCAAGGGACCGCGGGCCCCGGGCCCTGAAGCCTCCGGGGCCACGTCCCTGTGGGCGACGTGCGGGATGTTGGGCGGGGCGCCAAGCGCCGAAGGGTTTGCCGGGTCACGGCCGCCCTGGGCTGGGAGGTGGTCGCCAAACCCTCCGCCGCCGCCCGATACCCGAGACCTCCGTTCCCCCTGCCTGGGCGGGCGAGGGGGCCCTGCCGGGGCGGGCCGGCCGCCAGGCTGGCGTTAAGGCGCCAGCGCCAGCGAAACTGCGGCTCAAGAGGCAGCCCGCGGCCCCCGCCCCCGTCTACGGCCATACCACCCTGAACGCGCCCGATCTCGTCTGATCTCGGAAGCTAAGCAGGGTCGGGCCTGGTTAGTACTTGGATGGGAGACCGCCTGGGAATACCGGGTGCTGTAGGCTTTTTGCCTCCCGCTCCGCCCGCCTTCTCCTTTACTCGCCCGCGGCGGGGGCCGCCGGCTCCGCCCCCGCCGGGCCCCGCTGCAGGCAGTAGTCAAGGTGGTTTGCCTGCCCGAGCAGGAAGCTTGGGCGATGGCAGAAGCGGGAAGAAACTCTTGAGCACAGGTTCTTGGGATCCACGGAGCAGCGCATGCACATGCGATGGCTGCCTTACACAGCTGGCTTGCTTGTCTGTGGGGAAAGGCGAGATGGGTCAGGGCCTGGGTTCCTGAGGGGCTGAGAATCAAGGCAGGGATAGAAGAAAGGGGACAGGCCCACATCCCCTGAACCCACGCCGGCGCCCACTCACCTTTGTGGAAAATACGATTGAAAAGTGCCCGCAAGAATCTCTTCAGATGCCTCCAGAGTTGAGGGAAGAAGGGGAGGGGGGAGGCCGGGAGCAGGGTGAGCCCTGAAATCCAACCCTTGTCCGGTCACACCCCAGCAGCCCTCCCACCTCAGCCCCTTCAAGACCCCAGGGCTCCCCCAACCGCGCTGCACAGATCCTGCCCTGACCATAGTCACCACGTTGATCCCCACGTTGAGCAAGATGAAGCTGACCGCGCTCAGAAGAATTGAGTATCCTTGCTCCTGGCATTTCCTGGGGATGGGGCCAGTGAACGGCTCGGCTCGGTAGTAGTTTCGCTCACCCATGGCCGTTGGTCCCAGGACTGCCTGGGCCCCCTGCCCTCCAGTTTTAACTGGGAGCCAGACTGGGTCATAATGGGGCAGGTGGTGAGGTCACAGTGAGGGAGGGGGATGAAAAGGAGGGCCCAGAGTGGCATTCCCTGGTAACCAGGGTCAGGTAAGCTGAGCCTGGACAGTCAAACAGGGCCCGGTGGCCGGCATACATCCCCTCGAGCGGTCATTCATTCGCTCACCGCCCACTGACTCACTTGTTCAAATGACACATTGCGTCTCTTGGCCCCTCTTGAGACTAGGAAGACCTGGGCCTCAGAGGCCTGCTGAAGGCCTGGCTGGAGTCCAGAGCCTCAGCCTTCTTCATGCCCTTCACTGGGCCTGGAGCTGGACCTGCCCAGATGTGGAACCTCCCAGTTTGGAAGCAGCTTCTTGTATGAGGCTCTCTGTGGACAGGGACAGCTGAGACACAGAGGAGGTGCCCAGAGACCAGGGGTTTGGAGTCTGCAGCTGCAGATGTACTTAGTGCATGGTATAGGACCAGGAGGGGCCTGCTGGCAGAACTGTGGCCACTAAACCAAAGGGACCCTCAGGCCAAGAAGGGGACACTGGCTTCTTATTGCAGGAAGCCAAGCGCAGGGACCCAGGCTGGCAGAAGGAGTGGCGCTTCCAAGCCACAGACCACCAATGTTTCCTGGACTCTGGCGCTCTTTATTCCTCTCTCCATGCCCTGCCGCCCCCTGCCCCTGCCCCCGCCCCCATTTGCTGCTGGTAAGTTCATTTTCCCAGTCTGGCTCCCGTGCAGAGAGGGCCTGGAGGCCGAGGTGGAAGGCAGCAGCGAGTTGGCCCGCGCTTGGTCCTCCTG
This sequence comes from Stenella coeruleoalba, assembly GCF_951394435.1. Classification (NCBI taxonomy): domain Eukaryota; kingdom Metazoa; phylum Chordata; class Mammalia; order Artiodactyla; family Delphinidae; genus Stenella; species Stenella coeruleoalba. Next base: position 21,674,179 of record NC_137165.1, read on the forward strand.
CGGTTGCCGCTTCAGCACCAGACTGTCATACACCTGGTAGTTGGCATTGCCTCCTGGGTTCCGGCTGAGTGGCATGAAGGTGGGCGGGGGTGGAGGGTGCTCGGTAGCCTGGACGTCGGGCAGGAGGTGAGAGGGGCGGAGGAGCAGCGCTGAGCTGGGAGCCGGGGCCCGCTGGTCCGAGGCCTCGGCCAGTACCGTGAGGGAGGCGGAGGTGGCCACAGGGCGCCGCAAGGGCAGGATCTCAGCCCATTCGGCCGCCGGGTGCCGCACCTCGTGGGGATCGCGGGAGTAATCCAAGTGTCCCGTGGAGGGGTGCAGGCTGCGGTTGGACTCGCTGTGAGCACAGCTGGGGAGGCTACGTCTGTGGGCCGGTGGGGTGTCGCGCTACCAGGCTTCGGGCCGGTAGCCCCGAGGCACCAGAGCGGATGGAGGCTCAGAGCCCTCCAGACCCAGACTCCGCCGCGGGCCCAGTTGCCGTCCTTTCGGCCCACGAGCCCCTCGACCTGCACCTGGCCGCCCCCACCGGCGCCCAGCCCCGGCGCCGCCACCTGTGTGCCGGTGTGTCCCTCCACAGCTCCCTCCGACAAAAGCCCCCCCCCCACCCCGCCCCTCTGGCGTGTCACCGCGGCCGGGTGCGGGAGCGGGATCGAGGGCAGGGGCCGCTTCCCCGGGCCTGCCGGCCACCAGGGGCGGGGTCCTGAGCTCGGCGGGGGGTGTGGGGCAGGGGTGGCCTTGCCGGGGCTGAGGGGCCTTGGCGACTCAATGGTGGCTCCCAGTGGCTTCGGGCCAGCTGCTGTCGGGCAGGAGGGCCGGCCCGGGCTGCGGCCGGGCTGCGCCTAGCGCCGCGTGGGCGGGCAGGGCCGATGCCCAAGGGACCGCGGGCCCCGGGCCCTGAAGCCTCCGGGGCCACGTCCCTGTGGGCGACGTGCGGGATGTTGGGCGGGGCGCCAAGCGCCGAAGGGTTTGCCGGGTCACGGCCGCCCTGGGCTGGGAGGTGGTCGCCAAACCCTCCGCCGCCGCCCGATACCCGAGACCTCCGTTCCCCCTGCCTGGGCGGGCGAGGGGGCCCTGCCGGGGCGGGCCGGCCGCCAGGCTGGCGTTAAGGCGCCAGCGCCAGCGAAACTGCGGCTCAAGAGGCAGCCCGCGGCCCCCGCCCCCGTCTACGGCCATACCACCCTGAACGCGCCCGATCTCGTCTGATCTCGGAAGCTAAGCAGGGTCGGGCCTGGTTAGTACTTGGATGGGAGACCGCCTGGGAATACCGGGTGCTGTAGGCTTTTTGCCTCCCGCTCCGCCCGCCTTCTCCTTTACTCGCCCGCGGCGGGGGCCGCCGGCTCCGCCCCCGCCGGGCCCCGCTGCAGGCAGTAGTCAAGGTGGTTTGCCTGCCCGAGCAGGAAGCTTGGGCGATGGCAGAAGCGGGAAGAAACTCTTGAGCACAGGTTCTTGGGATCGACGGAGCAGCGCATGCACATGCGATGGCTGCCTTACACAGCTGGCTTGCTTGTCTGTGGGGAAAGGCGAGATGGGTCAGGGCCTGGGTTCCTGAGGGGCTGAGAATCAAGGCAGGGATAGAAGAAAGGGGACAGGCCCACATCCCCTGAACCCACGCCGGCGCCCACTCACCTTTGTGGAAAATACGATTGAAAAGTGCCCGCAAGAATCTCTTCAGATGCCTCCAGAGTTGAGGGAAGAAGGGGAGGGGGGAGGCCGGGAGCAGGGTGAGCCCTGAAATCCAACCCTTGTCCGGTCACACCCCAGCAGCCCTCCCACCTCAGCCCCTTCAAGACCCCAGGGCTCCCCCAACCGCGCTGCACAGATCCTGCCCTGACCATAGTCACCACGTTGATCCCCACGTTGAGCAAGATGAAGCTGACCGGGCTCAGAAGAATTGAGTATCCTTGCTCCTGGCATTTCCTGGGGATGGGGCCAGTGAACGGCTCGGCTCGGTAGTAGTTTCGCTCACCCATGGCCGTTGGTCCCAGGACTGCCTGGGCCCCCTGCCCTCCAGTTTTAACTGGGAGCCAGACTGGGTCATAATGGGGCAGGTGGTGAGGTCACAGTGAGGGAGGGGGATGAAAAGGAGGGCCCAGAGTGGCATTCCCTGGTAACCAGGGTCAGGTAAGCTGAGCCTGGACAGTCAAACAGGGCCCGGTGGCCGGCATACATCCCCTCGAGCGGTCATTCATTCGCTCACCGCCCACTGACTCACTTGTTCAAATGACACATTGCGTCTCTTGGCCCCTCTTGAGACTAGGAAGACCTGGGCCTCAGAGGCCTGCTGAAGGCCTGGCTGGAGTCCAGAGCCTCAGCCTTCTTCATGCCCTTCACTGGGCCTGGAGCTGGACCTGCCCAGATGTGGAACCTCCCAGTTTGGAAGCAGCTTCTTGTATGAGGCTCTCTGTGGACAGGGACAGCTGAGACACAGAGGAGGTGCCCAGAGACCAGGGGTTTGGAGTCTGCAGCTGCAGATGTACTTAGTGCATGGTATAGGACCAGGAGGGGCCTGCTGGCAGAACTGTGGCCACTAAACCAAAGGGACCCTCAGGCCAAGAAGGGGACACTGGCTTCTTATTGCAGGAAGCCAAGCGCAGGGACCCAGGCTGGCAGAAGGAGTGGCGCTTCCAAGCCACAGACCACCAATGTTTCCTGGACTCTGGCGCTCTTTATTCCTCTCTCCATGCCCTGCCGCCCCCTGCCCCTGCCCCCGCCCCCATTTGCTGCTGGTAAGTTCATTTTCCCAGTCTGGCTCCCGTGCAGAGAGGGCCTGGAGGCCGAGGTGGAAGGCAGCAGCGAGTTGGCCCGCGCTTGGTCCTCCTGCGGTTGCCGCTTCAGCACCAGACTGTCATACACCTGGTAGTTGGCATTGCCTCCTGGGTTCCGGCTGAGTGGCATGAAGGTGGGCGGGGGTGGAGGGTGCTCGGTAGCCTGGACGTCGGGCAGGAGGTGAGAGGGGCGGAGGAGCAGCGCTGAGCTGGGAGCCGGGGCCCGCTGGTCCGAGGCCTCGGCCAGTACCGTGAGGGAGGCGGAGGTGGCCACAGGGCGCCGCAAGGGCAGGATCTCAGCCCATTCGGCCGCCGGGTGCCGCACCTCGTGGGGATCGCGGGAGTAATCCAAGTGTCCCGTGGAGGGGTGCAGGCTGCGGTTGGACTCGCTGTGAGCACAGCTGGGGAGGCTACGTCTGTGGGCCGGTGGGGTGTCGCGCTACCAGGCTTCGGGCCGGTAGCCCCGAGGCACCAGAGCGGATGGAGGCTCAGAGCCCTCCAGACCCAGACTCCGCCGCGGGCCCAGTTGCCGTCCTTTCGGCCCACGAGCCCCTCGACCTGCACCTGGCCGCCCCCACCGGCGCCCAGCCCCGGCGCCGCCACCTGTGTGCCAGTGTGTCCCTCCACAGCTCCCTCCGACAAAAGCCCCCCCCCCACCCCGCCCCTCTGGCGTGTCACCGCGGCCGGGTGCGGGAGCGGGATCGAGGGCAGGGGCCGCTTCCCCGGGCCTGCCGGCCACCAGGGACGGGGTCCTGAGCTCGGCGGGGCGTGTGGGGGCAAGGGTGGCCTTGCCGGGGCTGAGGGGCCGTGGCGACTCAATGGTGGCTCCCAGTGGCTTCGGGCCAGCTGCTGTCGGGCAGGAGGGCCGGCCCGGGCTGCGGCCGGGCTGCGCCTAGCGCCGCGTGGGCGGGCAGGGCCGATGCCCAAGGGACCGCGGGCCCCGGGCCCTGAAGCCTCCGGGGCCACGTCCCTGTGGGCGACGTGCGGGATGTTGGGCGGGGCGCCAAGCGCCGAAGGGTTTGCCGGGTCACGGCCGCCCTGGGCTGGGAGGTGGTCGCCAAACCCTCCGCCGCCGCCCGATACCCGAGACCTCCGTTCCCCCTGCCTGGGCGGGCGAGGGGGCCCTGCCGGGGCGGGCCGGCCGCCAGGCTGGCGTTAAGGCGCCAGCGCCAGCGAAACTGCGGCTCAAGAGGCAGCCCGCGGCCCCCGCCCCCGTCTACGGCCATACCACCCTGAACGCGCCCGATCTCGTCTGATCTCGGAAGCTAAGCAGGGTCGGGCCTGGTTAGTACTTGGATGGGAGACCGCCTGGGAATACCGGGTGCTGTAGGCTTTTTGCCTCCCGCTCCGCCCGCCTTCTCCTTTACTCGCCCGCGGCGGGGGCCGCCGGCTCCGCCCCCGCCGGGCCGCGCTGCAGGCCCCACCTCCTCAGGCCCCTCCCACCACGGCGCGCGCCGGCGGGGGCGCTCCCCGCCGGCCCGGCCGGCCAGGCGGCCAGAAGGCGGCCCTGGAAGGCAGCCGCACCCCAGACGCTCCCGGGGTGGCCGGCCCGGACCCAGACTCCGCCGCGGGCCCAGCTGCCGTCCTTTCGGCCCGCGAGCCCCTCGACCTGCACCTGGCCGCCCACACCGGCGCCCAGCCCCGGCGCCGCCACCTGTGTGCCGGTGTGTCCCTCCACAGCTCCCTCCGACAAAAGCCCCCCCCCCCACCCCGCCCCTCTGGCGTGTCACCGCGGCCGGGTGCGGGAGCGGGATCGAGGGCAGGGGCCGCTTCCCCGGGCCTGCCGGCCACCAGGGGCGGGGTCCTGAGCTCGGCGGGGGGTGTGGGGCAGGGGTGGCCTTGCCGGGGCTGAGGGGCCGTGGCGACTCAATGGTGGCTCCCAGTGGCTTCGGGCCAGCTGCTGTCGGGCAGGAGGGCCGGCCCGGGCTGCGGCCGGGCTGCGCCTAGCGCCGCGTGGGCGGGCAGGGCCGATGCCCAAGGGACCGCGGGCCCCGGGCCCTGAAGCCTCCGGGGCCACGTCCCTGTGGGCGACGTGCGGGATGTTGGGCGGGGCGCCAAGCGCCGAAGGGTTTGCCGGGTCACGGCCGCCCTGGGCTGGGAGGTGGTCGCCAAACCCTCCGCCGCCGCCCGATACCCGAGACCTCCGTTCCCCCTGCCTGGGCGGGCGAGGGGGCCCTGCCGGGGCGGGCCGGCCGCCAGGCTGGCGTTAAGGCGCCAGCGCCAGCGAAACTGCGGCTCAAGAGGCAGCCCGCGGCCCCCGCCCCCGTCTACGGCCATACCACCCTGAACGCGCCCGATCTCGTCTGATCTCGGAAGCTAAGCAGGGTCGGGCCTGGTTAGTACTTGGATGGGAGACCGCCTGGGAATACCGGGTGCTGTAGGCTTTTTGCCTCCCGCTCCGCCCGCCTTCTCCTTTACTCGCCCGCGGCGGGGGCCGCCGGCTCCGCCCCCGCCGGGCCCCGCTGCAGGCAGTAGTCAAGGTGGTTTGCCTGCCCGAGCAGGAAGCTTGGGCGATGGCAGAAGCGGGAAGAAACTCTTGAGCACAGGTTCTTGGGATCCACGGAGCAGCGCATGCACATGCGATGGCTGCCTTACACAGCTGGCTTGCTTGTCTGTGGGGAAAGGCGAGATGGGTCAGGGCCTGGGTTCCTGAGGGGCTGAGAATCAAGGCAGGGATAGAAGAAAGGGGACAGGCCCACATCCCCTGAACCCACGCCGGCGCCCACTCACCTTTGTGGAAAATACGATTGAAAAGTGCCCGCAAGAATCTCTTCAGATGCCTCCAGAGTTGAGGGAAGAAGGGGAGGGGGGAGGCCGGGAGCAGGGTGAGCCCTGAAATCCAACCCTTGTCCGGTCACACCCCAGCAGCCCTCCCACCTCAGCCCCTTCAAGACCCCAGGGCTCCCCCAACCGCGCTGCACAGATCCTGCCCTGACCATAGTCACCACGTTGATCCCCACGTTGAGCAAGATGAAGCTGACCGGGCTCAGAAGAATTGAGTATCCTTGCTCCTGGCATTTCCTGGGGATGGGGCCAGTGAACGGCTCGGCTCGGTAGTAGTTTCGCTCACCCATGGCCGTTGGTCCCAGGACTGCCTGGGCCCCCTGCCCTCCAGTTTTAACTGGGAGCCAGACTGGGTCATAATGGGGCAGGTGGTGAGGTCACAGTGAGGGAGGGGGATGAAAAGGAGGGCCCAGAGTGGCATTCCCTGGTAACCAGGGTCAGGTAAGCTGAGCCTGGACAGTCAAACAGGGCCCGGTGGCCGGCATACATCCCCTCGAGCGGTCATTCATTCGCTCACCGCCCACTGACTCACTTGTTCAAATGACACATTGCGTCTCTTGGCCCCTCTTGAGACTAGGAAGACCTGGGCCTCAGAGGCCTGCTGAAGGCCTGGCTGGAGTCCAGAGCCTCAGCCTTCTTCATGCCCTTCACTGGGCCTGGAGCTGGACCTGCCCAGATGTGGAACCTCCCAGTTTGGAAGCAGCTTCTTGTATGAGGCTCTCTGTGGACAGGGACAGCTGAGACACAGAGGAGGTGCCCAGAGACCAGGGGTTTGGAGTCTGCAGCTGCAGATGTACTTAGTGCATGGTATAGGACCAGGAGGGGCCTGCTGGCAGAACTGTGGCCACTAAACCAAAGGGACCCTCAGGCCAAGAAGGGGACACTGGCTTCTTATTGCAGGAAGCCAAGCGCAGGGACCCAGGCTGGCAGAAGGAGTGGCGCTTCCAAGCCACAGACCACCAATGTTTCCTGGACTCTGGCGCTCTTTATTCCTCTCTCCATGCCCTGCCGCCCCCTGCCCCTGCCCCCGCCCCCATTTGCTGCTGGTAAGTTCATTTTCCCAGTCTGGCTCCCGTGCAGAGAGGGCCTGGAGGCCGAGGTGGAAGGCAGCAGCGAGTTGGCCCGCGCTTGGTCCTCCTGCGGTTGCCGCTTCAGCACCAGACTGTCATACACCTGGTAGTTGGCATTGCCTCCTGGGTTCCGGCTGAGTGGCATGAAGGTGGGCGGGGGTGGAGGGTGCTCGGTAGCCTGGACGTCGGGCAGGAGGTGAGAGGGGCGGAGGAGCAGCGCTGAGCTGGGAGCCGGGGCCCGCTGGTCCGAGGCCTCGGCCAGTACCGTGAGGGAGGCGGAGGTGGCCACAGGGCGCCGCAAGGGCAGGATCTCAGCCCATTCGGCCGCCGGGTGCCGCACCTCGTGGGGATCGCGGGAGTAATCCAAGTGTCCCGTGGAGGGGTGCAGGCTGCGGTTGGACTCGCTGTGAGCACAGCTGGGGAGGCTACGTCTGTGGGCCGGTGGGGTGTCGCGCTACCAGGCTTCGGGCCGGTAGCCCCGAGGCACCAGAGCGGATGGAGGCTCAGAGCCCTCCAGACCCAGACTCCGCCGCGGGCCCAGTTGCCGTCCTTTCGGCCCACGAGCCCCTCGACCTGCACCTGGCCGCCCCCACCGGCGCCCAGCCCCAGCGCCGCCACCTGTGTGCCGGTGTGTCCCTCCACAGCTCCCTCCGACAAAAGCCCCCCCCCCACCCCGCCCCTCTGGCGTGTCACCGCGGCCGGGTGCGGGAGCGGGATCGAGGGCAGGGGCCGCTTCCCCGGGCCTGCCGGCCACCAGGGGCGGGGTCCTGAGCTCGGCGGGGGGTGTGGGGCAGGGGTGGCCTTGCCGGGGCTGAGGGGCCGTGGCGACTCAATGGTGGCTCCCAGTGGCTTCGGGCCAGCTGCTGTCGGGCAGGAGGGCCGGCCCGGGCTGCGGCCGGGCTGCGCCTAGCGCCGCGTGGGCGGGCAGGGCCGATGCCCAAGGGACCGCGGGCCCCGGGCCCTGAAGCCTCCGGGGCCACGTCCCTGTGGGCGACGTGCGGGATGTTGGGCGGGGCGCCAAGCGCCGAAGGGTTTGCCGGGTCATGGCCGCCCTGGGCTGGGAGGTGGTCGCCAAACCCTCCGCCGCCGCCCGATACCCGAGACCTCCGTTCCCCCTGCCTGGGCGGGCGAGGGGGCCCTGCCGGGGCGGGCCGGCCGCCAGGCTGGCGTTAAGGCGCCAGCGCCAGCGAAACTGCGGCTCAAGAGGCAGCCCGCGGCCCCCGCCCCCGTCTACGGCCATACCACCCTGAACGCGCCCGATCTCGTCTGATCTCGGAAGCTAAGCAGGGTCGGGCCTGGTTAGTACTTGGATGGGAGACCGCCTGGGAATACCGGGTGCTGTAGGCTTTTTGCCTCCCGCTCCGCCCGCCTTCTCCTTTACTCGCCCGCGGCGGGGGCCGCCGGCTCCGCCCCCGCCGGGCCCCGCTGCAGGCAGTAGTCAAGGTGGTTTGCCTGCCCGAGCAGGAAGCTTGGGCGATGGCAGAAGCGGGAAGAAACTCTTGAGCACAGGTTCTTGGGATCCACGGAGCAGCGCATGCACATGCGATGGCTGCCTACACAGCTGGCTTGCTTGTCTGTGGGGAAAGGCGAGATGGGTCAGGGCCTGGGTTCCTGAGGGGCTGAGAATCAAGGCAGGGATAGAAGAAAGGGGACAGGCCCACATCCCCTGAACCCACGCCGGCGCCCACTCACCTTTGTGGAAAATACGATTGAAAAGTGCCCGCAAGAATCTCTTCAGATGCCTCCAGAGTTGAGGGAAGAAGGGGAGGGGGGAGGCCGGGAGCAGGGTGAGCCCTGAAATCCAACCCTTGTCCGGTCACACCCCAGCAGCCCTCCCACCTCAGCCCCTTCAAGACCCCAGGGCTCCCCCAACCGCGCTGCACAGATCCTGCCCTGACCATAGTCACCACGTTGATCCCCACGTTGAGCAAGATGAAGCTGACCGGGCTCAGAAGAATTGAGTATCCTTGCTCCTGGCATTTCCTGGGGATGGGGCCAGTGAACGGCTCGGCTCGGTAGTAGTTTCGCTCACCCATGGCTGTTGGTCCCAGGACTGCCTGGGCCCCCTGCCCTCCAGTTTTAACTGGGAGCCAGACTGGGTCATAATGGGGCAGGTGGTGAGGTCACAGTGAGGGAGGGGGATGAAAAGGAGGGCCCAGAGTGGCATTCCCTGGTAACCAGGGTCAGGTAAGCTGAGCCTGGACAGTCAAACAGGGCCCGGTGGCCGGCATACATCCCCTCGAGCGGTCATTCATTCGCTCACCGCCCACTGACTCACTTGTTCAAATGACACATTGCGTCTCTTGGCCCCTCTTGAGACTAGGAAGACCTGGGCCTCAGAGGCCTGCTGAAGGCCTGGCTGGAGTCCAGAGCCTCAGCCTTCTTCATGCCCTTCACTGGGCCTGGAGCTGGACCTGCCCAGATGTGGAACCTCCCAGTTTGGAAGCAGCTTCTTGTATGAGGCTCTCTGTGGACAGGGACAGCTGAGACACAGAGGAGGTGCCCAGAGACCAGGGGTTTGGAGTCTGCAGCTGCAGATGTACTTAGTGCATGGTATAGGACCAGGAGGGGCCTGCTGGCAGAACTGTGGCCACTAAACCAAAGGGACCCTCAGGCCAAGAAGGGGCTTCTTATTGCAGGAAGCCAAGCGCAGGGACCCAGGCTGGCAGAAGGAGTGGCGCTTCCAAGCCACAGACCACCAATGTTTCCTGGACTCTGGCGCTCTTTATTCCTCTCTCCATGCCCTGCCGCCCCCTGCCCCTGCCCCCGCCCCCATTTGCTGCTGGTAAGTTCATTTTCCCAGTCTGGCTCCCGTGCAGAGAGGGCCTGGAGGCCGAGGTGGAAGGCAGCAGCGAGTTGGCCCGCGCTTGGTCCTCCTGCGGTTGCCGCTTCAGCACCAGACTGTCATACACCTGGTAGTTGGCATTGCCTCCTGGGTTCCGGCTGAGTGGCATGAAGGTGGGCGGGGGTGGAGGGTGCTCGGTAGCCTGGACGTCGGGCAGGAGGTGAGAGGGGCGGAGGAGCAGCGCTGAGCTGGGAGCCGGGGCCCGCTGGTCCGAGGCCTCGGCCAGTACCGTGAGGGAGGCGGAGGTGGCCACAGGGCGCCGCAAGGGCAGGATCTCAGCCCATTCGGCCGCCGGGTGCCGCACCTCGTGGGGATCGCGGGAGTAATCCAAGTGTCCCGTGGAGGGGTGCAGGCTGCGGTTGGACTCGCTGTGAGCACAGCTGGGGAGGCTACGTCTGTGGGCCGGTGGGGTGTCGCGCTACCAGGCTTCGGGCCGGTAGCCCCGAGGCACCAGAGCGGATGGAGGCTCAGAGCCCTCCAGACCCAGACTCCGCCGCGGGCCCAGTTGCCGTCCTTTCGGCCCACGAGCCCCTCGACCTGCACCTGGCCGCCCCCACCGGCGCCCAGCCCCGGCGCCGCCACCTGTGTGCCAGTGTGTCCCTCCACAGCTCCCTCCGACAAAAGCCCCCCCCCCACCCCGCCCCTCTGGCGTGTCACCGCGGCCGGGTGCGGGAGCGGGATCGAGGGCAGGGGCCGCTTCCCCGGGCCTGCCGGCCACCAGGGGCGGGGTCCTGAGCTCGGCGGGGCGTGTGGGGGCAAGGGTGGCCTTGCCGGGGCTGAGGGGCCGTGGCGACTCAATGGTGGCTCCCAGTGGCTTCGGGCCAGCTGCTGTCGGGCAGGAGGGCCGGCCCGGGCTGCGGCCGGGCTGCGCCTAGCGCCGCGTGGGCGGGCAGGGCCGATGCCCAAGGGACCGCGGGCCCCGGGCCCTGAAGCCTCCGGGGCCACGTCCCTGTGGGCGACGTGCGGGATGTTGGGCGGGGCGCCAAGCGCCGAAGGGTTTGCCGGGTCACGGCCGCCCTGGGCTGGGAGGTGGTCGCCAAACCCTCCGCCGCCGCCCGATACCCGAGACCTCCGTTCCCCCTGCCTGGGCGGGCGAGGGGGCCCTGCCGGGGCGGGCCGGCCGCCAGGCTGGCGTTAAGGCGCCAGCGCCAGCGAAACTGCGGCTCAAGAGGCAGCCCGCGGCCCCCGCCCCCGTCTACGGCCATACCACCCTGAACGCGCCCGATCTCGTCTGATCTCGGAAGCTAAGCAGGGTCGGGCCTGGTTAGTACTTGGATGGGAGACCGCCTGGGAATACCGGGTGCTGTAGGCTTTTTGCCTCCCGCTCCGCCCGCCTTCTCCTTTACTCGCCCGCGGCGGGGGCCGCCGGCTCCGCCCCCGCCGGGCCCCGCTGCAGGCAGTAGTCAAGGTGGTTTGCCTGCCCGAGCAGGAAGCTTGGGCGATGGCAGAAGCGGGAAGAAACTCTTGAGCACAGGTTCTTGGGATCCACGGAGCAGCGCATGCACATGCGATGGCTGCCTACACAGCTGGCTTGCTTGTCTGTGGGGAAAGGCGAGATGGGTCAGGGCCTGGGTTCCTGAGGGGCTGAGAATCAAGGCAGGGATAGAAGAAAGGGGACAGGCCCACATCCCCTGAACCCACGCCGGCGCCCACTCACCTTTGTGGAAAATACGATTGAAAAGTGCCCGCAAGAATCTCTTCAGATGCCTCCAGAGTTGAGGGAAGAAGGGGAGGGGGGAGGCCGGGAGCAGGGTGAGCCCTGAAATCCAACCCTTGTCCGGTCACACCCCAGCAGCCCTCCCACCTCAGCCCCTTCAAGACCCCAGGGCTCCCCCAACCGCGCTGCACAGATCCTGCCCTGACCATAGTCACCACGTTGATCCCCACGTTGAGCAAGATGAAGCTGACCGGGCTCAGAAGAATTGAGTATCCTTGCTCCTGGCATTTCCTGGGGATGGGGCCAGTGAACGGCTCGGCTCGGTAGTAGTTTCGCTCACCCATGGCCGTTGGTCCCAGGACTGCCTGGGCCCCCTGCCCTCCAGTTTTAACTGGGAGCCAGACTGGGTCATAATGGGGCAGGTGGTGAGGTCACAGTGAGGGAGGGGGATGAAAAGGAGGGCCCAGAGTGGCATTCCCTGGTAACCAGGGTCAGGTAAGCTGAGCCTGGACAGTCAAACAGGGCCCGGTGGCCGGCATACATCCCCTCGAGCGGTCATTCATTCGCTCACCGCCCACTGACTCACTTGTTCAAATGACACATTGCGTCTCTTGGCCCCTCTTGAGACTAGGAAGACCTGGGCCTCAGAGGCCTGCTGAAGGCCTGGCTGGAGTCCAGAGCCTCAGCCTTCTTCATGCCCTTCACTGGGCCTGGAGCTGGACCTGCCCAGATGTGGAACCTCCCAGTTTGGAAGCAGCTTCTTGTATGAGGCTCTCTGTGGACAGGGACAGCTGAGACACAGAGGAGGTGCCCAGAGACCAGGGGTTTGGAGTCTGCAGCTGCAGATGTACTTAGTGCATGGTATAGGACCAGGAGGGGCCTGCTGGCAGAACTGTGGCCACTAAACCAAAGGGACCCTCAGGCCAAGAAGGGGACACTGGCTTCTTATTGCAGGAAGCCAAGCGCAGGGACCCAGGCTGGCAGAAGGAGTGGCGCTTCCAAGCCACAGACCACCAATGTTTCCTGGACTCTGGCGCTCTTTATTCCTCTCTCCATGCCCTGCCGCCCCCTGCCCCTGCCCCCGCCCCCATTTGCTGCTGGTAAGTTCATTTTCCCAGTCTGGCTCCCGTGCAGAGAGGGCCTGGAGGCCGAGGTGGAAGGCAGCAGCGAGTTGGCCCGCGCTTGGTCCTCCTGCGGTTGCCGCTTCAGCACCAGACTGTCATACACCTGGTAGTTGGCATTGCCTCCTGGGTTCCGGCTGAGTGGCATGAAGGTGGGCGGGGGTGGAGGGTGCTCGGTAGCCTGGACGTCGGGCAGGAGGTGAGAGGGGCGGAGGAGCAGCGCTGAGCTGGGAGCCGGGGCCCGCTGGTCCGAGGCCTCGGCCAGTACCGTGAGGGAGGCGGAGGTGGCCACAGGGCGCCGCAAGGGCAGGATCTCAGCCCATTCGGCCGCCGGGTGCCGCACCTCGTGGGGATCGCGGGAGTAATCCAAGTGTCCCGTGGAGGGGTGCAGGCTGCGGTTGGACTCGCTGTGAGCACAGCTGGGGAGGCTACGTCTGTGGGCCGGTGGGGTGTCGCGCTACCAGGCTTCGGGCCGGTAGCCCCGAGGCACCAGAGCGGATGGAGGCTCAGAGCCCTCCAGACCCAGACTCCGCCGCGGGCCCAGTTGCCGTCCTTTCGGCCCACGAGCCCCTCGACCTGCACCTGGCCGCCCCCACCGGCGCCCAGCCCCGGCGCCGCCACCTGTGTGCCAGTGTGTCCCTCCACAGCTCCCTCCGACAAAAGCCCCCCCCCCACCCCGCCCCTCTGGCGTGTCACCGCGGCCGGGTGCGGGAGCGGGATCGAGGGCAGGGGCCGCTTCCCCGGGCCTGCCGGCCACCAGGGGCGGGGTCCTGAGCTCGGCGGGGCGTGTGGGGGCAAGGGTGGCCTTGCCGGGGCTGAGGGGCCGTGGCGACTCAATGGTGGCTCCCAGTGGCTTCGGGCCAGCTGCTGTCGGGCAGGAGGGCCGGCCCGGGCTGCGGCCGGGCTGCGCCTAGCGCCGCGTGGGCGGGCAGGGCCGATGCCCAAGGGACCGCGGGCCCCGGGCCCTGAAGCCTCCGGGGCCACGTCCCTGTGGGCGACGTGCGGGATGTTGGGCGGGGCGCCAAGCGCCGAAGGGTTTGCCGGGTCACGGCCGCCCTGGGCTGGGAGGTGGTCGCCAAACCCTCCGCCGCCGCCCGATACCCGAGACCTCCGTTCCCCCTGCCTGGGCGGGCGAGGGGGCCCTGCCGGGGCGGGCCGGCCGCCAGGCTGGCGTTAAGGCGCCAGCGCCAGCGAAACTGCGGCTCAAGAGGCAGCCCGCGGCCCCCGCCCCCGTCTACGGCCATACCACCCTGAACGCGCCCGATCTCGTCTGATCTCGGAAGCTAAGCAGGGTCGGGCCTGGTTAGTACTTGGATGGGAGACCGCCTGGGAATACCGGGTGCTGTAGGCTTTTTGCCTCCCGCTCCGCCCGCCTTCTCCTTTACTCGCCCGCGGCGGGGGCCGCCGGCTCCGCCCCCGCCGGGCCGCGCTGCAGGCCCCACCTCCTCAGGCCCCTCCCACCACGGCGCGCGCCGGCGGGGGCGCTCCCCGCCGGCCCGGCCGGCCAGGCGGCCAGAAGGCGGCCCTGGAAGGCAGCCGCACCCCAGACGCTCCCGGGGTGGCCGGCCCGGACCCAGACTCCGCCGCGGGCCCAGCTGCCGTCCTTTCGGCCCGCGAGCCCCTCGACCTGCACCTGGCCGCCCACACCGGCGCCCAGCCCCGGCGCCGCCACCTGTGTGCCGGTGTGTCCCTCCACAGCTCCCTCCGACAAAAGCCCCCCCCCCCACCCCGCCCCTCTGGCGTGTCACCGCGGCCGGGTGCGGGAGCGGGATCGAGGGCAGGGGCCGCTTCCCCGGGCCTGCCGGCCACCAGGGGCGGGGTCCTGAGCTCGGCGGGGTGTGTGGGGCAGGGGTGGCCTTGCCGGGGCTGAGGGGCCGTGGCGACTCAATGGTGGCTCCCAGTGGCTTTGGGCCAGCTGCTGTCGGGCAGGAGGGCCGGCCCGGGCTGCGGCCGGGCTGCGCCTAGCGCCGCGTGGGCGGGCAGGGCCGATGCCCAAGGGACCGCGGGCCCCGGGCCCTGAAGCCTCCGGGGCCACGTCCCTGTGGGCGACGTGCGGGATGTTGGGCGGGGCGCCAAGCGCCGAAGGGTTTGCCGGGTCACGGCCGCCCTGGGCTGGGAGGTGGTCGCCAAACCCTCCGCCGCCGCCCGATACCCGAGACCTCCGTTCCCCCTGCCTGGGCGGGCGAGGGGGCCCTGCCGGGGCGGGCCGGCCGCCAGGCTGGCGTTAAGGCGCCAGCGCCAGCGAAACTGCGGCTCAAGAGGCAGCCCGCGGCCCCCGCCCCCGTCTACGGCCATACCACCCTGAACGCGCCCGATCTCGTCTGATCTCGGAAGCTAAGCAGGGTCGGGCCTGGTTAGTACTTGGATGGGAGACCGCCTGGGAATACCGGGTGCTGTAGGCTTTTTGCCTCCCGCTCCGCCCGCCTTCTCCTTTACTCGCCCGCGGCGGGGGCCGCCGGCTCCGCCCCCGCCGGGCCCCGCTGCAGGCAGTAGTCAAGGTGGTTTGCCTGCCCGAGCAGGAAGCTTGGGCGATGGCAGAAGCGGGAAGAAACTCTTGAGCACAGGTTCTTGGGATCCACGGAGCAGCGCATGCACATGCGATGGCTGCCTACACAGCTGGCTTGCTTGTCTGTGGGGAAAGGCGAGATGGGTCAGGGCCTGGGTTCCTGAGGGGCTGAGAATCAAGGCAGGGATAGAAGAAAGGGGACAGGCCCACATCCCCTGAACCCACGCCGGCGCCCACTCACCTTTGTGGAAAATACGATTGAAAAGTGCCCGCAAGAATCTCTTCAGATGCCTCCAGAGTTGAGGGAAGAAGGGGAGGGGGGAGGCCGGGAGCAGGGTGAGCCCTGAAATCCAACCCTTGTCCGGTCACACCCCAGCAGCCCTCCCACCTCAGCCCCTTCAAGACCCCAGGGCTCCCCCAACCGCGCTGCACAGATCCTGCCCTGACCATAGTCACCACGTTGATCCCCACGTTGAGCAAGATGAAGCTGACCGGGCTCAGAAGAATTGAGTATCCTTGCTCCTGGCATTTCCTGGGGATGGGGCCAGTGAACGGCTCGGCTCGGTAGTAGTTTCGCTCACCCATGGCCGTTGGTCCCAGGACTGCCTGGGCCCCCTGCCCTCCAGTTTTAACTGGGAGCCAGACTGGGTCATAATGGGGCAGGTGGTGAGGTCACAGTGAGGGAGGGGGATGAAAAGGAGGGCCCAGAGCGGCATTCCCTGGTAACCAGGGTCAGGTAAGCTGAGCCTGGACAGTCAAACAGGGCCCGGTGGCCGGCATACATCCCCTCGAGCGGTCATTCATTCGCTCACCGCCCACTGACTCACTTGTTCAAATGACACATTGCGTCTCTTGGCCCCTCTTGAGACTAGGAAGACCTGGGCCTCAGAGGCCTGCTGAAGGCCTGGCTGGAGTCCAGAGCCTCAGCCTTCTTCATGCCCTTCACTGGGCCTGGAGCTGGACCTGCCCAGATGTGGAACCTCCCAGTTTGGAAGCAGCTTCTTGTATGAGGCTCTCTGTGGACAGGGACAGCTGAGACACAGAGGAGGTGCCCAGAGACCAGGGGTTTGGAGTCTGCAGCTGCAGATGTACTTAGTGCATGGTATAGGACCAGGAGGGGCCTGCTGGCAGAACTGTGGCCACTAAACCAAAGGGACCCTCAGGCCAAGAAGGGGACACTGGCTTCTTATTGCAGGAAGCCAAGCGCAGGGACCCAGGCTGGCAGAAGGAGTGGCGCTTCCAAGCCACAGACCACCAATGTTTCCTGGACTCTGGCGCTCTTTATTCCTCTCTCCATGCCCTGCTGCCCCCTGCCCCTGCCCCCGCCCCCATTTGCTGCTGGTAAGTTCATTTTCCCAGTCTGGCTCCCGTGCAGAGAGGGCCTGGAGGCCGAGGTGGAAGGCAGCAGCAAGTTGGCCCGCGCTTGGTCCTCCTGCGGTTGCCGCTTCAGCACCAGACTGTCATACACCTGGTAGTTGGCATTGCCTCCTGGGTTCCGGCTGAGTGGCATGAAGGTGGGCGGGGGTGGAGGGTGCTCGGTAGCCTGGACGTCGGGCAGGAGGTGAGAGGGGCGGAGGAGCAGCGCTGAGCTGGGAGCCGGGGCCCGCTGGTCCGAGGCCTCGGCCAGTACCGTGAGGGAGGCGGAGGTGGCCACAGGGCGCCGCAAGGGCAGGATCTCAGCCCATTCGGCCGCCGGGTGCCGCACCTCGTGGGGATCGCGGGAGTAATCCAAGTGTCCCGTGGAGGGGTGCAGGCTGCGGTTGGACTCGCTGTGAGCACAGCTGGGGAGGCTACGTCTGTGGGCCGGTGGGGTGTCGCGCTACCAGGCTTCGGGCCGGTAGCCCCGAGGCACCAGAGCGGATGGAGGCTCAGAGCCCTCCAGACCCAGACTCCGCCGCGGGCCCAGTTGCCGTCCTTTCGGCCCACGAGCCCCTCGACCTGCACCTGGCCGCCCCCACCGGCGCCCAGCCCCGGCGCCGCCACCTGTGTGCCGGTGTGTCCCTCCACAGCTCCCTCCGACAAAAGCCCCCCCCCACCCCGCCCCTCTGGCGTGTCACCGCGGCCGGGTGCGGGAGCGGGATCGAGGGCAGGGGCCGCTTCCCCGGGCCTGCCGGCCACCAGGGGCGGGGTCCTGAGCTCGGCGGGGGGTGTGGGGCAGGGGTGGCCTTGCCGGGGCTGAGGGGCCGTGGCGACTCAATGGTGGCTCCCAGTGGCTTTGGGCCAGCTGCTGTCGGGCAGGAGGGGCGGCCCGGGCTGCGGCCGGGCTGCGCCTAGCGCCGCGTGGGCGGGCAGGGCCGATGCCCAAGGGACCGCGGGCCCCGGGCCCTGAAGCCTCCGGGGCCACGTCCCTGTGGGCGACGTGCGGGATCTTGGGCGGGGCGCCAAGCGCCGAAGGGTTTGCCGGGTCACGGCCGCCCTGGGCTGGGAGGTGGTCGCCAAACCTTCCGCCATCGCCCGATACCCGAGACCTCCGTTCCCCCTTCCTGGGCGGGCGAGGGGGCCCTGCCGGGGCGGGCCGGCCGCCAGGCTGGCGTTAAGGCGCCAGCGCCAGCGAAACTGCGGCTCAAGAGGCAGCCCGCGGCCCCCGCCCCCGTCTACGGCCATACCACCCTGAACGCGCCCGATCTCGTCTGATCTCGGAAGCTAAGCAGGGTCGGGCCTGGTTAGTACTTGGATGGGAGACCGCCTGGGAATACCGGGTGCTGTAGGCTTTTTGCCTCCCGCTCCGCCCGCCTTCTCCTTTACTCGCCCGCGGCGGGGGCCGCCGGCTCCGCCCCCGCCGGGCCGCGCTGCAGGCCCCACCTCCTCAGGCCCCTCCCACCACGGCGCGCGCCGGCGGGGGCGCTCCCCGCCGGCCCGGCCGGCCAGGCGGCCAGAAGGCGGCCCTGGAAGGCAGCCGCACCCCAGACGCTCCCGGGGTGGCCGGCCCGGACCCAGACTCCGCCGCGGGCCCAGCTGCCGTCCTTTCGGCCCGCGAGCCCCTCGACCTGCACCTGGCCGCCCACACCGGCGCCCAGCCCCGGCGCCGCCACCTGTGTGCCGGTGTGTCCCTCCACAGCTCCCTCCGACAAAAGCCCCCCCCCCCACCCCGCCCCTCTGGCGTGTCACCGCGGCCGGGTGCGGGAGCGGGATCGAGGGCAGGGGCCGCTTCCCCGGGCCTGCCGGCCACCAGGGGCGGGGTCCTGAGCTCGGCGGGGGTTGTGGGGGCAAGGGTGGCCTTGCCGGGGCTGAGGGGCCGTGGCGACTCAATGGTGGCTCCCAGTGGCTTCGGGCCAGCTGCTGTCGGGCAGGAGGGCCGGCCCGGGCTGCGGCCGGGCTGCGCCTAGCGCCGCGTGGGCGGGCAGGGCCGATGCCCAAGGGACCGCGGGCCCCGGGCCCTGAAGCCTCCGGGGCCACGTCCCTGTGGGCGACGTGCGGGATGTTGGGCGGGGCGCCAAGCGCCGAAGGGTTTGCCGGGTCACGGCCGCCCTGGGCTGGGAGGTGGTCGCCAAACCCTCCGCCGCCGCCCGATACCCGAGACCTCCGTTCCCCCTGCCTGGGCGGGCGAGGGGGCCCTGCCGGGGCGGGCCGGCCGCCAGGCTGGCGTTAAGGCGCCAGCGCCAGCGAAACTGCGGCTCAAGAGGCAGCCCGCGGCCCCCGCCCCCGTCTACGGCCATACCACCCTGAACGCGCCCGATCTCGTCTGATCTCGGAAGCTAAGCAGGGTCGGGCCTGGTTAGTACTTGGATGGGAGACCGCCTGGGAATACCGGGTGCTGTAGGCTTTTTGCCTCCCGCTCCGCCCGCCTTCTCCTTTACTCGCCCGCGGCGGGGGCCACCGGCTCCGCCCCCGCCGGGCCCCGCTGCAGGCAGTAGTCAAGGTGGTTTGCCTGCCCGAGCAGGAAGCTTGGGCGATGGCAGAAGCGGGAAGAAACTCTTGAGCACAGGTTCTTGGGATCCACGGAGCAGCGCATGCACATGCGATGGCTGCCTACACAGCTGGCTTGCTTGTCTGTGGGGAAAGGCGAGATGGGTCAGGGCCTGGGTTCCTGAGGGGCTGAGAATCAAGGCAGGGATAGAAGAAAGGGGACAGGCCCACATCCCCTGAACCCACGCCGGCGCCCACTCACCTTTGTGGAAAATACGATTGAAAAGTGCCCGCAAGAATCTCTTCAGATGCCTCCAGAGTTGAGGGAAGAAGGGGAGGGGGGAGGCCGGGAGCAGGGTGAGCCCTGAAATCCAACCCTTGTCCGGTCACACCCCAGCAGCCCTCCCACCTCAGCCCCTTCAAGACCCCAGGGCTCCCCCAACCGCGCTGCACAGATCCTGCCCTGACCATAGTCACCACGTTGATCCCCACGTTGAGCAAGATGAAGCTGACCGGGCTCAGAAGAATTGAGTATCCTTGCTCCTGGCATTTCCTGGGGATGGGGCCAGTGAACGGCTCGGCTCGGTAGTAGTTTCGCTCACCCATGGCCGTTGGTCCCAGGACTGCCTGGGCCCCCTGCCCTCCAGTTTTAACTGGGAGCCAGACTGGGTCATAATGGGGCAGGTGGTGAGGTCACAGTGAGGGAGGGGGATGAAAAGGAGGGCCCAGAGTGGCATTCCCTGGTAACCAGGGTCAGGTAAGCTGAGCCTGGACAGTCAAACAGGGCCCGGTGGCCGGCATACATCCCCTCGAGCGGTCATTCATTCGCTCACCGCCCACTGACTCACTTGTTCAAATGACACATTGCGTCTCTTGGCCCCTCTTGAGACTAGGAAGACCTGGGCCTCAGAGGCCTGCTGAAGGCCTGGCTGGAGTCCAGAGCCTCAGCCTTCTTCATGCCCTTCACTGGGCCTGGAGCTGGACCTGCCCAGATGTGGAACCTCCCAGTTTGGAAGCAGC
Source organism: Stenella coeruleoalba (assembly GCF_951394435.1). Classification (NCBI taxonomy): domain Eukaryota; kingdom Metazoa; phylum Chordata; class Mammalia; order Artiodactyla; family Delphinidae; genus Stenella; species Stenella coeruleoalba. The sequence goes on from NC_137165.1 coordinate 21,693,790, forward strand.
TTCTTGTATGAGGCTCTCTGTGGACAGGGACAGCTGAGACACAGAGGAGGTGCCCAGAGACCAGGGGTTTGGAGTCTGCAGCTGCAGATGTACTTAGTGCATGGTATAGGACCAGGAGGGGCCTGCTGGCAGAACTGTGGCCACTAAACCAAAGGGACCCTCAGGCCAAGAAGGGGACACTGGCTTCTTATTGCAGGAAGCCAAGCGCAGGGACCCAGGCTGGCAGAAGGAGTGGCGCTTCCAAGCCACAGACCACCAATGTTTCCTGGACTCTGGCGCTCTTTATTCCTCTCTCCATGCCCTGCCGCCCCCTGCCCCTGCCC